>NW_027491981.1:0-699975 GCF_021521415.1 Bidens hawaiensis | reverse complement strand
ATGCTGGAGAACACCCTAAACGGGTATAAGTTTGAAAGTTTGGGTTGGGTCTCGGGTACGATGTGGGGTTGAATTTGGAATTGGTAGTTCTACAGACCATAGGGTTGTGTCGTGTTTCTGGTTGTGGTTGTGGTTGATGTTGGTAATATTGTTGGTTCGGGTCGTGTTGCGATGGAGGGAGAGACGACACCCTAAAAGGGTTACGGTTGTTTAGGTTGTTAAAGTCCGGTCTTTTTAAAGGTTTGAAGAGTTTTTCTAAAGTAGAATGAGACAAGGGTTATTATTATTATTTTTTTGAACTACAATTTTCTTTTAATTTGTGTCGTTTGTGGGACTTGAACTCAAGAAATCCCCTCTCAAACTCATGTGTTTAAAAACTTTATCTTTGCTAACAAACCACACTCGTGTGTGTTAAATGGGTAAAATAAAAAAATTAAAAAGTTACCAAATCAATACGTGTACCACACTCAGGAGGCGCGGTGTTGCACGTGCGGATGCTGAAGATGGCTTCTTCCACCTTTTAGACTGTAAAAGGCTTTTCAGCAAAACCGCCCTTCATTTCAAACACAATGACACAAACCTATACAGAGACTGATGATACATACATGACACCAGCCGACATGCAAGTAGTTGTAAATGATTTATAAAATTCCGGATCCAAAGATATTTTTATCTTTAAATCTTAGGCATACAATACAACTTGGAAACTTTATAAAAAGAAGGGCCAACTCTTGAACATGGGTTCAACTTAAACATACATAAACTTGTTTACACTAAACTCAAACCACGTTCATGAGTTGAACTTTCTTTTTATAAAAGAGCCGACTCCTGAACGTGCCATTCAACTCAAACAGACATAATGAAAAGAAGGGTAAACTCGTGAACATGGGTTCAACTTTTCTTTTAGATTTTCGTCGTGTCAGAAATTCACATTCATGATCTGCCTAATAGGCTAATACGGAATACCAAACCACAAATGGATCAAATGGGTCATTCAATTAACCCGAGTACTGAAAACTTTTGCATCACCTTTGTCATTGTATTAAAAGCCGATTTTGAAGAAGAATAAGCAGTGGCTCCTGTGGAAGCATACAATTGAGACCAGACCAGCAACCGTAGATACCCGTGAACAATGCCCAAGGTCCGGATGATGTGGCAAGAGCCGTACAAAAGGGTGAGGAACAGGCTAGCGTTGGAGGGGTGAAGTGCTTTCGGAGGTTGCTGCAGACTCTGGCTAGTGTTGGAGAGGTCTCAAAAGGTTCATATGATCCCATGTATTACTAATTTACTATATATACATTATACGCATACAACACACACGACCTATACAATGTATAACATCATCAGGCAACCAGTTTAAAAAGTTATTTCAATATCTCAACCTGAAAATATAAAAGAAATCATTTGTTCTAAAGCACATACATCATCACAGTTCACAGACTACTTGCATAAGACCAAAAATTTTCCCATACAAAGAGCCTCCTCATCCTAAAACATCAATTTCCCAATTTTTACATAACTTAATAGTTTTAAACGCACTTTTAACTTTATTTTACCACCACACCACCTTATTGTGTTTTACTTTCTGATATTTAGAAGCTCAAAGCTCCTAAGAGGATCTTCACGGCCCCCCTTTGATGCTAACGCTTTGGCTTCGTATCCTCTTTGAGTAGTAGATAAGCGGGCCCCACTACTCGACATGAGTCGGCTCGCTTCTGCAGATGAACTTGGTTTGTTGCTGCTGCTTAAAAAGGAGGCACGCTTTGACGAGCTCCCGTTTCTAGAAGATCGGACCTTTTCTGAATCCGCTTGCTGTGCAATGTAATATAAACTCAGATATAATCGGACTCTTCAAATACTTTCTAATAACCTTTTAATGCAACATAAGTTATAAACTTACGACATCTTTTGATGAAGGTACATCTTCTGACATCCTGTTTCTTGAAAGTTCAAGGCGGCTGCCACCTGGCGGATTCCTTCTAGAGAATGTCTCACGAACAACTTGTACAGCTACAAACGAATCTTAACTGTAAGATTCATAACACAGATCCGTAAAAAAAATTTGATAAATGATACCTGAGATTCTTCCTGGTCTTTCTGCAGATGTCCCACCAGCATTCCCACTTTGAATCTGCAAAAAATACACAAGATTAATATATATAAAGACATAAATCGGTACACTGTTGTGATTTCACTGACCCGTGTTCTGGAGCTAGCACCAATTTGTGGATATTTGAGTATGGTCCAATCAAAGACATAGTCAAACTGATAGCCTGTTAACAAATATATATGCATTCGGTATATTAATGATCAATGACTGTAAATATATCAGAAAAATACCAAGCCTTTTGCACCTTCACGAATAAATAAGTCTCGAAAAAGCCTCTTTAGATATGAGTAGTCAGGTTTGTCTTCAAATTTCAGTGATCGACAATAATGGAAGTATGACATGAACTCTGATGGATATGATTTGCATAGCACCTGTTGAACAAATTTAATGTCAATATGAAATATATAAGCTGGAATTGAAAGTCAAAAACTCAAAATATACCTCTATTGGAGTCAACATCTTCTTTTCACTTATCCTGTCATACTTCTGCTTTTTCGTTCCTGCTCTCAGTCCCTGCCATGGTAGGCTAATGCAAAAGCACAATTAAATTTAAAATATAACAAACAAGAATAAGCATGAATTTGAAAAAAAAATTATAAAAAAAGACTCACCTTCCTCTTAGAAAATACATAAGAACGTAACCAAGAGATTCCAAATCATCCCGCCTACTTTGTTCTGGATAATAAATACAATTAAGATTTTAAATGCATTAAAAATTAAAATAATTTTTATACCAAAATAAATCATTGATAGGATGAACCACTCACCAATTCCAAGATGTGCGTTAACACCAGCATAACGAGCCGTGCCCGTAAGATTCTTATTTTCCCTGATAAAAATTTCGTTTAATGGTTCCAAATGTAAAGAAACAACCAAAAAGAGAAGATATAACAACAACAATAATAATAATAATAACAATAAAAACCTTTGCCATGTTACCTGTATGGTATGTGTCTATGAGTTTGAAGATCTCTATACTTTTTTGCAAGGCCAAAATCAATGATATACACCTGCCATAATAAGATATCAAGAGTAATGTTTAATAATAATCATTAATGGTTGTGATTTCCTAATCCATGAACTGGATTGTTTTAAAAAATACCTGATTTGCCCTGCGGCCCAGGCCCATTAAAAAATTATCAGGCTTTAGGTCACGGTGAAGAAAACTTCTTGCATGCATATACTCAACTCTATTTATCTGAAAAGTTGCATAATAGTTAGTTGTTTTGAATAAAGAACAATCTATAAAAAGACGGATCTTACTAATTGATCTGCAAGCATTAAAACTGTCTTCAAGGAAAACTTTCTATTGCAATAGTTAAAAAGGTCTTCAAGGCTTGGTCCAAGTAGGTCAATCACCATGACATTGTACTCACCCTCAACTCCAAACCACTTAAGACTAGGTACTCCCGCTTCATTATAAACAAATGCCCGTGTTATTCTAATGCTATTAATGAACCATATATTATGTCTGACTGAATACACAGCTTAGAACTGATATTATATAGCTATAATATAATATTTTACACCAATTAGGTGTGGTAAAATACTCAATGATGAAGTTGCTAATTGTTCAAACTCAATTTTAAATTTTGCTACATAAAAGATTTTTTATTATCAAACGCATTAGTTATTGATGCTAAAATGGATTATTGATTAAAGAAAAAAATGGGCTGTACATGAAAACTAAACTATTAAAGAATTACTGAAGCAGATGCCGCCTTTAAAAGTCAATAGTGATATCATATAGTTCGGTTATCCAAGCGGTTCGGTTTTAATTATATACGACACCGAAACTCATCAGTAATGACTTTATTTAATTATTATCTCTTTTTTTGAAGCAAACGCACGTGCAAAATTTATGACACGTTTGGATGATACACCGTATACAAAGAAATGAAGAATGACAATAATGCCATATTTAGAGTAAACAAAGTTTATGTAAAATGACAAAAATGCCCAATATACAACTAACTATCATTGGTTATCATAATAAATAACAATGTTGTGTGAAGACTTTTACGTTGAGATGTTCTATTAAAAAAACACACGATGATGCAGATATTGTCTTCGCCCCACCCGGGGGGGGGGGGGGTACAAAAGGAAAACTATATAAACATGTATGTGTAACCGGAAACAATCTGTGTGTTCTTCATCATCATCAAAAATCCATCATCAATTACAAAAGACAAAATCGTAAGGCTTTGTTTTTTCTTTATAAACCTGCAATTGGGTTTATAAAGAAAAAATTAGAAACTTAAAGCCATTGCTTTCACCAATTGATGATGGATTGCAGTCAGATGGAGTTTGATAACGATGATGAACACATGGACTGTTGTCAGTTGACACATGCATAAACATATAGACTCACTTTTGTTACAACACACCCCCTCGGCCCCTCTCAACTTGGAAAAAAAATATCTATATCATTGTGTTAATTTACAAAACCATACCCTCAACATAACAATTTTTTACACAAAGTTCGTTACTTATTATTGTGTGTGTTATCCCAAGGTTAGCTAGTTGTATAAAGGCATTATTGCCAATTTATATATAGTTTGTACTTAAGGCATTATTGCAATTTCTGAATGTGGATTCTATCCAAATAAGGTATACGCAGTATAAACTTTGCATGTGGATTTTTTAAAAAAATGTGATGCCACTTCCTATGAGACCACGTCTCCAAAACCATCTTGATACAAGAAAAGTTTATTAGAAACAACAATATGCTTCTCATAATATATATATAGTTATTATTACAATGACACGAAACTCAGCAGAAACCCAAATTAAAAGAGAGAGAGAGAGAGACTCACTTCCTCCCTGAAGAAGCATGTAAACCTTTGATTCATAATGAAGTTGAGGATGCTTCGTTTTGGTGGGTTCCTGTACATTTCAGTAACAGAGAATCAGATTATTTGATATAACTGGGGTGAAAACAATTAAGTAAAAGCGTGTGCAAATAGAGATAACATATATAGTAATTAGTAAATATGTTTACGATAAGATAATGAGCTCCTCTATCAAACAAATCTGATATACACACATAACGGACAATATCAAATACATCTAACTGGATTATACTTCCAAATTCGGCTCTAATTATAAGCACATATTAAACCTATATTAGTCAAATACACGCAACCGTTACTGTAAACAAAAAACAAGGCAACTAATAAAGCATGAATTTAATACAAATGTAAATTGCATACTATGATAGTCGTATTCATATACTACCAATACAACATAAAATAATCACATACATAAAAATAATCCACTAACAGATATATGGAGCGGTATTTGGATATGCATTCTGGAAGTGGTTCATTTAGGTATTAAGTCATCATCATCATCATCATCGTACTCAGTATATCCCACCAATAGCAAAGCTATGGTAGGGTCTGAGGAGGGTAAGATGTAGGCAGCCTTACCTCTACCCCATAGGGATAGAGAGGCTGCTTCCGGTGAGACCCCCGGCTCGATAGTAGTTTTGCATCAAGCCTTGGACATAAGGCACATAGCACTCAATCATCGGGACACCGGCTGATCGGTGCATGTACCCTTATCTTTCAGCTATCAACGCCACTACATGATGCATGATTAACCGTCCGTCACTTTTAACGTTATTTTCACGAGATTAGTAAAATAACGTCAAAATTAGTGCAATTTCACTTTTGCCCACCCGAGGGTTCACACATATATACATCATATGTGCGCACCGCAAGCAGGGCTGCATTTAGGTATTAAGTAATCAATCCAATACACGTTAGTACGTTACAACAAAACTTAAACAAAATAACTTTATACACTTTTACTTCATCTAATACTTCCTAACATAAACACAATTTGCAAAACCCCAGACACCATCAAAACTAATTATCATAATAACTTCAACGAAGCATGTCGAAAATTGTATCTTGCAAGATATTTTATCACATATGACAATCAAATTTTGTTTGGTTAATATTAGATAACAAAACAACATTCAAGGGCACATTCAAACACCCCCTTAACAAATTAATCAAGCAATTGAACATCAAAAAAGCAGATGAATACCAGCTTAACAGCAACTTCTTCACCAGTTTGAATACTAACACCTGCATATCATCAAAACAAAAACAAAAAATTAAATACTAAAATCATAAACACAATACCCAAAATAAATTTAAAAAAAAAATACCTAAATAAAGTTCACCAAAAGATCCACTGCCAATCTTCCTGCCAAGCTTAAACTTACCACCAACAACACGATCCATAATAATATACACTTAGATCTATATATACGCAACTAGGGTTTGTAAAAACTCAACCCCACTTGATAATAACAATTAACCAATCAATCAAATCAATACCCAATTGATCGATAATCGATTCCACTATACAATATTGAAAATTTATGAATAAAAATCAATTCTTGATTTGAACCAGCAGATGGGTATCTATTGATAACAACATAATAATCAAGAGTAATGTGAAGGGGATTGTTTTAACGGCGAGTAGTAAGATTGAAACGCGTCATTGATTGAGTAATTGGAAATTGATGAAACGGGTGGGTTGCGTTGAATTTGATTGTGCTGATGAGAGAGAAGACAAAGGATATATTATTATTATTATTATTATTATTATTATTATTATTGTGAGGGAGAGAAGAGAAGAGAATGATATGATGAAGAAAATAAAGAGAAAGGCATATAATTAATTATAAAAAGATAGATGTCCTTTCTTTTCTTTTGTTTCTCTGTCTTTTACTTTGTATTTTTCTTTTATTTAAATAATCATTATCATTATTTATTTATTTTTATTTGGGAGTATGATAATCGTATCGTGTTTCATAAAATATTAAATGTGATATATATTGATGTAAAAATCATTATGGATTTTATGCAAGTACAAACTTTTAAAGTTTTATGATATGACTGTTAGGTTACTTGTATTATTATAATTGATCTTTTGGTTTAATGGTATAAGAATGATGGTTAAGATATGAAATTTTTGAAGTCTCAGGTTTAAACGTGACTCATGAGATTTTCTTACAATGATGGTTTTCTCTTTGATTTTGCTCTTATGTGAGTTAAGATTGAAACGCCAAAATAAATATGAACGGTTAACATTTCATCTTAAAAAATGTTTTAATAAGGTATTTGGGGGAGATTCAAATGTTGTTTTTTAAACAACGAAAGGTTAACTTGTATTGTTTATTTAACCTGAATTTGTATGATAAGTTATTTTTTATATAATTAGATAAGTAAAAGTTTTAAATATATTTAAGTATAAATAAAGCAAAAGATTAATAATTATTATTATTATACATTACTTAGTAGAAACTACAACATAATTACTTTACAAGTTAGCTAGTTTGGTAAGGAAGATAATATTACTTATTTTTACAGGTATTTTGTTTGCATTTATTCACGCCTTTACTAGTATGCCACGTTTTATGTGAATATAATTTGTATGGTAAGATATTATATCTCAATTAAAGCATGTGTCGAAAATAGCCAGCACAGATGTATTACTTTCTAGCCTTTTATTTTTTTCATATGAAACTTTTTTAGATGTCTAATATTTATAACTTTGTAATAGCCATAATATAACTATGATTAATTTCACTTGAATATATTGATTATTTTATATATAACAAAAACCGAACTACATCTGAATAAGACTATAATCTAATAAAACCTTAAAGAAGTAGAAATATGTATATCTCCCAGAAGTTCTACAAGGTGTGCATTTACATTCTCTATAAAATAAGGGTGGTATTTAGTTGTGGATCTTAAACATTTAGTATGGATTGGTTGAAAGTAACAAGATCAAAAAAATTTTCTATTTCTAAGTTTTGGGTTGGTAATTCAGTTCGGGACGGGTCAATAATAAAAACTCTATCTTCAATCATTCAACTATAACACCAATTTAATTATTCAACTCTAAATTCAATCATTCAACTTACTATTCTTTCACATAAAAAATACTTTTAAAACAAACAAAGATAAGATGCGAGGAAAAAATGAGTACCTGAAAAGAATCACAACTCAACGTGACAACTTTTAAGATCTTTAAACTTATCAATTATGGATGTCGAATCAAAACTTTCAACAAGTTATCTTGCGATGTAAATCACCAAGTTATTAGCGAGATAATTATCTGACATCTTATTGCAATTGACAAATAGTTCATTCACATGTTTTGGTGGTGATTAGATTTACTTACAATGTGTTTCCTCCTAAGGGTGGAATGGAGATCTTTAAACTCATCAATTATGGATGTCGAATCAAAACTTTCAACAAGTTATCTTGCGATGTAAATCACCAAGTTATAGCGAGATAATCATCTGACATCTTATTGCAATTGACAAAGAGTTCATCCACATGTTTTGGTGATGATTAGATTTACTTACTTACAGTACGTTTTCTCCTGAAAGTGGAATGGAGATAGGGCTGTTCAAAAAGCTCACGGCTCGTGGTTCGCTCGAAGTTCGTTCGAAAAAAGATCGGTTCGAAAAAAGCTCGAACAAAAACGGCTCAGCTCGGTTTCGAAACGCGCCGAGCCCGAGCCATGGTTGGCTCGGCTCGTGGCTTGGTGGTTATATAAATATATACATAATTAATAATGTATATATATGTATATATTAGTTATTATATATTTATATCTTATAGCCCTAACCCTAATAATGTATATATATGGTTTATTAAATTAAATATTGTATGTTAAGTTAAGCTATTAAGCTTAAAAATTGCATTATTTTTTGTATATCGAGCCAATTCGAATCGAGCCGAGCTGGCTCGTTTTAAAACCGAGCCGAACTCGAGCTCAGGTTTCAGCTCGATTTAGAATTCAAGCTTGAGCCGAGCCGACTTGATCAAAATTCGAGCCGAGCCCGAGCCAGCTTTGGTTCGAGCTCAGCTCGGCTCGTGAACACCCCTAAATGGAGATGATCGAGTAGGTCAGTGGCCCGCCAGTGATCCAAATGACCATTAGAAAAAGAAAAGGGTAGAGATAAACACCCCTAACTGTGTGAGCTAGTGGCTGCAATGAAGTTAGGAGGGGAAATTACTCTTTTCAAACCCTTCCATTTTGGAAGGATAGTTAGGAAAAATAATTATTAAAAGTTTTTCTTTCTTTTCTTTATATATTCTTTCATTAAAAAAACTCAATAACACAATTTACAGTTTCTTTCAATTTTCTTTTATTTCTCTCCTTGAAGAGTCAAATTAATTAACATTTAATTAATAATTTAGATTAGGGGGGCAAATGTTTGTCTCATTAAAGTAGTTTGAAAGTTATAAAGTAGTAGTTTGAGTTATAGTATGTTCAGAAAAGCAACTAGTATAAATAGATTGTTATGGGTATACGAATTATAATAAAATGAAATAGCCAAATCTCGGTTAACATCAAATTATGTGTTTCTAAGCCTGATTTCTAACAATTTTGAAAAACTGGACCAGTCGACAAAAAGAGCAGGCGCAGTCTTGTCTTTTTCCTAATGACTTCAGCTAGCAAGAAACTCCAAAAGAGTGAAAACAAAAAAGGGCTTGAGGCCCATATTGCATACACCAAGACCACATGGAGAAGTCCAAAAGATAGGCCACGAGAGAAAACAAAGAAGCCCACATGAGAAATAAGAAAGAAAAATGAAAGAAAAGGATTAGCAAGTGAATATAAAATTTAACAATGGTGGAAGTGAAATCATACCGAATTGTGGATGATACCGAATGTATTTACTACTAGTTTGATCCTCATGTACTATACAAGCAATTTATAAAAATACATAATCTTATAAACAATAGATTTATAATGAACTTGTCAAACAATGTTCATATCCAATCATTTACCCTTGAAATTTTTATCAATGTATTTATTAAAATGGGTGAATTTTAACATGAAAATGACAGAGACAAAACTTGTAGATAACAACATAGAGTATAAATAGATATAGATTTAGTGGGCATGGGATATAATAACATATTTTATTTTTCAAAGTTTATGATATATTAACTGTAAAAGTTGATAAACCACAAATAAGTTGTATTAGAGGCGTTTTATCGGATTTGAAATTTTCATCCATTTTCCGATATTCAAATTCAAAATTACACTAAAAATCACTGCATAATCTTTCTTTTTTTTCAATTAAATAATATATTGTAATACATGTAACATCCTAAAATTTTTATATTGATAAATAAAAGAAAGTTATGTTTAGTAATTTCACGTTTTAGTTATTTAATGTCGAGTAAGGAACGGGTCTTGGGCTTAGTTATTTTATGAACTCGGCCTGTCTCGACCCGTAGGAAGCCAACCCGAGCCTAACCAAACCCGTAGTATATAAACGAAATTTCTTGACACATCCACCATTTTCACCATCTTCCTTCACTTACACCCACCCAAACACTCTCAATTCTAGAGAGAGAAACTAGAGAGAGAAAGTTCTCAAATCGCCGATCCGAGTTCACAATCTTGTTCCTAGTCGTTTTTGGTAAGTCCCTCTCGAAAATCATCCGTTTTCATAACCATTTCGGCCTCAAATCGAGCAAAAACGTAACTTGAGTTTTCGGGTCAAAAACCGCCTTGTTTTGGTGTCAAAATGCAAGCTTTTGTGTTTAAAAGTACTAGGAATCGATAGCCCTTTCAATCCCGAACATTTCCATGTCAAAAACTTCGTTTTTGGGTCAAAAATCTGGAAAATCTGGAAAACCCGTGAGTTTCTCCGTCGCCAGCTTGAAGGAGTCGAATCAGACTCATTCGATCGAACCAGTCGATCGAATCAGTCCATTCGATCGAATGTGTAGATCGAACAAGTCCAGTCGATCGAATAGGGAAGCAACCGAATGGTCTCCAACTCATTCGATCGAATGAGTTTTGTATTCGATCGAACGTGTGCCTATTCGATCGAACGCGTGTCTATTCGATCGAACGTGTGTCTATTCGATCGAACGTGTGTCTATTCGATCGAACGCGTGTCTATTCGATCGAACGTGTGCCTATTCGATCGAACGTGTTCCTATTCGATCGAATCAAGCCAGAACCAAGCTGTTTCCAAGTTCGCCTAAGGTTTAACTTCGCCTGAAGCGAAGTTCGTTTATAAAATAAATTAAAAACCTAATGGAAAATGTGTTAAGGCAGTTATCGAAAATAAAATTTTTCCAAGCTGACCTGGCAGCTTAACCCCAGCCAGGGGCTCTGCCCCTTGGACCCCGCTAGGGGCTGCCGCCCCTAGAACCCCGCTGCCAGGGGCGCTGCCCCCGGACCCCCGTTCGTTGTGGGTCATATATAGATAGAAATGCAAACGAGTAGCAGTAGTTAATTGATATGTGTAAATATTATACAGTTAGCCGAGCCCAGTTAAAGAAAGGAATTACGATCAGCGGCGAGCGTAACAGGATCCAGGTGAGTTTCTAGCCCCATTTATGTGTCATGTTTTCGGGGCTGTGTGCATACTCAATATGTTTGTTAATACGCTTATCCTAAGAGATAAGTGTATGCCTTATGTGAATGATGTGATATGTGTGAATGATTGCTTGATGGTACGTGAACGATCTTCGGATATTGCACGTACTGTCAGGTTGTAATGCTAAGTTAAGGTAAGTACGATATGTATGCTTATGTGTATGAATGTGATAAGGATAATAAAAGAAAGAAATGATAATGTATGGTTGTATGGTTATGAAAAGGGTACCGAGCCCTAATAATACTCGAGGAAGGAGGGTACCGAGCCCTAATAATACTCGAGGAAGGAGGGTACCGAGCCCTAATAATACTCGAGGAAGGAGGGTACCGAGCCCTAATAATACTCGAGGAAGGAGGGTACCGAGCCCTAACAATACTCGAGGAATGTAGGGCGTAGTGCTCTTTATAACGTAAGATATGAAAGTAAGAAAGTAAGAAAGTATGAAAGTATGAATGAAAGTAAGAAAGTAAGGAAGTATGAAAATATGAAAGTATGAATATAACGTTATGTAAATGGTATGATTACGTGATTATCTAGAACTCACTCAGCGTAGCTGACTTTTAGTATGCACGCAGGTGAGTAGGATGAGGCAGCTCGCTTGAGGAGACACATGGCACTGAACAAGAATCTGGCATTTGAAGATTGTGATGTGTTAACTTTAATGCTTTAATGTGAAAGACAATGAATGTTTTGAGACAAGTTACGAATTATGTAATGTTTAATGAAAGTTTTATATTCCGCATAAATGTTTTAATTAACTCTGATATTTAGAACTGTGTTTATGAGTAAATCCAACACGAAAGTAGGGTTACCGGTATCGGGGCCTTACAAGTTGGTATCAGAGCAAAGTTCGAGAGATTTAAGCATCCTACATGCTTAGACTCGAACAGAGAATGGGATTTAAGTAAGAAAAGAAAGAAGATGCCAGTTCAAGAATGCCATGTGTTGCCCAAGCAAGATCAGTAAAGGTATGGTGTAGGATTAAAAGATATTTGTTAATGAGAAAGGAAAGATATGTGAACGGTAGGGACAGGAATAATTGATGGTTTAATTTGACAAACTGCTTAAGTAGAACCAGCACAAATGGACTCATAAAGGGAAGTGTATAGGACACGGAAAGTAACGTGATCAGCTAATCACAACTGGCCACTGTTATTACCTGTTAGCCTTACTATCCTTGTACTAAATAGTTCTTTGAGTGATGATGTTTGTGTTTTCCCTTGTAGAATACTAATGGCGGGAGCTGGAGAATTTGTTGGAACTGGGGGTCGCGCTGGACGTCGTGGCAGGCCTCGTCTTGTCCGGCAACCCTCGGTAGAAGAAGCTTCCCACACCGAAGATGAAGGAAGCGCAGCTGGAGGAGACCAAAACAACAACGAAGAAGTTCAACTTAGCCCTGCAGTTCAAGCAGCCATTGTTCAGGCTGTGGTTGCTGCTGTGAAGAACCTGAATCCCGAAGGATCTGCTGGAAGCCGTGAACGAACCGCTGAAGGGGCGGGTGGTGATGGTAGGAAGGATGGGGAAGGTGAAAGAGGGGCCTCGAGTGGGGATAAGTCTGTGAAAGTCGATGATAGGAGAAGAGGACAAGGTGGGTGCAGCTATAAGTCCTTCAAAGGATGCGACCCGCCAAAGCTGACCGGGTTGGGTGACGCAATCGCTACTCTCCAATGGATAACCGCTATGGACAAGGTTATCCGCATTAGCGAATGCCGCCCCGACCAAGCTGTGGGGTATGCTACTCAGTCATTCGTAGACGAGGCTATGTATTGGTGGGAGAGTGTGGAGCAGAGGAAGACCCGCGAAGAGATCAAAGAGATGAGGTGGGATGATCTGAAGGAGTTAGTGATGATGAAGTTCTGTGCAGACGCCGAGGTTGAAAGGGCGGAAATGAAATTCTTAAACTTGAAAGCTGGGGCAATGACACATCGTGAGTACACCACCGAGTTCAATCGAATGTCTAGATTGGTGCCCGATATGGTCAACACTGAGGCAAAAAGGATCAAGTGTTATGTGAGGGGATTACCGCAGAGAGTTCGCATGTTAGTCAGAACAAGTAAACCTACTACTTTCGATTCTGCGGTCGAACTCGCAGAAATGGTTTATGCAGACTTGGTTGCGGATGATGTGGTGGTGGGAGATGAGAAGAAAGAGAAGAAATGGGTCGCTCCTGCTAAACGACCCGGTACCCAGATGTGGAACCCTAAGAACAAACAGCCGAGAGTTTGGGAGAACAGGTCGTGCAAGACTTGTGGCAAGGCGCACAGTGGTGAGTGTAGGTGGGGAAAGGGTTCGGATACATGTCATAAGTGTGGAAAGATACATGCCGGAGAATGTAAGTTTGGGTCGAATGTTTGCTACAAGTGTGGGAAGGCAGGTCATTATGCTCATGAGTGCAGTTCTAAGCCTGCATGCTACAAGTGTGGTAAGACGGGTCATTTTGCTAGGGAGTGTACCGAAAGCGAAGCGGGAGGTAGTAGAAAGAAGGATGCCGATCAAGCTAAGCCAAGAACTAGAGCCTACATGCTGACCCAAGAACAAGCCAAGCAGATTCCTGATGTTGTGACGGGTACGTTCCTAGTAAACGGCATTTCTGCTTTAGTATTATTTGATTCTGGTGCGAATAGAAGTTTTGTAGCTACGACATTTAGTAAACTCGCTAAAATGAAAGACTGCCGAGTGTCCGAAACTTTTGTAGTAGAGACCGCTAGTGACACTTCGGTTAAAATAACGAAGATGATTAAGAACTGTAAGATAGAATTGGAAGGACATGAGTTCCCGATCACCTTGTACGTTATGACCTTGGGAGGGTTCGATGTGGTTTTGGGTATGGATTGGTTGTCTGAGTTTGAGGCTCAGATAGTATGTAGGAGTAGGACTATAAGGTTAAAGTCATCGGATGGTAGCGCGGTAACGGTTTATGGTGATAAGGAAAGTTCTGGGCTTAATGTCATTTCGATGATAAAGGCTGAGGGTTTGCTAAGGCGAGGGTGTGGTGCTTACCTGGCGTATGTTGTCAACGCTACGGCCGAGACGAAAGAAATGAAGAATGTTCCTATTGTGCGCGACTACCCAGAAGTATTCCCTGAGGATCTTCCGGGGTTGCCACCTGAGCGAGAGATAGAATTTCAGATAGATCTAGTACCAGGAGCCCAGCCCGTCGCGAAAGCGCCTTACCGTCTAGCACCGTCCGAGATGAAGGAATTGATGTCCCAACTGCAAGAACTCCTCGACAAGGGTTTTATCAGACCGAGTGTTTCCCCGTGGGGCGCGCCAGTATTGTTCGTGAAAAAGAAGGATGGAAGTATGAGAATGTGCATAGACTATCGTGAGTTGAATAAGCTTACGGTAAAGAATAGATATCCTTTGCCAAGGATTGATGATCTGTTTGACCAACTGCAAGGTTCAAGTTGGTTCTCACGAATAGATCTCAGATCAGGCTACCATCAGCTAAAGGTGAAGGAGGCAGACATCCCTAAGACAGCGTTCCGAACGCGGTATGGACACTACGAGTTCCTCGTAATGTCATTCGGTCTAACCAATGCTCCTGCAGCATTTATGGACATGATGAATAGGGTGTGTCGGCCGATGTTGGATAAGTCGGTTATCGTATTCATTGACGATATACTGATTTATTCAAAGAATGAGTCTGACCATGCTGAGCATCTGAGAGAGGTATTGGAGACACTGAAGAAAGAGAGGTTGTACGCCAAGTTTTCGAAGTGCGCGTTCTGGTTAAGAGAAGTGCAATTTTTAGGTCATGTGGTTAATCCGGAGGGGATTACCGTGGACCCAGCTAAGATTGAAGCAATAACGAATTGGAAGACTCCGCAAAATCCGACCGATATACGAAGCTTCCTAGGGTTAGCTGGCTACTATAGGAGATTCATCGAAGGTTTCTCCAAGATAGCCGCACCGCTGACCGGTATGACCCGAAAGTCAATAGTATTCAGCTGGGGAAATTTCAAGAAGAAGCCTTTGAAGAATTGAAGAAGAGACTCACGCAAGCTCCAATCCTTACTTTACCCGATGGTGACGAGGATTTTGTTGTTTGCGCTGATGCCTCGCATCAAGGGTTAGGTTGCGTGTTGATGCAACGAGGGAAGGTGATAGCTTACGCGTCTAGACAGTTGAAGGTCCATGAAAGTACTTATCCGACGCATGATCTGGAGTTAGCAGCTGTAGTGCATGCTCTTAAGATATGGAGGCATTATCTGTACGGTACTAAGTGTACTATCTATACCGATCATAAGAGTTTAAAGTACTTCTTCGAGCAGAAAGAATTGAACATGAGGCAGAGAAGATGGTTAGAATTGATAAAGGATTACGACTGTGAGATTAAGTATTACCCCGGTAAAGCTAACGTGGTCGCTGATGCGTTAAGCCGTAAGAATGAGGAAGTCCTTGCAACAGTGAAGTCATACAAGTTGATCATGAACTCAAGTCTTTTTGAAGAAATCATCAAAGTGCAGTCAGAAGTGTTAGTAGACGAAGGGTTAGTAAAGAAAGAAAGGATTTATGGTCAGCAAGATGAGTTGATGGAAAACACTCATGGAGTTAAGACAAGGTTCGACCGTATGTGGATCCCACGCCATGGTGATCTTAGAAGTCGAATCTTAGATGAAGCTCATAAGTCAAGGTACTCAATCCATCCAGGAACTACAAAGATGTACCAAGACCTGAAAAGAGATTACTGGTGGCCAGGAATGAAGAACGATGTAGTGGATTATGTTGGTAAGTGCTTAACTTGCTTACAAGTCAAAGCCGAACACCAAAAGCCTTATGGGAAGATGCAACCGCTAGAGATACCTGAGTGGAAATGGGAACACATCACCATGGATTTCGTAACTAAGCTACCTCGTACAGCTAAGCAACATGATACCATCTGGGTGATTGTGGACCGTTTGACCAAGAGTGCTCACTTTCTGCCCATACGAGAGGCCATCTCGTCAGAAACGTTAGCAAGCTTGTTCATTAAAGAAATTGTAACCAAGCATGGAGTACCGTTATCGATCGTGTCTGATAGGGATACACGGTTTACTTCGAGGTTCTGGAAGAAATTTCATGAAGCTATGGGGACGAGGTTGAACATCAGTACGGCGTATCATCCTCAAACCGATGGACAGTCTGAAAGGACGATCCAAACCCTTGAGGATATGCTACGTGCTTGCGTTTTAGACTTTGGTGGAAGTTGGGATGATCATCTGCATCTGGCAGAGTTCTCCTATAACAACAGTTACCATTCGAGTATTGGTATGCCACCGTTTGAGATGCTGTACGGTAGACGATGTAGAACCCCGGTGTGTTGGGGTGAGATTGGTCAGAAGGAAATGGGAAGTATAGAAGTGGTTCAGGAAACGTCTTCAAAGTTCGATCAGATCAAAGCAAGAATGAAAGCCGCTCAAGACAGACAAAAGTCTTATGCAGATAAGCGGCGACGACCAATTGAGTTTAACGTTGGCGACTATGTGATGCTTAAGGTCTCGCCTTGGAAGGGGATTATCCGTTTTAGGAAAAGAGGAAAGTTGAGTCCGAGGTACATCGGACCGTTCAAGATTGTAAAGCGTGTGGGTAAAGTAGCTTACAAACTGGATTTACCCGATGAGTTAGAAGGAATTCATTCAACCTTCCATGTTTCTCATCTGAGGAAGTGTCTAGCTGATGACACGTCTCACGTGCCCTTAATGGACATCGAGGTTGATGAGCAATTGAACTACATCGAGCAACCGATAAAGATCGTTGATCGCAAGGAGAAGCAGCTTCGTCACAAGATTATACCCTTGGTCAAAGTGATATGGAAACACCGCAAGGGATCGGATGCTACTTGGGAAGTCGAGGATGAGATGCGCAAGTTTTACCCTAGTTTGTTTATGTAATAGTTAGGTTTCGGGGACGAAACCTCTTTAAGGGAGGAAGACTTGTAACATCCTAAAATTTTTATATTGATAAATAAAAGAAAGTTATGTTTAGTAATTTCACGTTTTAGTTATTTAATGTCGAGTAAGGAACGGGTCTTGGGCTTAGTTATTTTATGAACTCGGCCTGTCTCGACCCGTAGGAAGCCAACCCGAGCCTAACCAAACCCGTAGTATATAAACGAAATTTCTTGACACATCCACCATTTTCACCATCTTCCTTCACTTACACCCACCCAAACACTCTCAATTCTAGAGAGAGAAACTAGAGAGAGAAAGTTCTCAAATCGCCGATCCGAGTTCACAATCTTGTTCCTAGTCGTTTTTGGTAAGTCCCTCTCGAAAATCATCCGTTTTCATAACCATTTCGGCCTCAAATCGAGCAAAAACGTAACTTGAGTTTTCGGGTCAAAAACCGCCTTGTTTTGGTGTCAAAATGCAAGCTTTTGTGTTTAAAAGTACTAGGAATCGATAGCCCTTTCAATCCCGAACATTTCCATGTCAAAAACTTCGTTTTTGGGTCAAAAATCTGGAAAATCTGGAAAACCCGTGAGTTTCTCCGTCGCCAGCTTGAAGGAGTCGAATCAGACTCATTCGATCGAACCAGTCGATCGAATCAGTCCATTCGATCGAATGTGTAGATCGAACAAGTCCAGTCGATCGAATAGGGAAGCAACCGAATGGTCTCCAACTCATTCGATCGAATGAGTTTTGTATTCGATCGAACGTGTGCCTATTCGATCGAACGCGTGTCTATTCGATCGAACGTGTGTCTATTCGATCGAACGTGTGTCTATTCGATCGAACGCGTGTCTATTCGATCGAACGTGTGCCTATTCGATCGAACGTGTTCCTATTCGATCGAATCAAGCCAGAACCAAGCTGTTTCCAAGTTCGCCTAAGGTTTAACTTCGCCTGAAGCGAAGTTCGTTTATAAAATAAATTAAAAACCTAATGGAAAATGTGTTAAGGCAGTTATCGAAAATAAAATTTTTCCAAGCTGACCTGGCAGCTTAACCCCAGCCAGGGGCTCTGCCCCTTGGACCCCGCTAGGGGCTGCCGCCCCTAGAACCCCGCTGCCAGGGGCGCTGCCCCCGGACCCCCGTTCGTTGTGGGTCATATATAGATAGAAATGCAAACGAGTAGCAGTAGTTAATTGATATGTGTAAATATTATACAGTTAGCCGAGCCCAGTTAAAGAAAGGAATTACGATCAGCGGCGAGCGTAACAGGATCCAGGTGAGTTTCTAGCCCCATTTATGTGTCATGTTTTCGGGGCTGTGTGCATACTCAATATGTTTGTTAATACGCTTATCCTAAGAGATAAGTGTATGCCTTATGTGAATGATGTGATATGTGTGAATGATTGCTTGATGGTACGTGAACGATCTTCGGATATTGCACGTACTGTCAGGTTGTAATGCTAAGTTAAGGTAAGTACGATATGTATGCTTATGTGTATGAATGTGATAAGGATAATAAAAGAAAGAAATGATAATGTATGGTTGTATGGTTATGAAAAGGGTACCGAGCCCTAATAATACTCGAGGAAGGAGGGTACCGAGCCCTAATAATACTCGAGGAAGGAGGGTACCGAGCCCTAATAATACTCGAGGAAGGAGGGTACCGAGCCCTAATAATACTCGAGGAAGGAGGGTACCGAGCCCTAACAATACTCGAGGAATGTAGGGCGTAGTGCTCTTTATAACGTAAGATATGAAAGTAAGAAAGTAAGAAAGTATGAAAGTATGAATGAAAGTAAGAAAGTAAGGAAGTATGAAAATATGAAAGTATGAATATAACGTTATGTAAATGGTATGATTACGTGATTATCTAGAACTCACTCAGCGTAGCTGACTTTTAGTATGCACGCAGGTGAGTAGGATGAGGCAGCTCGCTTGAGGAGACACATGGCACTGAACAAGAATCTGGCATTTGAAGATTGTGATGTGTTAACTTTAATGCTTTAATGTGAAAGACAATGAATGTTTTGAGACAAGTTACGAATTATGTAATGTTTAATGAAAGTTTTATATTCCGCATAAATGTTTTAATTAACTCTGATATTTAGAACTGTGTTTATGAGTAAATCCAACACGAAAGTAGGGTTACCGGTATCGGGGCCTTACAATACATTTATCATTATCTCTTCTCACTCCTCTACTCACTCCTCTACTCACTCCTCTGATGAACGGGATGCTTAAAAGATATACAATTAAACTAAAAAAGTAAATGATTAAATTTAAAAAACAAACCTATATTTTATCAAATAAAATGGTTTTATAAGTTCAAATTATATTTTTAATAAAATATTCATATGGATACGTGGTGTATTCCCACACAATTTATTCATAATCACGAAAAAGATGTATCTATTGATTTTATAAGTTAATTATACTTTTTAATTGAATAACGAATTCTAACAAAAGATGATAAAATGTTTCATTATTGACGAAATAAAAAATCATATATAAAATTAACATGAATAAAACACGCTTTTGTATTACGGTTTTAAAAGAAAACGAGGAAAACTTCATGGATCCATGGATGTTGAATAAATGTGTGAGAATAAAATTGTTATTCATTTATATTTGGTTATTGGATTTTAATAATCCCTATTGAACAGTATTGGCTAATCCCTATTCATTTTATCGCTACCAGCGGTCCCAAAATTAAAAAAGTTGGACCCTAGTGGTCCCCCATTAAAAATGACTTAACGATGTTATACTTTTTTTTGAATTTCAAACTAATGTTTTAGGACTTTAGATTGGAAGGAGGATACGGATGGATTGACGTAAAAGTTAGCTTGAATAGTGATCCAAACGACTTAATTTTTGTTAATTGTAAGCTCGAACACTCGAATTGAAGCATTATTTCTTTGCTTTGGAGCATCTTTTCGAACTAAGTTTATATCAATCGGCTTGTATCCTCATTCCGATCAAAATCCCTAAAACATTAGTTTGAAATTTAGAAAAAGTGTAACGTCGTTAAGTCAGGTTTAACAGGATTGAGGGCCAACTTTATTAAATTCGGGATCACCAGTAGCGATAGAATGAATAAGGATTATTATCGGTCAATACTATTCAATAGGGATTATTAAAATCTAATTAACTTCATAATTTATTCTTTTTTTATCATCTTAGACCTAAAAAGATCGTTAATTGAATTTTACCACATTCATCTTCTACACTCAAAAGTGTATATAAGTTGATTTAATAAATAAAAAAAGGATATATTTGATTACGTTAAATATATAAACATTTTAATTATATTAACCTAAATACATAGATATTTTTAATCTCATATAATTTGGGTAATTAGTTATTTGATTATAGAATGAATTGATATGTTTTGATTACACTGACATAAATATATTTTTTTTAAATTGAAAATAGTTTGAGTGGTAAATTTAGGCTATGATTGAATCTCCAAAGAAACGTGTCCACGATTATTAAATAGATAGATTTATATGTTGCTATACGAACTTTTCAAATATACATAAAAAACATAACATTTTCTTTTTCTTTTACTCACAACACTCTAAATCTACTTATTATTCTAATAAAGTAAAATAAATGTGACACGTGTCAGTTTGTGGTTAATCCTCATAATTTTTTTTCCCTCCAAAACTAATATATGGCATAAATTAATAATTATTCACTTTTCTTTTACACACCATTTATATTATATCTAATTAAATTATTCACTTTTTTTTAAACTTTATTTGTATTATATCTATACACTTTTATACAAATAAATTTTTACATATTATATTAATGTACAAAAATCTACAACAACCCATGTTTATTAAATATTGAAAAGGATATAATTTTAAATTATCATTAACATATTATACTATGTATATTGTTGAAGATTGTAAATTAAAATGATAAAAAAAACACTAATATGCTTTCAATTTACAAAGTAATTTTTATAATCATTAAGTTATTAATATATGCTTTAAAGATGATCCATTTTTTAAAAAATAAATCCATTTATCTATTTTTTTTGTACATTGTCATATAAATTTATAAATTATAAATATATGACTTAAATTTATCTATTTAATTTTTTAGTTAATTTAATAAACTATACATATATGTGTTAAATTGTAACTTTAGTATACACCAATCACTTTCAAATATAATAAAGTTTATCACTTTCAAATATACCAATCACATATTATGAATTTAGTGTAATTATAGAGATGATGATGGGTTGGGAATCCATCCATCATAATATGTGAGTGAGAATTTTATAATATTGAGAGTAACTAGCTTTAGAGCCCGTGTAGCACACAGGATGATCTGAATAATTAAGTTACAAATAAATCAATACATAATGTATATAGAAAAATGTATTACATATATGCTTGTATCATTATACATAAATTGACTTTATTTATATCACAAAATGATTTTTTTCCAAAACAATGAACTTAATAAAAAAAATAATGCACATGTCAAAACATACACAAGAACACTTCGTCTATTGAAAATTTATTCGCAATATCATATATGTATTATATCTATACACTATTATACAAATAAATATTTACATATTATAGTAATGTATATCGTTAGAATATATTTCACAACATGCTTGGTGAAATCCAAAAATTTACAACAAACCATGTTTATTAAATATTGAAAAAGATATAATTTTAAATTATCATTAGCATATTATACTATGTATGTTGTTGAAGATTGTAAATTAAAATGATAAAAAAAACACTAATATGCTTTCAATTTACAAAGTAATTTTTATAATCATTAAATTATTAATATATGCTTAAAAGTTGATCCATTTTTTTAAAAATAAATCCATTTATCTATTTTTTTTGTACATTGTCATATAAATTTATAAATTATAAATATATGACTTAAATTTATCTATTTAATTTTTTAGTTAATTTAGTAAACTATACATATATGTGTTAAATTGTAACTATAGTATATACCAATCACTTTCAAATATAATAAAGTTTATCCTATTTAGTTTCTTGAGTTTTTTTTATCAAGGATTGCTTCAACTTTTTTGTGAAACATAAATTTGATTGTTACGGGTTTAATGTTGATATATAGGTCGTTTGGTACAAATTAACAACATCTGGCTCAAATTTGTTACGCGTAAAAAAAGGGAATATGAATATTTTTAAATTTTTGAGAATGCAAATAGATTTATCGTCAAACTTGTTACGAGTTCAAAGTTTGGACTGAAAATGTAAAACAAATGAAAGTTAGAATTTTAAAAGTGACTGAGTTTCGAATTTATTTTTAATGACATTTTTGGAAATAGTCAAAAGATTCGGGAATTTGCACATTGAATATTTTTCACATGACTATTAAAATTTAAGAAAAAATGACAACCACTTCTGGCATGTCACCTCTAGGCCTATCAATACTTCTAACTTTTATCAAAGTAGAAACATTGGTGTCAGCATTGACTTTTTCTTGAATAGTGATCAGAATGCTGTATGTGAAGTATGTCGTACAAAATTATGCTCAAGTGAAGCAAAACATTCACAAAATTGAACGTATTAACCGGCCATTTTTTTGTCAGTTGGCAAAGTCGATAAGACTCTTAATGTAACATCCCGAAATTTCAAATAATAATATTTTATATTGATTTGTTATGACGGAAAAGTTTACTTGATTTATTAAGGGAATAATAAAATAATAAAGATAGAGAGATAAGTAAGCTAATTAGAATGAGCAAATTATGAACCAAAAAGGAAGGTTGAGCTTTAGGTTAATGGGCTTAAGGGAGTATAAATACCCCTTAAACCCTAATCCTTTCCATTTACATTCATTCTACACCATAAAACACACACACCTCTTACCATTTACGGCCGAGAGAGAGAGAGAGAGAGAGGAGGAGGAGGAGGAGGAGGAGGAGGAGGAGGTTAAGTGAGATCAAGCAAACATTTATTTTGATAAATCTTTGATATGCAAGATAAAAACAAGATCAAGGTTCATAACCAAAGCTAGTCGTAACCTAGAAGCATCAAAAGGTATGTTCTCTACGATTAAAGGTTACGTTTTTATGAACGATTTGCCATGAAACTTTACCCTAGAGTAGATCAGATCTAGATGCTTCATAAAAATGCAAACTTGATGTCTAAAATGGACTAGATAAACTCAATGGATTATACGGCTTATAATAAAACCCTAGATCTAGCCTTAGAACGTTTTAAACCATAAAGGTCCAAGCTTTATGGTTGCACGGGTCCAGTTTTGGCTGATCATGGTTAAGAAAACATTAAGGGTGAAAAAGAATACCATAATAGATGTGTAAATTAATGAAATGGGTACCTGAGCCGAGAAAAGAATGTAAAGATAGAAAAATGCAATCTGAAAGCATCAGACATGGGTTCTCGGCCAACTTGAGTTCTCGGTGATCTGAGTTCTCGATCAAACAAGGCGTACTCGTTCAAATAAGGAGTACTCGGTCAAACATGGGTTCTCGGTCAACAGGGGTTCTCTGTCATGATTTCTCGGCCACCCAGTGTTGGGTTTGGGCCTGAACCCAGTTGGGCCCAGATGCTTCAATGGACAGTTGGGCCTGACCAGACTAAGTCCACAAGTTTTAAGCCGACATTCTACCTAGAACAAACTAGTCCATCATCATAGATTAAGAAAACGAGCCCAACCTAGAAAATACGTTGGTTAACTAAAATACCGACTAAATTAATTATACGATTAATTAACAAAAATATATTTAACAGTTAGCCGGGCTCAGTTAAAGAAGGGGATAACGATTAACGGGGAGCGTAACAGGATCCAGGTGAGTTTCTAGCCCCATTTCCTTGTTATGTTTTCGGGGTTGTGTGCATACTCGACGTGTTTAGTTAATACACTTACCTTAAGTGGTAAGTGTATGCCTATTATGATATATACACGTGAAGTTAATGAATTACCTGACGGTACGTGAACGATCTTCGGATATTGCAGGTACTGTCAATGGATAGCTTGAAGATGTGATAGTTTATATATATGTTGAATGCATGATGTATGTATGCATGCTATAGATGTAAGGCCCCGTTACCGGTGCCCTACATTTGGTGTTGAATTTACTCATAAACGCAGTTATAAATATCAGAGTTAATTAAAACATTCGCGGAACATCAAAAACATTCAAACCATTACATTTCATAACCATAATTCTTGTCTTATCGAGCATTCAAATCATTTAAACATAAAACATTGTCTTTTAAGATAACATAACATTTCTCAAGATGCCAGATTCTTCAAGATCATGCCATGTGCTTCCTCTTATGCAAGCTGCCTCAATTTACTCACCTGCGTGCATACTAAAAGTCAGCTACGCTGAGTGAGTTCTAGTTAATCACATAACCTGCTTTACATACACATACACATATACGTGCCCGTAGGTACGTATCACATACTTAACCTGTCCATCAATCTGTCATACACATACATAACTAACCTTACCTTATAAAGAGCATTCGCCCTACATACCTCAGATATTATTAGGGTCCGGTACCCTCCATCCTCGGATATTATTAGGGTCTGGTCACCCTTCATCCTCGGATATTATTAGGGTCTGTTCTTCCTTCCTCCTCGGATATTATTAGGGTCCGGTCTCCTTTTCTTCCTAACCTTCATACCATACCTCTCTGTATACATAATTGTAAATTCATACATACATACATCATTCATTCTTCGCATACAATAATCTTATCATCAAAACTTTACCTAGCAGTACATGCAATATCCAAAGATCGTTCATATACCGACAAGTAGACAATCATACCTTTCACATAAAACATATAGGGCATACACTTATCACTTAGGATGAGTGTATTAAGTAATCACATCGAGTATGCACACAACCCCGAAAAACATAACAAGGAATGGGGCTAGAAACTCACCTGAAGTCGGTTACGTTCACCGTTAATAGTTATTCCTTTCTTCAGTTGGGCACGACTAACTGTATAACAATTACACGTATCAATTAACTATTACTACTTGTATCGTATTTCTATCTTTGTATAGCCCACAACGAACGGGGGTCCGGGGACAGTGCCCCTAGCAGCGGGGTTCTAGGGGCAGCAGCCCTGTTTTGGATAAAAACCAGCTAAGGATAATGTATCCAAATCTGTCAAGTGAGGTATAGTACTAACACGATAATAATGATTGTATAATCGAAATCTTGATGAACACGAGGATTTGATCACGAGGGAAAAAAACCCTTAATTACGATAATCTTACTTCGGTCAAAACTTAACAAGGTAATCTTTGGTCGAATGACTCCGGTCAAGGATTAGCGATGTAATCTTTGGTCAAATCACTTCGGTCAATGGTCAACGTGATAACCTTTGGTCGGATAGTATGTGATTATAGTAATCTCCGGCACAAAAAACCCCCGGACGGTGAAAACTATCACCGTCGATTATATTGATAATAAAAGGTGGTTACAAGTGTTGTGGAGTTGATGATCGAGATTACAAAGTAAACTAGTGATTAGAGAGAGTTAATTGCTTCTGCTCTAGTGTGTGTGATGATACATGTGTTTTCTACTCGATCATAACTCAATTATATAAGAAAATAAAAATAACAATATTTCCTAATAATTTGGAAGTCTTCCACTAGCCACTCCCATGACTTTGACCAGGTGCCAATAGCCATTCAACAACGAATTATATGGAGGACCAGGTCTAGGAACCGTTGCGCTTATTCAAACATCAATCTTTATACGAAATCGCCCATTAACAGCTACGTTGAATTAGGATCCTGGATCCATACTCCAGCTAGAGAATACTCCGTGAGGATAATTGATGCAAGTACGTCTTAAAGTTGTCACACCTGTCTAACACATCACCATACTAAACGCAATCATTAGTAAACAGATAATACCGAGTATCTTTGATCCTTTATAACCTGATACATATCTCAAGGATAACCTATCCATAAGATAGTTAAGGATTAAGGATCCTCAGCATAAAATTCATGCCCTAACAAGCCCCTAGCAGGGTCCAAGGGGCCCCTGGCTGGGGTCGAGCTGCCAGGTCAGCTTGGAAAAATTTTATTTACATTAACTGTCTTAATATATTTTCCATTAGGATTTTAATTTATTTTCTGATTCTCTAACCCATTCTTCATAACGAAGTAAGTCTGATTCACTATGCGATTCGTTACCTTAAATGTAAGCGAACATGCATGTTAGGCGAACTTAACTTAAGCGAACCTAAGTTAAGCGAACTTAGCATTCAGCGAACTTAACATCAGCGAACTTGTAATAGGCGAAGTTCACAGTAGGCGAACTTGTATACACGTGAACTTATGCGATATCGAACTTAAGTGTTGGCGAAATTAATGTTCGGCGAACTTAGCACGGCGAACTTGTGCAGCGAACTTATGCAGCGAGCTTTAGCTGCAGGTGAAGTTGCCCAGCAGCATCCGCTGGTCTATCTTAATCCCCCATAATCGTCTCTGTTTCAACGTGTAATTCTTGGATACGATATTAATCAAACCCGTAAACGTTCTCATGTTCATTTTCGGATAAAACTTGACCCTTAAAAGCATAAAGTGTGGACCTTTAAGCCAAAACGTTTAAAACTATATCTTAGGGTTCCATTTTAACGAGCCGTTTATGCTCACGGGTTCATTAGGTTCGTTTTATCATCAAGTTTGTTACTTTAATACTTGTTCATACTCAACCTACTCTAGGTTCAAGTTTCAAGACTAAACATTTATAAAAACGTAAACTTTAAGGGTAAAACGGCTTACCTTTATGTGTTCTTCGGTCTCGGTTAGCTTGCTTATGGACTATAGATCTTGTGTATGGCTCGTATAGCAAAGATCTACCAAAACAAATGTTTTCTCGATCCCGTTTCTCCCCTTTCTCACTCGCGGCCGTTTAAGTGCGGTGGTGGTGTGTGTGTTTTTGAGTGTGTGGAGAATAAGATGGAAAGAAATGAGGATTAGGGTTTTAGGATGGTTTAAGGGGTATTTATATCCCTTAAAGGCCATGGACCTAAGTCTCATTACCCTTTTAATCCATCTTAATTAATCAAAGTCCATGACTTTTCTTAATTCAATACTAATTAGTAATTTAACGCTCGACAACTTAACACAACTTTCTTTATTTAATATTAGAATATTTTAGGATGTTACAATAGATTATGAGTATGTAAGGAAGTATATACAAGTATAAATAAAAAAAGAAGAAAGTATGAAACGAAGTAATTGACGGTAAAGGGTGGCAGACCCTAATAATATTTGTGAAGAGGGTGGCAGACCCTAATAATATCTGTGAAGAGGGTGGCATACCCTAATAATATCTGTGAAGGAGAGTGGCAGACCCTAATAATATCTGTGAAGTTATATGGCGAAAGGCTCTTTAAAACGTATAAGTATGTATGTAAAGTAAGATAAAATATGAAAGTATAAAAGAAAGAAAGTATGAAAGTAAGAACGAAGGTATATACTTACGTGTGCATGAAAGAAAGTAAAAGAGGTTAAGTATGTATTATAAGAACGTATTGCATGTTACTTGTATTAAATAGAACTCACTTAGCGTAGCTAGCTTTTTGTATGCACGCAGGCGAATAGGTTGAAGCAGCTAGCCTGAGGGAGACACATGGTAGAATTGGACGATACTGGCATCTGAAGATTTTTGTCATGATGTTTTATTATTATATTTTATGTTATGTTTTAAAAGACAAATTATGGATGATTGTAACGAATGGTTGATTATTTAATATTCCGCGAATGTTTTAAGAAACTCTGATATTTAGAACTGCGTTTATGAGTAAATTCAACGTCCAAATGTGAGGCACCAGTAACGGAGCCTTACACTTAAACTTATCAAAATGTTTTTAATGGTGTAGTTCAAAACTATTATTATAAGAGAAGTATTCTCCAAAATTGGTTCATAACCAAATTTCTTTCAATTATACATACATGATACTGCGAATAAATTTTCAATAGACGAAGTGTTCTTGTGTATGCTTTTGCACGTGCATTATTTTTTTATTAAGTTCATTTTTTTTTTGAAAAAAAATCATTTTGTGATATAAATAAAGTCAATTTATGTATAATGATACAAGCATATATGTAATACATTTTTCTATATACATTATGTATTGATTTATTTGTAACTTAATTATTCAGATCATCCCGTGTGCTACACGGGCTCTAAAGCTAGTTACTCTCAATATTATAAAATTCTCACTCACATATTTATTTTTTAATAAAAACCACCTCTCTTTTTCTCTCTTCAGAGCGTTTTAAATGTACAATTTGTAATCTAATTGGTCAGAAATTTGTTCTTAATGTATTAGATTTTAGTTATGAACGTTTTAATTGTGTAATTCGTTTTGATCAAAAATATGTTCTGAATATTTTAGATTTTTGTCTAAACGTTTAAATTTTACAGTTTTGTTTTGGTCATAATTTGTTCTGAACGTCCTAGAATTCTGTTTGAACGTTTTAAATGTACAGTGTGTAATTCGTTTTGGTTAGAATTTCGTTCTGAATGTCTCAGATTTTTGTTTGAAAGTTTTAAATGTATCGTGTGCAATTTTTTATGGTCAGAATTTTGTTCTAGGAACTTTTCACACTCTGTTTTAGAAACCTGCACACGTTATCTATGTTTACAATCGTATTATTCCCTTGCCCTAACCCTAATCACAACTTACCGGAACGTAATATTCTAAACCATAATCAAAGCTCAACTTTGTATTATTCTACAATTTTATAATTGATTGATGATTCTATAGCCTCCTCCACATCAATTCAATTGATTAGATCATTAAATTTTGATCAATTTGAAGATTTCTATGCTCAACAACGTTTTATTTTGATTTTGGTTTTGACTTTTAAGATTTTGTAGTTTAAGCTCTTATTATGGTTCGGAAATTGGATGAGATAGAACGTGATGTTCAGAAATTAGATTATACTTAATGAATTTAATGTGAAATTAGTTTTGTGCTATTGATTTGATATGTACGATAATGCCACCACATTTAATTGAAATCAGCGTTCAAAAAACTCGCGTACGATAACTGATTATTGTGCACACCCTTGTATACATATGGGGTGGGTTACTGTAAAATAATGGCTTACGTACATTACGTGCGCGACCTTCTAGAGCGTTGGATTACAAAACACATTGTGGTAGTTTCGTAAATAAACCAAGCTAGTTCATGATCAAATTAATCGATTACAAATCCATTCTGATCCAAATACCGAACTCCTCGCTCTATCTCATCCAATTTCTAAATCCTAATAAGAGCTTAAAGTATTAAATATCTAAAGTCAAACCAAAATCAAAATAGAACGTTGTTGAGCATTAAGAATCTTCAAAATTGATCAAAAAATGATAATTTAATCAACCGAATTGACGTGTAGAATGATTTATATTCATCAATCGGTTATGAAATTGCAGAATAATACACTCAATTGAGCTCTGATTAGGGTTCAAGATATTACGTTTAAACGTTTTGAACAAAACTGAAGACACTGCGTACATTTAAACGTTTTGACCAAAATGAACACCTTTAAATGTTCAAGTTTAGAAGTTCAGAAAAAAAATCCAAGAACTTCATAACAAAAGGTTAAGAAGATCAGAACAAAAAGTTTAGAAGTTTAAAACAAAAATCCAAGAACTTCAAAACAAAAGGTTTAGAAGTTCATAATAAAAGTTTAGAAGTTCATAAAAAAATTTGAGCACACAAATGAAAAAATTTAACCCTCTAAACAAACCTTTAAACGTTCAGAAGCTCTGATATGAAATTAAACTATCTGTAACATGAAATTGAACTCTGAAATCACTTCATATAATCTCGTAATCATCAAGAAGTAATCAACCGACCATCGATTTAATAATCTATTTCATCGTATGAACAAATCTGGAACGCATTTGAAGTTCTACAAATGGGTGTCTGCAAATAGCGTATTTCAATTCAATTCATTTGAAGTGGTGTATGCAAATGGCGTCGGTGACGATGGTTGAATCGGCGTAACGGTTAATTAGGATAGAAACGTATTGAAATAATTTACAAATCTACCAACGCGTGATTTTTGAAATCAAGGTTAAGGGTGTCGCGTATGTAATGTACGATAAGAGATTATTGTATTGGATCTTTTATATATATGTGTGTGTGTGTGATGAGTTTCAGGGGCGGACCTAGCTTATTGCCAGGGGTAACCTCTGCTACCCCTCAACTTTCGTCGGTAGTGTAAAAAAAATTTGGTTCGGTTTCGTATTTCGCTACCACTAAAAAAATATAACGTTACCCATGCTTGTTTAAAGCCCAACCAATTTAAAAAGTTCAAAATAATTAAAGCTCAATTAAAGTTTAAAGCCCAACCCAGTTAAAACCCATTAGGCCATGAACCTTTTTTCAAAAAATTAGCTCGTAACTTGTTGGTTTAGTCCGAGCATCAAACCACTCTTCCTTCCATGAGTCTACACTGCACCAACACCACTAGTCACCAGACCTCCCCCTCCTTGTCTGGTCACCAGACCTCCGGCTCCGCGCACTCACGCAGACGCTACAATGTAAAATGTAAAGGTTTTTTAATTGTTATATTTTAGTGTCATTGTGTCAAGCCCTAGATGTGTTTTATTTATTTATTTATTTATTTTATAATAGCAATTACTATCTTTGTTAATTTTTATATACTAACCTTTTTATTTAATACGTGGATAATGCAAATTGAAAATTAGAATTGATTATGGGTTTATGGTTTATGTATAAATTGGAATTGATTATGGGTTTATGGTTTAAATTTTGTTTAGAGGACTTGGAAGATGGCAAAACAAAAACTTATCATCAATCTTTTTAAACGAAAAAGAAAAGAAAATGTTTATATTAGTTCAACACCAAGTTCAAATATTTCAACTCCAAGTTCTAATAATGTTGATGATACATAAGAATATGAATATCGATCCAAGCTCAAATATTGATAATGATATGCAAGAAAGTGATAATATTGGTCCAGATATTCCTTCAGGCTTCAAGTCCTTCAATATGAAATACAATAGATTTGAATGATCTTCCTTTGGGTACCTCTAAAGAAAAATAATAAATTTGCAAAACCTTCTAGAATGTATGACCTTGCTCGTGTAATGGTGAAAACCGTAAAGCACACCACTTTTCCTTTGGTTTATTGAATATTGAAGTTAGCGATGGTTTTACTGGTTGCAACCGCAACTGTAGTTGAAAGATGATTTTTTTTCAAATGAAGCTTATCAAGACGGATTTATGTAATCAAATAGGTTAAAAGTATTTGAACAGTGCTTTAATTTGTGTGGTCGAAGAGAAATAATTGATAAAATAAACGAAGATAGATAACTCGATTTCAAGCTTTCAAAAATCTAATAGAAGAAATTTGCACCTCATTTGTTTAAATTTATTTATTATCGTGTTTCTATTTTTATTCGTTTACATTATATGAAATACGATAAATTTAAATAAACGTTACCCCTGATATTGATGTTTTGATTCACCACTGATAAGTTTCAATACATAACTCTAAAATAATATAAGAACTTTAAGAACTCTTATCAACCAATAGTTTATTTAAGTTATATTAATGAAAAATTGGCTTTTATTAGTTCCAGCTATTGCATTTTGGTCATTGCCGGTCCAAACTAAAGAATTGGTCACTGATGATCCCAACTTTTAATGTATTTGTTTCTAACGGTCCGTGGCGAACGGAAATCTTAACGCCACTAGTTTCAGATCGTCGGAAAAAAGTTTTTGGCTGGGAAAGTCAATTTTTTTGCCGGAAACACCACCTGAACACCGCCACCACCACCAATTGACTCACCGCCAACCAACACCATCACTTAAGCACCATTAACTGATTCCAACGATGGTTCTTGGGTTCCGGCGACCTCAAGAATTGGGACTTTTACTAGAATAAGGCTCCTAAAGGTACGATACAAAGTTACCATGATGTTTGGGACAAATTTGTTGAGTTTTCGGGAAAATGTTTGTTTTCTGGCTAAAACGTTTTTCCGGCGACCTAAGACTAACGACGTTAGAATTCTGTTAGTCACAGATCGTTAGGAACAAATACGTTAAAAGTTGAGACCGTCACCAGCCAATTATTAGCTGGGACCGACAGTAACCAAAAGACGATAGTTAATTCAGACCATGTCAAACAAAGTTGGCTTTGTTCAATGAGCTTTTCTAAATTCTTTTTTCCTTAGTGAGCTTTGAGCAAGCTATAAGTCACAGACTTTTTAGACAACTCTAGATGTGTATACCTCCGTGTACAAGATAGATGAAAGCATTAACAATACTTGTTTAAATAAAGATGCATTTTAGGATTGAATGAGTGGCATGTTTTTAAGTCAGGGATAGGGATCGAATTTATAGTTTGGTCTATAAGTGATTAACAAACTCAGATACCAGACGAACAATTTATTTTCTAATAGCGGTCCCCTCCAATTTTTTTTAATGTTTCTTTTTTAAGGTTTAGGATTTAGGGTTCTGGGTTTATTTTGTAAAAGATAAAGAGATAAAATAAGGATATTATAACTATATATACTATTAAAACTAGTTTGATCCTCCCGTGTTACAAGAGTTTATTTAAGTTTTTTTTTAATCGTTTTGCTATTTTATGATGATTTATTTTAATTTTTTAACGTAGTTTGTTTTAATTTAATACATATATATTAGTTTTTTATTATATTTTTTTGCGTTTGGGTATAACAGTCCCTGGACTTAGAAAAAGAATGATTTAATTACAGAGAAGCCCTTGAACTTTTAATTTAGCTAATTAATGAATGATTCAAAATCCTAATGGAAAATGTGTTAAGACAGCTTAACCCCAGCCAGGGGCTCTGCCCCTTGGACCCCGCTAGGGGTTGCCGCCCCTAGAACCCCGCTGCCAGGGATGCTGCCCCTGGACCCCCGTTCGTTGTGGGTTATAATTAAACTAGAAATACGATATGGATAGCGATAGATAATTGATACGTGTGATTGTTATACAATTAGTCGTGCACAGCTCAAGAAAGGAATAACTATAAACGGTGAACGTAACCGAGTTCAGGTGAGTTTCTAGCCCCATTCCTTGTTATGTTTTCGGGGGCTCTGTGCATCCTCGATGTGATTAGTTAATACACTTACCTTAAGTGGTAAGCGTATGCTTTATATGATTATGTATGGATGAGTGCGTGACGGTGCGTGAACGATATTCGGATATTGCATGTACCGTCGGGTGATAGTTTGAAGATATGAACGATACGTATATAAGTGAATGATTGCTTGTCGGTACGTGAATGATCTTCGGATATTGCACGTATTGTCAAGTTATAATGTTATGTATAATGTACAAATGACGCGTATGTATGTTATGAAGGAATGTAAGAGATAGCCAGGTATAGAGAAAAGGGACTGAGAGCCCTAATAATACTCAAGGTAGAAAAGCGACTGAGCCCTAATAATACTCAAGGTAGAAAAGGGACTAAGCCCTAATAATACTCAAGGTAGAAAAGGGACCGAGCTCTTCATAATCTCGAGGCAGAAAGGGACTGAGCCCTAATAATACTCAAGGTAGAAAAGGGACCGAGCCCTTTATAATCTCGAGGCAGAAAGGGACTGAGCCCTAATAATACTCAAGGCAAAAAAGGGACCGGACCCTAATAATATCCGAGGCAGAATAGAATAATGTAAAGTAGAATTTAGAATAAAGTATGAATGTAAGTATATATTTTATGAACGAATTATGAAAGTATGAAGTACGTATGGAAGTACGTAGTTATGAATGTATTGAATGTTGTACGATTAACTAGAACTCACTCAGCGTAGCTGAATTTTAGTATTCACGCAGGCTAATCGACTGAGACAGTTGGCTTGAGGAAGACACATGGCAGGATCCGAAGAGGCTGAAATCTGGAGATTTGTCGTGATATTTGAAATACTATGTTTTATGTTATGTTTTTGAAAGACAAGTTATGGATATTTGTAATAAATGGTTGACTTTTATATTATTCCGCGAAAGTTTTTATTAACTCTGATATTTAGAACTGTGTTTATGAGTAAATCCAACGTCCAAAGTAGGGCACTGGTAACGGGGCCTTACATATCTTATATATTTATCTTATCTATTATTCAAAACCGCAACTGTTAATCCTTGTGTGTATATCAGTTTATGCTTAACTTGCTATTTGCTTACTTGCTTTATTTGAACGTTATTTGCTTACTTCGGCAACCGATGTCCATTTTTAAGGCAACGGTTTAGTCCTTTCTTGGTAACCAATGTCCATTTATATGGATTGGTTGAGCCATTTCTTTATGGTTTGCTTTCTTTATGGTTTCTTTCTTTATGGCTTGCTTTCTTTATGGTTTGATTGATTGTGTATGTGTTATGGCTTAACTGTTTATCTCACAGGAACAGTTTGCATCATTTCTTTATTTATTATATAGTATTATTGTAATGTCTTAAACTAGTGTTTTACTCACTCAACATGTGTTGTTGATAAAATTCTATTTTATACGCATATGCAGGTTATCGTAGAAATTTAATGCAGGTTGGTAAAGAATTAGTGGAGAATTTAAGTTAGAAATAATTAATCAAGATTATTTGTGATATAGGATGTATTGTTGTATGATTATGGATTATGTAATTGTTGTATTTGATTTATTTTGAAAACTTAATTTAATTAATAGATATTTTCATTTAAATAATGTTGCATGATAGTAACCTTGAGAGCTATGACAATCAGTTCGCGCCCCGGCATTTCCGCCGTAGGTTGGGGTGTGACAACATGAGAATGGAAACATGATGACTGGATTGCACATGTGGACAGCCTAGAAGAATGCCATGTGTCAACATTGTATTGCTTTTATAGTATTTAAAGAGTAAAAATTTTTCAAATATAAAAGATGTAAAATTTATTGAGATCGAAGAATATTAAAAATAAAAAAGAGTGATCAAATTCGGTTCTTAAAAACAAAAATAAATCAATGTATAAATGATTGAAATGTATCATTAAAATTAAAGATGATGAATATTTTAAAATAAATAAGCAATTATAGTAAATATCTAAGATTTTTTAAATGTAAATTTGAAATAAGTAATACACCACTTATTAAATTGGTTAAATAAATTAATGAATTTTTAATACAAAACTTATTAACTATCGAGTATAACCAAAAGAAAATTATTTAAAATTTCCAGCTACATTAAATTTGTCATTTATGCTAATTAAAATTTGGTTAAATATAAAAGATGGATAGTTAGTTGAGACTGAATACTACTAAAAACTACAAAAGATTGTTGCAATAGTAGTCAGCTTCGAATTTTAAAAACATAAATAAATAATTGTAAATATTATTATAAAAAAAATTTCATTTTTTTTGGAAGTTCAATAACTAATTGTTAAAACTTTCAATATAAGATTCAAAAATTTTAACACAGAAAATAAAGATTGCCATTCATATAAAAATGAATTAATTTACATGAATTGTCTAAGCTACATAAAATAAAAAAATGATAGAAAATTAACAACTAAAATACATTCGTAATTACCAGAACAAACAAAATCAACCTAATCTCCATCAAATACTTTTTCCATGCAATTAGCCAATCTATCAAGTTGAGCGCCCATAAATTGAAATTACTAAAAATAAATTAATGTTAGATACACTGAACTATTAAAAAATTAGTAAGAATTATCAATGGATGTAATCGGATAATTATCATAATAATTTCGATAAGGAAATAAATCAACAATACTTTCACATATCTCAAAACTTTCAACATGTCTATTGAATCTTGGAAGGTGTAGGTGGAACTTTGGTGACATAGTCCTACCATGGCTAGAGTTAGTCTCCAAATGGTTCTTAAACTGTAAATATGAATAAAGGGAGCTCTCAACATATAAAAATAAAACAGTAAATATGAATTTCAAGAAATCTTACATCAATCAGAACACGCATTTGGTGACCAGGTCCTACCATGGCTCGAGCTAGTCTCCGAATGGTCCTCAAACTCATGATCCGACCTACCTAAGTAGCAGCAAGATGTGTGCAACATATAAGCTGAACTGCAAACAATACAAACAATTCAAATAATTAAGTTTCATTCAAGTACACCAACAATAAGAAAAAAATAAATATATTAAAGTAGACTGATAATACGAAAATTTTTAACATGAATCATTCACTTAACCAGTTTACATACATCCATTTCTCAAGCTAACCTGCCTGCATAATATGAAGAGAAGCAACTTTGAAACTAAATATATACGGATGTGTTTGAGGGAGGACTGGGAATGTATTTTATCAAAAGTATGTGAAAGGAAGGTGGATGGAAGGTGCCCTGGAAAGTGGAAACTTGAATATTGAACGTACCCGAGTGTCCATCCATATAAACAGTGACTGCAAACTTAACAGGCAATTAACCTCTCCTCATTATCTTTTTTTTTCTTTAACATTACTAAAACATATATCACTTTAAGTAAATGCCTTTTGAAATAATCAGTAATATCAAATTTTAACTGAGAAATTATAAATTCAAATTATGATGCATCACAAAGTTACAACTTTTATTAGGTAAATCTTCATCATTTAAATGTTGTATTAACCATATTAACATATACCAAACATATATGATATATGTTAGGATGTGGAGTTATCAGTTATCACTAAAGAGGTCATAATTAAGATGATTTTTCACATCAAGGTTATACGAGTAAATTATACAATACATCATCTTTTATGTTAGCCTTTTGTATCGTATATATCAAGTCCTTTACAAATTGTCATTAAAACTTCAATTACTTTTTTAATGACAATGTTATTCTTTACCCATAAACGATCAAATCTATAGTTTTCATAATTGTTTTCTTTTCTATTATTTTTTTATTATTTTCTACTTAATGAAAATACGATTGAACAATCGACCATAACTAGGGACGAGATCTTCTAGATTAGTAGCGAAGGTTATGCATGCGCTTATCAATGAAATACCCTATGTTACATGGAGTTCCATTAGCAAGATTGGAGAGAAATGATAGCCGGTATTTTACTATTTTTTCCACACTTCATGCAAACAATATGACTTAGGTTTTCTTTGCATAAATTTCCATATGTGGAAGAAGGTAGAAGCCATGAATGATGGTAGAATTCAGATACCCTGTACAAATACTATCGATGATATTTTCACGAGAATAGGTGGTGAAGTGTGGAAGATCACTAAGATTATGAGTTTCCATGTAAAACCCTACGACTAGGGATGGCAAAAAAGCCCGAGCCCGATTGGTATACCCGAAACCCGAAATAAACGGGACGGGCATACCCAAAACCCGATGGGTATGGGCCAGGCAAAAAAGCCCGAACTTGTTTATTTCTCTATCTTGAATCCTAAGTTCCCTTCTTGACTTAACTTCACATCACACGATAACCTGCATATGCGTTAAAAATAAAGTAGATTTGTCAAAACAAGGTTGAGTGAGCAACACACCAGTTTTAATGTACATATAATATAAAAATATGTATTGCAACAAGTCAAATGAGATAATCAATTTAACCAATGAGCAAAGATAAATGAGATGTCGAAAAACACGAAACCATTACGACTATCGTATGCTCATATTATTATGAGATTATGCTGGACCTCTGCGAATGCGATTCACATAAGCATGTAAGAACATAACAAGTATGGTATAAAATTGTTAACATTATATATATATGTATAACTAAGAAATAATATGTTGACGCATATGTCCCCAAAACGTGGAAAACAAGTAAAATAGGGGAATGCGGTACTCATCTCAATAGACGAGCAAAGGTGAAAATGAATATTAAGAATGATGATTCGCGGAAATCACGAGTTGATGATAAAACCTATAAAGGAATATAGAATGCGAATATGCTAAGTTAATGAACCAGATCGTATATGAGAGTTCGATAATTATAATTTTATTAAGTCATATTATATTCTTAGTTTGTGAATCCTTTTAAAATATATTATAATATCTTTATATAACTAATTCCAATATAAAATATACTTGTAATTACTAGATAAATAAAACACAATTATATAAACATTTAAATAGATAAATGTTTAATTAATTAATTATAATATGTAAGAATAACGTTTAAATAAATATTAAGTAAATATATAAACGCAGTACGTAATATTTTAAATAAATAAGTATTTCGAACCTATAACGAAAATCGGTTTACAGAAAATTATAGTTAACATATAGTTTCTTCTTTTATATTTATTATACTATTTATTTAATAACAAAAACGTATATTACAAAGATATATATATATATATATATATATAAATATATACACACATAAATATACATACATACATATATATTGGTTAAAAATACAACGACGAGTGAACATTCAGATTACGTCAATATAAGATGTTGGTTACATAAAATAATATTAGTTTATGTTTATTATTACTTATTGAATAATTAATAAAACATTAAATCAAACCAAAAAAATAAAACAAGGCAAAAGTGGGCTGGCCAGGGCTCGAACCCGCTCTCCTGGCCGGCTCACTAGGTTAAACCGGCTCACCAGTTGAGCCAAGCAGTGAATTTGTTATAAACTGGAAACGAGCCTTTAAATACAATACTGATTAACACCTAAAATTGATTATGAACCCTAGGATTTATAATTCGTTAATCCGCTTCGTATTTACTTAATTGATGTTAGGGTTTTTGATTACTAACTCAATACGAACACAACATATATTTTAATTACCATAAACGAGTATTTATTGATGATGAACGGAGAGATAAGGCTGACGGCCAAAGACGATGATGAACTGAGTATTTTCCGAGTGTAATAACCAAATTAAACTTAGGTATTTCATTGGCGAGGGTTATGTGATTGTAACTGCAATTTTAATTGTGTTATCGATCGTTTTACAAGGAAACGATTTTAGGGTTTCGTTCGAATTTTAAATTGGATAATGTTAAACGATATTTGGCCTAGAAATCTTAATTGATAACGATGGTGAGTTTGATGATGACAATAACAATATATTTACGAGATCAGTTAACAATAATAAAACGAAAATTAAGGTCCAAGTTAACCGAATGAATAATCAGGTACAAGAAAAGGATAATGGGTTTGGGTTCAGATATTGGGTATCCAGATTTCTTTGATGGTTTGTATTAGAAATTTGCATTCTAGTCCCTATAGATTGAGGGTGGAAACATAATAAGGTAAAAGTTTGTTTGGGATGATTATTGACATTACTTGAAAGTTATAATTATATATTATATAAATAATTAAGATAAATATAATACTAGTTAATCTATTCGATAAATGCGGTATCTTATTCGATAATATAACCCGAACGTAAGAGCGGGTCGGGTTAGATAATAATTTAAAAGACCGAGTTATTACAATTGGTATTGTGTGTCCTACGTTCTCATTTTTAGTAGATTAGTATTATTTCCTACATTATCATTGTAAGATTATTTTGTAAATGTTCTCATCATTAAAGTGATATCCTAAAACATCAGTTGGATTTACTCAAACTGGAAATTTCATTTAAACACAAGTAGCATAAACATACAAAGTCATAAACATTGGAACATTACACACATTGTCATTAACGTATTCATAAATAAACATAAAACACTAGAGGGATGCTAGTCTTTACTCCAGATGGCATGTTGTGTCACTCTGATCAAGCTTCCTAACGCACATGCAATCAATCCGACGTGCATAATAAAAGTCAGCTACGCTGAGTGAGTTATAGTTTAAGCATTTAAGTAAACATACATTGATTTCATATTAGGCAGAATTACAAATTTTGTCCTTTAAAAAAAGCCAAATTACGGTTCGTGTCCTTTTTTTAGTTTCTTTGCAGGCGGTGTACTTTAAACATTTTTTTTTCTACACGTTATGTCGTTTACGTGAACTGGGTTAGAAAAACTTAGTTAAATACCCTCACGTGAGGCGCATATGAGGGCATTTTTGTCTTTTCGTCTATACATAATAAAAAAATATAAAACTCTTTCTCTCTCTCTTATCAAAATCTACTCTCTCTCCCTGCTTCTCTTTCTTTCTTAATCACCCACCACCACCACCAACTCACCACCACCAGCCACCCCCACACCTGCCCCAATCCAACCTCCGGCAACCACTACCGGCGAGTCGGAAATCTTGATTTTTCGGCGAGCACAAAGTAGAGTTGAAACCACCATTCCACCACCGTCCACCCAATCTCCGTCTTCTTACAACACAACTCATGTTCATCGATTGGCTAATCTCCGCCGCCGTGGGTAATCAGTGGGTAATCAGTGGTCTTGAGAGTGGATATAGGGTTCAGCGATAAAGGAAACCGAAAACGACAGTGCAGCCACATGATAACATGTGACGGAACCCAGAACTGAGTGCCGGAAAGGGAATTGTGATTGGCGTTGTCATGGGAAACCAGATCTTGTGTCGTCGTTGTTAAGAGTGGTTGTAGCGGCGGTTGTTAAGTCTATGACAATGGTGACGGTGGGTGTAGGGTTTAGATTTGGGGATGAGGATGTTGGTAAGTGTGGTGATGAACCAGTGGGCCTGGCGGTGGCGGAAGGTGGGGGTGATGGTGGTTGATGGTAAGTAGGAGGCGGCGGCGGAGATTAGCCGATCGATGAACATGAGTTGTGTTGTAAGAGGACGGAGATTGGGTGGACGGTGGTGGAATGGTGGTTTCAGATCTACTTTGTGCTCGCCGGAAAATCAAGATCTCCGGGTCGCCAGTAGTGGTTGTCGGAGGTTGGATGGGGGCAGGTGTGGGGGTGGCTGGTGGTGGTGAGTTGGTGGTGGTGGTGGGTGATTAAGAAAGAAAGAGAAGCAGGGAGAGAGAGTAGAGTTTGATAAGAGAGAGAGAAAGAGTTTTATATTTTTTTATTATGTATAGACGAAAAGACAAAAATGCCCTCATATGCGCCTCACGTGAGGGTATTTAACTAAGTTTTTCTAACCCAGTTCGCGTAAATGACATAACGTGTAGAAAAAAAATGTTTAAAGTACACCGCCTGCAAAGAAACTAAAATAAGGACACGAACCGTAATTTGGCTTTTTTTAAAGGACAAAATTTGTAATTCTGTCTTCATATTATATCACGTAAATTAATGCAACATCGTTCATATTGTACGTAGCATAAATATTCCATGTCTCATGAGACCATTCGGCTCGTCGGGCATTGACTGTCATCGCCATCATTTCACATCATGCGTATGAGTAATTATATGATATAAGCAAGCAGAAGGTTCATATGCCTTCCTTATGCTTACATTATCGGTTCCACATCTCACGTAGGATCAATTATATAATAATACGTTATACATATGGTAGCCATATTCATTAACCATTTACATATGCAGTATTTCATTCATTTCATAAAATGGTTGGCATTTTGAAAACATTTTGTGAGTATGCGCGTTGCCCCAAAAACGTAACACGGAATGGTGGGTTTAGAAACTCACTTGATAAAATAAGCTTCTTAACTACACGGTAAGGCTTTCTAGCTGGAAGAATTGGACAACTGTACAATGTTTATATATAAACTATTACCATTCACATCATACGATGACTTCAAGTGATTGTACCAAATGAAGTATTCACTTACCATTGTTTTTTCTTGATCCCATAGTTTTCGCTAGGTTCATGGTTTTCACTTGTTACCCATAGTTTTCGCTTTATCTTCAGTTTGTACTAAACCATACTCCGTTTCTTATTTTAAGTGAAAACTATAATTATGCGAAAACTATATGTACTAAGCGAAAACCTATGCTAAGCGAGAACTATATTTACTAAGCAAAAATGTTGGGCTAAGTGATAACTAGGCTAGTGTGCGAAAACCAGATACTTAACCAAAATTTCCAAGTTAAGCGAAAACCACAAGAGAAAGTGACAACTACTGAAAGAGAAAACTAACAGCGGCTAAATGAAAACCATAGATCTTGTGTTAATGGCAAACCTGAATGTTAAATCCCTAAAATGAATCAAGATATAAACCTTAAATCCTCGTGGTCCGAATACCATTCCCTCAAAGTCACATGCAATTTCATTCATGAAATCATAACCTTTTATCAAAATTCTTACCTTGAACATTTACTCGCATACACTTGCGTAGCTTGAAAGCAAGGTTGTAAAAGTCGGCCTAGGTGGCCAAGTACTCGGAACCTAGGCGCAACTCGGCACTTCACTACACCGTTTTTTTCCTCAAAGGTAAAACAATCGGAACCGGTCCTAGGTGGTCCATGTAAGGCCAAAATGTGACTTGTGATATCAATGTGAGAAAACTCGTTATATATATATATATATTGTCACACCCCGACCAAAGGCGGCGGAACATGCCGGGGTGCAACGGATTGCCCAAAACACAAGACACTATCAAAGTGACAATATTTAATCAACTCATTATTTCATAAATCAATAAACAACACATCTCGTTCATACAAACAAATTGAATACAAGTAAAGAATTATATTGTTCGTTTTACTAGTATCCTAATAGTCTTGGTAACGTTTTCGTCAAGTCCTCGAGTCAACAAATGTCAAACTTGTAACATTTTATAAAATAAAGTTTATCAACACAAAGGTTGGTGAGCAATTCATAAGTTTGAGCATATAAGTATATAGTGATAAAATGTCACAAAACTTGTATACGAAACGATAAATAAAAGAAATAACTTGAATAAATAGATATCGCTAATAGAATTACGTTAGCGACACCTAGCTATAAGGGGTTGTCTAGGATTTTATAGTTATCGTTAATTGCATTACGTTAACGACACCTTGCTATAAGGGGTTGCCAAATAGATTAGGATTTTATAATTCTACCAACCAAAAGCGATAAACACATAGGCATATAATCATAGAACACCAAATCGAGCAATTATTTAAGTAAAGTATACAATATCGTTTGTGGTTTAAGAGTCAAGTATAAAGCATTTAGTTTGAATAAGTATGAAATGTAACCCCAAAACGAAAGATGGAAAACGGGGTATGAAAGTACTCACATTCAAGTGATAAACTTGATTTGGTAAAATGACGAGTAACCGGAAGGATGAGGTTTAACGGGCAAGTCTAGATGAAAGGAAGTCTTGTATTAGGAAGGTTGTCTTAGGAAGTCTTAAATAAAATAAATGATAGGAAATGTAAACAATTTAAAGTTTAAGGTTTAAAAGGTAAATATTTAAGACAAGCATAATAATAGTCCTTTAAAAATGTAAGTTTGCTCGAAACCGGGTTAAAGTATCTAACCATAAAATTTACTTAACCAAGTATGTAGTTCTAGCTATTGTTTTAGAACTAACATCGTCCGTTAAGCGAGTGTTCGGGTTTTGTCGGTCCAAACTTTGTTATGAGATCAAGTTGGATTCAACATTCCAAGTACTTTAATAAAATATTTAAAATCAGTTGGTAAGTATTTTTCAAATAAATATACAAGTCTTGATAGCTAAAAACAAACTTCAAAACTTGTGTGTCTTAAGCGAGTAAAAATCGGATTGGTTTGGTTTCCATCATAACAAGTTCATAGATGGTTTCCACATGCCCAAATATCAACGAACTTGTATAATAATGTACAAATGGAAATACTTAAGTTTTACAACCAAAAAGTTAACAATAAAGCCTTTAAACAAAGTTCGGTTTACGGTCTAGAGCTATTTACGGTTAAACCGAAGCATAGACTCTTAGAACCTTAACCATGGAACTTGTAAATGTGACAAACAAACTAAATTGAGTAAAAGTTAATAAACAATAATTAAGTTAGATGGTTAGATGCGAAAAATATATAACAAGGACTACGGAAGTCCTTCATGTAGCCTTGCCTTACGAGGCCTGAAACTTAACCAACCAGGGTCGGATAAGTAACTACCAAAGGTAACAAGGGGTGTGTATTATATATATGTTGTGTCACCATAAACAAGTATTAATAAGACTACATAAGCTAAATATAATGAAAGATTAAACTTAGTTTAACTCTTGGTAAAATATTTATGGGATTAATTTTTGGCAACTTTGGTCCTTGAAGTTCGTTTTCGATGTAATTTGAGCGTTTTAAAGGCGTTTTCGAATCCGTAAAGGGGTTTTTCAAATTGAACAAGCGGGAATGATTTAGTAACATAAAATCCAATATTTTATATATTTGAAATGTTCGGGATATAAATCGGGTCGGTTTACAACATAAATTATATACAAGATAACCCGAAATTGACGAATGTCACATATATTGGTTAATCAAATTAGTGATGTCGACAAGAATTTCATATCCGAGACGAGAGCTTCGGTGCACACGTTTAGCTTCAACGGGGAGAAAGCTTCTAGAATGAATATGTTAGGCTATAAATACGAATTTATTGTTTACATTTTAGTTTGTATTTGCATGGTGTTTTCACCCACCCAAGGGGAGCTCGCTTTGGGTGGAATCGATTCGTTTAATATTATAAATCTTTTATTCAATAATGAGATCGTTCATTATATTATCTTTATTGTTTCCATTCGATCGTTTGATTTCACCGAACCCGTCTCGATCGCTTATTAAGAACAAAATTTGTTCGTTTTTCGGATCCAGTTTCGGGACCTACACTTGGTATCTTAGCGAGTTGAATCAGCTGATTCAACTTTGTTCTTATATTCAGGTTCTAATTCTGTGATTACCTGAACCAAGACGTTAATTTCTTGAAGACTCGTTGAAGTTTTGAAAATAAAGTTTGAAGAAAATAAAGATGGAAATAAGCGTGCTTGAAGTTCTTCTTGTGTGCAGATCTGGATTCAACTGATTTTGAGGTTCGTTTTATGGTTTATGTCAAGTTTCATGAAGGTGTTTGAAGAACAGTGGGTTTGTTCATATGTGTGGAGCTGCAAACAGTCAAATCAGTAATAATCATCAACTTTCTGATTGAATCTTGTTCTTCGATACCCGTTTTGCTCTGAATCAACATGAAGAGATTAGTATTATGCTTAATTTGATGAATATGAGCTTCAATTTTGTGTTTAGTTGATCAATGGCCTAGAGGTCTGGTTTTGGTGTTTGGTGGTTAACAGTGGGATGTTGGAGTTTCCAGTGAGATGCTAGCTGATCGGAGCTCGAACCGAGACGTTAATTTCTTGAATTCCCACTGAAGTTTTGAATATAAAGTTTGGAGAAAATACAGTTGGAAATAAACGTGCTTGAAGTTCGTCTTGTGTGCGGATCTGGATTCAACTGATTTTGAGGTTAGTTTTATGGTTTATGTCAAGTTTTATGAAGGTGTTTGAAGAACATTGGGCTTGTTCATGTTTGTGGAGCTGCAAACAGTCAAATCAGTAATAATCCTTAAAATTCTGATTGAATCTTGTTCTTTAATATTCGTTTTGCTCTGAATCGACATGAAGAGATTAGTATTATGCTCAATTTGATGAATATCAGATTCGATTTTGTGTTTTGTTGATCAATGGGCTGGAGGTCTGGTTTTGGTGTTCTGTAGTTAACAGTGGGATGTTGGATGTTCCGGTGAGATGCCGGCTGATCGGAGCTCGTTTTTCCGGCGACGGTAATCGGCGGTTTAGTTTATGGATGAGATAACGATGATGATGGGTGGCCGGAATCCATGGTGATGAACGAAGGTTGGTTCAGGAAACTCTCCAGTGACATGGTGATGATGGTTACCGGTCAAAGAAGTTTTTCTACAGTGAATATGGGTGGTCGTTGATATCTGATGTCGTTGTCTCATTGATGTTGTACAGCTAGTGATGATGTCGAAAACAATTTTCCAGCAGGTGTGGCCGTGTTGATGTTGAATATGGAGAAAGGCGGTGATGAGAATTAATGACCGGAGCTCTGTGTTAGTAACCACCACTGATGATGATTGAAGACTGTATGTGAGGGATGATGTAGATCTGGGTGGTGGCGGTGTTTAAGAATGGAAGTTCATGTGCATGTGGCCGGCGAAGGTGATGTCTTCGACGGGTTTTCCGGTGATCGTTTTTCTGGCGACAATCTTGTGTTAATGACGACTGAAAGGAACACTAAAGGTTCTAACTCTTTGTTTTGTGCCCTAATATGACTTATAAAGCATAATAGGATTGGGTTGCTTGGGCTTAGTGTGTGGGCTGATATAGCATATCAAGAAATGGACCAGCATGCTATCTAGATTTCTATTTTGGGCTGATGGGTATTTAAGTTTTGGGCTAATTTATAAATCATGAACAAGACCAGGTTGTTGCTATATTACTTGGGTTGGTGGAATAACTTTTTTGCATCTTAAACCGACAAAGTTAATTCTCCTGGTCATTTTGATGTTTATCTACAAGAGTATTGAACCGAGTAAAGTATTTCAAATATTGCTGGGCTGAGAAATAATTATTTGTTGGATTAACTGAAACTGAAGAAAGTTAAAATTGATCGGGTTTTCATCATTGTTTGATCGTGTTCAAAGCGTGTTATTTTTATAATAGTTTCAAGGCATTCGAGAAGCTGGATCTGTGAGGTGTACTTTGAACAAATTGGATATGAATTGGATTTAAAGAGAAATTAATAAGTTTTGTCATTTGATCGAAGAATCCGGTAATTCGAGATCGATTTGTGGAAATCCGAGCTCATCTCATGCCTATATACAACTTAAGATCCGAGATAATGGATAAAAAAGCGAGAACTACTTCAAGATTAAATATAAGTGGGTTATACCTTGAGGTGGTGAGTTGAAACGAAGAGGCTACGGTTTATTAGGTGATTTGTGAAGATGCGAGACAAGGTTTGACAAAATTCTAATATCGCAAACCAAGGGGGTGATTGTAAGGCCAAAAATGTGACTTGTGATATCAATGTGACAAAACTCGTTATATATACATTGGTTAATCAAATTAGTGATGTCGACAAGAATTTTGGATCTGAGAAGAGAGCTTTGGTGCATGTGTTTAACTTCACGGGAAGAAACTTCTAGAATTAATATGTTAGGCTATAAATATTACTTTATTGTTTACATTTTAGTGTTTGTTTGTGTGATGTTTTCACCCACCCTAGGGGAGCTCACCTTGGGTGGGATCGGTTTTTTTAATATTATAAATCTTTTATTCGATAACGAAATCATTTGTTTATATTATCTTTATTTGTTTTCATTCGATCGTTTGATTTCACCGCACCCATCTCGATTGGTTATCAAGAACAAAATCTGTTCGTTTGTCGGATCTAGTTTCGGGACCTACAGTCTAACTCGACCTTAACAAAATTTTAACGTTTATTAAAAGAAAACCTAATTTCTCCAAGAGTCCACTGTTGTTTTTTTCCCTTTTCGCGTTAAGACGCAACCTATTTTTAGTTCTGAGCTCGTAACCGCCATCGTTATCATCCGATTCATAGTTCTGAACTCGCAACCTCCTATTCAAGTTCGATTGAGGTAGGTTTTTCATTATTGAGACCTTTTACGTGAATCAAGATGTAAATATTATTGTTTGATTTGTATTTTTCTTTTGTTTTTTTGTAGAATATTAGTAAACTTATGATATTTGACATATATATAATCTCCCATAAATTAATTTCTTTGTAAGATACTATGTCTGAGTACTCCCAAGTACTCCCCGCCTATACTATGTACTCGCAACTCCCTAGTCGACTGTCCTAGGAGCTCTAGCAACTTCTACAACCTTGCTCGAATGTGTATATCAAACAAACTCCGATTGAGGTGATCCCAACAGCCATGGAATCATCTCATCTAGATCTACAAACCCCGATGGTCGAGCTGCTAGAAAACTCCGCCACTTGTGACTGCAAAACCCAAACAGTCGTCGAAGTTCCTTCATCTGCCATGTTACGGTGCGGGCATTAAAAATCCAACTTCCAGAACTCCAATCCAAGATCCCAACGGTGAAGACTTTAATATGAGTTGAGAAGACGCATGTGTACATGGTACACTCAGTCATACCAATTATATCGAAGATGATGAACAAAATACTTTCTTGATATAAGAATATGATTATTAAGGTGGCGTTTGATATGCATGTATGAGAGGCGGAATGGAATGGACCATTGTGATGGAATGAAAAAAGTGTGTTTGGTTGGTCAATTGAATGGAATCATCGAGCACCATGTTCATTCCATTCCCTCCAAAACACCCCAAATTCATTCCATCCACCCCATTGTTTTTTTTTTCATTCCATCCATCTTTCACACTATATCACATCCACCACCCTCCTACCACTACTACGCAATGCTCTCTCACCACCACCCACCACCGCCTCCGTCGCCCGCCACCACCACCCACAATCGCCTTCGCCGCCACCAATACCCGCCTCCGTCGTCTGCCGCCACCAACACCCGCTTCTACCGCCCGCCGCCACCACCACTATTACCCGCCTCCGCCGCCCGCTGCCACTATCATTACCCGCCTCTGTCGCCCGCCACCACCAACCACCCACCACCACCTACCATCGTCGCCATCATCGCCACCACCAACCATCTCTCCCATCCATCACCCCCATCGCCACCACCGCCCACTATTACCTCCACCTGCCACCATCAACAAGTGCTCCCGCCACCCACCACCCACCACCACTATTACTGCTCGCCGCCCACCACCACCATCCCACCGTCACTCACTACCATTTTATTTTATTTTGATTTTCTAGCTTACCAAAAAATAAAAACTAATAACTCATGCCATTCCCACATGGTAATCAAACATGTCAATGGAATGACAATGATCCATCCCATTACCACGTGCATTCCATTCCTTCGTTCATTCCATTCCATCGCTCATTCTATTACCCCATACCAAACAGACCCTAAATACTTTCTTTAGATAATTGTTGAGTAGCAAGAATCTAATAATGTAAGTGTAATCGGGCGATGACTAATTTAGAGGCGGATCCAGAAATTTTTTCCACATGGGCACAAAATGGAACAGGTAAATGGACCGGTCAAAGAGAACCAGACATGCCTAATTATTATAAAGGCCTAAAGCAAAATGAACTTCCTTGGCCCTTTCCAGAGTTCCTTAAGAAATTTTATATATTTGTTAATCGTGAGACGAAATTTTCTTTATATAAAGTTAAGAGTTTTTAGATGAAAACAAAATATAAATCATTTTACACACAAAAAAATCAACATAATAATATAAGATTGTAGTAGCGCTTAGTTTGAGTTGTCTTTTTAATAATTTTGAAGAATATAGTTATACTGAAGAATACTTTTTAATAAATAAAATTTAGAAAACGATAAAATTCTAAATAAAGCAATATATAACAAATAAAATAGTTATAGTTAAATGAAACTAGGGGTGTGCCCCTCGCGCGATGCGGCGAGGACACGTATGGATCTCGTCGTTAACTATTGTAACGATAGCAAATATGTTTATTTGTTTTCACAATCAACACAGTACGCTCGATGATAACTAAATTATATAAAATCAGCAAAATAAATATTATTTCTTACGAAATTCATCACCTCTCCGACAAACCTAGGTTCATCATCACCGAGTTATTATGGTTAAGGAGGCTCATATATGTTCAAAAATATAATCATAGCCAACATACCAAAACTTAAAAAAATTATAATCATCAGCATACACACATGGCAGCTGACCCTATAGACAACCAAAGTCGCCGGTAATGACGTACAACACCCAGTCAGATTGTCATCATCATGTCGTTGTTAAATATGCTCGGGTGTTTGCAACAGTAGCAAATATATTTATTTGTTTTCATAATCAACACAATACGCTCAATGATCAATAAATTATATACAATCAACAGAAAACGTATTATTTCTTACGAAATCCATCACCTCTCTGACGAACCTGGGTTCATCATCACCGAGTTATTATGGCTAAGGAGGCTCAGATATGTTCAAAAATATCATCATAGCCAACATACCAAAACTTAAAAAACTTATAATCATCAACATACACACATGGCAGCCGCCACCATAGACGGCCAAAGTCGCCGGCAACGGCCGGACTGTCATCATCATCGGGTCATAGAAAAAGGATTAAGCATCTCTCTAGAACCCAATATATTCTCAGATCCACTGTCGCTACTAATCATCCACGGCAGTCGTGGAGTCACCGGAGAAGGAGTGCAGAGAAAGCAATAGGCGTCGCACAATCCGCCGCTACCACAGACAGCCGGAGCCGCCGGCAACGGTGGGGCAACTCCCGTCTCTTTGTTTCCCTCTCTAAAACCCACCCTTTGTCCCTCTTTCTCTCTCTAGATAAATGTAAGGCCTCGTTACCGGTGTCTCACTTTAACGTTGGATTTACTCATAAACACGGTTCTAAATATCAGAGTTAATAAAAACTTTCGCGGAATAACATAAAAGTCAACCATTCATTACAACATCCATAACGTGTCTTTCAAAAACATAACATAAAACATAGCATTTCAAACATCACGACAATCTCCAGATGCCAGCCTCTTCGGATCCTGCCATTTGTCTTCCTCAAGCCAACTGCCTCAGTCGATTAGCCTGCGTGCATACTAAAAGTCAGCTACGCTGAGTGGGTTCTAGTTAATCATACAACATACAAAACATTCACATACTAGCATATGCACCCGGAGGTACATACCTTCATATCTTCTTACACACTTACTTACATACGCACTTTCATTCTTTCTTTCATACTTACATACTTTCATTCATACATATACGTTTTAAAGAGCATTCCGCTCTATAACCTTCGCCGATATTATTAGGGTCGGTCCCCTACGTTCGCCGGTATAATTAGGGTTGGTTCCCTATATTCACTGATACTATTAGGGTCGGGTCCCTTCATTCGCTGATACTATTAGGGTCGGCTCCCTTCATTCGCCGACATTATTAGGGTCGGTTCCCTTCATTCGCCGACATTATTAGGGGCGGTTCCCTACATTCGTGCTACTATAACATACCTGTCGTTTACATACTTTCCTTGACAATACGTGCAATCTCCGAAGAGCGTTCACGTACCATCAACATATCATACATACATTATTCATACATCATATATATTCATACATAAATCATTCATACATCATACATATCAATCATGCCTGTAACTACCACTTGACGGCACATGCAATATCCGAAGATCGTTCACACACCGTCAAGCAATCATCAAACATAAATCATACAAGGCATACACTTACCACTTAGGGTAAGTGTATTAACTATCACATCGAGTATGCGTTCACCGTTTACGGTTATTCCCTTCTTGAGCTGTGCACGATTAACTGTATAATAATTACTCGTATCAATTATCTATTACTAGCCATATCACTAGCTTATTTGTAATTAATTCATTTTTTTCTAAGTTCAGGGACCATTCTGTCCTTCTGTTAAACTTCTAATTCGTTACTTTGGTCTTAGCGAATTGGACTTTCTAATTCGTTATCTCTGTTAACGAATGGTCTTAACGAATCAAGGGTAATTCGTTACCCTTTTCCCTTAACGAATCGGATAAAGAATCAAGCCTAGTTCGTTAGGATTCCTTATGCGAATCAGCTAAAGAATCACCCTAAGTTCCCCTAGCGAATCAGCTAAAAAAATACCCTCCGATTCGCTAAGTTCCCATAGCAAATCAGCTAAAGAATCACCCTCCGATTCACTAAGTTCCCATAGCGAATCAGCTAAAGAATCACCCTCCAATTCGCTAAGTTCCCATAGCGAACTAGGGTTAGGTCAGAGAATGTCAGAACATTCCCTGACACCTCTATCCTCATATTAACTTTTCCGGCGCCGCCTTTCCAGCGCCGTCATTGCCGGAAAGCCGCCGGAAATACGCAAACTCACCAGAAAAACGAGTTTTAACTCGTTTTTTTCACCGTTTTTCGCCCCGTTCGATCCAAAGTTGAGCTAGGGTGATCCCTAAGGTCATCATAGGTTCGGTTTATACCCGATCCCACCCGGATCTCATGATTTAAACGGTTTAACGGTGTCGGATCGTCGTTTCGCAACTGTATCTAACGGGTTAAGCTCATACAATATTAAAGTATCGTTACCTCGGGTCGGTGCTCGGTTTCCTTCTTGATTTCGGCTAGAGATAAGGAAGAACTAGAGAGAAATATTAAGTGTGTGTTTTGGTGGTGTATGAAATATGTGAGAATGATGATTAAATGGTGATTAATGGTATTTATATTTAGGGATCATGGGCTCAAGCCCATGGACTCTCCTTCCTTCTTTCATAACCCAAGTCCATAACCCATACCCATTTACCCAACACTAGCCCAACTCATAACATCTCATTTTTCATTTATTAACTGAAATCAGGAAACGGGATGTTACAATAAACAACCATAGATCCGTAGTCGTCAACAATATAGTCGACAACCATGGACTCGCCTCCACCGCCGGCAAGGAAACGGCAACAGTTGCCGGAAAAGGTGGACCAGAGAGTTTGATGTTTAGAGAGAGAAAAAATGGTTGACAAAAAGTGAAGATAAGATCTAGATGGGTTACAGAAACAATGGATATCAACAAATAACACGTATCATAAACATGTCAACATCTTGATGCAAATAAGGGTTGTAACCTGTGTATTAAAAACTGTAGCACTAAAACAGTAGCCAAATTAATTTTATAAAATTAACTCTAATAAATAATAATAATAATTAACTAATTCAACAAAAACGGATGAGATTATTTAGCTTGAATATATAGTAAAACGTAAGATGGCCATAAAGTAATAAAACCAAAGTTTGTCTCGAAAATTGTAAAAAAAGAAAGAATATTAAATCAACTATTAATCACTTTAAAATTTAAACTCCTCCTTCTCCTTTCTTTTTTCTTCCTTGTTTCTTCTTCCCTCTTGTAAACTCCATTTTACCAATTTTTGTTTTCTTTCTTCTCTTCATACTTTAAATACTTAGTAAGAGACAAATCATACAACTGGAGGGTGGGCACTTAGACTTAAACAAGAAGATCGGGCTATTAACTACACTAAAAACTTGGGTTGAACGTTGGCCGGACGGTGGGCATGCGCCCACCCTCCTTTGCCTTTGGATCCGCCCCTGATGACTATGATTGGTTTCAAAGACTAAAGAGTTCACCTAGCTAAGTGATTTTTTCAAATTAATTTATACTAGGCGGAGCCAGAACGATTTCCTTTACAACATCTAGGTTTGGAGGCCTTGAATTCAAGCCACACGAATTAAAAAGAAATTTGTTGTTAAAAAAACCCAATGATTTAAATGGAAATAAAAATAAATTGAATGTTTTTTTACCGAAAACAGTCTCTCTATTCATACGGGTTGGAGGTTGGAGTTAAGGTTGTTTATATCTTATCCTCCTCAGACTCTACCATAACTTGGCTATTGGTGAAATTTAGTGAGTACGATGATGGGGCATAAGGCTAGAAGATGGAAGACTGTGTTTTCATTTCTCCGGTTTTCTCCCACCTGAGTTATTGTCGAGTCTTTGTTGATGGACACGTAGAGTTAACCCGAGTTAGTTTAGAACTATGGTTTAATTTTATTACATCATCTTGGACCGGCCTAATCGGGGTCATTGTCATGGAATTGTCTTATCTAACCTGAGTTAATTTACCCATGAATGAGCCAAGTTTGCATGGTCACAGCATTAGAACACCACTTTAAAAATGTGTTTAAAAACAATCACTATTTCATAACAATTAAAACTTTTTACCTATTGTGTTATAATTATTTTAGTTTTAAGAAAAAGAAAACGAAAATTTCTTTATTGGATTAATTACGAATCATCACACAATCATATTTCAAAGTCAAATTCCTAACCAGTTGTGATAAGTGATAATCCATTATTACTTTAGCATGGTCTACATATTTATCTCAAAATGTGAGACAAACCATATTGGAGTTATCACATGTTTTTAGACCCGGCCCGGACGTCGATCTGGACGCATTACCGGGTCAAAGGTCGGAACGTCCCAGGAGGGTGGACCGGTGTTTGACCCGGATGACGTCATAAATAATTTTAATATATATATATATATATATATATAAAAGGGTTCAAATAAAAAGAAATTGTTTCTTACGAATGGTAAGAACCAACAGAATTTTGACATTAAAACCTATGGTGAAAGAATAATTCTAGGAAACTATGTCGGTTATAATGGTAAAAGAGTAATTCTAGAAAACTATGACGGTTTTTTGTAATTTTAAATTTCAATGGCTATGATTTATTCTTAGTCTTCCTAGGAAACTACTTATTTTTAAGATAACCCTCCTATATATATATATATGTATAATTCATATACATATAAAAAATAATAATAACCAAATATTATAATAATAACAAACTTTAATATTTATCTATGTTTTATGCATTGTTTTTAAAATATATATGATATATGTTTGATCAATGGAGACATTAATGAAACTTGGTTGGTTGGCTCATGGGTAATTATCAAAGTTTCAATCTCCGAAATGTTCCAAGTTCGAATCCCGACATGCACATTACATTTTAAATTTAATGAAAAATTGGTTTTACCGGGTCAACCGGTCGGACGGTCCGGACCAACCTTCCACCCGCAAAACCGGCTGGGTTTTTCAAACGGCCTAAATACACTGACCCGACCCGGTATAGGGACCAGGTCCCGGTCTGACCGGCCGGGCCGGTTTCAAAACACTGGTTATCATCTAATTTTGTATATATTGAAATCATTCCTTTTGTGTGTTTTACCAAGGTTTCACCACTGTCAGTGGTCCACTGATATTTACTAATTATGCAATCATGTTAGTGGAAGATTAAACTAATTAAGGCATTTGATATGTGACTTTTGCTTATGTTTAATCGTATTGTAATCGTCGACAATTACGTCACTACTATTATAAAATACATATTGTGTGTGTGGGTGTGGTGTGGGTGTGGGGGGGGGGGGGGTGGGGGGAGATATATGAGAAAACAAGTGATTAGTAAAAGGAAGTTGAAAAATGAAACCTCACATTTCAATATTTAATGAACAACCATATCCAATAATTAGATTCGTCGTTGTGCTAAAATAGGATTGAGAAATAAGTACCTGGGATAAGGCAATAAATGGACGACATATTGGAACAGGTAAAGTGTCAACATGATTTTGGTCCTTTTGGAAACCAACATTGAAGAAAAACGGAGACTTATCTTTTAGTGGAAAGAAAAAGCCGAATGAGACAGCTATTACAGAAAATAAAATATATGTTACTCGGGTTAGGTTATGCCTTGAGTTTGTTGATTGTGGGCTTGTGCCTTCAACTTAAATCACCAATGACCAAGTATATATATAAAATTCAATACATCTCACTTGTTCGATCCTAAAATGTATAATTATTTAAAAGTTTTGTTAATGCTCTCGTCTATCTTGTACATGAAGGTATACACATCTAGGGTTGTTCAAAAGATTTGTGTCTTAGAGCTAGCTCAAACTCGATTAGAAAGGCTCAAAGAAAGCTTGTTGAGCAGAGCCAACTCTTTTGGTAAATGAGCCAAGGGCGACTTGCCCATTCACTCCGCTTGATTTGACTCATTCGCTCGACTCAGTCAAGCTTACAATAGTTTACCTTGACTATTATTATTTAACCGTTTGTTTTTTAACCGTTTGTTTTTTTTACTCTGGCATCTCAATAACTTATTGGAATTTGAAGTTATAAATTAAGTGTTTTGAACGGGGCTGTTCACGAACTGAGATGAACTGAATCCATGCTTGCTCATACTTGGTTTGGTTTGAAAGCAAACCGAATCGAGTGGATTGGATTTTAAGAAACGAGTGATATTTTTATGCTTTAACTTTGTTTGTCTTGAAACCGAGCGGCTTGGTTTTGGTTGGTTTTGCTTGGTTTGATACAAAGTTTTTAATTTTAAATTTCTAAAAGTAAAAAATATCATTAATTCATGACTTTCAAATCCAAATTGTCTAGACTTCCAATTCTAAAATGTCTAAAACTCAATATTAACAAAAAAGATATATAAAATGAGCAAGTAGAGTTTAAAATTGAACTTTAAAGCCAACACAAAGGAGTGAAATTTCAAAAACTTTAAAAATACTTTATATATATATATATATATATATATATAGAAAATGGTTCAAATAAGAATAAGGAGTTTCCTATGAATGAAAAGAACCAACAAAATTTTGACATTTGGCATTACAAATTATGGTGAAAGAACAATTCCAGAAAACTATGTCGGTTATAATGATGAAAGAGTAATTCTAAGAAACTATGTCGGTTATTGATAATTTTAAATCTCAACCATTGATTAACATGATCCAATAACTATGATTTATTCTTAGTCTTCTTAGGAAACTATTTATTTTTATGATAACCCTCCCCTATATATATAATAAAATAGTTCAAGCAAAAACTAACTGAACCGAGCGAGACTTCGCTCATGCTTGGTTTGTTTTCGAACCGGACCGAGCCGAACGACTCATTTCCAAACCGAGCCGAAATCGAACAAGCATTTTTCGAGTGAGCGACGAACAAACGGCGAATGTCGAGTAGTTTGGACAGCCCTAGTTTTGAATATTGTATTTTCAGTTCTACTTCAAATTTGAGTTATAACTTGACTCTAATCACCCTTATAAATGACGTCCAATCACCCCAAATATTTTGTTAAGCTCGAGCTATATGTTGGTGTAACTCAGAGTCTCATAGAGGTTTATTTTATTTATCTAGACGAATGTGCTTAAAATAATTAATAGTAGTTTTTTAACATCTCATATTTTTTATATATGTTTTGTATTACAAAAAGGAATTTGTACAGCCTAATTCCAAAGCATTTATGTTGAACATGCGATGTATCACTTAAAGATGAAATGCAATAGGGGTATAATCTAATATGTTATGTATCGGTCGTTCCTTCTATGTCTTTTACCAAAAAAATTACTATTGGTTTATTATCTTTCATCCTTTGTGAAGGTTACACTACGTTGTTTGGGTATGTGCCTTTTGCATGTCTAATTGCATTGAAATCGTCTTGCATTAAAAACAATTATTAAATAATTTAATACTGCCAAAATACATTTAATATTTTGTCAATTAGGAACACATGAACAAAAAAAAAAGTTAAGTACAAGATTAATATTTACTTAAAAAAAAAATAAAAAAAAACTTATTTTCTTATTGTTATATTTTTAAGGCGTTGATTTAATATGTTTTAGAATTTTAATCCAATAAAGTACACGAAACATGTCAAGACCTAACGTGTTACCTGTTAAAGTCGTGTAGATACGTGTCATGTATTCATATCTCGTGTATAAACAGACAACACTATATCTAATAGAAAACTACAATTTTTATCACTTATTACTCCCACATTAAATCTCATCATTTTTTAATAATTTATAACTATATTTACCATTCCTAAAATCTAAGCTTCAAAATCTGGAACATTATATATATATATATATATATATATATATATCGGGTGTTAGATAAATGCTTTTAACTTTTATTGCTGGTATTATGCACGATCAAGTTTTTCAAACGTCTAATTAACAATGACAAACATGTATGATTTATGGTTAAAGTTCTCTTACGATGGATTTAAATAATAAGATATATAGCTACGAACTAAAATATTCGTTATTTATAACTTTTCTAATAAAATGCATTGATAAAAATTTCAAGAATAAACGACTGTGTATTAACAGTATTTGATAGGTTTATTGTTTATTGTATTATGATATATGGGTCTCAAACTAGTAAATATATCCGGTATCATATGCAATTCGGCATGATTTCACTTCATCATTGTTAAATTTTATAATTTATATTCGCTTGCTAATCCTTTTCTTTATTTCCTGATTTCTCATGTGGGCCTCCTTCTTTTCTTAGGTGGGCCTCTCTCTCTCTTGGACTTCTCCAGAGTGGTCTTGGTGTATGCAATCTGGGCCTCAAGCCTTTTCCACTTTTTGAAGTTGGTTACTTGGTTGCTAACTTGCTACTAGCTGAAGTCATCGGGAAAAAGGCAGACTACGCCTCCTAATTTTTTGCTGGTTGGTCCAATTTTTCAATATGGTTGGAAATTAGGCTTTAAATATAATTTGATCTCAAAATCGATTTTTTCAGTTTATTATAATTGTTGATATATTAATTACATACTCATAACCATCTATTTATATTAATTACCTTTCTAAACATACTATGATTAAAACAACCTACTTTATATACTTTCAAACTAATAAGATGAGCATGTAAATAAACAGACTTACTAATCGATACATTCAAACTATTAATTAAAGCTAGTTAATTTAATTATTTCACTTAGCCTCTTCAACTTTTGCTTTTAACTCATTTTAAGATTAACTTTCAACAAATATTTCCTAATCTAAACCAGTGCCCTTTGTCGATGTATAAGAAGCGACCCCACTTTGAAAACACACGATGCTCCAATCTTTTTTATATTTCAAACTTTTTATTACTGTTTTAATTGTATATTTCTGGAATAAAGAACCACGATTGCCATTTTATAACAACCATACGTTTCGATTTTCTTTCAGTATCGACTACACGTGGTTGTGTTCCTTATCAGTTTCACCCATGAATCCGTCCCATCCCTTGTCATACGCGCTCCACTCCAAGTACCCTAGTGTTGTGTTCCCGGGTACCTTTTAAGGAGATAAATGAAAGGAAATTAAAAGAATATGTAAAACAATTGTGTTACCGAATTTTCAATACAATTGCGTTACCGAATTTTCAATATAAGAAAATAGAAAGAGAAGAAAGAAAAACTTTTAATAATTTTTTTCCTAACTTTCTTTCAAAATAAAAAGGTTAGGAAAGAGTAATTCCCTCTTAACTTTCTTCAAAAATTTTTATTTCCCTTCCTTTCTGTCGAACTCTAAAACACGAAGTTAGATTTCCCCCCCCCCCCTGCTTTATTTTCTCTCCTTAATTACCTTTTTTTTTCTTTTATTTAATTTATTAAACTCAGGAAGATAGTGTAAGAATGAAAAATAAATCATCATTCAAATTATAATGTTCCAAGTTAGGATAACTATCCGTAAAATAAAAACATTAAAACAATTTAGTCAAATTACAACAAAAATAAAAGAAGTAAACTACAATACAAGTTACAATTAAAATAAAATAAAATAAATACAAAAGCCAGAAATACAAAATAAATGGTAGTGGCTGAAGATTCATGTTCAAAACGGGTAATTAAGACATATTGCTAGCATCACAAGAGATCTCGTCTACTTTCTTATGAAACAAGCTAAAGCAGTTAGCATTACTGGGATCGGAATACTCAAACATCTGAGTTGTCAATGAATCGGGTAATCAACATGTTATCGGGAAGCTTTTTTTTGTGTTTGTTAGTACGTTGGAGTGTTTCACAATTGTGCAGCACCTTAGTTTTATAGTGAAACAAGATCAAAACTACTCAATCTTGAACTAAGTGAAAACGACACCCATGAAGAAATAGAAGGAATCTAAAGTATAGTGGTGATGAATTCAACATATAAATAAATCAACTATAAAAATGCAAATACATATAGGTAACTAGTAGAGTAGTATATCCTAACTTTTTTTTTGCCTAGAAATTGCCCCATTCAAATGGGCTCTATAAAGCTGGTCGGAGGTGTAATGTAATTAGCAGATAAGCTGTGTTTTGCTTGCTTGTTTGTAACTTGGGTACGCCTAGTCTCTGGCAAGACATGCTTTGTTCGTTTAATCAGTTTCATTTTGTTGTTTAAAAAAAATAAGTGGTGTTAAATTGCTAATTTCTTGAACCTTATCCGACCCGAAAGTTAGTGAATCTTACCCGACCTGTATAACCAAACCGAAATTTTTTTATGTCTGCCCTATTACACTAGAGTGTCTAAAAATAGTGAACCCGTTGAAAAAAATTTATAGATCCATTACTGATCTTATCAGCAAACTGCTTTGTAATGTCAACCACAGACTTGGTTCAAAAGGCACGGATGAAATAAAGATGCGTCTTATACAAAGTTTATAAAATTTCAGATTACACGACCTTGATATTTTTATTATGTGTTACGCTCATCCTTGGTTTAACGGTATCGACTAGGAAAAGAATATATCAAATGAAAGCTACATTTATTCCAGAAGTAATTATTCCAGAAGTAAATGATGAATTGGATACTCAAAATTTTGAAGAGGTATCCTAGTTATATTGTTTCGAGTTAAGTGTCATTTTAGTACATGTGGTTTGACCAACTACACAACTTTAGTACCTATTCTTTATTTTTTGCAAATGGCTACCTCAGTTTCAAAAAACTTGCATCTTAGTATTTTTTTTTCTAACCCCGTCTATTTTTTCCGTTAAGTCGAAGATAATTTGGTAACTTCGTTATTTATTGTAACATCGAGAAAATTTCGAGTTCAAAATATAAACTTTCCAAAGTTAAGGGACTAAAATTGTCAATTTCCAAACCGTAGGGTTTAAAATGAAAATTCGGTTTCCTTGTCCTATCGCGATACGCGACGGGGCAAAGGACAAGCCCATCGCGTATCGCGATGAGGCTTAGTCAAAGGTTCTAGATGGAGTCAACATCGATACGAGATCGCTGTTGAGCCGACGTCATCGCGTATCGCGATGACGTGGCCTGACACATTATTACACATGTACCACGTGGCACACGGTGGCACCGTCTGTCGCCACGTGGCAACACGTCCGCCACGTTTCGCCACGCGGCACAACGCCTGCCACGTGTCGCCACGTGGCAGGTCTACGTGGTGACGCAGAAGGCCTACATCGCGCTACACGATGGGCCTGGCCAGGAAGCCATCGCGTATCGCGATGGGCTCCAATTTTTGCCTATAAATAGAAGGTTACGGGTTCAGTCCATTCACACCTCAATTCACACACACAATCATCTCTCTAACATCTCACTACAATTCCACAATCATATTAACGATTCGCCTCGATAAACGTGCCATAATACCTCGATTTCTGTGTCCCGATCCTCGATTTCAGTGTCGGCGTTACCTCGAAGTTTGTGCCACCCTCCACCCACCTACGACCAAGAAAGGTGTTTGTTATCGAAAGGCGTGTCATCAATTTTCGAAGATTGGTGTTATCATTGACGTGCCCAAGTTGATCGAGAAAGTGAAGCGGCGTTGGAGTGCTGCTCAAGTTCTAAGGTTTCTAAACGCCAACAAGGTTAAGCGTAACGACAAAATGAATATAAATTAATATTATATTAAAGGCTTAAGCCTTAAGTCGAGGTTATACTCGATACCTCGATAAAAGAGATATAAACATAACAAAGAAAAGAATAAAAGAATCACTTGTAAATACGTATATATGTGTGTAAGTATATATGTATATTCTTTGTTATGAATGTATTATTTAAGTAATAATGAGTATTCTTAAATAATAAAAGAAAAGAATACGTTTCTTGGAGAAGAAGAAACGTCGGGTTTTTATATAAACTAAAGGTTTATAATTTACTTTTAAACTAAAGGTTTCAAGTAAAAGAAATACATGAACTAAAGGTTCATCGAGGTAGAGATATAAAATAAGACTAAAGGTCTTAAGCCGAATTGTATATCCGACTAACGAATATTTATACTCGTACTATAGGTGCGAGATAAAAAGGGAAAGACCCTCGGACGGTGAGTGAAGCCGATCCCAAAGCGATAAGGTGAATACGCCCCCAAACTTTTATAAACTTGTTTTCAAACGAGTCAAACATGTTATATGAAAATTGTTTACAATGAACTATGTGTTCCTAAAACCATTATAAAGGAAAGTATAAACCTAGCCCTCAGGCTGTGGTATACGTATGTCTGGATCCTTACATAGGTGGTATTACGCGATGGGCACATCGCACCACCCTGATCGTAGGACGCTTTCCCGCGGGAAGTACGATCTTTATGTATATTTACTGGTACTTAACTAAGTCGAATGTTGCGGTGTTTGCTGAGGTGACCTAGAGTAGAGACTTGAATTTATAAATGTGTTATTTAACTTTGTTATTCCTAAGCCACATTGGGCGAGGCATGCGTATTCTCGAGGGATAATAAAGTAAAAGAAATTATTTTTGCGTCAGCGTGTTCACCAGCATTCGTTGCTGACGTATTTTATTTACATTTTGTAGGTGAACAAGATTAGCGCTTGGAATGTCGAAGTGCTATTTATATATCCGATGGCTCGGATTTTCTTTTGTATAAACTTAAATATATAATAGTGGTTTTGTAATGATAAAACAAGTAATACTTTTATAACTTAAACGACTATTTTATAATCTCGTCTTTTGTAATATTTACAACTTAAATCCACAACTTTTATAAGACTTCCGCTAATATAACGTAACTCTGATTTATATACACTTGTGGTACCAACATTAAGGGTCATACTCCTAGGCCGTGTTTTGGGGTGTGACATTTATATTGTTTTTTTCTTTTTTTTCTAAACGCTTGTATCTTGTAAACCCGAAATCCACAAATCATAACATCAAAATCCAAATCCTAAATACCCAAACCCTTTTTCCATATCATCATAGGGTTTATTTTTTACGATATTTGGGGATTTAGGATTTGGATTTTGATGTTATAATTTGGGGATTTATGGTTTACAAAATATAAGCGTTTAAAAGAAAAGAAAAAAACAAAGAAAATAACGAAGTTATCAAATTATCCCTGACTTAACTGAAAAATAGACGGGGTTAGAAAAAAATACTAAAAATACAAGTTTTTTTAAACCGAGGTAGCCATTTACATAAAATAAAGAATAGGTACAAAAGTTGTATAGTTGGTCAAACCATAGATATTAAAATGACACTTAACTCTATTGTTTCTTTCCATTCTATTTTTTTGTGAGGTTAATTTTTCTTTTGATTGATATCAAAATTAAATCTAGAGGCCATTGACTTGTTATTTGCAAATATTGGAAGATCATTTTTCTTGGTATTCTTGACCCTAATGAAAGCATGTAAAGAGCCAAGTATTGTAACTTGATTGGCCACAGTTAAATCACTAGTCAACTGTAAATTTTCATTGGTTTAATTATACATCTTTACTTTTCTCTTTTTTAAAATAAATGCAATTTTGTACATAATTTAAGTATATTATTTAACTGTTAAATGTTAAATTCGCATCGATCTTTTAATCTGATGGGTACCAACTTGCATTTGTGTCTTGGTTTTGAGTTACTTCCCAGCGACCTTGTAAGATAAAGTTAATAGATGATCAGATTAAAATCGAATCGAAAACTCTTACGTAAATGTCATAATTTATTTTGTGTTATTTATAGAACATGTAATGCATAAAGCAATAGGGTACGAGGCGTACTCGGGTAGTGGATTCAGCTTTATTGGGTTATTGGGGGCGCAAATGGTTTGGTTAGGTTAATAGGCAAAAGTGGTCGGTTGGTTTTACCGAATGGAATGTATACGTTAGAGGATTGTAACATGACGTTGATGTGCCCGCTTAAAAAATAATAAGAATGTAAGAGAAAACTATTTTACTACAATAAATATTAACCAATCTCAATCAATATTTTTGCACCAAAATTTACACTTTTTTTCTATCATATTTCTACTCTACTCTCACTGAATGGATTTCAAAAAACCAAAGGGTGGTTCAAGCCGAAAAGCTTCTCGATCAAAAGGCGGTTCTATTCTTCTAACTAAAATCAACCGTTACAACCTGTGTTTCCAATGGTGGATCCAAAAATTCTTGTTACGGGGGCAAAATATGGGCCAGATAAAAATGGGCGGTGTCAAATGAAACGATATTTTTAACAGTCATGGGTTGAAACTAGTCATGGGTCGAAACGAGTTTGGGTCAGAACGGGTCAATTAAAAAAAGGGTTGGTTTGGGTTGGAACATGTTAGGGTCGGAACGGGTTTTGGGTTTTATTTTTATTTATTTTTTTTGAACGAGGATAACGGCTGAAACATTTTAGGTTTTTTAGTTTTTTAGTTATATTTTGAGTTATGATTTTTTTTATTGATTTTTTTTGGATTTTTTTTTCTGAGCGGTAACATCAAAAACCCTTCACACAAATATTCAAAAATAATAATAAATAACTTCAAATATAAATAAAAACAAAAAAAAAAGTAAAAAGACTAAAATGTTTCCTCCGTTGTCCTTGTTTCATAAAAAAAAACCCACCGAAAATTTGAACCGAAACCGAAAAAATCGAAGAAATTGAAACAAAAAGCCAAAACCGAACCAAATCAATCAAAATTGAAAAAATCGATCGAAACGAAACTAAAAAAGTGAAACCGAACAAAAACGAAACTGAAAAAACGGACAAAAACGAAACAAAAAACCAAAAAAGAGTCCAGAATCGACCAAAAAGAAACAAAAGACACCAATACCCAACTCGTCCAGTGTGAAAACTCGTGTTGGCTTGAAACCTGAACCGAACTCGTTCTAATCTTGTAACCAGTTTCATGCCAAAACATGTGTCGTGTGGAAACCTGTTCTGATCCGAAACCTACCACATTTCCTTAGGACACTAACCCACATTGACCCATTTCTTTGAATTTGTCGACCCATTTTGACACGAAAATAATAATATGGAATTTCAAATGGCCTATTTTGACCCCATTTAGATAAAAATCTCTTACTCAAATCAACTCATTTCATTTTTAAAACAACCCAAATTGACCAATTTGAAATTGTTTGAGTCAAGATTGACACCCCTAGTCATGACTCATGAATAAGATTCATTATTCAACCAAAAGTTCTAGTGGTTGCAATGACAAAACCAATGCCAACTTTAAGAGCATTCCCAGCCTAATCCATATAATTTAGTTAAAAAACACAATTTTATAAATTTATCTATCATTTTTCAAAAATCTTTCACATTCTATTCTTTAGTCATATCCATAAATTCTTTTTTTTATTATTTTTTTTCTTTTTTGATTTATTATATAGTATATGGTGATTGGAAGATAGTTGATATATTATATGGTATGGATCAAAAGTGAGTCTCTATATTTAGGGTTTTACTTTAGTTGTCATATAACTCATCATATAATAAGAAATAGATTGGAGAGGTTATTTTGATGGTTTTCTAAAAATTTACCATAAATTATATGAATTTGTCAACTTTAAATAATGGGTTAGGAATGCTCTAACATCAATATATGTAAGGATAAAACATAAATGGACTAGCTACATCATTTATGTTAAATATCGATGTGTATTTTGGGACACACACGCGCGCGCATATGCCCTAATGGGATGTTTACGAAAGTTCTTGGGACAAGCTAGGTAATTAAAATGAGAGTGACTTTAGTCAATAAGTTAAATACGATGCGTATTTTGCGCTTAAAATGGACGAGCTATATCATTTATTAGTTACGTTACAAAGTTGACATGTCGATGTAATACCGTTTTTAAGTACCAAATTTGGGACTTAAACTTTAGGTAATGATCATGATATCTTATTTTGGATATACATGTTTAGTATATATACAAGCCTATTCCACTATTTGTGTGTTGTGTACACTAAACGTGGTAAAAGAATTTTGTATTTAACTACTTATCTCACCTCATCACTATCTAGAAAAGCTTGTCATTGAGGCATTATAAAGAAGTGGGGTTACCAGAATCTAGGACAACTAATAACAAAGCCTAGGAAATTTGGTAACACTCATGTGTTGGAGATTCTTATTGGAGTGATGAATATCAGTGTATATTCTACATTTATAAACTATTACTCGAGATGTGTCTATGCTGCAATTTAGCTGCACTGGGATGATAAACACTAAGTACGAAAATAATAACATGAAAAAGCTACTAACATATAAATATAGCCAATAATAGCATATAATAACATAATACAACAATTTATTCAACATACAGAGTCAAGTTTAAAAAGCAAAACAAAATATACACATGAAATTCTCTTCAAACTAAAGTAGCACCAAAAGTGAAATGCAACCGTATCGAAGGTGAAGCTATGTAGTGGTAAATAACATTGCCAAAAGCGAGATAAATGCCACGTCACAACAGATGTAGTAAACACCTTTTAGAATCTTGTAATCTGAATGGTCATGAATCCAAGATAATATGCTAAAAGTCACGTAAGCCATGCCAGAAGCGATAACAGGTAAAAGCATAAACGGATTTGCAATGTGAAGAGGAGCGTGATTATCCTGTTTAAGCTTCATGAAAACAACACCCAAAAGTGAAAGCGCCAAGGTTAGCAAATAGGTAGGCACATTACGCCCATTTCCCCTAGTCTCGACAAAACAAAGAGATATATCAAAAAATAGTAATAACTCAAATAGATATAACACAAGTAAAATGAAATTGAGTTACCTTGTAGTTTGTTCATTTTCTTCTATAATACTTGGATCATCATGCCCACTGATGAATGCCATTTCAAGCTCCTCTTGGTTGTTGGCACATTCAAACCTTCAAAAGAAACACAAAGACAATCATAACCTTAAAATAGATTCTCCACCACAGGATTCATGACATCTAAAAAGTTAAATATTTTGAAATGAAAAGAAAATAAAAGAGGAAAAGGGTAACAGGGAATACTCTGCAGGGAAGCCAATGGTTGTGGTGTTCTCACTTATTGGAACAAAAAACCTTCAATAATAAATTACTAGTTAAATGGTTGAAACATGTATATATAATAATATAAATCACTTCAGCCTTGTTGTTGACTAGATGTTAAAATGTAGCAATCGTGAAAATTAACATATACATCAAGAACATTCATGCCCACATCTATTTAAAAAAGGTTAGTTTTATAAAGATATGACTTTACTTTTTTAATTGTGTAAAAAATATTAAGTAGTAATAACTATGATAAAAAAAACTGAATTTTAATAATCCAAAACTATCAAGTATTAGGCTAACATATTAACCATTGTCGATCTCAAAGTTCAATTTTGTTACTAATAACAATTTTAGAGTTCATATCAACAAATAGTTAACTTTATATATTTTTTATGACGTGGCATTTGATGTGTCAATCATGTGACGGTGACTAGAGGGCCATGTATAATTTATTTGTTACATGGAATTATCAGTTTTTAAATAACAAAGTCTTTACAAATTATTTTCAACGTTTTAATATAAGGAGGGATAATGTAGTCATTTCATCCCACTTACATGAGAAACTTATCCCTCGTCTTTGAGTGACCATTTGTGTCACGTTTATGTAAAAAGTTTGAACTGGTAATGTAGTTTCACAATTTTATGGACCAAAAATGAAATATAGACATACATAAGGTAAAAATTATATCCAAATAAATTGAAACATCTCCCTACAACGTAGTCGCCTCCTCACACGCCAGGCCGATCATAAATAAAATTGAAAGTTTTAAATTGATTAAAACTAGTTAAAGTGCCGGTAGGTATTAATACAAATCAATACTTATTAGTTTTGGATTATTAAAATCATATCCTTAATTCCTTATACTTATATATAGATTAAGAACTTACTCCACGACGTTACGATTTTCTTCAAGTGAGTTGTTTGACATCCCCATTATCATGACTAGTTCTGGGCTGATGATGAAAACAAAAGTGGTGTAAAAACCATGAAAAGAAAAGCACACAAGAACAAATGATGAAAAGCTTCCATGCTTCAACTATGAACCATCACAATTCGATTAAAGAAACCCGGATTGGTGCGGTCGTTAAACCGGAACCAGGTAGTCGATAACCTTGATATTGAATATGTTTTCGTCATTTTGGATCATATTAATCGTGTTCGGTACCTTCAAACGAGATTGAAACTGCGATGGAGATTTCAACTCTTTTGGTGGGGTCGGGGGTTGGTTAAAAATACATATATAATAGTTGCTTTTTAAATATGAGTATTTTTAGAAATATAACTCAAAAAATAAATTCAAGAGTCAAAGGTGTATAATCAAAATCGAAATAGGTCAAATTACATAAGAACCAGCGTGTATTTAGCTATAAAATAAATAAATTAAAACATAATATAACCCAACACAAATCTACCTATGGTTTGATTCATTGATTTATTTATTTATTTTTTTAGAAACCTTCTCAACTGTGTTAATTGGATCACCACCTTCCATCTCACTAACATGAAAAGATTGAATTATCCACCATTAAAATGAAACCGATTACATCCTACACCTTAATTAAATTTGCTAATCCAAACACTCAATCTTCCATGAATCACAATAAGATCCATGTCTAGAAAATCTAGTTTAGAATAACAGTTAAAATGATTAATGTTTTTAAAATCCATAACTAACACGTGCAATTTGGCTTCCGACAGTACTTAGGAAAACTCACTTCTGATAACTATTACTGTCTTCTTTGATAGAATTGGTGTACGAACCCCCAGTGGGGCTTATGATTGCTTCTTGACTATTTAGGCTGATAAATATATAGAAACACGGTTAAACATGCTTTCAAAATAAAAAAAAAATCGAAACAACGAAATTCTAACTTACCGTTGTGGTTTTAGATGTATCGGGTTAGCGTGGTCGCCCATTGGTGCAGAAATAACTCCTAAGATCTCCATGTATGCACCAATTTGTAATGAACCTTGATGGAGGTTGAAACTAAATATATAGGGATCTTTTGTTACAATATGAAGAGAAGCTACTTTGAAACTAAATATATAGGGATCTTTTGTTACAATATGAAGAGAAGCTACTTTGAAACTAAATATATAGGGATGTGTTTGAGGGAGGACGGGGAATGTATTTTTATCAAAAGTATGTGAAAGGAAGGTGGATGGAAGGTGCCCTGGAAAGTGGGATCTTGAATATTGAACGTACCCGAGTTTTAATACGTTTGATAGTGTTGACATATTTTACGTTTGATAGTGTTGACATATTTTACCTTATAATTGTTGTACCGGGTGTTCCTAAACTTTTATGTATATTTGATTTGCGTTAAAAATCAGGAGTTTGGGGTTGTATATGTCATTGGGTTGAATTGGGGAAGAAACACTAACTTAAATTTTCGCAGCTTTTGTACTGATTTTAGGCTGTTTTGTATAAATTGTATAAAATCAACCAAGTGTCCGTTTTGGGTGTTCTTTATATGCTTGGAAACCTTGTGGAGTCTATTTTCTGCAGAATTTTAGAACAAGGAAAATTATGGTCGTTTACTAGGTCAAATTGGCCAATGATTACAGCTGCGCAGAAAGTATTTCACATGAACTAGCTTTTTAGAAAAATAAGTTAAAACTGAATATTTAAACACGTTCGAAGTATAATATGAATTGTTGAATATAATTGGTTGTGCTAATTTATTATAGGGTGTTTTATGGGTTACAAATACTAGCATAAAGGGTTATGCAAGAAATTGTAATAACATGTTACACATGTTGAATATTGAACGATGAACTTTGTATGTTGGATTTTATATGAAAGAATACTATTGTAGAGTGATTTCATTGTTCACATTTATGTATTCTAAATGTTGAAAGTTGACACGCTAACAAGCTAGGTACGAAGCAAGCTTGGAAGTCAACTAGTTGAACGGACGTCGCGTAATCAAGCTCCTACGGGAAAAGGTAATTAGTTTATCTTACATCTGAAACCATGTTAGTTATACTTTCTTGTAAATGTCAAATCCGAGTTTTTGAGTGTTTTGATTTATATATCCTTATGTGGTGGAAACGGGTCGTTTCGACTTATTTAGAAAGAACTTAGTTATATTAACTTCATAAGGGAGATGGGGTCATTTTGACCCGCTAAAAGTGTAAGTTGCTTTATCATGTGTTAGTAAATGGATCTTACACTATAATTGTATTGCAATGTTACGTTTTGACTTTTATTTTGTTTATGCTATTCATGGAAATCAAAGTAGTAAAATAGATTACTTGTAATGTGACTAGTTAGGAGATTGGTAATTTGTTAGTGTTCACATGGGTGGTATATCTAATTAAAAGTATCGACCTGTTAATGAAGGGCCAATATTGATAGTGTAGCTGAACAGTTACTTTTGACTTGTTATTAATAATCATATATGAATAATACGTATATGGGTATCTTGGTCATTCAGATTAATGAACCGCTCGTGATAGCTTTTGGTGGCATGTTAGTCGAACGAGGTTTTAACAATTATGGAACACTATGAATAGATTTTTAAGTAACAGATCATGAGAGCAATATAGTAGATTGTAAACCGGCCGGGTTGTGGGTTATGTAATTATCATATTTAATGTGATTACCTTGTTTAGAAACAGGTACGAGTTTTCTCTCGGGATCAGATGAACAAGTTGTAAACGATGTGAATATGTAATCGGGGTTGCGAGTCTGCATCCAAAGTAACATGCGATGGTGTACTCCTTTTGCTTAAAGTTTGGCTCCTCCACATATTCGAGTTGAAGCTTGTATTAAGCTGCAAAAGTGATTATAGTTACATGTTATACTAATATCTTGCGTTGTTTTGCGCTAGGTAAATATCACGGATTAGGTGGTGGAAAATGATCAAGTGCTCGAGACGAATCAAGACACACATCTCAATAATTGGATTTCCTTTATTTCATTGGGTACAATTGATCAGTTTTTTTATATATGTATTGTCTTAAATTAAAAGTCAAGTTGTTGTAAACTTTATAAGTGGGGTTCGGTTGATGGAATATATTTTATATAAGTCACAACTAAAAAGAAAGATTTTTGGGACCGTATTGTTTTTTTTCGCATGTTTAAATGACGTGGAGTCTTTAATAAATTTAGGGTGTTACACATACGTTCATACATCATTTATACATCATATACATATCAGTCATATCTTTAAACTATCCCTTGGTGTAACATCCGGTTTTTCGGGTTCCGGTTAATAAATGAAATATGAGTTATTATGAGTCGGGCTAGTGTTGGGTCAAATGAATATGGGTTATGGACTAGGGTTATGAAAGAAGGAAAAAGACCATGGGCTTAAGCCCATGATCAATAAATATATATACCTTTAATTACCCATTTAATTCATTTCACACATATTCCATACACCCTCAAAACACGCACTAAAGCTCTCTCTCTCTCTAGCCGAAATCACCAAGGAAAGCCGATCCTGATCCAAGGTAATGATAGTATGATATTGTATGAGCTTAAATCCGTTAGATATAATCACGAAACGAAGAGCCGACACCATTAAACCGTTTAAGTCACGAGATCCGGGTGGAATCGGGTATAAACCGAACCTATGATGAGCTTAGGGGTCACCCTAGCTCAGATCTGGATCGAACGGGACGAAAAACGGTGAAAAACGAGTTAAAACTCATTTTTTCGGCGAATCCGGGGTTTTCCGACGGCTCTCCGGCGGCGGCGGCAGAAAAGTTAATACGAGGTAGGTAATGGCAGGGAATGTTCTGACATTCCCTGACCTAACCCTAGTTCGCTAACGGGAATTTGGCGAATTAATTTAGCGAATTAAGGGTGATTCGCTAACTTATTCGTCTTAGGGAGCATAACAAACTAGCTCTAGTTCGTGTCCGGTTTGTTAAGGGAAAAGGGTAACGAATTACCCTTGATTCGTATAGCCAGTTCGTTAGAAGAAGATCACGAATTAGATGGACTGATTCGTTACCAGGACTGATTCGCTAAGAGTCCAGTTCGTTAGAGGGATTTAATTCGTTACAGGAACCAGTTCGTATGACAACCCGATTCGTTAAGAATAATGTAACGAATTGGAAGTTTAACTTAATGACAAGAACAGTCCCTGGACTTAGAAAAAGAATGATTTAATTACAGAGAAGCCCTTGAACTTTTAATTTAGCTAATTAATGAATGATTCAAAATCCTAATGGAAAATGTGTTAAGACAGCTTAACCCCAGCCAGGGGCTCTGCCCCTTGGACCCCGCTAGGGGTTGCCGCCCCTAGAACCCCGCTGCCAGGGATGCTGCCCCTGGACCCCAGTTCGTTGTGGGTTATAATTAAACTAGAAATACGATATGGATAGCGATAGATAATTGATACGTGTGATTGTTATACAATTAGTCGTGCACAACTCAAGAAAGGAATAACTATAAACGGTGAACGTAACCGAGTTCAGGTGAGTTTTGTGACAATCGTCAATTTCAGGTTAACTCCGTTAACTCAACTCCGTCAATTCAAACTTAAGATCACTGAATCTATAACACACACTTCATTACATTTAAACTAGGGTTTAAATGACGCTTAACACTTACTACATGTGTAGTCTTTCGGGATTTGCACCGAAACGCAAACGAGTTGACGCAAACGATTGGTGAATAAACGAAAAACGTCAAAACAGTAATTATGTGATAATTATGTGTTAGACTTATGTGTTATGTGATAACATGGTTATAAACGTTAACTCAAGATGTAAACAAGTTAATTTGGGCTAGAAAAGTAATACTTAGAAGTGGAGGGGCCAAAGTGTAACATGTATTATTATAAATACTAATAATAATAAACCCTGACCTATTCTTTTCTCCCTCACAAAAACCGATCAGCCTCTCCCCTTAGCTTCACTTGGCTGCCGTCACCTATACACACACATACAACCACCAATTTCAAGTTTTGATCGAAGATTAAGGTGCTAGGAAGGTATAATCGACTATTCTATGCATCCTTATTACTTGATTTTGATGTTTGTTGGGTTAATTACAAACCCTAGCTGCCGTCACCTATATGATGTTGTGTTAATATGATTGTTGTTGATTTGTTAATGATATGATAACTAGAATTGATGTTGTTACATGCTAGTTACTTGTGTCTTTGATTTGAGTTCAAACAAAAACCCTAATCATGTATGTAATGTGAAATTGATGTGCATGGATGGTGTTTATGGAGTCTAGAGTGTTATATGAATGCATGATAGTTCATAGATTGTTATTATGTTGAGTTTGGATGCAAACAGTTTCTGGACAGAATGTGTATATGATGTTTAAGTGACTGTAACGAAGTGTAAACGTGAAAATTGGTTGAGATTATTGGTACTACAGTAAACTAGGTTGAGTCTAGTTTCTATAAAGTATAAATTTGTAATTTTTGGACAAGTAGAAGTTAACTTTTATGATTTTACAAAAACGTTGTGCAAAGCTGAGCTGTTAGACCTGCTGTTAGGTTGTTTTGTAAATGTTATATCTCATGAACTACGAGACCAATTGGGTTGGTTCCACTTCTGGAAGTTGACTTATTGAGTTAGGAACCTAACCCAAGTGGTCTTGCATTTATTGGATTTTTCGTTTAACGGGAATTGCAATTAAATTCTGTTGCCATGAATTTGACTGTTATGAGTTTGCTGTAATGATTTGATGATGGTGAGAAAACTATGTGGAATAAAAATATAATTAAATATGTTCTGGAAACCTAAGACATATGTGCTTCTGTGACGATTTTTGGTAAATTAATTGAGATGCAATGATCGGTGAAATAGTACAATCTTTCTAGTAGGATTTCTGTCTCGGTGAAACTAGCTGCTGAGTTGTGTAAAAATGCATGAAACATGATACTTGCTATATAATTGTTTTGTTTTGACCAAAATACCCTTGCGGGGAATAATTGCTAATTGATTGCCATGATTTGACCAAATTGCCCTCATGGGGAATAATGGCTAGTTAATTGTTATTTGTTGACCAAAATGCCCTTACGGGGAATAATTGATAGTGATGTACTTTATGAACACATGACACGTATATGATTGCTTACACATGTTATGTGTCACAAAAACACTTGTTTAAGTCACACACGATTCACAAACGAAACACGAAACATGTTATGTGCATAGGTATTATGTGCCGGGTCTAGAGACTCGATAATATTCCGACACTTAGAAAAATCTCTTTATTGTTTTAGAACGCTAGAGAGAGTTTTTCGGTGACGCGCATCTTGGTGATTTAATTTGGGAAATTCTTCGCAAACAGTGAGTTTCACTTTCCCCTCTTTAAACTGTTTTCAAACGCTTTTCACTTGGGGGAGATAACATACTCCACAACGCATTTGAGATTTTGTTATAAATTATATATCACTTGTAAAGGCTAAGTGGCAAACGTAACATTTGAAGTCCTACACATCGAACCGGTTAATATTTAGAATAGCGAGTCACTGTTGAGTATTACTACTGGGTTTGACAAACCCCACCCAACGCTAAACTCGACTGGAGGTCGAGCGGGTGTAATTTTGGCTAACACGTACCATGGTCTGGAGGACCTGGTGACAAGGCACTTACTAAACGAGTCAGCTTCGGTGTCGAACACTTAGTAATACTTGTTGTATAGACTAGCTACCTATCGATATATAATTTGACATAACATTATCTGGTAACGCAAAACGCTTAACGCAAAACGCCGTAACTTGGTTACGCAAAACGCTTAACGCAAAACGCCGTAACGTGGTTACGCAAAACGCTTAACATAAAACGCTGAACGCAAACGCTAAACGATATATTTTATATAACTTGTGAACTCACCAACCTTGTGTTGACACTTTTAGTATGTTATTCTCAGGTAGCCGAGGCGGGCGCGCGGTTTAGGAACATGCATTGCTTGAAAAACTTTTAACTATGCAAACTTACTGTTAACTATTATCATTGGTTTTAAATCGTCCTGCGTGACGTAACATTGTTTCTATGGTTTTACGCTTCCGCACTTATTTTCATTTAAACATTTTTATGGTTTGATTATAACTGATGATTCCGATCCTGTTAGTTCACACCCTCTGACGGTAAAACTCCGTTAGTGGATTTTGAGGGTGTGACAGATTGATATCAGAGCCATTGGTTATAGCGAACTAGAAGCTGCATGCATACTAGACTATAACCGCGACGACCCATTAGTTATAATGATACGCACTGCATAGGTTTGTGTAGTCTTGTAATCTTATCTATTTACCTCTTTCACTCATACGCGCGCGCATACACGGCTTACCTGTAGGAATGTCGACGCCACCCCCATCATCATCCGATTCAATGACGCATGCTCACGGGAAGGAACCGCAGTTACCTACCGCCTCACCACCCCGCGTAGTCCCGGAACTCGAAGCTCCCGCACCGAAGAGGTACCGCCTATCCGGAGGCATTTACGAAAACGACGTTAGCTGGGATTGGTACCCTAACATGATCAGACGTATGGTCTATCGCGAACAAGTTCCCCCGTTGCCTCACCCGAACCACCCTGCTTATCCCAACACTCTACCACCCATAACCGAACCTGTAGAGAGAGTTCTCGCAGCTGTTGTTTCATGCTTGGAGCGTGACGTGGGTTACATGCGCTATGCGAGGGAGAACGTTTCCAGAATGTTAAAAGACGGAACCGAGACTAAGGAGGAGATTTCCCGCATGGCAGCGGCAATGAAAGAAATGCAAGAGACTAGCGATCAACAGATGAAGGTTATGATGAAGATGCAAGCTGAGATGATAGACTTGAAAGAACAACTCCAAGAAGCAAGGACCCGAACCGAGATAGCTTTAGAGCGTTGCGATGTCTTACAAATGCAACTTGCTCAGAACGCAGCCGAACCTGAGGCAGAGCCTGAGGCCGAGCCTGAGGCGGGGCCTGAGGCCGAACCTGAAGAAGATCCCGAAGAGGAGCCAGAGGAAGATCCCGAGGAGGAACCCGAAGAGGAACCGGAGGAAGAACCGGCTGAGTTAGAGGCACACTCAGGGGTGTCCACAGACGATGTACAAATGTGCAGATCCTTGGATTGGAACTGGCTAACGCGATGAACTAGGAGGAGTTCAAAAGCATGATGCGAGAGGAGTACTGTCCGAGAGAAGAGATTTCAAAGTTAGAGTCAGAATTCTGGTCACTGAAGATGGTGGGCTCGGAAATTGAAGCCTACACTACTCGTTCTCACGAGTTGGCTGTGATGTGTCCGCGGATGGTAGATCCGCCGAGTAAGAGGATTGAAATGTATATTGATGGGTTAGCACCGCAGATTCAGGGCATGGTGACGTCTTCCAGACCAGCCACGATCCAACAAGCGATCCGTTTAGCTCACAAACTGACGGATCAGGCTGTGACCCAAGGTGCGTTACCACCTAGGGGTTCGACCACTAAAGCCCGTGACAACCCGAGTAATGACAACAACAGCAACAGCAACCCGAGCAGCGGGAAGAGGAAGTTTGACAACACCAGATCTTCATCCTCGAACCTCCCACCGCAACAACACTACCGCAAGCCCGAATTCACTCGGAGCTTTAACACTCAGAATCAAAACAACAACAACAACGGTAGCGGGCAGGTTTCGAGTGGATATGCTGGGAAATATCCAAAGTGCAACTGGTGCAACTATCATCATGTTGGCCAGTGTGACCGCGTCAAGTGTCAAAGATGCGGAAAGATGGGTCACCAAGCGAAAGAATGTAGAGGAGACCTTGCGGCAAAGGGTGCTCCTAAGCCACCTATGACGACGAAAGGATGCTTTGAATGTGGGCAGGAAGGTCATTTCAGAAAAGATTGCCTCAAGCTGAAACAGAATGACAACAATGGGGGTAATGGAAGTGGCAGTAATGGTGGAAGCAATGGCAAGGGAAGAGCGTTTGTGATTGGGTCGGGTCAAGCCCGCAATGATCCGCACGTGGTGACTGGTAAGTTCCCTGTAAACGATTGTTTTGCTTCTGTATTGTTTGACACTGGAGCTGATAGGAGTTTTCTGTCGAAAGCCTTTAGTCAACTCTTAGACGTAACTCCAATTCCGTTAGATACTAAGTTTCCTGTTGAATTAGCTGACGGTAAGACCATAGTAACGACTCATGTACTTGCGGGATGTAAGTTAAAACTGTCAGGTCATATCTTTGATATCGACCTTATTTCTTTTACGCTTAGTAGTTTCGATGTCGTTGTCGGCATGGACTGGTTATCCGAGAACCGAGCGGAGATTATATGCCACGATAAGATAGTCCATATTACCACCCCTTCCGGCGAGATCATTTCGGTCCGAGGCGAGAGAAGCGGCATGACCACCAGCGTCATCACCCTTATGAAGGCGCAGAAGTATCTACGAAAGGGTCATCCTGCAATTTGGGCGCAGATTGTTGAGAAACCCGCGGAGGAGAAACGAATTGAAGATATACATGTTGTGCGAGACTTCCCGGAAGTTTTCCCGGAGGATTTGCCCGGACCCCCTCCTATTCGTCAAGTCAAATTCCAAATCGAGTTGACACCCGGTGCAGCACCCATAGCACGAGCCCCGTATCGGCTCGCACCGGCAGAACTTCAGGAGTTGTCCACTCAGTTGCAAGATTTTTTGGATAAGGGTTTTATCCGACCTAGCTCATCGCCATGGGGAGCCCCTGTCTTGTTTGTCCGAAAGAAAGACGGGACTTTCCGCATGCGTATCGACTACCGGGAGTTGAACAAGGTGACGGTCAAGAACCGTTATCCTTTACCCTGAATTGATGATTTGTTTGACCAGCTTCAAGGATCGAGTTACTACTCGAAGATCGATCTACGATCCGGTTACCACCAGCTGAGAGTGCGCGAGGAAGATATCTCAAAGACGGCTTTCAGAACACGGTATGATCATTACGAGTTTTCGGTTATGCCTTTTGGCCTAACCAACGCACCAGCCGTATTTATGGATCTCATGAATCGAGTATGCAAGGCGTACCTCGACAAGTTTGTGATTGTTTTCATCGATGATATTCTCGTCTACTCCAAGAACAAAGCTGACCATGAAGAGCACCTAAGGGTAATTCTGGAATTATTGAAGAAGGAACAACTGTATGCTAAACTCTCGAAATGTGAATTTTGGCTTCGCGAGGTTCACTTTTTAGGACATGTGATCAACGAGAATGGTATCCATGTCGATCCCGGTAAGGTAGAGGCCATCAAAAACTGGGAAGCACCTAAGACTCCGACTGAGGTGCGACAATTCCTAGGACTGGCCGGCTACTACCGGCGCTTCATCGAGGGATTTTCAAAGATCGCTCAACCTCTCACCGCTTTGACTCACAAGGGCACTAAGTACAATTGGGGTGACGCGCAAGAATCCGCTTTTCAACTGTTGAAAACCAAGCTTTGTAGCGCCCCTATTCTAGCCCTCCCCGAGGGAACGGAAAATTTTGAGGTGCACTGTGACGCATCTATACAAGGTCTCGGTTGTGTGCTGATGCAACTCGAGAAAGTTATAGCCTACGCCTCTCGACAACTACGGGTTCACGAGAAGAACTACACGACCCACGATTTGGAACTCGGAGCTGTGGTGTTTGCTCTTAAGATATGGAGGCATTACTTGTACGGTACCAAGTTTACCATTTACACCGACCACAAGAGTCTCCAACATATCTACGATAAGAAGGAGCTGAACATGCGACAGCGTCGTTGGGTCGAGCTGCTCAAGGATTATGATTGTGCCATCAAGTACCACCCTGGCAAGGCCAATGTGGTGGCCGACGCCTTCAGCAGAAAAGAAACAGATAAACCCAGACGGGTGAGAGCATTGCAACTCACGATTCATGCCAGCTTACCCGATCAGATTCGCGATGCGCAACTTGAAGCTTTGAAAGATGACAATCTTCCATCGGAACTCATGCGGGGCATGAACAAACAACTTGAAACCAGATCGGACGGGGTTCGATATTTTGAGAACCGGATTTGGGTTCCACGATACGGAGAGTTGAGAACTCTAGTGATGGACGAAGCACACAAGTCCCGATATTCTATCCACCCTGGCTCAGATAAAATGTATCATGATTTAAAGGCACTTTACTGGTGGCCGAACATGAAAGCCGACATTGCCACCTACGTGAGCAAATGCTTGACTTGTGCCAGAGTCAAGATAGAATACCAGAAACCATCTGGTCTACTGCAACAACCGGAACTCCCAATGTGGAAATGGGAACACATCTCAATGGATTTTATTACGGGTTTACCTAAGACACCGACGGGATGCGATACCATCTGGGTGATCGTTGACCGGTTGACTAAATCGGCACACTTCCTAGCAATTAAAGAAACGGACAAAATGGAAAGACTGACTCGTGTTTACATGTAGGAAGTAGTGTCTAGACACGGAGTGCCTGTCTCAATCATTTCTGATCGAGATTCTCGTTTCACTTCGCACTTTTGGAAGTCGCTGCAAAGCGCACTAGGCACCCGTCTCGATATGAGCACAGCATACCATCCTCAGACGGATGGGCAAAGTGAGCGAACTATACAGACCCTGGAGGATATGTTGCGTGCCTGCGTTTTGGATTTCGGAAAAAGTTGGGAACCCCACTTACCCTTGGTAGAGTTTTCGTACAATAACAGCTACCACGCAAGTATTAAGGCAGCGCCGTTTGAAGCGCTGTACGGACGGAAGTGTCGATCACCACTCTGCTGGGCAGAGGTGGGTGACAGCCAAATCACTGGTCCGGAACTGGTACTCGAAACTTCGGAAAAGATTGTTCAAATCCGAAATCGCATGGCTGCAGCACGAGATCGCCAAAAGAGTTACGCCGACAAGCGCCGAAAACCTCTCTAATTTCAAGTGAACGATCGGGTGTTACTCAAAGTCTCACCTTGGAAAGGTGTGGTTCGCTTTGGGAAGCGAAACAAACTCAACCCACGGTATGTTGGTCCGTACCGGATAACTGAGCGCGTTGGTCCAGTGGCGTACCGACTGGACCTACCAACGGAACTCAGTGGCGTACACGATGCATTCCACGTATCAAATTTGAAGAAATGCCTGTCCGATGACACCCAAGTAGTTCCTTTGGAGGAACTGCAAGTTGATGAGCAGCTACACTTCATTGAAGAACCAGTCGAAGTTTTGGATTGGGAAACCAAAACGCTCAAGCACAGCAAAATTCCAATCGTTAAAGTTCGTTGGAACTCGAGACGTGGACCGGAGTTCACGTGGGAACGCGAGGATCAAATGATGAAAAAGTATCCTCACCTTTTTGAAGGGATAACCAAACACAGAAAACGGCGAAACTCGGCAAACCGTCAGACATCACCGGAGGTATGAATTAAATTTCGGGACGAAATTTCTTTCTACTAAGGGATGATATGACAAACTGAAATTTTTCTTACTTTTTCAGACACTCATCACGACTTGACTCAAATTTTCGGGACGAAAATTCTTTAACATGGGAATGATGTGACAATCGTCAATTTCAGGTTAACTCCGTTAACTCAACTCCGTCAATTCAAACTTAAGATCACTGAATCTATAACACACACTTCATTACATTTAAACTAGGGTTTAAATGACGCTTAACACTTACTACATGTGTAGTCTTTCGGGATTTGCACCGAAACGCAAACGAGTTGACGCAAACGATTGGTGAATAAACGAAAAACGTCAAAACAGTAATTATGTGATAATTATGTGTTAGACTTATGTGTTATGTGATAACATGGTTATAAACGTTAACTCAAGATGTAAACAAGTTAATTTGGGCTAGAAAAGTAATACATAGAAGTGGATGGGCCAAAGTGTAACATGTATTATTATAAATACTAATAATAATAAACCCTAACCTATTCTTTTCTCCCTCACAAAAACCGATCAGCCTCTCCCCTTAGCTTCACTTGGCTGCCGTCACCTATACACACACAAACAACCACCAATTTCAAGTTTTGATCGAAGATTAAGGTGCTAGGAGGGTATAATCGACTATTCTATGCATCCTTATTACTTGATTTTGATGTTTGTTGGGTTAATTACAAACCCTAGCTGCCGTCACCTATATGATGTTGTGTTAATATGATTGTTGTTGATTTGTTAATGATATGATAACTAGAATTGATGTTGTTACATGCTAGTTACTTGTGTCTTTGATTTGAGTTCAAACAAAAACCCTAATCATGTATGTAATGTGAAATTGATGTGCATGGATGGTGTTTATGGAGTCTAGAGTGTTATATGAATGCATGATAGTTCATAGATTGTTATTATGTTGAGTTTGGATGCAAACAGTTTCTGGACAGAATGTGTATATGATGTTTAAGTGACTGTAACGAAGTGTAAACGTGAAAATTGGTTGAGATTATTGGTACTACAGTAAACTAGGTTGAGTCTAGTTTCTATAAAGTATAAATTTGTAATTTTTGGACAAGTAGAAGTTAACTTTTATGATTTTACAAAAACGTTGTGCAAAGCTGAGCTGTTAGACCTGCTGTTAGGTTGTTTTGTAAATGTTATATCTCATGAACTACGAGACCAATTGGGTTGGTTCCACTTCTGGAAGTTGACTTATTGAGTTAGGAACCTAACCCAAGTGGTCTTGCATTTATTGGATTTTTCGTTTAACGGGAATTGCAATTAAATTCTGTTGCCATGAATTTGACTGTTATGAGTTTGCTGTAATGATTTGATGATGGTGAGAAAACTATGTGGAATAAAAATATAATTAAATATGTTCTGGAAACCTAAGACATATGTGCTTCTGTGATGATTTTTGGTAAATTAATTGAGATGCAATGATCGGTGAAATAGTACAATCTTTCTAGTAGGATTTCTGTCTCGGTGAAACTAGCTGCTGAGTTGTGTAAAAATGCATGAAACATGATACTTGCTATATAATTGTTTTGTTTTGACCAAAATACCCTTGCGGGGAATAATTGCTAATTGATTGCCATGATTTGACCAAATTGCCCTCATGGGGAATAATGGCTAGTTAATTGTTATTTGTTGACCAAAATGCCCTTACGGGGAATAATTGATAGTGATGTACTTTATGAACACATGACACGTATATGATTGCTTACACATGTTATGTGTCACAAAAACACTTGTTTAAGTCACACACGATTCACAAACGAAACACGAAACATGTTATGTGCATAGGTATTATGTGCCGGGTCTAGAGACTCGATAATATTCCGACACTTAGAAAAATCTCTTTATTGTTTTAGAACGCTAGAGAGAGTTTTTCGGTGACGCGCATCTTGGTGATTTAATTTGGGAAATTCTTCGCAAACAGTGAGTTTCACTTTCCCCTCTTTAAACTGTTTTCAAACGCTTTTCACTTGGGGGAGATAACATACTCCACAACGCATTTGAGATTTTGTTATAAATTATATATCACTTGTAAAGGCTAAGTGGCAAACGTAACATTTGAAGTCCTACACATCGAACCGGTTAATATTTAGAATAGCGAGTCACTGTTGAGTAGTACTACTGGGTTTGACAAACCCCACCCAACGCTAAACTCGACTGGAGGTCGAGCGGGTGTAATTTTGGCTAACACGTACCATGGTCTGGAGGACCTGGTGACAAGGCACTTACTAAACGAGTCAGCTTCGGTGTCGAACACTTAGTAATACTTGTTGTATAGACTAGCTACCTATCGATATATAATTTGACATAACACTATCTGGTAACGCAAAACGCTTAACGCAAAACGCCGTAACGTGGTTACGCAAAACGCTTAACACAAAACGCCGTAACGTGGTTACGCAAAACGCTTAACATAAAACGCTGAACACAAACGCTAAACGATTTATTTTATATAACTTGTGAACTCACCAACCTTGTGTTGACACTTTTAGTATGTTATTCTCAGGTAGCCGAGGCGGGCGCGCGGTTTAGGAACATGCATTGCTTGAAAAACTTTTAACTATGCAAACTTACTGTTAACTGTTATCATTGGTTTTAAATCGTCCTGCGTGACGTAACATTGTTTCTATGGTTTTACGCTTCCGCACTTATTTTCATTTAAACGTTTTTATGGTTTGATTATAACTGATGATTCCGATCCTGTTAGTTCACACCCTCTGACGGTAAAACTCCGTTAGTGGATTTTGAGGGTGTGACAAGTTTCTAGCCCCATTCCTTGTTATGTTTTCGGGGGCTGTGTGCATCCTCGATGTGATTAGTTAATACACTTACCTTAAGTGGTAAGCGTATGCTTTATATGATTATGTATGGATGAGTGCGTGACGGTGCGTGAACGATATTCGGATATTGCATGTACCGTCGGGTGATAGTTTGAAGATATGAACGATACGTATATAAAGTGAATGATTTCTTGTCGGTACGTGAATGATCTTCGGTTATTGCACGTATTGTCAAGTTATAATGTTATGTATAATGTACGAATGACGCGTATGTATTTTATGAAGGAATGTAAGAGATAGCCAGGTATAGAGAAAAGGGACTGAGAGCCCTAATAATACTCAAGGTAGAAAAGCGACTGAGCCCTAATAATACTCAAGGTAGAAAAGGGACTAAGCCCTAATAATACTCAAGGTAGAAAAGGGACCGAGCTCTTCATAATCTCGAGGCAGAAAGGGACTGAGCCCTAATAATACTCAAGGTAGAAAAGGGACCGAGCCCTTTATAATCTCGAGGCAGAAAGGGACTGAGCCCTAATAATACTCAAGGCAAAAAAGGGACCGGACCCTAATAACATCCGAGGCAGAATAGAATAATGTAAAGTAGAATTTAGAATAAAGTATGAATGTAAGTATATATATTATGAACGATTTATGAAAGTATGAAGTACGTATGGAAGTACGTAGTTATGAATGTATTGAATGTTGTACGATTAACTAGAACTCACTCAGCGTAGCTGAATTTTAGTATTCACGCAGGCTAATCGACTGAGACAGTTGGCTTGAGGAAGACACATGGAGGATCCGAAGAGGCTGGAATCTGGAGATTTGTCGTGATGTTTGAAATACTATGTTTTATGTTATGTTTTTGAAAGACAAGTTATGGATATTTGTAATGAATGGTTGACTTTTATATTATTCCGCGAAAGTTTTTATTAACTCTGATATTTAGAACTGTGTTTATGAGTAAATCCAACGTCCAAAGTAGGGCACCGGTAACGGGGCCTTACATATCTTATATATTTATCTTACCTATTATTCAAAATCGCAACTGTTAATCCTTGTGTGTATATCAGTTTATGCTTAACTTGCTATTTGCTTACTTGCTTTATTTGAACGTTATTTGCTTACTTCGGCAACCGATGTCCATTTTTAAGGCAACGGTTTAGTCCTTTCTTGGTAACCAATGTCCATTTATATGGATTGGTTGAGCCCTTTCTTTATGGTTTGCTTTCTTTATGGTTTGCTTTCTTTATGGTTTGATTGATTGTGTATGTGTTATGGCTTAACTGTTTATCTCACATGAACAGTTTGCATCATTTCTTTATTTATTATATAGTATTATTGTAATGTCTTAAACTAGTGTTTTACTCACTCAACATGTGTTGTTGATAAAATTCTATTTTATACGCATATGCAGGTTATCGTAGAAATTTAATGCAGGTTGGTAAAGAATTAGTGGAGAATTTAAGTTAGAAATAATTAATCAAGATTATTTGTGATATAGGATGTATTGTTGTATGATTATGGATTATGTAATTGTTGTATTTGATTTATTTTGAAAACTTAATTTAATTAATAGATATTTTCATTTAAATAATGTTGCATGATAGTAACCTTGAGAGCTATGACAATCAGTTCGCGCCCCGGCATTTCCGCCGTAGGTTGGGGTGTGACAACATGAGAATGGAAACATGATGACTGGATTGCACATGTGGACAGCCTAGAAGAATGCCATGTGTCAACATTGTATTGCTTTTATAGTATTTAAAGATTAAAAATTTTTCAAATATAAAAGATGTAAAATTTATTGAGATCGAAGAATATTAAAAATAAAAAAGAGTTATCAAATTCGGTTCTTAAAAACAAAAATAAATCAATGTATAAATGATTGAAATGTATCATTAAAATTAAAGATGATGAATATTTTAAAATAAATAAGCAATTATAGTAAATATCTAAGATTTTTTAAATGTAAATTTGAAATAAGTAATACACCACTTATTAAATTGGTTAAATAAATTAATGAGTTTTTAATACAAAACTTATTAACTATCGAGTATAACCAAAAGAAAATTATTTAAAATTTCCAGCTACATTAAATTTGTCATTTATGCTAATTAAAATTTGGTTAAATATAAAAGATGGATAGTTAGTTGAGACTGAATACTACTAAAAACTACAAAAGATTGTTGCAATAGTAGTCAGCTTCGAATTTTAAAAACATAAATAAATAATTGTAAATATTATTATAAAAAAAATTCCATTTTTTTTTAAGTTCAATAACTAATTGTTAAAACTTTCAATATAAGATTCAAAAATTTTAACACAGAAAATAAAGATTGCCATTCATATAAAAATGAATTAATTTACATGAATTGTCTAAGCTACATAAAATAAAAAAATAATAGAAAATTAACAACTAAAATACATTCGTAATTACCAGAACAAACAAAATCAACCTAATCTCCATCAAATACTTTTTCCATGCAATTAGCCAATCTACCAAGTTGAGCGCCCATAAATTGAAATTACTAAAAATAAATTAATGTTAGATACACTGAACTATTAAAAAATTAGTAAGAATTATCAATAGATGTAATCGGATAATTATCATAATAATTTCGATAAGGAAATAAATCAACAATATTTTCACATATCTCAAAACTTTCAACATGTCTATTGAATCTTGGAAGGTGTAGGTGGAACTTTGGTGACATAGTCCTACCATGGCTAGAGTTAGTCTCCAAATGGTTCTTAAACTGTAAATATGAATAGAGGGAGCTCTCAACATATAAAAATAAAACAGTAAATATGAATTTCAAGAAATCTTACATCAATCAGAACACGCATTTGGTGACCAGGTCCTACCATGGCTCGAGCTAGTCTCCGAATGGTCCTCAAACTCATGATCCGACCTACCTAAGTAGCAGCAAGATGTGTGCAACATATAAGATGAACTGCAAACAATACAAACAATTCAAATAATTAAGTTTCATTCAAGTACACCAACAATAAGAAAAAAATAAATATATTAAAGTAGACTGATAATACGAAAATTTTAACATGAATCATTCACTTAACTAGTTTGCATACATCCATTTCTCAAGCTAACCTGCCTGCATAATATGAAGAGAAGCAACTTTGAAACTAAATATATAGGGATGTGTTTGAGGGAGGACTGGGAATGTATTTTTATCAAAAGTATGTGAAAGGAAGGTGGATGGAAGATGCCCTGGAAAGTGGAAACTTGAATATTGAACGTACCCGAGTGTCCATCCATATAAACAGTGACTGCAAACTTAACAGGCAATTAACCTCTCCTCATTATCTTTTTTTTTTCTTTAACATTACTAAAACATATATCACTTTAAGTAAATGCCTTTTGAAATAATCAGTAATATCAAATTTTAACTGAGAAATTATAAATTCAAATTATGATGCATCACAAAGTTACAACTTTTATTAGGTAAATCTTCATCATTTAAATGTTGTATTAACCATATTAACATATACCAAACATATATGATATATGTTAGGATGTGGAGTTATCAGTTATCACTAAAGAGGTCATAATTAAGATGATTTTTCACATCAAGGTTATACGAGTAAATTATACAATACATCATCTTTTATGTTAGCCTTTTGTATCGTATATATTAAGTCCTTTACAAATTGTCATTAAAACTTCAATTACTTTTTTAATGACAATGTTATTCTTTACCCATAAACGATCAAATCTATAGTTTTCATAATTGTTTTCTTCTCTATTATTTTTTTATTATTTTCTACTTAATGAAAATACGATTGAACAATCGACCATAACTACGGACGAGATCTTCTAGATTAGTAGCGAAGGTTATGCATGCGCTTATCAATGAAATACCCTATGTTACATGGAGTTCCATTAGCAAGATTGGAGAGAAATGATAGCCGGTATTTTACTATGTTTTCCACACTTCATGCAAACAATATGACTTAGGTTTTCTTTGCATAAATTTCCATATGTGGAAGAAGGTAGAAGCCATGAATGATGGTAGAATTCAGATACCCTGTACAAATACTATCGATGATATTTTCACGAGAATAGGTGGTGAAGTGTGGAAGATCACTAAGATTATGAGTTTCCATGTAAAACCCTACGACTAAGGATGGCAAAAAAGCCCGAGCCCGATTGGTATACCCGAAACCCGAAATAAACGGGACGGGCATACCCAAAACCCGATGGGTATGGGCCAGGCAAAAAAGCCCGAACTTGTTTATTTCTCTATCTTGAATCCTAAGTTCTCTTCTTGACTTAACTTCACATCACACGATAACCTGCATATGCGTTAAAAATAAAGTAGATTTGTCAACACAAGATTGAGTGAGCAACACACCAGTTTTAATGTACATATAATATAAAAATATGTATTGCAACAAGTCAAATGAGATAATCAATTTAACCAATGAGCAAAGATAAATGAGATGTCGAAAAACACGAAACCATTACGACTATCGTATGCTCATATTATTATGAGATTATGCTGGACCTCTGCGAATGCGATTCACATAAGCATGTAAGAACATAACAAGTATGGTATAAAATTGTTAACATAATATATATATGTATAACTAAGAAATAATATGTTGACGCATATGTCCCCAAAACGTGGAAAACAAGTAAAATAGGGGAATGCGGTACTCATCTCAATAGACGAGCAAAGGTGAAAAGGAATATTAAGAATGATGATTCGCGGAAATCACGCGTTGACGATAAAACCTATAAAGGAATATAGAATGCGAATATGCTAAGTTAATGAACCAGATCGTATATGAGAGTTCGATAATTATAATTTTATTAAGTCATATTATATTCTTAGTTTGTGAATCCTTTTAAAATATATTATAATATCTTTATATAACTAATTCCAATATAAAATATACTTGTAATTACTAGATAAATAAAACACAATTATATAAACATTTAAATAGATAAATGTTTAATTAATTAATTATAATATGTAAGAATAGCGTTTAAATAAATATTAAGTAAATATATAAACGCAGTACGTAATATTTTAAATAAATAAGTATTTCGAACCTATAACGAAAATCGGTTTACAGAAAATTATAGTTAACATATAGTTTCTTCTTTTATATTTATTATACTATTTATTTAATAACAAAAACGTATATTACAAAGATATATATATATATATATATATATATAAATATATACACACATAAATATACATACATATATATTGGTTACCAAAAGACCAAATAAGGACAACATAATTAAATTAATATGTGAATTTCACTTACAAGCAATAACAAACGATAGAAATTATAATACAAAGTCTTAGTTATAAGTTATAATAGCTTCAGAAGAGTGAAAATGATGATATAAACAAATGAATATGGAATACCGAATTTATAGAAATGATTGTTAAAATGATTTTCGAAGTATAAGATGAGGTCAAATAAGAAGTGAAAATTTGAAATTTTAAAGATTGGACATCTAATACTTGAGGGTTTGACAATAGTTATTACACGTTTTTATTTATAGATGATTTAGATTTAGAGTAAATACATTTAGTAAGGATATGAATTAAATATATTGTTAGTTTTGATCTAAATTTGAATATTAAAATTGAACATTCATTGTGTTAGTTTTGGTTTAAGTTTGAAATTTAAATCTGAATATTAAAATCGTCGATTTTAGCTAAAAGTTAGTTTATAAATAATTTAAATATCTTAGTATGTGAATTAATTGTGGGTTATTGATTAATTTAATTAATTTTTGAATTATTTAAATGTTAAGAAAATCATAGAAGTGATTGTTATAAATGAAAACATTAGATTTATTCAATAAAACTCAATTGTTTTAATATTATATATAGATGAACATTCATTGTGTTAGTTTTGGTTTAAGTTTGAAATTTAAATCTGAATCTAACTATACTATTAAAGCAATAAGCTTTATGTCAAAATTCCCTCTTCCTATTGGTTGATTCCCATACTTTCCATTTATATCTATGTCTTCTTTAATTTTCATCTTAATGAAATTAATCAATAATATATTAAAATAAGATTCATCAATGCTATTAAAGTAATATCTTTCATTTTCATTTTGAACATTTACAATTTTCATTTATATCATAGCTATAGTATAAATATAGGAAATATATAATCATTAGTCATTTAAATATAGGAACCTAATTAATTTCATATTTTAAAATCGTAGCTATAGTTTCAAAAACCAAATATTCAAAATTTCATTTTGAATATTTTATTATTTTTGGTTGATTTCATTCACCACCTTTATTATTTTTTTAGATAATATATAATATATAATCTAGATTATTATTTGATATTTCATCAATAGAAGAGATTACGGATTTAATATAGAGATTACGGATAGTATATATATATAATATATAGAGATTACCGATATAAAATATTGAAATTTTGTTAAAATATAATATTTATTTAAATTTATCAAATTCATAAAGTTGTAAAGTTTTGCACCATTCATGTTAAATTTAGGAAAGGATGACCCATTTGATTAAGGAAATGGTTTAATTACGGAAATTGTAAATTTGAATTAATTATTGTATATTCTTTGAATGTAATTAATTTGTAAATTTGAATTAATGATTGTATAAATTATGGTGTAAATTTGAATGTGAATTTGAATTAATTAACAATGATTAAGTTTTACTATACAGATGTTGACTCATTGACCCATTGACCCATTTACTTAATTACGGTTATTAAGTTTTAACAATTATAACCAAAATCCATTGTCTTATTATTGTTTAACAATAACAATTGAGTTACAAATCCATTGTTGACCCATGACTTATAATTACGATTTAATTATAATTACAATAATATAATTAACAATTTACTTACATATATATAACACAATTATTAACTTTTATTTTCACACCACATAATATATGGTGTTATAATTGATGATTAATTATATTATTGTAAATAATATAATTAGTAAGTTATATTTTTACATTAATTAGTTTATTTCTGTATGTTTAAATACAGTGAACATTTAAATTAAATAATATGACATTTATACTAATCTAATATATACTAATTTAATTATATGAAAAGATAAATTTAGGACCTTAATGGAATTGTTGAATTAATAGAAATTTCAAAATTTGAAAATCCATTAATTACGGTTTCCTTTCTATTCGTTCTTACTATAACTTTTTTGAAAAAATTTCAAATTTACTAAATTTATGTTTGCAATCAATTACCTTTATATCTTCCTTCTATAATTTAGTCTACCCTAATTCATTTGGTATAAATACGTACATTTGATAGGCTAATTCTTACACCATCATAGCCTCTTTATTAAAAACGATTAGCTTTGTGCGAAGGTTTTTACTTTTTGTTGTTTTTATATCTTCCATTTTCTTATTAATTTTTTTTGGTTAAAAGTGTCATTGTTCGTAAATGATTTGTTTGTTTTTTTAAATTTTTCACCACTAGCAATATGGTGTCTCGAAGCTAACTGATGACCACGATGTTATTAATGAGCTTGAGATGAAGTTTGCAGCTGGTGAGGTATGATAATTGTTTATTTGTGTTGCAATATATTAAACGTTACATACACATGTTTTATATGTTTTTAGTTGTGTTTTGTTATTGACACAGTTTATATTGGTGGTCAGCCAAGCGAACAACCATCTTTAACAGTTGGTTCACTCTCTGGCCTCAAGTCTACCGAGACAACCAACGAAAAGGTTTAACTTAGTCTTCATTTTTACTCTAAATTATATTCGTTTGATGTAATGAATGTTATTATTTTATTACATAAACTATGTAAACTTAAAACATGTTTCTTTGAGGTATTTGTAGGCTTCATGTACTCCTTCGTCTGAACATGTCACTCCTATTGATGACCGTGTTTCCTCATTTGACGAAAAGGTTGATTGTTTTCCTGTCACTGATTTAAAGCTCAAATGGAAGTTGGATAAAGCTTATGAGATAGAGGCCGAGACGGGCATGTCTTCAACCAAATCAAAGAGTGGTGAAGAAGCTAAAAAAACTACCAATGGTGATGAAGTGGTTACCCTTGTGATGCCCAACATTTAGTAGTCCGTGGATTTCTCAAGACTATTTTGCAATTCTGTTTAATTTTATTTATGTTTCACTTTTAATGACTATGGTTTTGGTAATTGGTATTTTGTGTTTACATTTTTGGTTTTTATTGGTCAGTGGTTATGATTGGTGACTTTGGTTTGGTACTCTTTTATTTGTGTTTAAGATTTTAATATAAGGTTATGTCCTTGGTTTTTAATGTTTATCATGCATGTCATATGTTTATGTTATATGTACATAGTTTACTATAGTTATTGTTATTGGTTTGGATATCAACTATATAGTTCATTCAAGATTTGTATGAGAATGTTAATCATTTCAATTTATATACTTTTTGCATTGGTAATTGTAACATGTCATGTGATTGATACTAATTGTTGAATTATTTTTTTTATTCTTTTGAGTTATTTCTATAGTGTATTTAATAATTTTGAAGTTTAGAATACCTATTATAAAAATTTAGTAAACGTATTATTAATAAAAACATACTTAACTTATCACATTTAGTATTTCAAATTTAGTAAATGTATTATTAATAAAAAACATACATAATTACTTTATATCACATGTAGTTTGTTTATAGTTTGTATCAATGATAGACATCAATATTGATTATCAAAAACACTGATGTAGGTTTAATTTTACATATCAAAATACAAGTATTATCATATAGGTTAATTAATCAGATAAACTAATTATTAAAATTACGTTTGTGTATTACATTATACTCTGATATCTTTGAACCAATTAGTTACATTATACACCATCCATAACTAATTTGTATATTACATTTATATTTAAACATATCAATTTACAATTTCAACCATATTTAAAGATACTAATTTCAGATCTAGACCATATTTAAAGATATAAATTTAAATTTTTTAGTTACAATATAGTTATTATATATAAATACAATATTTAAATTCGTTATCAAAATCTTTTACCAAAAAGAATCCACAATAATATTAAATTAATATTAACATACTGAACACATACATACCTTTTTGTATCATCATCATTCATCAGAAGTTAACCACTAAAAATTATTAGATTTGACTATTGTTAACTTTTTTATGAAAGACTTTATCAGCTTCCATAAGATCAAAACGTAAAATTGTTTTAAACGTTGCCTCCAGTGGTATAGCATCTTTGTTACTTGAGGGAGGTAGAACTGCTCACTCTAGATTTTTAATTCCTATAAATCTAATTGAGGATTCTACATGTTCAATAAAACGAAATCCAGATATTTGCAAGTTAATCAACAAAATTGATCTCATTATCTGGGACGAGGCTCCAATGATACATAAACATTCTTTTGAAGCCTTGGATAGTACTTTAAAAGATGTTATAAAAGATGGTAACCGTAGCAACTGTGAACATCCATTTGGTGGTAAAGTGATTGTTTTTTTGTGGTGATTTCAGACAAATCCTGCCTGTGGTACAAAAGGGGTCACGTAGTGACATTGTTAATGTTTCACTTAGTTCATCCCACATTGGGACCCAATGCAAGGTTCTTAGGTTAACCAAAAATATGAGGTTAACTGTCGGATGTCAATCATCAAATTTGGAAGACACCATTAGATTTGCTGAATGGTTGTTGGAGCTCGGTGAAGGAAAACTTGGCGGTTACAATGACGGTAACGCCATTATAGAGATACCGGATGATCTTTTGATTCGTGATTCTTCCGATCCTCTCTCAGATTTTATTGATTTTGTTTATCCATCATTATTGGAAAAATGTAATGATATTTCGTATTTCCAAGAAAGGGCCATATTTGCACCTTTAAATGAGGTTGTCGAAGAAATTAATGACGGATTTTTGTCTATGTTTCCTGGAGAAGAAGTTGAATATCTTAGTTCTGATAGTTTAGACAACTCTGAAAGTGTTGGTCCTGGTTTCGATCAAGCATTATACTCACTGGATTTTCTAAATGGTTTAAAGATTTCTGGTATGCCTAATCATAGATTGGTTCTAAAAGTTGGTGTGCCAATAATGTTACTAAGAAATATTGATCAGAAGAACGGTTTATGTAATGGGACCATATTACAAGTTATTAATTTGGGGAGGCGTTTTATCGAAGTTAAGGTAATTTCAAGTACTAATATTGGGTTTCGCAATTATATAACTCGTAGTGGTCTAACTCCTTCAGATAAGAAACTGTCATTCAAATTAAAACGACGACAGTTTCCTGTTGCGGTTTGTTTTGCAATGACCATTAACAAAAGTCAAGGCCTATCACTGGCAAAATTTGGCATATACCTACGAGCACCGGTGTTTACGCATGTCAACTATATGTTGTTTTATCAAGAATGAATAGTAGAGACGGTGTTAAAATGCTTATATTAGACAAGGAATGAAAAGTGACAAATAAAACTACAAATGTTGTTTATAAGGAACTCTTTAGTAATATATGAAATTGTTATTTTGAATCTATAGAATGATTGTAAAATGCAGTTTATTTTACTTTGAAAGTTATGTTTAGTAAAGTTTTTATTTTGTTACCGACGTTATTAACCATAGTGTATTATCTTTATCCTTTGGACATGTATGTATGAACTTATGTTTTCCACTTTAATATTACCGGTACATGTTACAAAATTTATATTTTCCCACCCGTGGCGTCCACGGTTCAATAACCTAGTATTAAAATTGTCAGTTTTAGCTAAAAGTTAGTTTATAGATAATTTAAATATCTTAGTATGTGAATTAATTGTGGGTTATTGATTAATTTAATTAATTTTTGAATTATTTAAATGTTAAGAAAATCATAGAAGTGATTGTTATATATGGAAACATTAGAGTTTATTCAATAAAACTCAATTGTTTTAATATATTTATATATATATATATATAGGGTAAGGATCCTAAGAGAACCCTTTGCAAATTGAGAACTTGGAAAACCATTTTAGACAACTAAAAACATCTTTAAAAAAATATTTAAAAAATCATAAAACAAAAAATAATAAAAATTTTAAAAAAAGTAAAAAAAAACCAAAATTCTTATATTTCATTCCTGTTTCATTAAAAAAAATAAAAAAAAACGTCGTATTATACACATATGTATAATTTTATATAATCTTTAGTTACGTAATATACACATACGTACAGTATCATTTATCTTAAATTATACACATATGTATAAAAAAACATGTAAATGTACATATATGTATATATTATACATATGTGTATATAATTTAGCTAAACCGAGTTTTTTTTATGAAGCCGGGATGATAAAATAAGAATTTTTGTTTTTTTACTTTTTTGATTTTTGTGTTTTTTTTATTTTATGATTTTTTTTAATTTTGAGTTTTTTGTGATCCAAAATGGTTCTCATAGTTCTCAATTTCAAAAATGTTCTCTCATGATCCTGATCCTATATATAAATAAAATATATATATATATATATATATATATATATATATATATATATATATATTCAGTTCAACTTTTCTTTCACTAAATTTGGTAACGAAAAGTTTAAGAGTAATTGTTATTTAGTTTTGTAACACTTAAATAATTAAAATAATAAAATGAGGAAAATAATAAATAGTTTATAGTTTGTAACAGGACATAAATGGCATTTATAAAGACAGTAAATGAAAAAAAAAGGTTCATACATAAAAATACAAAAAGCCTATTTAAATTAACAATTTATAGTTTGTTCACCTTGCAATAGTTAATAAATAAATTAAACCTTGAAATTAGAAGGGGCGGTGGCCGTGTCTGGTGTTGGCAAATTCATTGACTTATTTGGGCCATATTTCATTCTAGAATAATGAAAATTTCAATGAGTTATTCGGCTTTCATTCAGAGTGAAAGCTGGTTGTGGTGGGGTGGGCCCTTCCAAGATCTCATTTACAGAAAGTCCTAGTGTCTTATTTTGGCTTTTATTTACAGAGAAAATATTGTGTGTAAGTTTACCTAATTAATTATTTCTTGTGTAAGTTTGTTTTTTGATGTTTTAATTATGTTTAACAAAGTTAAAATGTTATGAATTATGTACGTAATTTCTTTGTTTTTTTAACTATTTATTTGTTATTTATCAATTATTAGAAGCGCTATGAAAAAAATTACAAGAAAATTCAATCCATCGTAAATACATATGATTGTAGGCTTTCAAGTTTCAAGTGATTCTATCACTATTTTTTGTTTTCGTTGACGTGACTTCATTTGATTCAATGGAATTAAATTTTCTTTTTGCCACCTATGCAATAACGTTTTTTCCCGCTTTATGAATTGCTTTTTCTTTTGGACAAAAATTATAATACATGATAAAAATATATGAGGAAAGATTGATAAAACCCTGAAGTTTTATAAAAGATTTCAACTACATTATACCTAATCTTTTTATAAAACACTAAACAAAATGAAGTAACCTAACCAGCTATATTATCAACTTTCTTATAACATTATCGTGTTTTTTTTTTTTTTTTTTGTGTGTGTGTAACTTCTTAGTTCAAATAATAAACCTTAACTGAATTCTTTGAATACTATTGTCAATGATATGTTATTAAAGCCTATTTGATCCATGCTGCTATTGCAAATCCTTTTACGATTTTGTCTCATGTTGCTATTTTGCATGGCTCCCCTGATACTCAGTATCCGATATTACAAGAATATCCTACAAGGCGTTGATTACATTTTCTGCAATCTTGCATGCATTTTTCTCCCTTGTGTCGGTATTATTTACCACCAACTCTAAGTTGCATGTGCTTACTTGGCTTCCGATGTTGGAGTATTTTATGGCTACCAGGAATATTGCTCCATAAGATTTAATAATATAGTAATGATGATTTTTTTATATTATTATTGGCATAAAGTGGACTGGTATAATATAATACAAAAGCATACGTCGATCGAGGTTCACATAAGCAAGAAAAGATATCCTATTCGCAAACAAAGTATTAGAAAATTTATATAAAGCAAAACAAAAGGAATAACATAAATAATTGATAAAACAATATAAATGTTGACTAATTACCGGTCCACTTTTGTTCATAACCAAGTAACAAACTAATCAAGACCACGTGATGTACCCGTAATCCTAATTGCTTTATTTCTTAATAACTAAAGTATTCGGTTAAATAAATGATATTAAATGCTTGTTTTATAGTAGTTATGTGCAGCTTGTGTCTGGCTTCGAAAGAAACAACGTAACTGATCATGTTTTCATGGCTTGTTATGTGGCAAACAATGTGTAGGTGGTTTGTGATATACCACCGACTTTCGCGTTTTCTACAAAAGACACTTTTGATATCCACAAATATGTACCGGGTAACAAGCATAAAAGTAAGATGGTTCAATCGGTAGTTATGGTGGCATGTTTGTGTTTGTGAAGAGCCCAGAATGACTTTATTCATTCAAAAATATCGATTAAGATGGAGAACATTATTGGAGATATAAAAGTTTTAAGCTGTTTGTGAATTAAAAATAAAGCAAACCGTTTGAAGTTAGATTTGACAAATTGAAATAGGTGTATTTTGTAATCTGTTTGTTTGTACTTTGCGTGTCCTGTGTTCGACTTTTTCAATTGAAGGTTGCAGTTAAAAAAAAGCTTGTTTTATATTATTTTGAATTAGTGATATTTTTCATAAAAGTAGAAATAAGAAATAATTAAAATAATAAGTTGAGGTAACTAATACATAGTTTATAGTTTGCAAATGATCATAATGAAATTCATATATAAAGACGTCAATAATAAATTGTAAAGTAGGATACTTTTATACGTAATATTTGAAAAGTGTTGTGAAACAAGTCTAATAGCTAAAGAACAAGAGAAGACATGTAGGGACAAAGGAAGAGATTTTATTAATAAGGTGTATATTACAAAGAGGGACATGAGATGTATATATAGGGTAGAAAAACTTGGGGAGAAAGCTAATCTATATTAGGTATTGATAACCATAATATTATATATTTATAACACTCCCCCTTGGTTATCAACATAATACGCTTGAATGTGTTGCCTCATTAAAAACCTTGCTAGGAAAACCCAATGGGACAAAACCATAGCTAAGGGAAAAAGAGTGCAACGCGTATTATCCCCCCCTGATTTATATATCCGTTAAAATGGTAAATCTTGATCTTCTGTGAAAGTTGTCCAAAACTTTTGTAGTCAATCATTTGCATCTTCAACCATTGACTTGCGAATCCTTAGGTTGAATAACGTTTCATGATCTTCATTTGAAAACTTCTATTGTGAATCCTTAGGTTGAATAACGTTTCATGATCTTCATTTGATAACCCTGTTGTGTTTTTCTGCATCGACAATACTAGCCAAACTTGTTTTTGATGAGTTAGTAAAATATAAGTATATATCTTTCATACCTGAATATATTTTAACCCATTCTGATGTCTCATATAGCTATACACATGCTGACAAATATAAATAAAAGATATAGAAATCCTGTATAGTTAGCAATAAATATTAATGTGCATATGCATTTAATTATGATACTTTTAAACCCATAATATTTCATATTGTGATAGGAAATGATATAGAGTGCATTATTGGACATCTTTAACGTACTCAAAGAATGAATCTTGTCTTTGGTAAATTGTCTCAACATTTTCAGATGCACTTTGATAGATTGATAAACATATAATTACACATATACTCAAACCGTAGGTCGAGCAATAATCACATCGTGTCAAGGTATTTCAAAAATTATCCTTCTAAAAGTTCTGCAGTTTCTGTCGATGATGTGTACATCATCACTGTAAACTGTGATTATATGAACCTTTAAGAGTAAAATTTTGATAAAAGTATGACTAATGACATCCAACTTATCTCCCTCCGTATCAAAATAATTATTGATTGTACCATGCTCAATCCGATTATATTATTCCATACGCAATAAGCATAACTTTATGCATTTTCCAATCTATCATGAACTGCTTTCCAACTTGACAAATTATGCATGTGTATTCACTTTTCTATGATTTTTATTGCATAAACTTGCTCATTTAACATATCAATTTTGTATCAAATATCAAAAATTCATATTGTACCATTTCTTTGTTCATTGAGATATTGCACTCATCATATAGATTCTCTTCTATGTGTATGCTTATTGATGCACAAGAATTCCATCATTAAGATGTATTAGTTAACATTTCAGGTATTCAACTACCTCAGGAAACTCTTTAAGAGTTACATTTATGTTCAACATATTCAATAATCGTAACATATTCAAATATGAATCTGTATACAACATGAGTCATAGTGTTCTCGAGAATTTAATTTACATGATTTGATAATTCAAATCCTTCGAAGACTTTCTTGTAAACTTTCAGTATCAACTGAATCACAATATTTATTAGACGCATATCAATTCTCTCTATTTATTACCAGACTAGATATCGGAAAGTCAATGATTCCACCATTGGAGAGTGCGTCTCCTCATAATTAATCATGGGTCTTTGCAAAATCCTTGTGCTACCAATTTTGCCTTATATCACTTTATTGAATTTTCATAACTCACATAAAAGACCCGTTTATATCTAACATATTTTACAACTTTAGTTATACGGACCGTTGGCCCAAAAAAACTTTTCGTTATTTAGAGAATTCAACTCTGCCCTATTTGCGTCTCTTCTCTTTGGCCAATCACTTTTCATAGGCAGGTCTTATATCTTGATCCTCATCATTTTTAAGTGCTATATATATATAAAAGTATAACGACGTCGTCTTTTTTTCGATTCCATATTTTTTTATAGACATGATACAAAATAGTAGTATACTAAGAGCTCTTTATTTTCAGGTAACTGAGGTTCTTCGAGAACATCATGTCTAATGTCTTTCAAGAGACCTTTTTATTGTACCTCGACTTGACCATCTTTATTACTTGCTCCAATTTTTTCGAGGAAATTTTACCTTTGGAATCGATTGGTCTACCATGTTACACGCGTGTATTAGACTCATTATCAATATGTGTTTGTCCTTCCTAGACAGCTTTAATTGGAGCATTAGTTGTTGTTATATGTATCTTAGATGGACACTCTATTTTGGTCAGTGAATTGTCTGGTAATTGATTCGTTAAGATGTATACATGAATTATCCTTTGAATTTCCAGTTTATATAACTTAGTTTGAGGATCAATGATAATTCATTTTCCAACTGCCTTATATCTCCCCCTGACGTTGGGAACATCGATTCACTAAAGTGAAGACCAATGAGCCATAAACAAATATCTCATTAATGGCTCTAAGTATTTAATCATATATAATATTTAATACCGACATAAATTCCCAACTTCCTTTGTGGTCTCATCTTTGTGTCTTGTGGTGGATTAATTTCAATATATAACACATACGAAATATTCGATGAGAAATATTTAGTTACTGACCAAAAAAACAATTGCAATGGGGGGAAGTATCATAACTTGTTGGTTTGATGTGAATTAGTTTAAAGACATGTAAAATCATGTGTACTCAAATACAAACATGAACATTTGCTCTCCTAAACATTATAGACGTTGAGTACTCGTCTTTAACAAAACAATTTATGTGAAAACATAATCTGGTATGAAGTTCAACACTTATTCTAATGATCATTATTAACTTGGGAATCAAATTCATTATTATGACCGAATGCAATATACCAATCTGGAATAATATGCTTGCTATCTTATTAGCTAAGCCATAGATCATGCAAACATGTAGTTGCGATCTTGATAACCATTTAGAAGATGTATCGATTTCAAAACACTAAATGGTATCATGTTAGGATATGCGCATCCTTTTCCCAATACCATAACATCTAGGGATTCACACCCTCCTTCAGTTGGTAAATAGATGATTTCCCTTGAGAGCAATATACAGTATAATTATTATGACGAATCATTTGGTTCCTCAATATATTTCACATCATTGACTCGGCGTGGTCTAACCGGTTGTGCCATTAGATAATCATGATCCATAAACTTTAGGTTTATGATCGTATATGTAGTATGCTTCTTTAATGCAAGACTATAAATATGAAAGAACATTGTATTCTCGTTTCAAACGATCATGTGATTTCACTTTTGAATTTCCACATTTTTTTCTCATATATGATCAAACTCTTTGCCACATGTGGTGGTCGATCTCATTATTAGCATGACCAACATTATAATTCTGATAGTCGATCTCATTATTAATATAATCATTGTTACAAACTTTCTATTATATCCATGATCGCAACAATCAATGCGTATTCACATTCACTTCAATGAATGGATCATAAGCAAACAAATTTCAAGGTTTTTCATTATATCTTTGAACATACATATATGAAGTCGCTTTAAACCTTCATGCTCATATAATAATATTGCTACCATAATAGCATATTTGAGGTATGACAAATAATCTTTTTATTCACATAATATAAATTGAGAAATAATTAAATAATTACATGATCGACTGATGTGAAATTTATTGGTATTAAATCTAAAGACCTTTATGTAAATCTACAATAAGATTTAGGGAAACTTGCGGTGTCATAAAAATATTATACTTTCTCTTATAAGAGTGATAACAAAACAACCATCTTCGGTTTACATAAAAGTTTATTAACATCTCAAAAATGATGTATATCATAACGACAAATTATATAAGACATTATGGTATATAAATGAATTATAAAATCTCAAAAACAATGCTATCACGACTTAAGTCACTTAAAAGCAAAGGTTTTATTCAAATATAGAGTTGCCAAATTCGTGATATCAAAAGCAAGTGATCTAAAAATTTAAGCGCATCAAAGTTTTCCTAATTAATATGGGTATCTAGCATATACACATAACCCACTACGTGAATATCGACTTTTAGCCACACATGTGGTCTGGGCGATTTGCCACACTTCGGCTTAAATGTGTGGCTAAAAGGTCTTTGATCATGTTTGAAAACCTTCCAGAATGTTTTGGCCACACGTGTTATTCTTCATGTGACCATTCTATACCTACTCAGATACTTTTCACCACACTTTGAAAAAAACTGTGACAAAATCTAGCCACATTATAAAAACGTTTGGCGAAATGTGACCTACAGTCATAGTTTGTTTGATCTTTTATACATGTGACCAAAAACACATGCATTAGCCACAAACTGTGACATTTAACTAGCCACATGTTTTAATAGTGTGGCCAAATATGACGAACGGCTACTGTATTGATAAGAGATGTGTCTAAAAGGTAAAAGATATAGCCACTTATATTACGTTGTGTGGCCTAATGTCACATTTGTTAGCCACATTTTTAATAATGTGGCGAAATATGACGAACAACCATTGTATTTATTAGTAATGTGGCTAAAACGCTTAAAATATATGGCCACTTATACGAGGTTGTGTGACCAAAGAGTAGTTTAGTTTTATATGGCTACAACGCTTTATTTTTCCTAAGTACCATCACCTTCACCTCCTCCCAATTACAAACCTAATCCATAAACATCGATTGAAGCTCATTACTCTTCTTCATCACTTTGATTCTTACTCCAAACTTCATCAACCATCCTGCGATCAAATCCAACGGGGGTTTTCAACATGATTAATTAGAACCCTAGAGATGTCAAAAAATGTTAGGGTTTGAGTTTTGTTGAGATCAGTTGGTTGACAGATTCGTTCTCGTTTATTGATTGGTCTGTAACTCGATGTTAAACAACGATTATGTAACATCCCAAATTTCAAGATTTTTATAAATATGGATTTTAAACCAAAGAGGGGTCAAAGATGAAATAAAACAAAAGGGTGGATGATGTATATTTTTGGATGTTCTGGATGTGTGTGTGGATAGAAGAAGAAAACAAGCAAGAAGAAGAGAACGAGAAAAAAGGAGAACAGATGATTTCACTTCTCAAATCGATTATCAAATCGAGCATTAGAAATACATAATCATCGTCTAGTAGATCGATCATTGCGTAAGTGTTTCTAACCCTAAAGTTGGGGCTTTGTTATCTACACTTCATGCACGATGATCTAGTACGTGTTTTATGTGATTATTGATAAACTGATAGTAATAATATTGATTATGTGATCTATTACTAGTTATAATTGTTGATTCTATCATAGTAGTGTCAAACTGTGTTCAAGAGTATACCATATTTGATGAACACAGTTGATAAATTAGAGATCTTTTATGGATGTGGTTATATGATTATAATCTATACACATAAGTTGATTGTTGTAATGCATCAAACATAAGAGGTCATTGTTAAAATGTATGAGCAAATAGGCATTTCAGATCGTGTGTAGAGATTTAAAGTAATGATTTCAAATGAATGCACACAAGGTGGTTGTGAAAATGTCTCAACCAACAAGGAATTAAAAGAGTTGTTAAGATGTGAAATTCATATTACTGTTGTCAATAAAGTTCAAATAAAATCACAGAAAAATCGGGTGAATGTGTATTATACATGCTTGAAAACCTGTTTTTATGTACTAGGTTTCATCTTTGAACACGATAAGCTAATTCAGACTTAAAACAGATCAAAATAGTAGATTAAAATGATGACAGCATGTTGTTTGAAGTTAAATTATGTTGTTGTCCTGTTCTTTGAATAATCATATAAAATAGTATAAAAATCCGAGAAAGATGTATTTTATATTCTTGAAAAGCTCCTTGAGTCTAATACGTTTTATATGTGAACACGAAAAGCTGTTTCAGATGAAATATTGTTCAAAACAGTTAGTTTCTAGAGTAATACAGCGGATTCAACATACTGTTTTGACAGAAAATAGGTTGCTGACCTGTTTTGCTAAAAATCACATATAATAAACCGTAGCTCCGATAAAGGTGAACTTTATATGCTTGGAAACCTCTGTGAGTTTACTACATTTTACTTTTGAGAATATTAAGTTAGTTCTGACTTTTAACTGGTCAAAAGTTGAGGTGAATAGGTGCTTCACAAAAGGTGCTGCACTGAAAATAGTTTTTTTCATAATAATAAATGGTGTGCGCACTTGTTTAGAAGAGATTATGACATAACTACTTTAATGTAAATTAATGCCATAATGTATGAAGTTGCTAAGTAGAGCCTAGTCGTATATGTACTGAGCTAACCGTTAAAACAGGGGAAGTGGATAAATGACTTGAAAATGTTTAACTGATAACTTGATGAACACATTGATGATTCTTGGCTTGTTAATTATTCGGTATGAATTAGAGTGGTATGAAAATACCGAGTGTCCACATTATGTATTCTAACTTGTTGAAAGTTGACTTTAACAAGCTAGGTATGTTGAAGCTTGGAAGCCAACGAGTCAAATGGACGAAGTGTAATCAAGCTCCTACGAACAAAGGTAAGTTTATCTTACATCTATTTTAAGAAGTTACAAGTCTTATTAGTATGTTTTGATTTCTTATGAATATCAAATGGATAGGGGCCGCCTTGACCCATTAATTGAAAGTTGATTCTTTTGACTATACTTAGTGCGTACTGGTTGTTTTAACTCGTTACAGTTTGAAGTTTACCCTACCAAATGTCTAAGTGGGAATTACTCGTGTCTAGAAAATAAATAGTACTAGCATTGTGTAGTACGGTTTGATTTGGGTTTCGGACCAGCTTGCCGATTATAATAATAATATAGTAACTAGATGAAGATTTGACTCGTTGGTGAATATTAAATTAGTAGCATGATTTAATTAGAGAAATGTCGTTAAGTTGTTTAGACGGGTTGTAAATAATATGTTGAAAAGTTGTAACCGTTTCTAAAGTTGAATTTTAGTTGAGACGTGAAATAGCATTAAGATTAATTTAAATGGGTTGTAATTTTGTTGATGGGTTATAATCATGCTGATTAGAACAGGTACGCGAAGCTTATGATCAATCGGGCGAGTTAAGATACATAATAAATTGAATCTTTGGAGTTGCATAACGGTAGCCAGCATAGACTACGCTGGACCTGGTTTGGCTTAATATTTTGACTAATGTTACTCCGGGATTAATATCTTATTTATATATAATATTTAAATATTGGCAATAACTAACATTGATATTGGATTGCTTTAGGCGAAGCCCACAAATGGAAGCGAAAAGCCGAAGATCAAGTGCTCGGATTTGGACACCAATACACATCAAAGTGCAAGTTTCTAATATTGATAATGAATTATGAATAAGTTTTAAAATATGTACTATCTTTGATTAAAAGACAAGTTCCTACGGATATTATACGTGATGTTCGGATATTATACGTGATGTGTGGATACATGTTAGGACTTTTGGTACTGTTGACATTACTTATTATCACCAACGATTTTTTTTAATTGAGTAGTTCCGACCCTGACCTGTTTCGACCCTGACCCGTTCCGACCCATAAACCATTTCGACCCAACCCAACCCAACCCATTTGCCACCCCTATGTTTAATGTATATTGACGGGTTAGGCGAGTTGTACCTCTTAAGACACAATGTAAAAAAATATTCAAAAATAATAACAAAAAAATCATAAGTCAAATTATAAATAAAAACGGAAAAAGTAAAAAAATTAAAACATTTCCTCCGTTGTCCTTGTTCAAAAAAAAATCGACCCGAAACCTGTTTTGACACGTTTCGACCTTGACCCATTTTGACCCGGACCCGTTATGACCCGAACCTTTTAACCCTGACCATTCCGACCCGAACCATAACAACCCCTTTTTTTAATTGACCCGTTTGGACCTGACCCGTTTCGACCCATAACCCGTTCCGACCCATAACCCATTTCGACCCAACCTAACCCATTTGCCACCCCTATGTTTAATGTATATTGACGGTTATACGAGTTGTACCTCTTAAGACACAATTTAAAATTATATGCATAATGGGCCCATTAGAGATTTCAAGGCCCAATATGATCCATTAGGACATGTATGAGTTGTTTTTGTCTATTATGGTCTAATATGACTCCCTATAACACGATATAACCCTTAAATATCTAATGTTACATATCACATGCCATAATAGACCACTAAGAGATTTCAAGCCCTAATATGACCCATTAGAGCGAATATGACATGAAAAAGGCTATAATGGGCCACTAGCACCAACAAGGCCCAATAAGACCTATGATGAAAGTATCACATGTTATCGGCCATTAACATCTGACTATGACTAATCACATTCCTATACAACCTTCTTAGAGCAACTATGATGTGATAAAGGCTATAATGGGCCACAAACACCAGTTAAGGTCCAATAAGGCCCATTGATGAAAGTAAGACATTTTGTTGGGCGTTAACCAAACTATGACTCACTAAACTCATATTCAACCCTTTTAGAGCAACTATGATATGATAGAGACTACAATGGGTCACTAACAACAATCAAGGCCCAAGACGGCCCATTAATGCAAAGTATAACGACCAACTATGCCTATGGCTCACTACACTCATATACAACCCTCTTGTAGCAACTGGGACATGATAGATGCTATAATGGCCACTAGTACCATTCAAGGCCCATTGATGAATGTATGACATGTTTTGGGCGTTAACATCTAAGTATGACTAATGATAGTCATATGCAAACTTCTTAAAGCAACTATGACGTAACCAAGGGACACTAACATCTAACTATTAGTCTATGAATAATGATAGCCAAATAAGGCCTATTGACGAAAGTATGGTGTGTTTCGGGCGTTAACATCTAACCATGACTAATGACACTACTATACAACTCTTTTAGAGCAACTGTGACATGATAGATGCTATAATGAGATACTAACACCGATCAAGAACAAGGATGACCCACTAATAAGCGTATGGTTTATTATTGGGCGTTAACACTGATTACTACACTCTTATACAACTCTTTTAGAGCAACTATAAATATCACTTGTATTTATTTTGTATTTAAAATACAATTTGTTATATTATTTAAGGTTTAATTAGTTGTTATATATATATATACACACACACACACACTAACAACTATTTATTTTAATTAAAAGTAAAAATATTTAATTCTATTTATTTCCTATTAATTTTACTTCCCTCAAAATTTCAAATTAAATTCACCCCCTCTTTTCTTTAAAAAATTTTGAATTACCCTCTCATTCTTAAATCTAATTTCTAATTAACCTATATTTTTTTCTTTCTCTTCATTACTTCTTATTTTTCTTCTTCTTCATCTCTCTACACCCACCATCTTTCATCTTTAATTCTCTAACTCACTCAATTTTTAACCAAATTCTTTGATTCCGGGCTTTAATCTTATTATTTTTGCGAGAGGAATTCACGTATGGTGTCGATTTCCATCAATTCTATCCCGATTTTTGTCGGATTCGTGTTGAGTGTGAAGAACCCTAAGAACCAAGTTTGGGGATTTTCAATTTTAAGTTCTATTTATTGTAATTGAAGCTTAGTACATCTTCTTTCATCGTTAAAAAAGGTATGTATTTCACTTGTAATTGAAGCTTAATACATCTTCTTTCATTGCTGACAGATTCGTTTTTGCTTATTTATTGGTATGTAACTTGATGTTAAACGATGATTATTTAACGATTGTTGATTCTAGGATATAGTGCTATGAGTCTAGTTTCCAGAAAGGTAAAATTTGTAATTTTTGGACGAGTTTTGAATAGTTTTTATAATTTTACAAAAACACTGGTCAAAGCTGATTTGAGGAGTTATATTCTGGTCTGTCTTTCCGACACCCCAACTCCCTAATGACAAAACCAAACGGGTTGGTTCCAGTTCTGAAAATTAGTATTATGAGCTTTGAAGACAACCCAATTGGTCTTGCACAATTTGGATTAACGAGTTGATAAAACCATTAAACAAGTGTTTGTTGTGCAATCTGCTGAATTGTTGGTACATATCTTTAATGCTTGAATTATTGTGAGTTTTGTATGAATGAGAAAAATATAATAAAAATTGTTATGAGAAACCAAATTCAAATATTCTACTGTTGTAAATTTTGTAGAATTTATACTTCATCTTTTCATAGTGAATAAAATCAGTTTGTACATGTTATAATCTGTCTCGTGAACTAAGTGATCATAAGTTAAGTTGTATGATGAATGTTTGGTTGATTTGCCATGATACGATGTGTGAATACATGTTAGGACTTTTTAGTACGGTTGTCTAATGTGATTGTGCATGAAGGTCGTTGTGCTATTAGCTCAGTGGGTAGAGCGCGCCCCTGATAATTGCGTCGTTGTGCCTGGGCTGTGAGGGCTATCAGCCACATGGATAGTTCAATGTGCTCATCGGCGCCTGACCCTGAGATGTGGATCATCCAAGGCACATATGGCTCTCGCCGGAAAGTTTATGACAGACACAAAGACCACCGCCACCGGAAGATAACACCATTAAAAACCGAAATGACATCACGGAAACAATAATCTCATCGGTGAAGACCTTCTCTTTAGAACATCGTCTCTAGACTTCCGGCAACATCTTTACGGCGTTTGCAGAGGAGGAAAATGGTTGTGGTCGGAAATCGATGAAGGTATAGAAAGGACGGTGGTGATTCTTATCTTTCTTTCCCTTTGAAATCGAGGGGAATAGGAATCGAGAAGCATCGGAGACGTGTGGATTGTTAAGAAATGAATATAAGATTTGAGTAAGCATTAGAGAGGTTTTTTGGATACTAAATTTGAATTGTGTCATTTTTGGTACACGTTCCATTTTAGCATCGATTTAGTTGCAAATTAGTGGTTTGAATAAAAACCCTAGGAGAAGAAGATGATGAAGTTCCTTTCATTATTAAGGTCTGGTTGATTTTTAGGTGAAGAATGAAAAGTGATGAAATTAGGGTTTTAGAAGAAAGGGGGAAGATGGCTGGTGGTGGGTCCCATAATAAATATTCATATTTATTAACTAAATATTACAAAATTTATTAAAAAAAGATATTAGTAATGGTACTTTTGTCTTTTTATAAATAAGTTAAACAGTTTAAAATTCTTTTTCTCCCCTCAACTAATTTAAATGACATTATCTGTCCCAAACACTAACGAGGTTAGTGTTTCGTTAGACGAGGAGTGGTACAAGAAAATAAAGTGAAAGTTGGGAGTGGTGGGTAAAAAAGCGAAAATTGAGAGTGTTATCAGCCAACAAGTGAAAGTTGAGAGTATTAAAAACCAATATCCCTACTTATATTGGTAAAATTAATCTTATTCTATTTTTGTATTATTTTTTAAATGGCACACATCAACGGTCATGTGATCGTTCTCTAATATATCCATTTGATTCGGTAAAACTAGCCGAGCACTTTTGCCAATTAACTTACCAAAGCCATTTGTGCTGGTGTGGTGGTGTACCCAAATAGAAGCTGAAACCATTATCCAAGCCCCCACCTCTCTCTCTCTCTCCCTCTCCCTCCCCCTCCCCCCTCTCCCCCTCCCGCCCTCCCTCTCTCTCTCTCCCCCTCTCCCTCCCTCTCTTCCCCCCCCCCCCAAAACACTTTAAGCATCGCATGTTCTATGAATAATACAAACTAAATCATGACATTTACGCAACAGTTTTCTTTCGATTATAATTTGATCATCCATAAACTTCATCATAGAAGGGTCAGTTGGAAGAAACTCAAAACCCAGGGCACAAAGCCAAGTTAACACCGTCACATTAACAGGTCGATGTGAATTTAACACTTAACAATTTCAATTATAATATACTTATATTATGTACAAAATTACATTTTTTTTTTTAACCTAAATTAATTTTTTATTAATATTATTGATGTTTACACCGGGACAAAGTAAGATGTGCAATTTAAACCAATGGAAATTTACAGTTGACTAGCAATTTAACTGTGCAATTTTTACACGCTTTCTTTAGGCTCAAGAAAAACAAAAAAAAATGATCTTCCAATATTTGAAAATAACAAGTCAACGGCCTCTAGATTTAATTTTGATACCAATCAAAAGAAAAATTAGCCTCACAAAAAATTATGTAATCGAGCAGCTAGAATAGTTTTGACTGTGCAAAAAGCAATTCCAAAAGTGCTCTTACGACGATTCGGGGCCCGGCTCTTCCTCTGTAAAATGAAGTATAACTAACAATATTAGCAATATGATATTGACTTCCACCAAATAAATAGTTCATTTTAGCAAGAATGGTTCATTTTGGTTCTATTTAGTTACCAAACTGTTTCATCCATTCCGGTCATGCCCGAACAATGATTGTGCCACATTGACCGGTCTGATTTTGGGGTTCGTAGGTTGGAATTATACATTTATACTCCTATATATTAAGAAGAAAATAAAGAATGGAAACAGTAGTCTACCAAACAGTGACTTGATTGTTGGTCTCTTTGGTTTGGTTTTCTTCTTTTTCAGTTCAGCTGCAACCATGAACAAACAAATACAGGATTAGTCACCAGGATTTTATTTGGCAAAAAAACAAAAAACTGTTTCTATATCATATACTTCATCCGTCTCTTGAAAATTTCAACAATTTCACTTTTTGAACATCTTATACTTCCCTTTGTAATCTTTGAGTCAAAATCATCAATTTACATATTTTTTCTCAAAGAAAATGTAACTTTTTACAAATGATTTGTGTAAATATGATTAAAAAGTTATACTACAATAATTACCTAATTTTTTGAACAAGATGGTTTTATGCATCAGATACACTTCAGGGAAAAACCTTTCCTTTTTAAGCAAAAGTATTTTATTTATACAGTTTGCTCCATTACGAACAAATCATAACCGAATAGAAACATTCATAAGTAAAATAGATTGAAAGTGCAACCTTTAACGACATTGAATACTGGAATAATAATAATAATAAAATAATAATAATAATAATGGCATTTAAAAACTAGATTCTAATCTACATGATAGTTATGATACAAGAGTGTGCATGTGCGTGTGCGCGTGTGCGAGAGAGAGAGAGAGAGAGAGAGAGAGAGAGGTATACTCATTCCAGGGACTTGATAATCATTAACAATCTCAAAGTTCTTGTATGTGTAGCCAACAAAGTTAATATCCTTGGACGAAAGCATCTACAAATTAAAACCACAAATTAGCATAAACAAAAGACAGTAAATCATATGAAGGTAAAAACAACCGAGATAATATTTGTAGAGTTTAGAACAGAGTATTTACCCTTCTCCATGGTCCAGATCTTGATGAACTCTTGGTTTGGTGTTCTGACTGAATATTATAAAAAAAGACCATAAAAGACAGTACGGTAAGCTAAATACCATGCCTGCAAATAAATTAGATGGAAAGAAACAATAAAACAAATATACCTCTTCAAATTTTTCAAAATTTTGAGTATCCAATTCATCATTTACTTCTGGAATAAATGCAGCTTCCATTTGATATATTCTTTCCCAATCAATACCATTAAACCAAGGATGAGCCTAATACATAATAAAAATATCAAGGTCGTGTAATCTGAAATTTTATAAACTTAGAATAAGACGCACCTTTATTTCATCTGCGCCTTTTGAACCAAGTCTGTGGTTGACATTACAAAGAAGTTTGCTGATAAGATCTTTTGCTTCTTGAGAAAGTTGTGCTTCTTGTGGAAACTTCAAATGTGATTTCCAATGTACTATCTACCAAATGTAACAAAACCATAAGATTGCATCTGTATGTTTGTCAGAGAACATGATTTAACTTCATGATATTAATGTAATTCAAATGAGTGATTACCTTCCTACAGGTTGACATCGGGTCATCAGAGTAGAAAGGTGGATATCCAACAAGCATTTCATACATGATAGCACCAAGTGACCACCTGAAGAAGAAGAATAGCAATCACATGATCATTTAAACAAACCAAGCGGTTCTTAAAACATAACCTAATCGATTTACATGAAAACTAGTGATAAACTACTAACCAGTCACATTCCAATGAATAGCCCTTCTTTAACAGAACCTCTGGAGCAATATAATCAGGAGTGCCAACAGTTGAATAAGCCTGCAATGCCCCCAATAAATAATTTAAAATCAGAAATAAGAAACTATTTACCAATTATAATACTTACAAGTAGGGGTGTGTTTTTTAACCGTACCCGAATAACAAACCCGACTCGAAGCAAACCGAGACCCGAATGTACCCCACTCGAATAAACACTTAACCCGAACCCGAGAATAAACATTCGGGTTGGTAATTGGGTTAAAACATCCATAATCGGGTTGACCCAAACAACCCGAATAACTCAAACACTTGGTTCTAATGTTTTATAGCCCTAGGGTAACCAGATGTCTCATGCTCTCAAACTCTTGGCGGCTGCATGTGTACACATTAATATTTTAGTTGAGGCATGCTCTCTTCATTCAATTCACAATTTAATTTTTCAAAGTCCTAAAATCTCTATTGCTTTTAAGTTTTAAGTATTACTCAGTGGTTCTTTGCATTTCAAAATCCACAGCCACACATCACATAGAATTAAACAAAGTAGTGAAGCACTCCTATCGTAACTACACTCAACTTGGTTCATTCAAATCTATTTCAAAGTATCACTTTAAATCTTTTTGTTTAATCTAGTATGATCAATGATGGCTACTACTGTAATATTTAATAAGTTCCCATAATTCTTATTAAATTTTATGTTTCAAACATTTTATTTCAATTAAGTTTTGGAATTTGTTATAGTTAAATATGGTTGTATATTGAAATTGACTTGATTATGTTTTATGAAGGTTTGAATTATGGTTTGTTAAGGGTGAATATTTTTATTGTTAGACCCAATACCCGACCCATTCTACCCGAAACCTGAACAATCCGACCTTATTTGGGTAGGTTCTTGGGTCAATTTGCTTTGATCTCAAACCCTAACAACCCGACCCGAACAACCCGAAACCCGAATAAATAACCCGAAGAACACCCCTATTTACAAGTGTCCTCCTGTTTTTCTGCCAGTGCTGCAACTGTTCTTGTTGTGTGCGTTTTGGGGCAGCAGAATTCCCCTCGCCTGTTGAATTTGAGACGCTATCCACTGTGGTGAAATCTGTCTCTTCCAGTGTGCTACAATCCAACGGTTTACATAACCCAAAATCTGATAATCGCAAATGCCCATATTTATCGAGTAGCAAATTATCAGGCTTGATATCTCTGTTGCAATCCAATATAGCTGAATAAGTCAGATATATTATTACATGATTAAATAAGTGCATTAATTATATCATACCTATGCACATAATTATGCTTGTGGATAGATTCAATTGCTAAAACTGTTTCAGCAACATAAAATCTGGCTTCATCATCGGTCAATGTATCTTTTCTCATAAGTAATGTCATCATATCTCCACCGGGTAGATATTCCATTATGAGATATAGATATTCGTTATCTTGGAAAGAACAATAAAGCTTAACAATGCAATTGCTGCCCACCTCAGCAAGAAGATTTCTTTCAGCTTTCACATGCTCAACCTAAAACATATTTTATATATGTTAAACTTGTATTAAGATTAAATTAAGCAAAATTATCATTTCATGTTACAAAATCACATACTTGACCTCTACGCAACATTTCCGATTTCTTAAGCTTTTTCATGGCGTATACGGTGCCTGTCATCTTCTCCCTGCAGATTCTGACCTACAACATATGATGTCCGTTAAATTGTTTCAATTTTATATACATAAGACATGTGTTATTTAACTCCAGTTACAAAACCGGAAAGATAAAAAGAGAAGCCATTACCTCACCAAACGCTCCCTTTCCGATCATCGTGAGCAGCTCAAAATCATCAACTCCCATTTTATGCCTTTGAAGGCGCATATATTCTGTCTCCTTCTTCTCTAAAAACCTAAGCAAGTTATTCTGATCTTCCTCCGACACGTCACCATCAGCCAATTTCTTCTCAAGTAATATCCGCCTATTAGTAAAAAAATCCACAGATTACTATTCGCATTCACACAAATATTAAAAAAACGACATTACCGTTCCCGCCTCTCCTGCAAATTCTTCATATGTTCCTTGTAATGATTCTCGATATACTTCTTAGCCGCAGCAACCTTCTGCTTTGTTATATTCGACACCTCCTCGTCCGTCACGGGGCTACTCGAATCCTCACCGTCCGCCATCGACTCCCTCTTTTTGGTATTCGACCTCAACCGATCCCTAGGTTGAAACTTATGCAGCCAACTCCTTGCTGAATCCATCAATTTCCCTCAGCCTAAGGAATTCATGGCCAACCACATATATTTCCCCTAGAAACCCTAATACAATTTCATTAACAGGTTTCTGCAATAACAGATATTATCAATCAAACAATAACTTAACACAATTTACATAATATCTATGATTATTATTATTAAAATAAAAGTTTAACTTACATTGACGAAATTGAATTAAACGGAGGAATTAGGAGATAATCCGTGCGTGAATTCAAAGGCAAAATTATTATTATTACATAGATGGATTAGAGAATGTGAATTAGGTGTGTGTAAATGGAAATTAGTGGATGTAATGAACGTATGGCATAGATACCTGCTAATCTGCCATTGACGTGGTTGGTTGAACTCGTTTAGAATTAGAATGAATATTATTATTATTTGGCCGCTATTTATACCTTGGGTAGTGTTGTGTGGGTCAATTAGTTTACCTTTTTGTTTGTTTTTCACCTGGCTTTGGCTTGCGTGGAAGAACCCCATCAATGATGGATTTTGTTTTTTATATATTTCTTTTTATTTTTTTGGATCGGTACTTCCCGGACGCTTTTGGTACCGGTACCAATATCCTTTTTTGACAATTTTCGAGGTTAGTATCAAGTTTATCCCTTGACGTATGTGAAAGCCTCCACTACGCGTCCAATTGTCTAACCCCATTAGGGGGGGTGGATGTGATGGCATCACTCATCACACACCAGTTGGTGCCACATCACCAACCCCAAATCCATCACATGTGATGGTTTTTTACTAGGGGGGTGGTGTGGTGTGATGATGTGTGATGGTTTTTTTTAATAAATATTAAATTAAATAAAAAGAAAACAATATTACATTAACTAAAAAAACAAGATTACATTAAATAAAGACAACTAAATTAAAAAAACGACAAAAAAAAAACTACGGCCCTTCCTAACCCCACTTGTCGCATATCTCGCGTTTGCGTTGAAGTATGAGCGATTTAAAGGGTTCCTCAAGTTGTTCGTGCGATTGTAGGAGGAAAGTTAGATTGGCTTTTTTTGGTTTTTCATTCAAATGGTTGATATACGTCTCCTCACGTTTCATTTTTAAAATATGAGCCTCATTCCTTCGCACATTCGTCTCGGCCATTTCCGTCATCTTAGCCGACTTGTATTCACCGAAGTTTTCGGCCACCGCTTCCTTTCCAAGTCTTGACGGTTCCCCACTTTTCTTGCGATTCGGCCGTGTGGGTGTAGGTATGTCTTCGTCGGGATTGTCTTCGGGTTCCTCTTTCAAGTTCATGTTTGGCATGTTGCATGATAAGCCGCCGGTAGACGTTGTGTAGTCCCCGGACTTGGAAGTTTTTGATCTTTTTGAAGAAGATCCTTTCTTCCTTGGAGCCGTTGGTCCGTTCAAATCGACCAACGAAATCGGTTCCCACTTCGCGTGATGTCTCGCAATCTCCCATGCTTCCAAGTGGGGAAAATCCCTACATGTGTAAGCTTGGACATATTCGGCCAAAGCGTTATTTATGATAGTCGCCTCGCTCGCTCCACTTTGTGGAGTTCGGGACTACAAAACATTTAGAAAAAATATATATATCAAATTATAAAAATAAAGTAATAGATTATAAAATAAATAAACTAAAATAGTTACCTCTTGGACGTAACAAGCATTAAATTTTGACATTTTTTTATTCAAATCTCCCCACTTGCTAATCATTTGATCCTTATTTCGTTCTGTTGCGCCGGGAAGTTTCGAGAAATGTTCTTTAACACGTTTCCAAAACGCTTCTTTTCTTTGTTGGTTTGAATGTTTTGATTCGGAGCAATGTAAATAAGTCTTGGTCAAGGCGACCTCCTCATCGAACAACCAACGCCGATTACCTCTTTGATGCGGCTCCTCATCCGCGGAATTATCTTCATCCAAAGTTTGCACTTCGTGACGAAAGGCACTTGCAAATTGATGTATAACATCGTTATCGTCTAGAGGATCGACGGACATTTGAGACGATTGAGATCCAAACATTTGAGACGGTTGAGATCCAAAAGTTTGAAAAGCATTATTTGGGTAATTTTGGGTAGAAAAAGGGGGAATAAAAGATTGGTTTTGATACGATTGGTTTTGGGACGGTTGATAATAACGTTGTTGTTGGGAAGGTTGTTGTTGGTTTTGGGACGGTTGAAAAGGTTGGGGATAATAAGGTTGGTTTGTGTCGGGTTCGTCTTGTAAGCGAAATCTCGTCGGTTCGCCAAGATTTTGTCGAACCTTTGGTCGGGTTTGGGTTTTCTTTGAACCCGACCCACGTTTCTTAGAACCCTCCATTTGATATGTTAAAAATGGTGTGTATAGTAGAAGATTTTGAGTTGGATTTGTGTATGTTTTGAAGATATATATAATGTTTTTATTGTGTTTGTATATAATGTTTTTTTTTATTTTCCACAACTCCAACGCCTAGAATGACCCCCCCCCCCCCCCAACGGCTATTTTTCTTGGAAATGCACCCCCACCAAGCGTGATAGCCATCACGCAAACTACCACATTTCCGCATGATAAGGGGGCGGCGGCGGTGTTGAAACTGCCTCACGTGTGATGGGAGGCCACCACGCACTGCCCCTGTCCGCCCTTAGTTTATTTCGTCAAAAACATGGATATACAAGTTCATGTTTTAAAATGGATCAGCGCATTAAAAGCGTAGTTGGACAACGTGTCTAAAAGGTTTTATCATGCATAACCCATATGATATTTGTAACCCTATTTAGTAATCATGTTAGATTGGTTTGCAGGACGATATGACATTTTTGAGACCTGCTTATTAAGACAACGTAGTTTACAGACTTTATAATATATATTTTTTTTTCTTTCTAGTGTCTAAACCTAGTTGTATCTACTTACAGTTTGCAAGTATTTAAAGTGCTGAGTTCAAAATGTGTTTAAAGTCATATCAATAATTGTTTAACGTGTCGTGTTGTCTTATTTAACTTGTTAAACGGGGTTGTGTCATTCGTGTGGTTGAACTTATTAAATTCAGTTGTGTTGAATGTAACGTTTTATGTAATGTAGCACGTTCATTAAACATGTATTTTTCTGTGTTTAAGTTCACAAACATGTTTGTTAAGCTTGTAAGGTATTAAATGTGTTGCGTAATAGAGGGACGGTAGACACAACCAAGGGCGAAGCTTCATTGAGACCCAGGGTGGCCCCGTCCCCCTGTTTTTTTGCGCAGTAGTGTAAAATTTACTCGTTTTCGGCCGAAAATTTTTAGACGTAGTGTAAGTTTAGCCTTTTTCAGCCGAAAATTTGAGCCCAGTCCCCCTCGTTTGTGAATTTTTGTATACATTTTGAGCTCGCCCCCCCCCCCCCCCCCCCGGTGCCTCAGTCCCAGCTTCGCCACTCACAACCCCACGTGTATACGTTAAAACACTGAACAACATGTGTTTTTGTTATTGAATTTGAGTTATCATGTTAATCAAAATTTTGTTTAAAATAATACATATGTTAGCCGGTTTTTGTCATTTACACTTCCATTCAAAAGATTTATCAAACAATTATATTTTATCCATTAGTAATTTAAACAAATAAAACAAAGAGAAGTAATCATTCATCAACACTTATATTTTATTCCGCATATACAATTACTAGTTTTTATCTTCCCATATTACGGGGCTGTTTTACATTACTCGTTTTTAATATTTAAATATTATTTTGAGTTTAATTTTATTTACTGTAAGGAAATCTATAATATACTTAAAGTTTGATGATAAAAGGGTTTCACAAATAAATAAGATGTTATAACACGGTTTAAAAGTTATTTAGGTTTGGTGAGACCCAAGACCTGCTTATTTATTTACTATAAAATTGTTTCTTAATTATAAATAATATTTTTAAAAAAAAAATCATATAACAATTTTTAGTATATCATATTTTATAGGATTTTCACATCAATAATTTGGTGAGAATAATTTTAATTTAATGAGATGTTATAACCCGTTTAAGGAATATCTGGGTTTGGTAAGACCCATACCCGTGGATTCGGTCAAATGCATAAGAAGTCTCCAGTTAAAAATCAAGCAAATCTGGTGACTCCAAAAAAATGGGAAGCGACCACATCGCGACACGTAGGATTTTTATGTTTTCGTTTTTTATCCCCCTATTACGGGGGTCGTTTTATATTATTTGTTTTTAATATTTATCTATTTTTTGAATTTTTATTTTTTATTGTATGAAAATCAATAATATACTTATGGTTTGATATTAAACTGTTTCACAAATAAATGAGATGTTATAATCCGGTTTAAAAGCTATATGAGTTTGATGGGACCATGACCCGTTATTTTTTTTTACCATAAAATTGTTACTTAATTTTAAATAATATATTTTAAAAGTATCATATATTAATTTTTAATATATTCTATTTTATAGGATTTTTACATTAATAATTTGGTGAGATTAGTTTTTAATTTAATGAGAAGTTATAACCCGTTTAATGAATATTTGGGTTTGGTAAGACCCATACCCGTGAATTCGGGTCAAATACATGAGAAGCCTCAATTTAAAAATCAAGCAAATCTGGTAACTCCAAAAAAGAGGAGAGCGACCACATTGCGACACGTAGGATTTTTATGTTTTCGTTTATATATATTATAGATAGATATATACCAAATAACACAAAGAATTGTATAGCTTATGGCATGGCTAACGTCTAACGAAATAAAAGAGACATGCCTGATATATATGAATCTCTTTTAAGTAAGATTATTGTGGTTGTTGTCAATGATTAAATTGAAAATTATTAAATTAAATCGACAATGAACAACGTAATATGTTTATTCCAACGTTAATCTTTTTATAATGGTTTAAAGTTACAATAATTACTTTTATTAGTCACAATGACTTACTGGTAAAGATGTGTCTTTCACCAATGTTGGGTTCAAGCCTCGTTTGAGACTTGAAGTAGGTTTAGGTTGTAGTTGAGTAAGATAAAGTCTATTAAAAAATCTATTATTTAAAGGTCATGTTAATCATTTTTGAAAGTTATAAAAAATACAACTAAATATCTCAACTTTGATAACGTTTGGCATGCCTAATTATTTTGTGATCAAAATAACTAATAACTTTAATTTACATACCGTCAGAAATTTGTAACTGAAATTAAAAAGAAAATGACTGGTTTGTCTCTTTTCTTATTAGAGAAAAGGTATTAATCAAAATTTATAATTAAAATATTGGGGCCTTGGCACTGAATGAGTTTTCTAAGAAGATTTTCATGAAAAATAATGTTAGTTTGATATGCATTTCAATAAAATAAATAGTTTGTTGTTGATTACATTATACATGTATTAAAAACTTGATAATATTCCCTGCTTTAGAAATGATATCATATTATATTACGAGGCATTTGTATGATTTTTTCATGGCCTGGCCGGCACAAGCACGTCTTAACGACGTGGAGGTGCTGCAATTTGTTGGTGTGTACCATATTTTGTTTAACAAAAATTTTATTTATTACATATTTATATTAATATAATATCTATCATCATTATTTTTCCCTTTTAAAACAGTCGAATATAAAATTAAAAACACCACCCAGGCACCCAATAGCAGGGGCAACCACACAAAATTACATCTCTAACGTTAGTATTTTCAACCAATCAACAAAACATATTCTAGTTTTTTTGAAATAGTCAAAAGATCTGATTCTAAGATTCTTTGCTATGGGGCGCGGATGGAAGATTTTTTTGGGCGCCGAGGGCGGCGAACACCGCAGGGGGGCGCAGACGGATGGTGGGCGGCGAGGGTGGGATCCTTTGAACGGCCGGCGTGGTTGAACAAATTGGTGGGTCCCTCAATTTCCTCTCTCAACCTCTCACACACATACATATATGATATATATGTTTATATATATATGGGCGCCAATGGGCATTAAACCATAGTGGGGTATTATTTGTTGGCGGCTTCGAAGCCCCCGGTGGTTACGTGACGCTGACGTGGCACTGGGGAGAGGCTTCGAAGCCCCTCACCATAGAGGACAACCTAACTGGACATTTGGCTCGGCCCAATATCACTCAAAAACGTCTCTCTTTTGTTTGGTATTGCTCGTCACAATGATTGTTTGGTTGTTAACTGTTACAGGAGGATACGCAGTGACGGACCCCGGACCCAGAAATATTTTTCGCAAGGGTCGGAAATTTTTTTGGGTAAATTGTATATCGCTAAATATTGAAACATTTTAGCCCGATTTGGATCGGGTCGGGTCACCACATAATAATAACATATTTTAACGAGAAAAATATATTTCAAAACTGGTTAGGACGGGTAAAGCTAATGATAGCTTCACGAGTAAATTGCTATTGTGGCAACTCAAGTTTCTCTCTTATATCTTATTCAGCATGAAATAAAAACTTATGGCAAATTAGCCTGTCATTTAAGTTTCTCTTATAACTTATTTATTTTATAAAAAATGTATGTTCTTCTATACATACTCTGTAAGTCAATCTATTTTATTTTCGCTTATTTGAATAAGTAATATCATCTATTCATCTTGCAACACGTTCTGAGAATGTGTTTAATGATATTCATTTTTCTTAAGCTACACATTAACAAAATTCATTTCAACACACATTAAATATTACAAGTTAAGATATAAAAAAAATTATCAAACGCAAAACATCAAAGCTATATATGCAATTACATGAGCTAAAAAATAAAAGAAAGTAATTAAAGTAATAAATCAGAAAAAAAAAAGCAAAAACAAACCCACGTTCAAAGGAAAAGAAAAGAATAAACTAGACTACAAATTATTACTAAAACTAAAAAGAAAATTATTAAGTTTAATTCAATTGTCTAAACCTATCATTAGTTTTTTCTACACATCTATGTTATAGAATCATAAAAGCCTTCTTTTTCCATTTTATGTTATTATCTATATCTTTATTAAACTCTTACCCTTCTTCCTTATCTTCTAGTGTAGTTTTTGACTTTTTTCAAAGATCTACAGAGATCAGTGTCAAAATTTGACAGGGGTTGATCGGGATCTTTAAGCATATATTGTACTAATTATTTTTTTCCCACAAGGGTCGGCCGACCCTTGTCCACTACACTTAGGTTCACCCCCTGAGGATACGTGGGAACTTCATATGGGATTGGAACTGGGTGTGCCACCCTCATAGCAACGAGGAAAAAAACGAACTTCAAATGTCTCACACAATTCTCGATAATGTCACCATTACAACTGAAGAAGATGGCTAGCAATGGAGTGCCGACCCGGATGGCTCGTTCATGGTCTGCTCGGCCCGTAAGTTACTGGAAAATCAATTCAAGGTTAACAACACTTATTTGTACGAGTGGACCAACTGGCTACCAAAAAAGGTAAATGTTTTTTGTTGGAGAAATTTATTAGAACGAATTGCTATAAGGCCCATTCTTATAAGAAGCAATATCCAAGTCGGCTCAACAATTTGCCCTTTCTGTTTGGATTACCAAGAAACCATGAAGCATTTGTTAATTACGTGCTCCTCGGCGCATACAATTTGGCAAGGAATTGCTAAGTGGTGTAAACTATCTTATGCCATTGAGTATCAAGATCACTTGGTTCACAGTCCAATACACACACAAAAAAAAAAAAAAGTTAATTCAAGCTATCTTTCCGATTACATTTTGAAGTATTTGGAAATTGAGGAATTACAAGATCTTCAATGAAGTTAACAAGAACGCATGCAAAGTAGTAGTGGAAGTCAAAGTCATAACTTTCTTTTGGGTCATTGGGTGGTGACAAGGTTAAAAAGTTGGTACTGGTTGGGAGATACAATTTTGAGGTACTAGAATTATAGTTTCTTATTTCATTATCCCTTGTATTTATTTGTTGGTAACTAGTCCTTGCTACTTGAAAGTTTTAATAGCATAAGAATATATCCATTATCTACACATTTAATAATATAATTAAAATTTTCATATGACTCTACTCTTTTTTATATCTACTCAGCTATTTATTATATAATAAACCTTTTTCGTTTGTTTTACCACTCATGTGATGACACTTAGCACCATTATATATATTTTTTTCTTTTTTTCTTATATCTTTTAAAAAATGATGTATAAAAAAAATGTACACGTATAGTTGCAACATACTTATTTTTTCAATATTCAGTGTAAATTTAATTTTTTTTAATCAAGGTATGAATTATGATGTGCAAATCATTCATGTACCAATATACTCATTTTATTTTCTTCAATTCACTCTCTGCAGCACGATGGTTGCGGTGACTTAAAGCGCACAAAATATTAACATCCTACTTTTATATGTTATGTAAAATCGTCCATGTTCTTCCTAATTTTATACATCATGCAAAAATTTAACATCTGACTTTTACATATATTATGTAATGTATGTCGATGCGACGCGAGAGTATAAATACTCGTTTATTCATAGTTAGTTATAAAAGAGGGTCACTAAACTTGTACCCAAACAAACTTTTGAGTGTATCTAGCTATATCATTTTAATTAAACTTTGTACAATCACTAAGTATATATTTACAACTTTATATGTTTGTAAAATTAGATATTACAAGTATTTATACAAAGTTAAGTTGCGACTACTAATTAAAAATAAAAAATGAACTTGAGTCAGATTGTTAGCATACATCAGTGGAACAAATATTCATTTTGGTGGTCTGATCCATAGGGTAAAACGAGTCTTTGTCTGATAATGTTAATTTACAGGTGACTAAACAATCGATCCCGGTAAATTTAAGAAGCTCAAACCTCGGTTGAAAGGTTGCCTGAGGTGAAATGGTGTGATGGCTCTTTGGGTGTATTGCAAATGTGAGATGCCATGAAACAGAATAGAGAGGCTAGAAAGTAAACTTATATTGATTACTGGAATAAAGGCCAGCCAATGCCATAACCATAACTAATTTTCAACCATCCATTTAAACTTACAAACTCATCTCTTAATTCATTTAAAATTCAAAAATTACAAATTCATTTTTATAGATAAACATTATAACTATGAACAAATATCAAAGCTTGGTGTCAAAAAATCCTTTTTTAAGATTTTTTTTTTTAAGTTTTAAGTAAGTTATTTCGCTCAAATAACAATCTACTTGCTTGGTGTAATAGTTAGTGTGACTTTTTTAAAGTTGGAAGTGTATTCTTCTCTACCCATGTTCGAGCCCCCCTACCAAGTACCAACGTATTTACTTCGGTTTATTTTTCTTCACGTGTCACCTAACTTTTAGATTACTAACGTTAGATTAACTAGTTCTTTTTTATTTTCTTACTAGTTTGAGCCCCATGTATTACACGGGGAATGGAGAAACATTTTTAAATTTGAACATTAATCAAAACACAATCGACAACACAATTATCATATATTGTAAATAAAATTACAATTTATATTAAAATTATAGGAATTACTAAAGAAACATTGCGCAAATATTTACTAATAAATTTTTTTTTTTAATACTCCAAAATAAAAAAATTACTTGTACAATACGTTTGCGGTTATGTTGGACAATATACATAGTTTATCAATAATCAAAATTAGTCAGTGTCTGCCTGTAAATCTTGACAAAGCGATATAAATGTCCGTGTGAAAACACGGGTTCTTTCAAATACAAGCCAACCATATATAATAAAACAAGATTATGTATTAAATCTTAATCTTAAATATTTATAAACTAAATCTTCTTAAATTCTCTCAAACCACCAGATTGTTTTATTTGTAAATGAAGGTTTCTTATGCATTTAAACTGAATTCACGGGTATGGGTCTCACCAAACCCAGATAGCCTTTTAAACGGGTTATAACATCTCATTATATTAAAAATTAATCTCATCAAATATTTTATATGAAAATTCTATAAAATAGGGATACACTAAAAATTAGTATTCGTTTTTTTAAAATACTATTTATAATTAAGAAACAGTTTTGTAGTAAAAAAAAACCGAGTCATAGGTCTCACCAAACCCATATAGCTTTTCTAAACCGGGTTATAACATCTTATTTATTTGTGAAACCTTTTCATCATCAAATCCTAAGTATATTAATAACTTCCTTACAATAATAAAATTAAAATCCAAAAAAATATATTAATATAAGAAATGAATAATATAAAACAATCTCGTATACATGGAATAAAAGCTAGTTATATATATATATATATATATATATATATATATATGATAGCTAAGAAAAGAAGAACATGATTCTAGCCTTCCAAAACAAACCAAAAGAATAAATTTATATTGTTAGTATATCGATAAACAAATTTATGATATTATAGTCAATGTATATAATGAAAATTTTTAAAGAAGAAAGTATTTTAATTGACTTTTATTTTATATACCTGAAAATACTAAAAAAATAATAATAAAGTAATGTTCTGACCACTTCAATCCCATCTGGCATGTTATTTTTTTATAGCTAAATTGCTTCTTTTTATTACTTAAGGATAAACATAACGTTAAATATAAAAAAAAAAAAAGAAGAAATAAATAAACATTAACACACTTACTTTATATATAAATAAGAATAAGGCTATTTTGGTTTGAGTAATGACCCATAAGGGATCCAAATAATAAAATGGGTTTAAAAATATGAGGATGGTTGAGAGAGTGACAAGTGACAAATAGTAGTATTCTTTTATTAGAGTAGTAGATTTTTACTTTTTAATTTCTTTTCTTATTGTGTGTTTTAAATGATTTTGTTTTTGGTTTAAATATGTTTTTTTTGTGTTTATGTAATCTTGATGAAATCATTTTTTTAAGTTTAGTTTGATACCGTGACGAACCTAAATTAAAAAAGTTAGATTAATTAGTTCTTTTATTTTCTTATTTTTACTTTTTTCTTTTCTTTTTGTGTGTTTTAAATGATTTTGTTTTTTGTTTAAATATGTTTTTTTGTGTTTATGTTATCTTGATGAAATCTTTTTTTAGGTTTAGTTCGGTATCGTGACGAACCTAAGTTAAAAAAAATGTTATTTTGTTGTATTTGGACGTTCACGATTTTTTTGTTTAGTTCTAGCGCAGTATTTTGATACATACCAAATTCGTGCCAATTAGACACAGAAACACACATGTTTCTTAGGATATGTTAATTTGTTATATTTTGGCGTTGACGAACTTATTTTTTGGTTTAGTTCTAGTTATTATTTAAAGTCTTGTTTATATATTAACCACTAATATTCTATCGTAAAGCTTCAGCGGATAGTGGCCAAATCTCATATTCAACTTTAGCAAGAACTTCGCGGAGGTGATGATCATGTTCAACCTCTTTTCGCTAATACACTAAGATGTTGTCAATAAACACAATAACAGATTGATAAGCATGGTTGACGTACCTGATTCATGAGACCCATTAATGTGGATGGTGCACCAATCATACCGGATGACATCTTCATAGACTCATAATGACCATACCTTGTACGAAAGACGGTCTAACAACATCCTCATCTTACATATTTCCTTTTGGTGACCGAATCTCCATAATAATCTTTAACAAATACCATTTCTTTATGGTGACTTCATTCATTTCGTGATAATCAAAGCACATGCTTTTGTCCTTTTTCTTGATAAATCAAGTAGAATTGGTGCACCCCACCCGATAACACATTATGACGAGTAGAACGCTTATCAAGAAGATCCTTCAGCTGAGATTAATCTCTTGCATCTCAAAGTGATGTAAATGGTAAGGTGCTTTTGAAACTAGTTTGGCACCCGTAATTAGATCGGTTAAAAATTGTACATCTCTCTGGTTTGGTTTGTACATAACATGTTGAAATATTACATGGAATTCATTCACCACATAGATGTTTCAAGTTTATTCTTCGCTTGACTAGTGTCAACAACATAGACTAAGAATACCTTACACCCATGTGTCAAGTGTCTCATTGTTACTTTTCATCATTGACCAAACACATATTTTTCTTTCTTCTCACCAGGATGTGTCTATCACTAGGTATAAAAAGTTGAATAATCTTCTAATTACAAATTGCATACACTACTTGATGATGTCAGGATATCCGATCCATGCCGATTACAACATCAAACTTCCCAGAACCATATGAATGAGGTCAATGGAATAGGTCTTTCATTCGACCTCAACACAATAATTTGGATACACATCTAGTACTAAGAAGCCTTCGATGCACAATATTACAACTTTCAAGGTTTCATCAAAGCTTAATAGTAGAGAGGGTAAAAGATCCACTAAATTTCATAGAAAAAAATGGCTAGCCTCATAATCAAACAATATATGCATAAGAATAAAACTGATCAACAAAAGACATGTCAACCACGTGTAAATTTTGCACCTGAAGAGGCTACCTGGGAACTGGGCTCTTGGAAATGCTTCACGGCCCATCAAGCAATGAATAAACTACTAGCCCAAGAAATGAGGCCCAAGTCCAAAAAGTGAATAATATTATAAGACAGAGACCATGTCAAAAGGTAGAGGAGGTCACTGTTTGCATGACAAGAGGAAAGGCCCAAGGCACGCGTGCTCCAGAGGACGAGAGAGCAAGGTCCAACAGACAAAAGGATACCTCCTGCGACTCCAGTGGAGAAGTGAAGAAACCGCATGACAACGAACGGGTCAAAGACCCAGAGGATAAACACTAAGCAGGGTTCCCTCGGACTCTATATAAGAAAGTGTTATGTGTATATTGTAAACCATATTCCATGTAACCAAAGAACACTCAATAATAACAATCACAATTTTATCTTTTTACTCACTTGATCATCACTTGATCATCATTGGCACTAAAATCTATCATTGAACTCTCATACAATCATATCCGGTTCAATTGGGGTTCTGTAACACCATTGGCAAACACAGCATCGTCCCACTCTTAGGCAAATCCCACATCAGCCGTGGACAAGAGAGATCCTTGGTTCATAAGTAAATGTCCCGCCTCTTCAATCACCAATGCGTTTTGGGTTTAGTTGGCTGTGGAGCACATGAAAAGTCCAAGGTTAAGCGTGCTTAGGTGGAAGTAGTACTAGGATGGGTGACCTCCTGGGAAGTCTCCATCCGGGCAACCAAAAACAAATCCGTGAGCTCTTCGTGGGCAGAGCGGACAATATTGGTTGTGCGAGGGGCCAGATGTTACAAGTTCCAACAACACCCTTTAAACGAACTTCACCAACAAAATCTTAAGAGATTTAAGGTATATTATAAGATGTGAAAATGTTTTTAGTAAAAATTGAAAATAAAATGTGAGCTTTAATTCATATTATCCTTTTAAGTATGGGTGCAAACGAGCCAATCTGTTTGCGAACTATTTGAGCTCGGATTGATAAATAACTCGAAACAAAACGAGCCCAAGCCTCAAATAAAGATCGTTTAGTTATTGAGCCCAAGCTCGAACCTTATATAGGAAGCTCGTTTAGACTTGTCGAGCCTTGTGTAATTTTTATGTTTTTCTTTATTGTACTTTTATGTATTAATTTTACAATGTCCAACCGAGGTTTGACTCAGTTAAGGTACTAGTGTACTACACAAGCTCGAGGCAAGCTAGGATTCTTTTAATGTTTTTCTTAAAATGCATAAATATAAAAACGTATATAAATTGGAGTAAATAATAAAGTATTCACACTCGAGTTGAGCCCGAGCTTGAAAAAACAACTTACAAGCCAAGTTAAAACAATAGAAAAAAGAGCTTAATTAGGCCGAGAACTTGGACCTGGCTCTCCTAAGTCAAAATAAGCCGATCTCGAGCCTAGTCGTTATCGGGGCTCGGTTCTGCTTGTTTACCTTTCCAAAAAAAGTAATTTCGAATGTCTTAAGGACCGATTTAGGACCAAAACAATCAAGAAGGAAAAAACCGTAAAATTATTGGGCGTATACTATAATCCCTAAATAACTTCACATTTCAGGCGTTGAAAATTAGTCCGGCTGAAGACTAGCAACCACAAAGTAAGTACTCACACACTCTTGCATGCTCTAACGATCTCCAATCGATCAAATTCGTAAGATCTTGTTTCGATCTCGATCTATAAGCTTCGATCAAATACTCAATTTTATAGCTCTTAGATTGCTCTAATTGTATTTCAATTCATCGTATTGTATACAGGCAATGGCGAGTAAAGTAGGAGTTATTATTGTTGTAGTGTTAGCAATAGCTTCGATCTATGGAGCTGTGGCGGTATTTCACCCGATCTCTGACTCTCACCGGTCCGCTGCCTTAGAGCTGTTTTCTCCGGTTACCGGATCGTTTTCGAGGTTAGGTTAATGATTATATGATGTTAATTAGGCTAAATTTGTGTTATATGCATAGATTTAAATGTTATTATTTGTTATGAAATGAATTGTGGAAGATAGATTAGGTTTAATGGTTTTTTCATTTTGTACCTTAATTAATTAGTGAACAAAAGTGTTGTTATGTGTAGACTGTAGCTTTTAGTGTTTTAGCTATTTTACTAGACAAAGTGTACAAACACTTAAAACTGGTTTTGAGTAATTGAGACTAATGCATTATACAGTTTTCAAGCTTGAAAGCAGAATACAAGTATGTAACAGTGTAACACAGTTCTTCTGCATTACCGAGACTCTGAGTGAGCATTTGTTTAGAGGATTTTTGTTTTTTTTTTGTTTTTGTGTGCCAATTATGTTTAAGAGATGGGATGCAGAAAATAGGAAGGTTATTTGATAAGACGGAAGGGTAAGAATAGAAGGCAAGCTACGCTAACTGGATTACGTTCTACATGACCAACTACAATATAATTTGTTGATATTGATATTAGTTGTACTGCTAGAATCTTAAGGTCTGGCTGTTTTGTTGATAAATTTTATTTTGGAGATGATAATGGACTAGAACGTTATTCTTTTTGGTTGGGCTTTTATTTTTAGGAATATTATGAAACAATAAGTGATTAATCATTGGGCTAAATGCTTCAATGTCATGGCTTTACTCTTTTGTTGGGGGTTTGTGTTCTTTCTTATGCGATTCTATACCTATACAAGTGTCTGTGACAGCATACACACTTTGGATACATTATTCTCTTTATTTGTGAGTCTGTTTATGTTTAAATATACTAGCTGTCACCAAGTTATTTGTCTTTCTTATTGTTTCATATCATGAATTGGTTATCACTCCTTTCAAATATTATTCTGATTTGTTTATCACAATATGTTTTGTCTTTGATCCGGAATTTATAAGTGCTAAAATACTTAAACTATGAAAATTTATTCTTTGCAATGCTATTTAGACATCTGATTAAGTGTTGTTCATTTCAGTTTAGAAGAAGCCTATGAAGCATTGAGGACATTTGAGGTTCTTGAAATAAAAAAGAAACCCGATGTAAAGGACCACACTTGTAAGTCTGTGGTGGATACTCTTTCTTCGGCCTCTTCAAACTCAAAGGACTTGTATCATGCATTACAAGTAAATGGGCTATTAAAATGCACGATCAGCAAGGGGGTTTTAACGGTATGGTTAACCTTGCATTACCCATAGTTTGAAATTCTTTTTGTATTTAAATGCCTGTATACTGACTTTTATTTCTTTAGGACGTTGTATCACGACTTAAAGAGGCCGTCAAGGATGCAACATCTCTTCTAGATTATTATCACTCAGTAGGAGGTTTGCTACTCGTTAAGGTAATGACTTTTGGAAGAGTTCAGTTCTCAGTTTTGCGTAATCACAATTTTTGGGGCAGTTTATTCAAAAATTGACTCTTTTGTAGTTCTGTTGTATAAATATTAGCTTTGCAATTACCTTTTTTTCATGGCTTGATTTCTCTATTATATTTCTTACAGGAACAAAATTCTGAGGTTGATGTAATTCTTGAAAATGCTGATGGGATTTTACGCTCCATAAAGGTTGTTTTAACCTATATTTTATAGTAAAGGGCATTGCCTTTTTAAAGCAGATTTTCACTATTTTAATGTTACTTTGTAAGTGAATGCCTTAGTTGACTTTGTATTCATTTTCAGGCTCTCAGCCAAAGTGATGGAAGATGGCGTTACAGTTCTAACAATCCTGAGTCCAGTACTTATGCTGCAGGTAAGCAACTTACTCTCTGTCAATGGTTATGGTATTGGTACAATATCATATAAAAGATTTTTATCTTCTTTTATTTATAAAGATTGTTCATGGTCAGCTGGTTAAGCATCAAGATTAGTTTTTATTTGGTCAATTACTCACTATATACAATAACTTGACTCAGGATTAGCATTTGAAACCATTTCTGGAGTTATATCATTAGCAGATTCTCCGGTTGATGAAAATCTGGTTAGTTTTGCATTCTGCTTAATGGTCTTTCCAATTTATAATGACACATTTGAAATCCCTTACTTATATGCAACTTAGCCGTTTAATCTCTTCTTTGAATAATGCAATATGATTAATGTTGTGAGTTGTTTACAAGTATTCGTTTTTGAGCTATATATATTATTCTTATTTCTCACATGCATTCCAAATAAATGATCCAATAGTGGGATTGTCTTGAGTGTAATTTTTGTGGTTGCTTGGATCTTTTTTAGCCATTGAACTTGATTCTTATCGTACCTAGTACCTACCACATCTTCTTGTTAAAGCAAACACAGATTTTGTGATGCTTATGTTTTTTTATTCCTACTTACTATAGCATGTATGTCTCATGCTTTTATCTAACTGTTATGCACCTTTTTTTTTCAGATTGGTACACTGAAAAAAGATATTGTGAAGCTCTTTGACAGTATTGAGAAATATGGTTAGTATATATATATATATATATATATATTAAATTAAAAGTGTCTATTTTTTGTATTAAGAGATGATTATACCATGAAAGCATCATCATCATCATCATCATCGTACTCAGTATATCCCACCAATAGCAATGCTATGGTAGGGTCTGAGGAGGGTAAGATGTAGACAGCCTTACCTCTATCCCATAGGGATAGAGAGACTGCTTCCGGTGAGACCCCCGGCTCGATAGTAGTTTTGAATCAAGCCTTGGACATAAGACACATAACACTCAATCATCGGGACACCGGCTGATTGGTGCATGTGCCCTTGTCTTTCGGCTATCAACGCCACCACATGATGCCTGATTAACCTTCCGCCACTTTTAACGTTATTTTCACGTGATTAGTAAAATAACGTCAAAATTAGTGCAATTTTACTTTTGCCCACCCAAGGGTTCACACATATATACATTATATGTGCGCACCGCAAGCAGGGCGTATACCATGAAAGCATGATTCTTCTAAAAAGTTATTGACTTGATTATTGATTTCATTATCGTTTTATAGATGATGGATCATATTACTTTGACGACAAACACATTGATGCAAGTGGGCATCAGGGCCTGCTTTCCGCCACCTCTGCTGTTGTTCGAGGGCTGACAAAATTTGCATCCACCTCTGAAAGTTTAAATGTGCGGCACATTCTTATTTTTCATATATTTGTTTTTCTTTTGCTACAGGTCACTTCAATTATCTGTTAATTGTTATCAATATTTATTCCTAATGTTTCTCAAATTTTGCAGATACCTGAGGACAAAATTTTGGGTTTGGCAAGGTTTTTTCTTGGAGTTGGAGTCCCTGGAAATAGCAAGGACCTGTATTACCAAATTGACGCTCTATCTCACTTGGAAAACAATAGGCAAGTCTAGCTGTTACTGCATTTATCAGTTTGTTCATCAAATAATATGAAATCATATTTTGTTGCAGGGTTTCAGTTCCTCTAATTTTATCACTTCCATCTACGGTGCTTTCATTGACCAGCAAAGATAAACTCAAGGTGTGTGCTGTTTCATTTTTCATATTTCGTTATGCTGTTCGGTTTCAGATTATTAATTCTAAGCTTTCCTTTCAGGTTAAGGTGAACACGGTTCTGGGATCTGCTGCTCCTCCTTTGTCAGTAAAACTCATGCAAGTTTTCAGCTCGGGTTCAAAAGATGCTTCAATTCTTAAACAGGTTCTTACTAAAACTCGACAACATTTGTTGCCTATGAAATATATCTTTAAATTTGAATTTCTAGTTCTAAGTGATTTTTTAAATACTTTAGGAACTTCATTTTGACCCGAAAGAAGCAATCTATACATTAGATGCTTTGCCAGAAGGTGTTGATATTGGGGAATATATTTTTGCTTTTGAGGTACTGAGACCTTTTATGCTTCAGATTTACCATAATGTTTCCAACCATATATTTATTTGCCATCACATTAATTTCTTTTCTTCTAGATTGTGCTTTCAGACCCAGAACATAAAAGAAAGTTTGCAACTGGAGGCCGAACAAAAGTGCCAGTTCATGTTACAGGAGTCGTTAAAGTGGATAACGTGAAAGTTGCAGTGCTTGAGGGTGATATTGTGGAATCTGAAAAGAAGTATGCTACTTCACTCGAACTAAAAATAAACAAAATAGATTTTTAATATGGTCATCACATGTGATGTTTGATTTGTAGGCTAGTTTTACCTGGAAAGAATGATTTGTCACTTTCAGCAAACCACCTTCAAAAGTTGCAGTTATCGTTTGTTTTGACAACCCCATCTGGCATACAGTTCAAGCCTCATCAGGTCTTTGACCAGCTCTTTGAACGGCTGTATTTCGTCAGTTTTTTTTGTATGCTTAACTTATTCAAGTTCTGTTTACTTGCAGGCCTTTTTAAAGCTGAGACATGAAACTGGAGTTGAGCATATCTTCATTGTGGGAAACTCTGGGAAACATTTTCAGATAACTCTGGTTACGCTTTGTTTCTTTCTATTTTAATGTTATTGTAACTGGTCAAAATGGATCGTTTGAATATATTTTACTTTTTCAGGATTTTCTCGGTCTTGTTGAGAAGTTTTACTATCTCTCTGGCCAATACGATATTGTGCTGACAGTGGGTGATGCTGTGATGGTAAGTATTTCATTATATCAATAATTCTTATATACATATTGTTGGTCAATTTCTAAACCCGTTAATATGTGTTTCAGGAGAACTCTTTCTTACAACCTCTCGGCTCTATTGACTTAGATCTGCCCAAGGCACCTGAAAAGGCACCCCAACCCCCTTTACAAGCTGTTAACCCGCACTCAAGATACGGGCCCAAGGCCGAGATAGCCCATATCTTCCGGGTCCCAGAAAAACGCCCTCCTAAAGAGGTTTCTTTTGCTTTCTTGGGCCTGGTTCTTGTTCCATTCCTGGCATTCTTGGTTGGGGTAAGTTTGTCTTTTAAGTTTTAACATTTACTTTTCTAATAAAAGAATACGAAGTTGTTTAATCTGACTTTAAAAAAATTATATCTTTTTATTGCAGTTATTACGTCTTGGTGTGAACTTGAAGAACTTTCCCACATCACCCGTACCTGCCACATTTGCCATCCTGTTCCATGGTGGCATTGCAGCGGTGCTTATCCTATATGCGTTTTTCTGGTTGAAGGTATGACTCCGTTTTTAACTCTTTCGTTAACAATTGACAAATCTGATATTTATTTTGTTATATTGGCTGCAGTTGGATCTTTTCACCACATTGAAAACTTTGGGAGTTATAGGGATTTTCTTGATGTTTGTGGGACATAGAACTCTCTCCTACCTTGCCTCGGCATCAGCTAAGCTAAAATCGGCCTGAAACAAATCCACCAGTTAGATACTTATACTTATATAAGTGTTAGACATGGTGATACAATATCATAATCGTTGGCTGGTATTTGCGCGTTATTATAATTAGAAAAGAGGTCTTAAACGTTAGAATACAGTTTTGACTGTTGAGTTTGGTCTTGTAATGTTATCTAACCCTCTTTAGATACTTTTTCGCCTTAATATTATATCCTATTTTAAGCAGGACTTACTTTTCGACTATAGATTAGGGCTTATTTACTATGCACTGCTTTTGTTTAGATTTTACTTCATGTTATATAATGAGTTAATGACGATTAAAGTAGTCGCTTGTTATGCATGGAAAATAATCACATCTACAGCGAAAGTGAAAAGAGTTAAAAAAACGATATTTAAAACAACACTCATGTAAAGTTGCTATATGCTATGAGAGATTAAGAGTATATGAAACAAAATTAATATTTTTTTTTAATAAATGCAATGTGTATTGTGTAAGCTATATTTACCGAAACACGTACGTAAATGATTAAAAGTTCAAAGGAAAAACACACGAACAAATTTGTTTTTATGGTTTTCTATGTACATAATATTATTTTTATGTAGAAAGTATGAAATGCAAAAATAAAAATAATTAATAATAAACATTAATAATTTACTTTTTTTTTGTAATAATTTTATGTTATTGTATACTTAATATAAGACTGTGTTTGGTTAAAATAAAAAGTGTATAACGGCTAGTCAATGTAGGTGGTGAGTTTTAAATATCACACATTTTTAACAAGCTCATTCTAGTTGAACTAAAAAGGTAAATAAATATTAAAAAAAATAAAAAAAATGATTGGTTGGTCAATGTAGGTAGCGAGTTTTAAATATCACACATTTTTAACAAGCTCATTCTAGTTGAACTAAAAAGGTAAATAAATATTAAAAAAAATAAAAAAAATGATTGGTTGGTTTGGAGTGTTACCCATTTTAGCTCGCAAACTAATTATAATAATTTAATGTATAATAGATGATATATGACTTTATTTGTTTCATTTGCTATATTTTTTTAAACGAAAAACTAACCTATTTTAAATAATTCTGTAAATCACTTAAACCTCCATTGTCTACCTTACATATTTGCTATTACAATTGAAATTTTACTAGTATTTATCATTAAATTTAGTCTTAACAATAATAAATAAGTGTGTACTAAAATAAGATAATAGATTATATAATTAACAGTAAGAGTATATTACAAAAATCTATACAGTAACTATTAGTAACTTTCTCTTTCATACTTCTTTTAATTTCAACATATAAAATGCCTAAAAGTTTAAAATTGAGTAAACACTAGCAATTTGCCCCGCGCGTTGCGGCGGAAACACGATTTATGTGGTCGTTGACATTTTTTACACGCTAATGCTTGTCTACAACACGATTCTCGTGGTTGTTGACAAATGTTTAAATGTTAATGCTTGTCTAAAACAAACCAAGTATATAAAAAGTTAAAAACAATGTTTAGAACTTTAGTAAAGAAATCATCATCCAGCTAATGTTAATGTTACTTTTCTTTAAGTAACCTGCTAGGCTGCTAGAAAGAGCTACAACCAAGTTCTTTAAAGTTTAAATCACTCAACAATAGAAGTAAGAATAAGACTACTGCCTGACTTTCGATTCTTTGTCTTCATGCTTGAGAATCTAATCATATAAAAGAAAGCTATGTTGTAATGAACCCAAAAATAAGACTGCATTTCAGATCATGAGCATAATAAGCTTAAGCCAAGTGTACTCTTCCTATCTGCACATATTTGATCAAATGGTAATTTTAATTTGTAACTCAGTTAGCCAATCAATAATCAAACACATAACTGGGGGGGGGGGGGGGATACCATAGATACATACCAACTGAAAACTACACTCCCAATCAGTATTAGATTTCAAAAGAGAATAACATCTAAAAATGTCGTGTTTTTCAGGTTGATGTTTTTAACACCAGTATTCAAAATGTTAATAATTAGATTTGAGAACCAATAATAATAATAATAATCAAGAAACGGCTGATGAACTTACCTCAAGTGCTTACGCACATTTTGCTAGCTAGCCACACGCTTTTCCGGGTTCATTTAGGTCCAAACCACCACTATTATCGCGAACAGCTATCGCCTCTTCGACTGACCAGCTGCCACAAAAATTTGGCAGCCTCCGCAGTCCCGCAATAGTCCTTGATCGTCTCCGAAGGTATCCTATGAACCTGGATTGGTACACCGTGATTCTGCCCCGAAACCGAAACCGTTAAACTTGTTGTCTTGGTCTGTTTTGGCGCCCCATTTTTATTCGGTATCGTTTGATCATCAATTTCACTATTTCAGCACATCCCAAATTACTGCTATCCTATACGCCATGATTTGATCTCAAAACCACTCCTGATGTTGGCTCGTTTGCTGTCCAGATCAGCAGCTGCAGACTGGTTGAGTCTTGACTGATCGCTTCAGTCCTTGTTTGTTTCAATCCCGGTCATTGAGAACAGTTTGCTTCTAGGATCAAACCCGTAGTGCAGTGCCTTATTTGCTTCCCCATACTGCTGTCGTAACCAACACCGCCTTTTGTCACTCAAATTAGCAGCATAATGGAAGAAATCGTGAAGGGGCGGGGCTATCAATATTCAATTTGGTAGGCCTCGGATCAAGTACAGCCTACCTTTGCTTCGATAATCTAACTGAAACAAACAATAAATAAATTAACAATTAACAGTGATTTGTTCATGGGGCCACGTTACGAAGCATTTAAAATTTTAAATTGATTAGGGTTTGGAGGTTGGTGGCGATTTGCACATGTATCTTCTTTTACAACCGCCAACCCCCAACACCTCCCCCGTTATTATGCCAACGCCAAACCACATCCCTTCTATCGTTATCCCTTCAACTCCGATGATAGTTAAAAAAAATAAAAAAAAAAAGGTAAGACCCACCATCTACCTCATTTAAGCTAATAATTTATTTTGTTGTTATTAACTTTAATATCTAATTAAACAAGACCCATGTTTGAGGGTTTGACAACTAATTTCAAGCTAATGAAAACGTTGCACAAGATAAACGTATTTCTAAAACTTTTCCAATTCCATATTACCGTTAATACTTTATTATACACCACCAACACCAACACCAACACCAACAGCAGTAGGACTTGTGTATAAATTTTGAGCATTCATTTTAGCGCCTTAGGGTTTCTTTCTTTTTTTCTACGACTAGTGCCACATTCTCTGCTTTCATCGACTAGGTATAACTTAACTTACTATTTTACTGTTTTCTTACAATAATTATTCGTTTTTATTTATATTATAGTTAATTGTTCATCGATCTTCATTTCGTAACTCAGTGCTTATCTGATTTTGTTCATGTCTTCACTTCTCTATAAACTTGTGTTGTAACTTGAACTTAATTAAGCATAATCTGAAGCTAAATTAGGGCTCAAAACCTGAACAGTGAAGGTGTTTCACACTGCTTCTTCAAAATCATGCAACTGTTGAAGCTAATTTGTGTTGGATAACAGTGACATGTAATTTGCCCTAATTCAGTTTTCTGTTTACTTTGTGTTTGTGTTAATTAATGATCTTCATTAATTGTTAAGATATTATTAAGCAATTATTCTTTGTGATTTTGCTTTTAAGGTTATTTTAGTTTCTTCTTTATATGCTATCATGTTCTTTCTATCTTGAGTAATGGCCTCAAATTTATTTACTTTGCATTTAATGTAAATCCTATTTGTGTGCTTTATTTGATTTGGCTAACCAAGAATGACCTGTGTCAACGGTTCGGTCCGGATTTAGCATTCATATTCATATGGTTATTTACATATAAATTAACCACATAATACTCATATGTATTCTCTGTTTTTCTTCCCCTTGATTCTAGGTATAACTTCTGTTTTACTACATAATAACTATTTTGTTACAACAATTATGCGTTTTTTTGTGGTAAAGTTGTTCATCAATTTTCATTTCGTGTTTGTTCCGTTACTGAATGCTTGTGGAAGTTTGTGTTATCGACCATCTGATTTTGTTCATGTCTTCACTTTTTTGTAAACTTGTGTTGCACTGTGAAAGTAAGCACGATCTAGGGCTCAAAACGGGTTGTTTAAAAGAGGACGCAGCCTAGGGGCTAGGGCTGAGTAGTTGAGGTATTTCCACACTGGTTCATATAAAAAATTCAAATGTTGAAGTTAATTTGGGTTGGATAACAATACCATATTATTTTCCCGAGTTCAGTTTTGTTTACATACTTACGAATCCCATTTTCTTTATGTTTGTGTTAATGATCTACATTAATTGTTAAGATATCATTAAGCGATTATTCTTTGTGATTTTGCTTCTAAGGTTATTTTAGATTCTTCTTTATGTGCTATTGCATTCGTTCCATCTTGAGTAACGGCTTCATAAGTATTTTCTTAACTAATGTGTGTTTGTTTCCATACAATAAAGATGACAACCAAAGATATAGGATCTAGGATGAATGCAGTAAACGGAAGGCCGGCCCCACCAGGATATTCATCGCTCACATCTTTCACACTGAAGAGGACAAAACTGAATGATGAATCTAGTAATTTTGCAGGCATTCAAGGTGACGTTGATGTAGAGAAGCTTCGAAAGTCTGTCAAGCGAATGCCATGGCTACTTAACGATGATCAAGTCAGTAATCTGGAAGAACCGGATAGTACCAAACATCTTAAAACGGTTAGCTAGCTCCTTTGGCATCACTTTCTTAACTATAAAAGTTCTTATAAGCAGACTGCAGTTTTATTGATTTGATTAGTGATAGATTAGCTAATATAAGCAAGAATGGTTTACTTCTTTGAGAATAGTTACAAACCAAAACTGTTAAATTGGAACATGATAATCACATGCTCGCTTATACGTGTCCAAATTCGGAAATTTACTAAATCTAACAGATTGGATATTATAATAAAACTTTTATAATAGTTAATAATGGCTTTTTCTTGCAGAATATATCATTGGAAAATACCCTTCCAAAAGGAGTGACTCGAGGGTGTCCGGCTTGCAATACTTGCCAGAAGGTTTGAGATCATTTATTTCAATTTGCAATTCGATAATGAAGTATAATTTTAACATATTTCAGTTGGTATATGATATATCCAATACCCTCTCAGATTGTTGTAATTAACCCTGCATTACAACTTTTACAGGTTATTGCATGTTGGCATCCAGACGAATCCTGCAGGCCTGGGGTAGAGTATTCCCACGCCTTTCATCCATCTCCAGAGGTGATCGTTTTGATATGTTTTAATGTCCAATGTTTTTGCATTCCTATACCTTTAACCTGGCTTTCACCTTTTTGTTGACAGGAGTTTAAAGACATTTATCAATATATTGCCAAAATACGACCAAAAGCCGAGGAACATGGAATTTGTCGTATCATACCTCCCGAATCCTGGAAGCCGCCGCTTATTATGCAAGGAAATCAATTTGAATCTCGTAAATTTGGTACACGTATTCAACAGATTGATGAACTTAAAGATTTACACTCAAGGAGAAAACTTAACGCAATCATTCAAAAAGAGAGCTTAATGGATTTGGATAATGGACCTAATGAATTTGAATTTGAAAATGGTCCCGATTTTACTCTGCAAAAGTTCAAGTCATACGCGGAACAATTTAGACGCTACTATTTTCAAAAGAAGGATATTTTCACTCAGAATAAGCATTGGGAGAATGTCGAGGGTGAATATTGGCGAATTGTTCAGAACCCGACTGATCAAATTCAGGTATATTCAAACAATCATACCTTAAAATGTCGTGAACTTAATATTTAATCCTGACTCTGTAATAGGTGTTGTCTGCTCACAATTTGGAGGCAAAAGTTCTTGGTAGTGGATTTCCTGTGCCATCACTTGATGATGATGACGATGATGATAATAATCAAACCGAATACATGAAATCACATTGGAATTTAAATAAGACCCCAAAGCTCCCTGGTTCCCTTCTTGCTTTTGATAGTGACAATTCTGCCCTTTCGACCCCACGCCTAGATGTAGGAATGTGCTTTTCATCCATTTGTTGGGTAAGATTTGAATTTCTTTGACGATAACATGTACTATTTAAATTCTTATTTGTTTTTGTTTATCCAGAATGTTGAAGATCATCACTTATACTCTCTGAATTACTTGCACCTTGGGGCTTCTAGAATCTTGTATGGAGTTCCTGGTAAATACCGCCAAAAATGTGAAGCACTAATTAAGAGAACGTTCCCAGAAATATCAAGACATCGTGAATTGTTTCATAAGCTAGTGAGTATCTACAAGTATTAGATAAATAAGTATTTTATATTTTCACAGTTCAGATAATGAGTTTTCATTGTCTGTTACAGGTTGCTCAACTTTCACCTTCGACTCTGAAATCTGAGGGTATACCTGTGTACCGCTGTGTACAACATGCAAAGCAGTTTGTACTTATCTTTCCCGGGGCATATTATTCAGGATTTGATACTGATTTCAGTGTTTCTGAGAAAGTCAACCTTGCAACCCTTGCCTGGTTGCCACACGGGCAGCTGACTGTAGAAATATACAGTGAGTTTCATCGGAAGACATCACTCTCCTATGATAAAATGCTAATTGAAGCTGCCAGACAAGCTGCTAAATCAACGTGGGACTTTCGAATGCGTGGGTGGACTAATGCATGTGGAAAAGATGGTTGGCTTACACGAGCTCTTAAGGTTAATCTGTTCGTCCCATTCCGTATGATATTTTCTTATCTGACCCGCTGACCCGTGTTTGTTTGTATGGAACAGTCACGTGTGAGGCAAGAAAGCATAAAGAGGGAATTCTTGTGCAATGCTTCACAATCACGCAAGATGGAAGAGGATGTTGGTTGTGCAGTGAAAAGGGAATGCTTGGTATGCTTCTATGACTTGTACCTTTCGGCTGTTAGCTGTCCATGTACCCCAGGCAAATACTCATGTCTAGAACATTCAAAGCATTTATGCACATGTCCATGGAGTTCCAGGTTCTTTCTCTTTCGATATGAGATAAGTGAATTGAATCACCTAATCGACACTTTAGAAGGTAAGGCAAATCCAAAAGGGGTATAATGCTAGAACCTCTAGGTCTGTAACAAAATGTGGATGGTTAGTTGTATAGAATGCAACCGTGGAAGTAGAAGCATGGATATATCATATGTTATCTTGGTATGCTGCAAGCAACTTTTTCATCATCACTAAATCTTAAATAAAATGAATTCATGCGTAAAATATATACAAACGGTGATTGGTAATGTTGCATCATACTCTTGTTACAAACTATGCAAGGATACATACAAACATTGATTACGCAAAGATAATGAATTTATGTTCATTTTTATCGTATCATGATTTCTTCATGATCCACTAATCGGTTAATCATTACCTTTGATGTTCTGAAATATCATTACCTTCATAATCATGTTGTAAGGTGCGTAAATCTAGTGTGAAATTGGTATAAAAACGTAGTAAGCTCATCAAAGTCAAAAGATGTGTTAAAAGTAAGTGTTACTTAAGTTCTTGACCATTTGTTGTATGAAGTGTTTGGTGTTGAGTGTGTTCTTGAAGATGATCTAAAGAGGTGAACAACAACGTGCAAGAAAGGTGATTTTGTGTATTTGGAAGTAAATATTAAAGGTTTAAACTTTAATATTCGAATTATTCAATTAGTGTTCATGAGTTATATTTGAGGGTTATGTAAATTGTTTGTTTTACATCTTGTGTGGATTGTTATGGTCAAGTTTATGTTACGACTTCGATGCCAGATTTGGATTTAATATGCAATTAGCGAAGATTTGAGTTCTTGCAAAAAAAAAAGAAAAAAGAAATTTTTTTACAAGGGCTAGGTCAACAAGTTAAACCCATATCCGTAATATGATTTGAAAACAAAATGAGATAACTGTGTTAAAAATACATATATATTAAAAACCATATGATGGTTATCTCATAAAATTTACTATTCATGAAATAATCTAATTACTTTTTTCACAAGTATACAAAGCATCTTGAGTTAGTTACAGTTTAATTCATTTTGAAGTTTGATTTTTAAATTATTTAATGTTATATACTATGATTTTCTATTTTTTCCAAGAGTTATTCAATATATTGATATATTTTATATTATTTTTGAAAATAGTATGTTTCTTAAATTTTGAATATACCATTGCAACGTGATCATTTATCTTCACGTGTCGGTATACGTTTTGTTCGAAACCGATCTGGGTCAAGTGTAATACATTTTTAGCTTCTTTTTTTTTTCACATCGTAATGTACTCTAAATTTCAAATACAAATGCCAATATTTCTACGTACGTCTCAATATAAATTTTATTTAATACCGGATTACCCGGCTCACGTAATGTGCGACCAAAACATATGGTTAAATAAGATATATATTATGTTTATTCACGACAAATTAATTTTGTTTAGGTACATCCTTATTTTTATCTACGTTTTGATATGAATTTTATTAAAACCAAATATGTCATAGAGCACATAAAAACTTTATTAACTTTATGTTTTGTCAACATCTTAATGTGCCACGCAAGTTAAAGTGTATCAAAGCTTCCACAATAATGTGCGGACTGTTTACTAGTTCAAATAAAATTCTTGTGAAATCTCGGGTTTGAGTTTTTCTAGTGGTTTCTTGTCATAACCTCTTGAAGATCACTTGTCAAACACAAACAATGATTTATCGGATTCCGTTGGTTAGCATGGTATTTGTGGGGTCCCGCAAGTTTTTTGAGTTACATGTTATCATGATTAAAAAGTAAGTTAAAACAAAAAGGCATGAGCTTAGTGTATGACTGTATTATTGTTATGGTTTAGTTAACATTTTTTTAATAGTGTTTGGATCCACCACCAACACTCGAGTGAGCCTTCATAAGACGAGACGTCAACCGTCCATACTGATTTTGACGCTCCAAGCTTGACTCACTCAAGAACACCATCAATGAGGAAACCCACCACTATGGGAAAACCCCATTGAGTCAGGTTTCGAACATGAGACCTCACGGATCCCAATTTTTAACCATCACCTCCATGCCAGTGAGCCAGAAGGCCAATTGCGGTTTAGTTAACTAGTTTAGACTTCAGGTTACTAAAATTGCTGAACTAGTACAAAAGGGTCTAAGTTAGATGTCAATTCGGTAATATGTTGTGTTATATGGCAGTCAAAATGTGGAACAAGATGGCTAGCTGGAACCATAATGTGCTATAAGACCATGCGTAGTGAGGCGCTACCCCGCCTCATGAAGCCCCATAGCGTTAGGAACACCGCCCCAGGGTGCTATGGAGGGAGGAGGGGCGTGCTCCCCACATAGCGCCAGTGAGGGGGGAGGAGTGGAAGGTGATTGGTGGCTTGTTTATTTATTTATTTTTTGGATAAATAATAATAATAATAACATAATAATGAGGTAATGATTTGAATGAGCTCCATGCTCCATCAACTATACCCATTTTAGCCATAAAACCCTTATGGTGATGTGGCACAACATGACAAATAACGCTCACATAGGGCTCCATCCACTACACATGTTCTAAGTAGTGTAAGAAGTTGTAGATTAAATATTTCAAGGAAAAATAATGATTTGTTGAATCGTGCTTAAATTTGTACAAGCAAACACATATCTTTGTTGACATGTTTATAGTAACCTTCACTTTAAGTGGCTTATTTTCATATTAAACTATGTATTTCACTTGGTTTAATTTTTAACACGTGTGTGATACATATACCAAGGTGTCAAGTTAATCGGATCAAAGAGAACGAATCTTAAATTAAACACATTATTCTAGTAGAAGAGCAAACCTATACCATCACCGGAGTTTTGTCAAGAAAATGTGTATCTTATATATATTATCTATCACACTCTACAATATCTAGCAAGGACGTAACGTTTTGTGATCAAGATTTTGCTTCTAATGTCATAATCATGACTTTAAGCTATGTGCCAGGCTAAATGCAAAAAAAAGTAGTTGAGACATGTGATTGATATATGTGTTTTGTCAAGGATTTGACAGGTTGAGTAAATGTTATTCAATTTTTTGTTTGAAGAATTGAGACAGTCTTGACGGTTTCAGTGTCTATCAGAATATTTAATCAGTGTAAATGAGTATGAGCGGCATTTGTCTATGTGATATATGCCTTTATAATTTTTACCGTGTTCACACAAAGTATGTATGAGCAAAAAATAGGATTAAAAAGGGAATAAATAAATCAATTTTTTTAACTGTTATAGGTGGGACTTCAAGTCCCGCATGTTTACGCGTACCTTCGTCAACTGCAAAAGTTGTCCTAGGTTCACTAAAGTTTTTTTGAGTGCATGTTTCTCATCTGTTCGCCTGTCTAACCTGCTTTACGAGCTGTTCAATCATTGGGTATTCAAAGGTAGACTCAAGTTATTTGTCTTAGGAGAATCCCTAGTATTTTATATCCTGTATTGGATATCAATTCATTATTTTTTTATCTTTTTAAATTGAAGTCTTTGTATAACTCGACTCAATCGGTTAAAATAGTCATCATTGAGAATAAAATAAATGAAATGTGTCCTTTTAATATTTTGAAACGTTAGTATAAACAGGAATAATTGGTAAAATTTACTAAAAAATAATTACTTGGGAGGACAGTGGGCCCTTGTTTCAGGCTGCAGACAGGCACACGTGACAATAAGTACGGTGGGAACCTGATTTGATTATTTAAAATTTTATCAATTATTTTGATACGACTATATTTCATATTCACTCTATATTTCTAATGTATTTCAGGGAAAAAACACACCACTTAAATATAACAAATTTAAATATAACAAATGTACTTCGATATAAGATATAGTTAACATAAAAAATAATAGTTTTCTGAAAAACATAAAAATATATATAGATTCTTGGATCTAGGATTTAGTGGTTGAAATTAGCAGTTGCTAAAAGTTGTATAGTTTTCTATTTAATGGTGTAGTTTATTTTAAAGTCTTCCCATAGTTCTCACAAAACAATTATTTTTTATTTGAACCATTTTCCGTATATATATTCATACAAATATAACCGATAATATTTCTTTGTCATTCTTAAAAGCGTCATGAAATACTAATTTAGATATTTACTAAATATACTAACTTTGACAAAATTTAAATCCTCACCAAATCAATTATGAAAAAAATTGTAAACCTAAGGAACCATGCTCAACGGAATGAATCAGTATAGTATAAAATTAACCCTTAATTAATTACTGCTTTTATATAAGACACTATGTTAGTTACCCGTGTAGCACACATGTTAGAATAAATAAATAAATTTATTAAATAATAACACAATATAAAATTTAAAAAAATATGTTCAACAAATATAAAGACATATTATATGATAGAATATTTAAGTTTGGCACAACCATTGTTGCCTCACCAACTTCAGAACCAGTTATTGAGAAGGAATTCCCTGATAAAACGCAGGAAAGACTGATCCCAACAGGCACCGTACAACCTAAGGAACCAGTCCGAACTTATGTTCCACCTATTCCATACCCTGGACGGCTGAAACAGGAGAGATTGGAAGCTCAGTACGGGAAGTTTTTAGAACTCTTCAAACAACTCCACATCAACATCCCTTTCGTCGAAGCCATTGCTCAAATGCCGACATATGCAAAGTTTCTCAAAGAAGTGCTGACCAACAAAAGGAAGCTGGAGGAGCTCTCGCACGTCACCTTGAGTAAAGAATGCTCAGCTGTCCTCCAAAGAAAGCTGTCGCCGAAAATGACCGATCCAGGGAGCTTTACTATCCCTTGTCTCATAGGAAATTTGTCTGTTAGCAATGTCTTGGCTGACCTTGGAGCTAGTATTAATGGTTGATGCCTTATGCGGTTTTTGCAAAACTAGGGATAGGAGAACCAAAGCCCACATGCATTCAGTTAGCTGACCGATCCATTATATGCTTACACATATATATGTGTTAAGGGCGCTAGGAAAATATAAACTATGTTATATATGTTATAGAATTACCGATATGAGTGACGTAAGAGAAAAGATAGGCGTAGAGGACGCGACGATTGTAACATCCTACTTTCGGTTATTATAATAAAAATAAATTTCGTTATTTCATAGTGGGTCGTTATCGGTTTAGATAAATAGAATACGAGTTGGGCTAGTGTTGGGTAAATGAATATGGGTTATGGACTTGGGTTTTGAAAGAAAGAAGGAAAGACCATGGGCTTAAGCCCATGATCCTTAAATATATAAACCCTTAATATCCATTTAATCCTCATTCACACATATTCCATACACCACCCAAAACACACACTTAAGATTTCTCTCTAGTTCTTCCTTATCTCTAGCCGAAATCAAGAAGGAAACCGAGCACCGACCCGAGGTAATGATAGTTTAGTATTGTACGAGCCTAAAACGTTAGTTATAGTCGCGTAACGACGAGCCGACACCGTTAAACCGTTTAAATCACAAGATCCGGGTGGAATCGGGTATAAACCGGACCTAAGATGAGTTTAGGGATCACCCTAGCTCAAATCTGGATCAAACGGGACGAAAAACGATGAAAATGGTGGAAGAACGAGTGAGATCTCGTTTTTCCGGCGAAAACGCGGTTTTCCGGCGATGACGGCGCCGGAAAGGCGGCGCCGGAAAAGATAAAGGTGTCAGGGAATGTTCCCTGACCTAACCCTAGTTCGCTAAGGAAACTTAGAGAACTAGAGGGTGATTCTTTAGCTAGTTCGCTAAGGAAACTTAGAGAATCAGAGGGTGATTCTTTAGCTAGTTCGCTAAGAAAACTTAGAGAACTAGAGGGTGATTCTTTAGCTGATTCGCTAAGGGAACTTAGAGAACCAGAGGGTGATTCTTTAGCTGATTCGCTAAGGGAACTTAGAGAACCAGAGGTGATTCTTTAGCTGATTCGCATAAGGAAGCCTAACGAACTAGGCTTGATTCTTTATCCGATTCGTTAAGGAAAAGGGTAACGAATTACCCTTGATTCTTTAAGACCATTAACAAAGATAACGAATTAGAAGGTCTAATTCGCTAAGACCAAAGTAACGAATTGAAGTTTAACAGAAGGACAGAATGGTCCTTGAACTTAGAAAGGAATGAATTAATTACAAATAAGCTAGTGATATGGCTAGTAATAGATAAATAATACGAGTAATTGTTATAAAGTTAGCCGCGCCCAACTGAAGAAAGGAATAACAATTAACGGTGAACGTAACCGACTTCAGGTGAGTTTCTAGCCCCATTTATGTGTTATGTTTTCGGGGCTGTGTGCATGCTCAATATGTTTGTTAATACGCTTATCCTAAGAGATAAGTGTATGCCTTATGTGAATAATGTGAAATGTATGAATGATTGCTTGATGGTACGTGAACGATCTTCGGATATTGCACGTACTGTCAGGTTGTAACGCTATGTATAAGGTAAGTATGATATGTATGCTTATGTGTATGAACGTGATAAAGTTAATAAAAGAAGGAAAGGATGGTTGTATGGTTGCATGGTTACGAAAAGGGTACCGAGCCCTAATAATACTCGAGGTATGACGTATGGTTGCATGGTAACGAAGAGGGAATCGAACCCTACTGATGTTCGAGAACTAGGGAACCGAACCCTACTAATATTCGAGGAAAGAGGGTACCGAGCCCTAATAATACTCGAGGAAAGAGGGTACCGAGCCCTAATAATACTCGAGGAAGGAGGGTACCAAGCCCTAATAATACTCGAGGAATGTAGGGCGTAATGCTCTTTATAACGTAAGATATGAAAGCAGGTTAGTACAAAAGAAAGTACGAAAGTATGATTGAAAGAATATAAGTTTGTATGTATTGTATAATGTATGATTAACTTGAACTCACTCAGCGTAGCTGACTTTTAGTATGCACGCAGGTGAGTAGGATGAGGCAGCTCGCTTGAGGAGACACGTGACATTGAATAAGAGGCTGGCATCAGAAGGCTCAAGACGTGATATGTTTTAATTACTTTGTTTTTGAAAGACAAGTTGTTTGTTTAAGACAAGTTTTGGATTGTTACGAAATGTTTTACGAAAGTTTTTAATGTTCCGCGAATGTTTTAATTAACTCTGATATTTAGAACTGCGTTTATGAGTAAATCCAACACGAAAGTAGAGCTACCGGTAACGGGGCCTTACAACGATGTGAAAGGACATGTGATGAATGTGATGATACAGGGTTGAGGGAGGAGAATGAGTGGTTGCCCGTTGGAGGAGTAGGGTTCTCCAAAAAGTTCATTGCTCATAGCTAGCTTGCTCAAAAATGTGTCGTTTATGACCAAGATTAGATGAGTTTGCTCATTTGTAAGAGGCAAACTTGTTACAAGGTAAGCTCGCTCGTCGGCTCGATCACTCATTTGACTCGTTTACGCTAAACTAAGTTTTAAATCTTAATGAGTTTCCAATTCAATTTTTAATAGGCTCGTATAACATGGTTCATAAGTCAACTAGTGACATGATAATATAATTTTAATTTAAAATTCTTGCTCGATATTTTATTAGCAGGAGTTTAGAGCCGAGTTGACTTGGCATGGTTATTTTCATTCCCGAGTTGTAGCTGGTTCGAGTAGCTGACTTGCTGAAGAGAGGATGTCATCACCCCTTTCTTTTTTTAACAACGTTTGGAACTACCCCCAATATTCGAGTGAGACTTCCTGAGACGGATGTCAACCTTCCATACCGATTTTGACATTTCGGACTTAACTCACCCAGAAACAACATCAAGAAGAAAACCAACCACTTTGGAAAAACCCCTTAAGTCAGGTTTTGAACCAGAAACCTCAAAGATCTCAAGAGTTATTATCTTCATACGATTGGACCAGAAGCCCAAATGCATGCCCTCCCCGTTGAAAAGGGTCTTAGTCTGAAGTCCTTTACCCCCCAACTCTTTCTAAAAAGAATACTTAGAAAAATTAAATGAAACTTTCCGTTGCGGCATTTCTTTACTTCTGAAGATTTAGTGCATCAAAATAACTTTCTTTCAAAATATTATACTTTGTTATCTAGCTACTTTTTTCTTTCTAAATACTCTTATCATGTACTTAAAAAGAGTATAATTAATATTTATCTTTTGAAATTAATGTGTTGGGTTTGTATTTGTTCATCAAACTCAACTAAGTTACTATTGATGCTCAGTTAGTTCCGATGAGAAAAAAGTGTATCGAAGCTGAGTGGGAAATGCCTTTGAAAGAGATTTATTGTTGATAAGACAATTTGTTATTGTGGGCAAGCTGCCACTAACAAAAACTTGGTCCGGATATAACAACTTTGTGCTAACACACAAGTCCTTGACAAAAGAACATGGCACTGGAAGAAGATTGTCATCGAAGATCAAAGGAACTGAGGCAACTTCTTGTTGATAAGGTAAATTTCCACTTAGAGAGGTGGGTACGGATGCGGCATGGCTCGACTGACAATTCAAGATGCTAGGGAAAACCGACGCATCCTAGTGACACGCGTGTGACATGGGTATGAGCGACATAAGTTTGCCAGGGGAACCACAAAATCATATGGCTTATGCACAAGTATATGGTTTAGTTAAAAATGTTTGAAAGTATAATTTATGTGAATTACTCAAATGGTGAAATGTTACCCTATTGTTACAATTTCAAGACTGCTTTAGCATGTTGGAAAATTTATTCTTATAGAAGATTATTGCAACCTCTTCTAATATACTTCTATTTTATTATATGGATGTTATTATAAGATTTCTTAAGTTTTATAGATCTAACACATCAATGTATTATATTTATTTGTATAAAAATAATCACATTTATAGAACTTTTTGATTTTGATAAAACTTGTTATAGTTGTGATTTTTAACTTCGAGTTGTTCATCCATTTTCTCGTTAAGCACTATTTTTATAACTTTCAAATTATTAATAAAAATTTGGTTATATAGGTTTAAAAAATGCGTTCGTAATCTTTATAAGAATTCACATCATGCATTTTTTAAATTGATGTGTCTTGAATACCCAAGCATGTGTAGGCACGTTGATAAATCATATCTTCTTAAACTGCTTGGTTTATCGAATTCCGCTATTGATGTGATAGATTGACAGTAAACCGTGCATCAACCAACATGCTCCTCTTTTAGATGTGTTTTATGTGTATATAAATAGTTATAGTTTAGTATTTGGATCACATGTTTATATTTATATTGTGATTATATATATTTATGAGGAACAGTACGTGCGTTTCCTTAACAAATATATATCTTGCTTAGTACCGGAAGAACCAACAAAAAATATGGCCGATCAAGGTTGCTTTATGCTTAAAAATGGCAAGACATCTTCCCTCGCCAAGAATAATCATGTGTCATGTCGTCTCAGAGGCCGTGCTCTTTCTAGCCGTGACTTGTCCCATTATGTATGTTGACACTTGACACTAAAAGTCACTGGTTCATTGTACCCTGTGATGGGATATCTCTTCATATATAAATATATATTTTTTGTAATTACTTTTTGTATAGTTACAAACATAAATAAAAAACCATATTTTTGTCAACCTATAAGCCTACAAACTTACCCATAATTGGCATATGGGTGGGAGGCTGAGTGTGACGGTGACAAATTAACCTTACCTTTACTTTAAGGGATAGAGGTTGTTTCGATAAGGCTAATGGCTTCAGTTTTACGTTTTCATCATATTATTCTTTACGTTTTTGGCATAGTGCACATACGACGGCATATAATGTACTTTGAATAGCATAGCATGAACGCTAGAATATCAAAAGAAGTGGCTCCGGATCCTTGGAACCTAACATCTTTTTTACATTACTGAAAACTGTTCTTTATAGAAACACAAATATTATTGTCCAAATCTTGTACAAATTATTTATTTTATGTAATCTCCAATTTATATAACTAAATGAATTCCAACTAGCTAACTTGTTTGCATGTGAAACAAACAAAAATGATAGATATAAGTAGATGGCTAAAGATTTTCACTAATTTGTTGCATGTGAAACAAACTAGCGATTTAGTATTAGCATTTTCTTTTCGGTAAAATGGTAACCAAAAAGTACGGTCAATATAAACTAAAAAAGTATATAGAACCATTAACTTCAAAATCTTGATTAAATATCTCAATTAGTAAAAGAATACAATTACCATTTATTCGGTTTTTAACTAGACGAGTTCAAGAAATAAAGACTGATGCTGCTCAAGTTCATGTACTTTAAATCTTAGTCCGGTTTATAATTGTTACTGCCGTTACACAAAATTGATGTGCCAGTTTCTTCGTTGCAAATACTCACAGTTTCTTTATATTAGAAACATAAAACAATAGCTTGTTTATGGAAGAAGCACCAGTTTTAAATTAACAATGCTTAGCTAGTATACATAGTGGCAGTGATGATTTGGCGGTTTACAATTTCACTGTCGAAGAGTGGAAGCAGGAGTGTTTGCGGAGGTATGGGACGGTGAAGACGTGGGACGATGTAAAGTTGTGGGAGAGGTTGAAAAGGTGTTCCAAGTGGGTTGAGCTGGTGGCGCCGGACGTTGATGCGGAAGTACGGCCGAAACGGACTAAAACAAGTTCGTCCGGAGCGTATAGCACTTCAATCGGGTCGGATTGCCGCGTTGGATTCGACCTAAACATTGCGGGGGAGGAAACGTCTTCACCGCCGAGGAGGCGGCCATTGGGACGGGACGCCAAGGGGAAAAAACCGGCTGAGGGGGGAGCCGTAAACATCGTCGATCTTGTTGAATCCCTCAATAAATTCAACAAAACCATGGAGGTGGTCTCTAATGACAAAAAGGAAAAAAGTCGAATGAGAGATTTGGACTTCCTTACTAGAGACTTCAGTAACCTAAATCTGGTCGATCAAATACTGATGGAAAAGCAAAAGGAACGTATCCGAAAGAGGTTGATCGAAGAAGACCAAGCCGAAGAATAAGAATAATGTTTTTTTTAGTACTTTAATTTTTATTTTATTTTTAGATATTAATGTGTTTTTTTAATTAATGTGTGTTTTTTTAAATAATTTATGAGTTTTTTTAATAATACGTTTTTTTAATACATTTATAAAAAAATAAAAAAAAAATCCGCTGGAGCCCCTGCTGGAGCCCCTCCACACCAGGGCCAGGGGCTCCACCGGGGGCTCCAACACCCCCCTTATCCAGTTTCTCTCTCTGCCACACGTCATAATATTATTGGCTGGAGCCCCCACTCGCGCCCCCATTAGAGCCCCCCACACCCCTCAGCCTAACTGTAGTGTTACTTTAACTTTTTTTATTTGTTTAATGATTTGATGTCAACAGTTTATTGGTTGACTGATAGTCTAGTTGGTTTCATTGGTAGGGTTGTGTCTCATGCCATCTTTTATTTTATACATTTTTTTAGTACCTTTTTTTGGATGGAACAAGTAGAGACAGTTAGGTTGGTACGAATTAACAAATGACAAAATGTTAAACACTTGATAAAAAATTTAAAACCTTATCACTTTTAGTGATTAAAAAGGATAATGGTTTGAAAATATGTGTTTTATGATTAATCTCGAGAACGATTATATACATGTTTCGCGTATACCATGTTTCAGACTCGGCTCAGACGTTAACCCGGACGCCTTACCCGGGTCAAAGGTCGCACAGACTCGAGAGGGCGGACCGGTGTTTGACCCGGATGACGTCATAAATAAAAAAAATACTAATTAACTAGAAGTGCAATCACAGACGTAGTCTCTGGAGCAGGTATAGCAGCATTAACTAGAAGTGCAATCACAGACGTAGTCTCTGGAGCAGGATCTTTGAGTTCCGGTTCTGGTGTATCCAGATTTGGTGAGTAGCTAAGGTAGTGCAGGTCCCTTGACCGGATCTAACAACACTATTACTAGTTAACTTGGATCAACCTCTACACTAGATAGCGAAAATTACTAGTGATGACCGAGATCTCAGATCTTGTTTGGTATATGTTTATTGCCGTGAGAAAGGGAGAGCAGAGAGAGTTTGAGAGTTCAAGAGAATAAGGTTTGACAAAAGGTTGCCTGTGTAAGAGTTACACACACTATATATAGTGTGTGCGCTCATACACATTCTATTGATTATTACCAGCCCAATAATCTAATTACTTTTTTCACAAGTATACAAAGCATCTTGAGTTAGTTACAATTTAATTCATTTTGAAGTTTGATTTTTAAATTATTTAATGTTGTTATATACTATGATTTTCTATTTTTTCCAAGAGTTATTCAATATATTGACATATTTTATATTATTTTTGAAAATAGTATGTGTCTTAAATTTTGAATATACCATTGCAACGTGATCATTTATCTTCACGTGTCGGTATACGTTTTGTTCGAAACCGATCTGGGTCAAGTGTAATACATTTTTAGCTCCTTTTTTTTTTCACATCGTAATGTACTCTAAATTTCAAATACAAATGCCAATATTTCTACGTACGTCTCAATATAAATTTTATTTAATACCGGATTACCCGGCTCACGTAATGTGCTACCAAAACATATGGTTAAATAAGATATATATTATGTTTATTCACGACAAATTAATTTTGTTTAGGTACATCCTTATTTTTATCTACGTTTTGATATGAATTTTATTAAAACCAAATATGTCATAGAGCACATAAAAACTTTATTAACTTTATGTTTTGTCAACATCTTAATGTGCCACGCAAGTTAAAGTGTATCAAAGCTTCCACAACAATGTGCGGACTGTTTACTAGTTCAAATAAAATTCTTGTGAAATCTCGGGTTTGAGTTTTTCTAGTGGTATCTTGTCATAACCTCTTGAAGATCACTTGTCAAACACAAACAATGATTTATCGGATTCCGTTGGTTAGCATGGTATTTGTGGGGTCCCGCAAGTTTTTTGAGTTACATGTTATCATGATTAAAAAGTAAGTTAAAACAAAAAGGCATGAGCTTAGTGTATGACTGTATTATTGTTATGGTTTAGTTAACATTTTTTTTAATAGTGTTTGGATCCACCACCAACACTCGAGTGAGCCTTCATAAGACGAGACGTCAACCGTCCATACTGATTTTGACGCTCCAAGCTTGACTCACTCAAGAACACCATCAATGAGGAAACCCACCACTATGGGAAAACCCCATTGAGTCAGGTTTCGAACATGAGACCTCACGGATCCCAATTTTTAACCATCACCTCCATGCCAGTGAGCCAGAAGGCCAATTGCGGTTTAGTTAACTAGTTTAGACTTCAGGTTACTAAAATTGCTGAACTAGTACAAAAGGGTCTAAGTTAGATGTCAATTCGGTAATATGTTGTGTTATATGGCAGTCAAAATGTGGAACAAGATGGCTAGCTGGAACCATAATGTGCTATAAGACCATGCGTAGTGAGGCGCTACCCCGCCTCATGAAGCCCCATAGCGTTAGGAACACCGCCCCAGGGTGCTATGGAGGGAGGAGGGGCGTGCTCCCCACATAGCGCCAGTGAGGGGGGAGGAGTGGAAGGTGATTGGTGGCTTGTTTATTTATTTATTTTTTGGATAAATAATAATAATAATAACATAATAATGAGGTAATGATTTGAATGAGCTCCATGCTCCATCAACTATACCCATTTTAGCCATAAAACCCTTATGGTGATGTGGCACAACATGACAAATAACGCTCACATAGGGCTCCATCCACTACACATGTTCTAAGTAGTGTAAGAAGTTGTAGATTAAATATTTCAAGGAAAAATAATGATTTGTTGAATCGTGCTTAAATTTGTACAAGCAAACACATATCTTTGTTGACATGTTTATAGTAACCTTCACTTTAAGTGGCTTATTTTCATATTAAACTATGTATTTCACTTGGTTTAATTTTTAACACGTGTGTGATACATATACCAAGGTGTCAAGTTAATCGGATCAAAGAGAACGAATCTTAAATTAAACACATTATTCTAGTAGAAGAGCAAACCTATACCATCACCGGAGTTTTGTCAAGAAAATGTGTATCTTATATATATTATCTATCACACTCTACAATATCTAGCAAGGACGTAACGTTTTGTGATCAAGATTTTGCTTCTAATGTCATAATCATGACTTTAAGCTATGTGCCAGGCTAAATGCAAAAAAAAGTAGTTGAGACATGTGATTGATATATGTGTTTTGTCAAGGATTTGACAGGTTGAGTAAATGTTATTCAATTTTTTGTTTGAAGAATTGAGACAGTCTTGACGGTTTCAGTGTCTATCAGAATATTTAATCAGTGTAAATGAGTATGAGCGGCATTTGTCTATGTGATATATGCCTTTATAATTTTTACCGTGTTCACACAAAGTATGTATGAGCAAAAAATAGGATTAAAAAGGGAATAAATAAATCAATTTTTTTAACGGTTATAGGTGGGACTTCAAGTCCCGCATGTTTACGCGTACCTTCGTCAACTGCAAAAGTTGTCCTAGGTTCACTAAAGTTTTTTTGAGTGCATGTTTCTCATCTGTTCGCCTGTCTAACCTGCTTTACGAGCTGTTCAATCATTGGGTATTCAAAGGTAGACTCAAGTTATTTGTCTTAGGAGAATCCCTAGTATTTTATATCCTGTATTGGATATCAATTCATTATTTTTTTATCTTTTTAAATTGAAGTCTTTGTATAACTCGACTCAATCGGTTAAAATAGTCATCATTGAGAATAAAATAAATGAAATGTGTCCTTTTAATATTTTGAAACGTTAGTATAAACAGGAATAATTGGTAAAATTTTCTAAAAAATAATTACTTGGGAGGACAGTGGGCCCTTGTTTCAGGCTGCAGACAGGCACACGTGACAATAAGTACGGTGGGAACCTGATTTGATTATTTAAAATTTTATCAATTATTTTGATACGACTATATTTCATATTCACTCTATATTTCTAATGTATTTCAGGGAAAAAAACACACCACTTAAATATAACAAATTTAAATATAACAAATGTACTTCGATATAGGATATAGTTAACATAAAAAATAATAGTTTTTTGAGAAGCATAAAAATATATATAGATTCTTGGATCTAGGATTTAGTGGTTGAAATTAGCAGTTTCTAAAAGTTGTATAGTTTTCTATTTAATGGTGTAGTTTATTTTAAAGTCTTCCCATAGTTCTCACAAAACAATTATTTTTTATTTAAACCCTTTTCCGTATATATATTCATACAAATATAACCGATAATATTTCTTTGTCATTCTTAAAAGCGTCATGAAATACTAATTTAGATATTTACTAAATATACTAACTTTGACAAAATTTAAATCCTCACCAAATCAATTATGAAAAAAATTGTAAACCTAAGGAACCATGCTCAACGGAATGAATCAGTATAGTATAATATTAACCCTTAATTAATTACTGCTTTTATATAAGACACTAGGTTAGTTACCCGTGTAGCACACATGTTAGAATAAATAAATAAATTTATTAAATAATAACACAATATAAAATTTAAAAAAATATGTTCAACAAATATAAAGACATATTATATGATAGAATAAATTACACAATGCACAATATGAAAATAAAAAGTTGTAACAAAATTCATGAATCTCAAAACCATTTCTTTATACACATTATTTGTAGTTTTATTTGAAACTTTACTTTTAATATAAAAACTTAGTAGTTTCTTATTAATCCTGCTTTTAACTATGAATTATACAACACATAACTGATCATAAACTAAAATAAATTGTTTAAAAAAGAAACCAACTATCTATAATGATTGACCTTAGCTTTTATTAATCTTCATTGCAAAACAAAAATAAAATGAAATTTTCATTCTTTGAAATTAATTATTTTATCTAAAGGTGTAGGATTATTTTTAAGAATGAAAGTATGAGTTCCAATATTACTTCTGAATATGATTTCGGCTTCTATTGCATGATTATCATATTGTATTTTCATATGTAGTTTAGTTTCATTGCATAGACGAATTTTCTAGTTAATATTTTAAGCAACACCACTTCAACATCGGCTTTTAGGACTGACATATGACTTGACAACCTTAGATTTTAAGGCAATTTAAAACATCAGGAAACTAATACCTTTTTGTAACGTATCATTTTATGTCTGATAAATACCATCTTAAAAAATAGTAATATTTTTCATCTCCCAGAAACATGGGCTTGAACGACCTAATTTTTTGGTACATGTACAACTCGTTTTACTAAAGAAATATATATTTTTGAAATCTCTAATAGTAGAAGGATATATAGAGTCAAATTGTCATTTGATTAACAGTGTGCTAATGTCTAACATTTGTATTCCAAATATAAAAAGTTGTATTATCCACTTGAAAACCAAAACATGTAGTCTAGTGCTTATATTTTTGTGAATTTTTAGGATGATGAACGTAACATAAATGATGAGTTGTTTAAACAATCAATTAAAAAAAGAAGTTGTAAATGGTTACTTTTAAACCAACCCGTGATCGAAATATTCTAATCATAAATATTTTTTACTTGAACCATGTTTAATACTTTAACCAGTTAAAAAATTCGCTCGTTTAAATTAATATAAACACTGAGAATACATCGATAGTGAATTTGCCTTTTAAGAGTTTGAAAGAAAAAACATGTAATTTAGTAAACAATCATATATTTAATAAGTTAAAGTTTATTAAAATTTTAAATTTAAGTTAATCTTGCCTCTTCGTTCAATAATGTATTTATTAAAAAGAGAAAATTAAAGATTAAAAAGGGAAAAATGAAATGCAAAACTATTAACAAGAAAGATAAATATATTTAATATGAGAGATGAGAGTGAAAATTTTGTATTTAATAGGAGAGATAGGAGGGAAAATTTTGTAAGAAATACTTTGGTGATGACACGTGACGATTTAAACATTTATTTATTATATAGTATAGATTTGATTACTTATTTTATGTCATGTTATTTAAGGAAAAAAGTTATATTAGTAAAATAGAGTTGAGTTATTTTACACAACTAACAAAAATGAGAAGTGTGACAAATTATAATTAATTGACATGTGTCATATAGGGACCAAAGAAAAAATGGTATGAAAGTAATAGTACACATTTCCCTCTTCAAATGCAAGTCTCATGCTAATTTCTTAATAATTTTTAAACGTCTATAACTTTTTCATATGATATTTAAAAAAAAAAATAAAATTCACCATAATAGCACGCGTTTCTTATCATATGAGTATGAAGTTATATAAATTTTTTTTACGTCATTGTGTGTTTTTGCTTAACATTGTGTCTTTTTCGTCATTGTGTCTTTTTGTTTGTCAATGTGTTTTTTTCGCCATTGTGTCTTTCAACTGATTATTGTGTTTTTTTAAATACTAATAACATGGTTGTGTAATAATGTGTAGATATAATTAAAAATACCAACAAATTATCTAATACATAAACACAATGATGAATGCATATTACACAATAACATGAAACGTAAAACACAATAATGAATACATATAACACAATGGTCTGAAACGTAAAACACAATGGTAAATATTATACATATAACACAATGACCTGAAACGTAAAACACAATGAAATCTACATATTACACAATGAACATAATAATACTATCTTTCTCAACTTAAGTGAATGTTAAGCACAATGACTAAAACACAATGATAAGTAAAAAGACAAATGTTGAGCATAAAGATACAATGACAAACAAAAAGACACAATGATGTAATCTTTATTTAAATTTTTATCTTTTATATGAGTACAAATTGGAAAACACAATGACCAAAATCTATAACATAATGCATAGAAATATTCAATTAAAAAACACAATGAACAACCAAATAACAAAATATAAAAAAACCCACTAACTTTTTTTTATTATTATATAACAATATGATATTCAATTTAAATATAAGTTGGATTAAAATTTGTAGTTAAATTTAAGTATTGTAACATAAGAGCTTAAAATAAACTATTTGATCGAAATTGATAGTTTTAAAAAAATCACATAAACCAAAGTCTCTTTGATTTTTATTTCTTGAACGTTATTAAGCAAATTTACTTGTCACATTTTATTTATTTAATATAAAGTATTAAAATGGAAAAAATATGCTAGCTAGTACGTTCCAAACAGTTATTTTGATTTTGTTGATGTCAAATATGTACATTTCGTACGTTCTTTTAAAAAAATATTTATTGGGAGTGCCAAAAGCTCTGGTATAATAATCAAAGGGGTCTACTAGAGATACACCACTTGAGCAATTTACACACCATTCCCCCGTCTAATCATAGGCCTCATACGCAACGTATGCTGAAATACGCAACGTATAGAATATTAACTTAAGTTAGTCAAATCAAGGAAGCCATACGATCATATGGAAAACCATAGGAGTCATATGCTATTGAAACTATACGGGCCATATTCTTTTGTATACAGCTCGTATTATATGGAAGACGAGACGTATAAGATTTTAAACGAAACATGTAAATCTAACATAAACATATGAACCGTATAAGAAAGAATACAAATTGTATGCATGTAGGTGTTTGAAAAATCATGAAAAGTAATCTGTACGAATTGTATAGGAAATAATACGAAACGCATGACGAAGAATCTTTAAAATCGTACAATTACTTTTGAAGGAAGCGTGAAACGTGTTAGGTATAAAAAGAATCTTTAATCCATCAATCTCTCACTTATATTTATGTGTAATCGATTATTTGACCATATTGTAAGACGAATATTAGGTATAAAAAGAATCTCTCAACCATATAAATTGTGTGATCTCATAGAGTTTTTTACCCACTTACTTCTTTGAACGAGATAAATCTAACGATGAAGTCTGTGTATATTTTACTCACTTCTTTCTCCCCCTTCATCCCTTCCAAATGTTGTTAAAAATATTACCAACCTAAATTTATTTTTCCAACCACATTGATAAATTTCGTTGATGAAATGCATTATTTTGAAGAAAGTTTTGTGGAATCCGATGAATATTTCGCCACCGTTTTTGTGGAATCTGGTCATTTTTTCGCAACCGAACAGGTATAGGTTTTCTATTCATGTTTGTATTACGTTATCCTGTTATTAACAAAAATGAATCTTATTTTAGGTGTTTATGTGTTTTGATGAGTTGAAGCAATGGGCGTACAACACCGGACTTAACAATGGCTACGTGATAGTGACCCAAAGGTCTATGACAAATGTTGCTGGCGACAAGAACAATGTGTTTCTTAGATGTGATCGTGGTGGTGTATACAATGGGAAGGCAACTGTCAGACTCGTTGGTGGTACCAAGAAAATCAACTGTCCGTTTCAGTTGATTGCAAAGTACCACAAAGAGGAAGATGGTTGGAAACTAAAAGTTGTGTGTGGTACACATAATCATCCGCCTGCTATATATATGGAAGGGCATGAACTTGCAAAGAGGTTGAACCCTGCACAAAAAAGTTTTGGTTAAGGATCTGACAAACCAGAACGCGGATCCCCAAAACATTATATCAATAATAAGAAAGCAGGACCCTCGTTGTGCGTCTACGGTAAAAAATGTATACAACGAACAACAAAGGCAACGAGTATCCCTCCACGGTAATAAGTCTCCGATGCAGGTTCTTTTCACACTCCTGACTAATGTTGGTTACCTTCAAGAGCATGAGGTAAATGAATCCACTCACAAGTTGGAGAGGCTATTCATCGTTCATGAATTATCGTTCCCGATTTGGCGTGCATTCCCGCATGTATTGTTCATAGATGCAACATACAAGAAAAATAGGTACGGTTTGTCATTTGTTGAGATTGTAGGTGTAACTTCTACCCGTAAAACCTTTTGTGTAGTTTTCACTTTTATAAGTGACGAAACAGAAGATAGTTACACGTAGGTCTTAAGCCAACTAAAAAGGACGCTGGACAAGTGTATGCAACCACATGTCATACTAACAGACAGGGAGTATGCTTTGATTAATGCATGGCAACGGCAATTCCCAAACACTGAAATGTTACTGTGTCGATTTCACATATATCAAAATATTACCAAGCACCACAAGCAAAGTTTTCCACTTGAAGAAGACTGGGAAGTCTTCCTCCGTAAGTGGAGAGTGTTACTCAATTCTCCCACCAAGGAGTCGTACCTTTACCATTGCCAACGACTTGAAGAAAAATACTCTTCAAGCCACCCAAGTAAGTCTTAAATTTATTCACCGTGTTGTTACATGTTACCGTTAATTGAGGCGTGACCAATTGTGTTTACAATTACAGGACTATTGTTCAAATGTTGTTCAAAACTTTCTTACATTTAAATAAAAAGGTTATTTATCTGTTTTACATTTAAATATGTATGCGATATAATATTGTTCAAAGGTTATTTGTCGGGTTTCGGGTTTTTTCCCATCGGGTTCGAGTTTCACTGCCATCCCTACTTACATTGCCATCCTAACGTTTATGTACTTGTTCAGGGGCCACATGTCGACGAGTGGCAGTCGCATGGCAATGCCGGGACGCTGAATCAGGATATGCGATTAATTAATATGTAGTAGCGTATGATATGGATGGAGAGGATGATAGAGTGGTTGGTTAGAGACAGGAACGATCCCACTGATGATGTGCCATTACGTGATACCCCGGCTCCACCAAAGGAGTCGCGTCCGCAGGAGGAGTCGGGCTTTCATGATGTTGGTGATGTTGCTAGTGATGATGTAGGTGATGATGATGCTAGTGGTGTTGGTGATGATGATGATAGAGGTGCCGGTAATGATGATGATTTTGGTTATGAAGATAGTTTTGGTGATAGTAGTGATGGGGATCATGGTTATGATGATGCCTAGTATGATAAATGCACAATTTAGCTTATTATGGTTTATCTTTTAAAGTTGACGCACGTAAACGTTATCTTTTTTTGTTGTACGTGTGGATTCTAGTAATTTGGATGGATGTCGTAGTAATTTCCTTTTCAAACTATGTTTGGGTTTGATGAATGTTAATGTTTATATTTTTATGTATTTGTTATACAACTTTGTGAGTTTAGTACTTAGAAATGTTCATGGTTTCGTCTTTTTTAGGTCAAACCCAAAACCGACCCAAAGTCTTCACAATTGAGCTAGCATGGCCTATGTTCGTGTTCATTCATTTAGTTAATGGAAAAAAATTCCTTGCTCATGTTCGTCATATATTAAACGAGCAGACATCATCGAACGGCCCGCCAAACAGTTCGTCAAACATTCGGTTCATTTACAGCCCTAGTTAGGTTACACTTTGTTCTCCAGTAGAAGCAGGCTGCAAAATTCATTGACATGAAAGTAATTATTTAAAGGGATAAGTGAACTAGTGTTCTACTGTTCTTGAATTCAAGCTAAATCATTATCAAATTCATTTAAACCATAATTATTGTCCGGTTTATTCATCTTTAGATGTTAGTTATGTCAATAGTTGATCACTGGCTCATGATTTTAGATTTTACCAAATAAACCATATTTACTAACTGCAAAATATTATTTGCATTTGAACCAAAAAGGATCTAGTCCTGGTGCAAGAAGCTCACATGCAATCACTATTGTTGGAGACAAAGCTTATTTTGTTACACATTCAAATACGAAATGTATACATTTTAGATGATTCGTATTTAAGCTATACGAAATGTATCCTTTTTATACGAAGCGTTTATTAATTTTACTTAAAAGTTGTTCATATGAATCGTATGCTTTTCATATTATTCGTATTGTTTATACAAAAGCCATATGAACCGTATAACATTACATACGAAGCGTATGACGTCTGAAAAAGTATTACAGCATACGGGTCGTATACTGAGCATACGAAACATATACTGAACGGTGTGTAAATATGCCTATTTAATAGGTATAGATGGTGTGCCTATAGAATTTTCCTAATCACAACAATATTGAATGACCACTAAGAACAAATCATTATATAATTTTTATATATCTAATTTTAAAGTAACGATAGAATCCTATTACCTAAAATTATGAAGAATCAGGTAGACATCCTGCTGATGTTATTGGCTTGTAAAATTTATTAAACCGTGCGGCGCGGCTGTGAGTCGAGAATAATTCAATCAGTTCCGTGTTACGAAAACATAAATAAACCCAAAAAAACCTTTGTTAACGCCCAAATATAAATGAACATAGCAAAAACCATGAGTTACGGTGGCAAACCGACGACACTTTGGTTGGTATCTAATTACTGTGCCTAAAGTAAAACAAAACATAAATTCATTCAAACCTAATTACAACAATTTAACATACTTATAATATAAACAAAACATGCGGCGAACAAAAAAAACTACGCACGTTATAGTTGCGAACTAAAACGAATTCGCTGATTCTAAAATCGACGGACAAAAAACATTGTAAAAAAATCTGTGCGTGACGTTCGCGAACCGACGCGAACTCGGTCGGTATCGAAGTTTTATGCACTAAATCGTACAAGAAAAACCATGTGTTGTGGTGGTTAATTGACACAAGTTTGGATGGAATCGGGTTACGCCACATGATTTAAAGTAATAAGTTAATTTCTGACAAACAAAATACAAAAAAATAACATATTTCAATTTAAACTCTATGGCGAAAACCAAAAATGTACTTGTGTTGCGGCCGGAAACTGACACAAATTCAACTGGAATCGACGGACAAAAAGAAAAAAAAAACTTCCGGCGATAAATCCAACCATAATCTGATGCAAATTTGGCCGGGGTCATTTGACTGTATCAACGGTAAAAAAAAACCGCGTTTTGGGGAAATGACTCGACACAAATATAAAAACAGTCACACCAACTTAGGGTATAAGCGTGTGACCAATAGTTGGTACATGTTTTGTAAATATAACATATTTTAATGTTGTAAAGCGGAAGACTTGATTAAAATATTAATACAATTTAAAAGTCGGGAATTAAACACTCGATAGTTGGTATAAAAGTGTTTGAAACATGAAAACCACAATTTACATTATCTTAATATTAAAACTTCATCTGAGCCATCAGATCGTCTAATGGATATCCTCCGTCTCCAAACATCTACTTATGATTACCTGTAAAATAATTTATAAAATATGTCAACAACGCATGATGGTGAACACGTTGACATAAATATTTAATTACTTAATCATCCCCTCAAGACATAACTTAGGTCTCGGCCCAACGTGGCTTAGGAAATAATCAACATCTGGAATCTGAATAACTATTACAAACTTCAGTTCAACTCGAAATCGCTCAGCAAACACCGCAATGTTCGAGATTACTTAGCTACTAACAATATGCGCAAGAAAATCCCCTCTCGGACATTATTAGGTCTGGCCCAACGTGGCGGAGTCATTATCAAGCGTGGAGCGGCGTGCCCACTGTCTAACCACATATGCAAGGATCCAGACAAACGTATACGATAGCCTGAGAGCCAACGATTACTTTTGTATATAACGTTTTAGTGGTACATAATCCCATGTAAACATTTAAAGACTCGATTTATAAAGTTGTAAAGAGTTTGGACGTATTCACAATCTGTTATGATCAGTGTGTCTCACTTATGCATTTAAAGCCCCGGTCCCGGTGCTCTACTTTAGCGTTGAATTTACTCATAAAAACAGTTCAAAATATCAGAGTGAATTACAATTTTTCGCGTAATCAATAAAGTCAACCATTCATTATAATAACCCTAAAAGTTAAACAAACATTCAAACATGTCCTAAGTACAACATCACAATAAATCATAATTTCTAATATTCAAATGTCAGCTTCTTTATTGTTTTGCCATGTGTGCTTTTCAAGTCAACTATCTCATCCAACTCACCCGCGTGCATACTAAAAGTCAGCTACGCTGAGCAAGTTCTAGTTAATCAGGCAATATACATTTCATTCACATATATTTGTATCTAAAGACACGCATTGTATACTTCAATTACCTTTCATTCATACACACTTGCATAAGTACTTTATTACTTTTATACTTTCAAACTTTTACTTATTTCTTGTTTTATCTTACTAATACATACATACTTATCTCTACGTCTTAAAAAAGCACTTCGCCCTACTTCCTTGAGTATTATTAGGGCCCGGTTTCCTTTCCGCCTCGAATATTATTAGGGCCCGCTTCCCTTCTGCCTCAAATATTATTAAGGTTTGGTTCCCTCCTGCCTCAGATATTATTAGGGTCCGGTTCCCTCCTACCTCGGATATTATTAGGGTCCGGTCTCTCCTGCCTCAGATATTATTAGGGTCCGGTTCTCTCATGCCTCGGATATTATTAGGGTCCTGTTTCCTTAGGCATCAAATAACTATACAATCATACAATAGACATACATATGTTCATATACGCTTACTTGTTTACTTCTAATTCTTTTTACCTTCAATATCATTCATATATCATCACTAAACATACAAACAACATACACTTAACACTTAAGGTAAGTGTATTAACAAATCACATTGATAATGCACACAACCCCAAAAACATACAAGAAAATGAGGCTAGAAACTCACCTATATCATGTTCCTTTCTAAGTTAACAGTAATGCCCATCCTTATTTGTGCACAATTAACTGTGTAATAATTATAACTATCAATTAACTACTTTTAACTATATCACACTTCTATGTTGGTGAAACCCCTAGCTAACAGAGGTCCGGGGGCAGCACCCCTGGCAGCGAGGTTCTAGTGGGGGAAACCCCTAGCAGGGTCCAAGGGGCAGAGCCCCTACTGGCGTTAAGCTGAAGTTCAAACCATTCGAATCAAGTTTTGAAACCATTCAAATCGAGTTTTCAAACCGATCGAATCAATTTTTCAAATCATTCAAATCGAGTAATTCGATTCGAATCGTTTCTAGTTTGATTCGATTCGTTTTCCAAATGAATTGAGTTTATTAAGAACTCTATTCAAACATGGTTTTTCGTGTATTTCCATTCTAATCATTTCTTTACATCCATCCATGTCCGTTTTACTGATAAAACGATTTTCGGGCCATAACAACTTCGTTTACTCATTTTAACATGGTCCAAACGTCACTCATTTGTCCCGTTTCATTCCAAACAACTTGTTTACAGTCAAACTTATATTTTTCTTACATAACATGGACCGATTTTCCTTAGTATCAAAACTTAAGGAAAACCGACCTTAAAAACTTAACATTTTACATAAAATGTACCTTTTTGGTTAACTTCTAGCTTCGGGTTTGATTCAAAAAGTGAATCTAGACATTTTTCTTTCTTGTATAACGAAGATCTAACACAAACTCTTCTTGGTTCGGATTCGGATCTGAGCCGGAATGGAAGAGGAGTGTTTGTGTGTATGTTATGGAGGTTGGATGTAGGAAATGAGGGTTTTAGGGTTTTAGGGGGGGGGGGGTTATGGTGTTTTTATACCCCTAAGCCCATGGACCCAAGACCCATCACCATCTTTTATTTCATCTTTTATTGTCTAAGCCCCCACTCTATTATTTTTATTTAACTTATCTAAATAATAACACACCATTAAGTAAACAAAATTATATTATTTACTATTATCAAAAGTAGGATGTTACAGTATGCTTCTTGTTACCTCGGACCTATAGTACGAGAATAACCTTTTATAAAAATACTAGATTAATGATCTAGTTTTAGACCTTTAGTTTATTTTCATAATCATTATCTTGATAATCATTTCTCTTTTATAAAATACTTGGAACGTTAGTACAAGAGTTTTCATCATTAAATACTACGTTTGTTCTTCATGAAGAAACATATATACTATGTTTCTTCTTTATTAAGAAACATCATAAAATCTTTATAATCATAAAGAAATAATATTTTTTCTATACCATTGTGTTATGAAAACTATATTTCACTTATTAGTTGATCAAGGTATAGACTATACCCTAGACTAGGGTCTAAGCCATATATAATAAAATAATCGGGCAAAACCCTTACCTAGTATGGCTATGTTATATGAAATGCATAGGCTTGAAGCGGGCAACACTTGTACTTGTCGGTGGGTAATGAAGAGAATGAACGAACAAAGCTTCAAACACTTGCACGTACTACGAGAACGAACTCGTCCAATGGTCGGGATCGTGTCACCCTTATGGAGGTGAAGTGTGTGTTTTGAAGTGTGGATGGATGACCATGACATCACCCCATGGCTGCTTATTTATAGGCAAAAATTTTGCTCCTTTTCGTCGCGCGAAGGGCTTCTATCCTGTCCGTTCTCGTAGCGCGAAGGACAAGCTTAAACCGCCTGTAATATTTTGTCCTTTGCGATACGCCTAAAAATATACATCTTTTTAGCATCAAATAATCTCTAAAAACTGCAACTTCTATCTTATAGTATAGTTAAAATAACTACTTATCATGTTAAAATGTATTTTCAGGTGAATCCAAGCCTCAAACGATGAAACGAATAAAAAAACAAAGAAAAACCAAAGAAAACAGCAAAACATGGGGCTGTGCTTTCAGGAAACATGGGGCTGTGCTTTTAGGAAACACGGAACCGTGCTTTTGGAAGCACGGGGCCGTGCTTACCTTTCAGAAACGACATAAAGAATTAGCACATGTCAGTAAAACGCACGGGGGCTTGCCTCAGGAAGCACGGGGCCGTGCTTACCTTCCAGAAACGACAAAAAGAATTAGCACATGTCACTAAAAAGCACGGGGCCGTGCTCATCAAGCACGGGGCCGTGGCCACGTCACAGAAAAGATAAAATAAATCTGGCACATGTATTAAAAATGCATGGGGGCTTGCTCATCAAGCACGGGGCCGTGCCTCACTCTCCAGATTGCCTATAAATAGTGGCTCTTGTGCCATTTGAAGAGTGTGCCTTGAAAAGAGTTATATCCGGTTTTCACTTATAAAAACACACACTAACACTCACATAGAAGGTTTAGTGAAGAGTTTGAAGGCTTGGAGATCACCACCATCAACCATCATCATCAACCATCATCACCATTATTAAGAAGGAAGATTCATCTACATTTGGTTAGATCATTCCAAGTTTAATCATGTATTTGTTATCATCATTCATCTTAATGTTCATCATTATGCTCATTATGAGCTAAACTCTATTTACCATCTAAAATCTATGAAGAAGCTTTGTTTTACTTGATGATTATATAAAACATGTGGTTTAGTTTGGTAAAGTACATGGTTATCTTACAATTATCTTTTGATGAGAAATGTTTCACCATCTTAAAATACTAATTCAAAGTTGGTGATTGTCAATTATATTGGCAATCGTTCATGATCAATTCATGTTCTTGAAAGATAGAAATACTTTGATACATTATCGGAACATGGATCCTTATATTGTACTTAGAAATGATGAGATATAAGTTATGATGTATTTCTCTAAGTCTTGGTAATCCGAAAATGGCTTTGCTTAGGATATCATGCTAGTTAAAGAAATCATATGTTAACGGAATGTGTAATTATAACCTACATAAATCAACCAAGGGGAGGTTGTGTGAGTTAACTACAACCACTCGAAGTTGTTAGGATTGGTATTTGAGAAATCGAAGTCAATTCTAATCATTCTACTTTACCAACTGCTTGTCTACTTAAATTGACATTCTCGGGGTAGCATGCTATTAAGCATAGGATGGACTTGAAAATATGCATGCTATTATTCATTATGTCATAGAATGTGTTCACTTAAAAATGAGGATCATAATTCTATCATATATTATTAGGACAAGTCTATCACATGTTTAACTATTAATCATCAAGGAACAATGGAGTGGATTCTAGATATTAGATGGTAACCTTCGCTTAATTGAACAACTCGTTTAGAATCTCTTGTCTTTGTCACCTATATATTATACATAAGTATTTATATTTTATAAAAGTTCAAAAATTAACCCAAAATGATTAAAACCTCCGATTAAAGTAAAACGACGATTTATCATTAGAAACATTTGTGTCCACGGATCGATACTTGGTTCTTACCAATACTATTCTACATATACGATAGGTACACTTGCCTATTTTGTGTGTGTTTAGTCTTTGTAGAAATCACTTTTATAAATTTAAAACACGATCTTGTGCAAAAGCAACTCATTCCATCTCTTTCATATTCTATACCACCACACGCAGAGCACATCAAAGTTTTTGGCGCCGTTGCCGGGGACACGGTACATTTCTAAGAACGATCCAAGTTTTAATTTAATCATTGTCTATAATTGTACAAATTTTTTATCTCCTATTTTATTTTATTTTATTTTATATTTTTTTTAAATACTAAAATATATAATTTTACGGCTAGCCTACTTTTTACCTTTATTTACCTTACCTTGCTTTAGCTTAATTAATTTAGACCTTAGTTAAAATAACTTAGCTTAACTTATAGTTTAATTACACTAACTTTAGCTAACTTTTACTTTAGTGTTTAATTTTGATTTAGTCCCATGTATGTCTTCTACTTTTGAGCCTGAGCTTGTTTCTCCAATTTCTGAACCGGAACGACTCTTTCGTCGACGAGCACGTAAACGGACAGCAAAAACCGCCGAAGCAATCAAAGACGAATCAGTAGACGCCACCGCATAAGGAGAAAATCAAACCGAAGAAATGATGGCGGCCCAGAACAATGAGCCGAACATGAGCCAGTATGCCAAGCCAACTCTCGAAGGCTTCGGCAATGGAGTGGCTCCACCCGAAATCACCGAAAATTTCGAAATCAAATCAAGCACCATTCATATGGTGGAAAATTCAGTTCAATTTCATGGTCTCCTCGACGAAGACCCTTTTTCTCACATATCTCGATTCCTACGAATCTGCGGAACCTTTAAAATCCAGAACTGTTCAGACGATCAGATCAAACTCAAACCTTTTCCTTTCTCTCTAAGGGGCCAAGCCCTAGAATGGATAGAATCTATTTCCTCTGGTTCCACCACCACTTGGGACCATATGGTTGAACAGTTTCTCCTCAAATATTTTCCGCCCGATAAAACTGCCAAATACCGAGGCAGCATTACCGGATTCCGGACCGATGATGATGAGTCGTTACACGCAGCATGGGAAAGATACAAAAGTCTTCTGAGAAGACGCCCACACCATTGACTGAGCGTATGGTTACAAGTACAAACTCTCTTTGACGCACAATCCAGTCAAAACAAACAGGCCATCGACCAAATCGCTGGTGGAGACCTGGGATCCAAATCACCTAACGAAGCATTTGAAGTCCTGGAGAAAGCTGCAAAGAAGAGTTTCGCTTACAACCAACCAAGATCTACACCTACCCATAATGGAATACACCACGTCGATTCCAACACTCTTGTCATAGCACAACTTGAAGCCATTTCTAAAAAATTCGAACAGCTTCAAGCCGAACTATCAAAAACCAGACTCACCTGTGACACTTGTGGGGGAAATCATAAGATGAGCGACTGTAAACAAGTCATCATGGCCATGGAAGAAGTCGATTTCATCGCTCGTCAGAACAACGCTTTCAGCAACAACTACAATCTAGGATGGAGAAACCACCCGAATTTCAGCTGGAAAGATGGAGGTAACGCTCAAACTTTACCATGGTTTGAAAAAGACCGATAAATCAATCATTTCAGCCTAAACCTCAATTTCAAGATCAAAGTTTTAGTAGCCATCAAAACCCAAGCTACTCAAAGATCGAAAAAATGTTAATCCAACTCATGACCAAAACAAATGAAGCTGAAAAGAAGGCCGACTCAAGAGCTGTTGATATCATCGGAGTATTGCTGAAACATGAAGCTGACCTGCAAAGTCAACAAGCATCATTGCAGAATCTAGAAACTCAGATCGGACAGATTGCCCGACAATTGTCTGAAAGACCACCTAGCGCTCTTCCAAGCAACACTATAACAAACCCAAATGCAACAGCCGACGCTGTTACATTAAGAAGTGGCACAACCATTGTTGCCTCACCAACTTCAGAACCAGTTATTGAGAAGGAATTCCCTGATAAAACGCAGGAAAGACTGATCCCAACAGGCACCGTACAACCTAAGGAACCAGTCCGAACTTATGTTCCACCTATTCCATACCCTGGACGGCTGAAACAGGAGAGATTGGAAGCTCAGTACGGGAAGTTTTTAGAACTCTTCAAACAACTCCACATCAACATCCCTTTCGTCGAAGCCATTGCTCAAATGCCGACATATGTAAAGTTTCTCAAAGAAGTGCTGACCAACAAAAGGAAGCTGGAGGAGCTCTCGCACGTCACCTTGAGTGAAGAATGCTCAGCTGTCCTCCAAAGAAAGCTGTCGCCGAAAATGACCGATCCAGGGAGCTTTACTATCCCTTGTCTCATAGGAAATTTGTCTGTTAGCAATGCCCTGGCTGACCTAGGAGCTAGTATTAATGCTTGATGCCTTATGCGGTTTTTGCAAAACTAGGGATAGGAGAACCAAAGCCCACATGCATGAGCATTCAGTTAGCTGACCGATCCATTATATGCTTACACATATATATGTGTTAAGGGCGCTAGGTAAATATAAACTATGTTATATATGTTATAGAATTACCGATATGAGTGACGTAAGAGAAAAGATAGGCGTAGAGGACGCGACGATTGTAACATCCTACTTTCGGTTATTATAATAAAAATAAATTTCGTTATTTCATAGTGGGTCGTTATCGGTTTAGATAAATAGAATACGAGTTGGGCTAGGGTTGGGTAAATGAAAATGGGTTATGGACTTGGGTTAGGAAAGAAAGAAGGAAAGACCATGGGCTTAAGCCCATGATCCATAAATATATAAACCCTTAATATCCATTTAATCCTCATTCACACATATTCCATACACCACCCAAAACACACACTTAAGATTTCTCTCTAGTTCTTCCTTATCTCTAGCCGAAATCAAGAAGGAAACCGAGCACCGACCCGAGGTAATGATAGTTTAGTATTGTACGAGCCTAAAACGTTAGTTATAGTCGCGTAACGACGAGCCGACACCGTTAAACCGTTTAAATCAAAAGATCCGGGTGGAATCGGGAATAAACCGGACCTAAGATGAGTTTAGGGATCACCCTAGCTCAAATCTGGATCAAACGGGACGAAAAACGATGAAAACGGTGGAAGAACGAGTGAGATCTCGTTTTTCCGGCGAAAACGCGGTTTTCCGGCGATGACGGCGCCGGAAAAGGCGGCGCCGGAAAAGATAAAGGTGTTTCCCTGACCCAACCCTAGTTCGCTAAGGAAACTTAGAGAACTAGAGGGTGATTCTTTAGCTAGTTCGCTAAGGAAACTTAGAGAACTAAAGGGTGATTCTTTAGCTAGTTCGCTAAGGAAACTTAGAGAATCAGAGGGTGATTCTTTAGCTAGTTCGCTAAGGAAACTTAGAGAACTAGAGGGTGATTCTTTAGCTGATTCGCTAAGGGAACTTAGAGAACCAGAGGGTGATTCTTTAGCTGATTCGCTAAGGGAACTTAGAGAACCAGAGGTGATTCTTTAGCTGATTCGCATAAGGAAGCCTAACGAACTAGGCTTGATTCTTTATCCGATTCGTTAAGGAAAAGGGTAACGAATTACCCTTGATTCTTTAAGACCATTAACAAAGATAACGAATTAGAAGGTCTAATTCGGTAAGACCAAAGTAACGAATTGAAGTTTAACAGAAGGACAGAATGGTCCTTGAACTTAGAAAGGAATGAATTAATTACAAATAAGCTAGTGATATGGCTAGTAATAGATAAATAATACGAGTAATTGTTATAAAGTTAGCCGCGCCCAACTGAAGAAAGGAATAACAATTAACGGTGAACGTAACCGACTTCAGGTGAGTTTCTAGCCCCATTTATGTGTTATGTTTTCGGGGCTGTGTGCATGCTCAATATGTTTGTTAATACGCTTATCCTAAGAGATAAGTGTATGCCTTATGTGAATAATGTGAAATGTATGAATGATTGCTTGATGGTACGTGAACGATCTTCGGATATTGCACGTACTGTCAGGTTGTAACGCTATGTATAAGGTAAGTATGATATGTATGCTTGTGTATGAACGTGATAAAGTTAATAAAAGAAGGAAAGGATGGTTGTATGGTTGCATGGTTACGAAAAGGGTACCGAGCCCTAATAATACTCGAGGTATGACGTATGGTTGCATGGTAACGAAGAGGGAATCGAACCCTACTGATGTTCGAGAACTAGGGAACCGAACCCTACTAATATTCGAGGAAAGAGGGTACCGAGCCCTAATAATACTCGAGGAAAGAGGGTACCGAGCCCTAATAATACTCGAGGAAGGAGGGTACCAAGCCCTAATAATACTCGAGGAATGTAGGGCGTAATGCTCTTTATAACGTAAGATATGAAAGCAAGTTAGTACAAAAGAAAGTACGAAAGTATGAAAGTATGATTGAAAGAATATAAGTTTGTATGTATTGTATAATGTATGATTAACTTGAACTCACTCAGCGTAGCTGACTTTTAGTATGCACGCAGGTGAGTAGGACGAGGCAGCTCGCTTGAGGAGACACGTGACATTGAATAAGAGGCTGGCATCAGAAGGCTCAAGACGTGATATGTTTTAATTACTTTGTTTTTGAAAGACAAGTTGTTTGTTTAAGACAAGTTTTGGATTGTTACGAAATGTTTGACGAAAGTTTTTAATGTTCCGCGAATGTTTTAATTAATTCTGATATTTAGAACTGCATTTATGAGTAAATCCAACACGAAAGTAGAGCTACCGGTAACGAGGCCTTACAACGATGTGAAAGGACATGTGATGAATGTGATGATACAGGGTTGAGGGAGGAGAATGAGTGGTTGCCCGTTGGAGGAGTAGGGTTCTCCAAAAAGTTCATTGCTCATAGCTAGCTTGCTCAAAAATGTGTCGTTTATGACCAAGATTAGATGAGTTTGCTCATTTGTAAGAGGCAAACTTGTTACAAGGTAAGCTCGCTCGTCGGCTCGATCACTCATTTGACTCGTTTACGCTAAACTAAGTTTTAAATCTTAATGAGTTTCCAATTCAATTTTTAATAGGCTCGTATAACATGGTTCATAAGTCAACTAGTGACATGATAATATAATTTTAATTTAAAATTCTTGCTCGATATTTTATTAGCAGGAGTTTAGAGCCGAGTTGACTTGGCATGGTTATTTTCATTCTGAAACCCGAGTTGTAGCTGGTTCGAGTAGCTGACTTGCTGAAGAGAGGATGTCATCACCCCTTTCTTTTTTTAACAACGTTTGGAACCACCCCCAATATTCGAGTGAGACTTCCTGAGACGGATGTCAACCTTCCATACCGATTTTGACATTTCGGACTTAACTCACCCAGAAATAACATCAAGAAGAAAACCAACCACTTTGGAAAAACCCCTTAAGTCAGGTTTTGAACCAAAAACCTCAAAGATCTCAAGAGTTATTATCTTCATACGATTGGACCAGAAGCCCAAATGCATGCCCTCCCCGTTGAAAAGGGTCTTAGTCTGAAGTCCTTTACCCCCAACTCTTTCTAAAAAGAATACTTAGAAAAATTAAATGAAACTTTCCGTTGCGGCATTTCTTTACTTCTGAAGATTTAGTGCATCAAAATAACTTTCTTTCAAAATATTATACTTTGTTATCTAGCTACTTTTTTCTTTCTAAATACTCTTATCATGTACTTAAAAAGAGTATAATTAATATTTATCTTTTGAAATTAATGTGTTGGGTTTGTATTTGTTCATCAAACTCAACTAAGTTACTATTGATGCTCAGTTAGTTCCGATGAGAAAAAAGTGTATCGAAGCTGAGTGGGAAATGCCTTTGAAAGAGATTTATTGTTGATAAGACAATTTGTTATTGTGGGCAAGCTGCCACTAACAAAAACTTGGTCCGGATATAACAACTTTGTGCTAACACACAAGTCGTTGACAAAAGAACATGGCACTGGAAGAAGATTGTCATCGAAGATCAAAGGAACTGAGGCAACTTCTTGTTGATAAGGTAAATTTCCACTTAGAGAGGTGGGTACGGATGCGGCATGGCTCGACTGACAATTCAAGATGCTAGGGAAAACCGACGCATCCTAGTGACACGCGTGTGACATGGGTATGAGCGACATAAGTTTGCCAGGGGAACCACAAAATCATATGGTTTATGCACAAGTATATGGTTTAGTTAAAAATGTTTGAAAGTATAATTTATGTGAATTACTCAAATGGTGAAATGTTACCCTATTGTTACAATTTCAAGACTGCTTTAGCATGTTGGAAAATTTATTCTTATAGAAGATTATTGCAACCTCTTCTAATATACTTCTATTTTATTATATGGATGTTATTATAAGATTTCTTAAGTTTTATAGATCTAACACATCAATGTATTATATTTATTTGTATAAAAATAATCACATTTATAGAACTTTTTGATTTTGATAAAACTTGTTATAGTTGTGATTTTTAACTTCGAGTTGTTCATCCATTTTCTCGTTAAGCACTATTTTTATAACTTTCAAATTATTAATAAAAATTTGGTTATATAGGTTTAAAAAATGCGTTCGTAATCTTTATAAGAATTCACATCATGCATTTTTTAAATTGATGTGTCTTGAATACCCAAGCATGTGTAGGCACGTTGATAAATCATATCTTCTTAAACTGCTTGGTTTATCGAATTCCGCTATTGATGTGATAGATTGACAGTAGACCGTGCATCAACCAACATGCTCCTCTTTTAGATGTGTTTTATGTGTATATAAATAGTTATAGTTTAGTATTTGGATCACATGTTTATATTTATATTGTGATTATATATATTTATGAGGAACAGTACGTGCGTTTCCTTAACAAATATATATCTTGCTTAGTACCGGAAGAACCAACAAAAAATATGGCCGATCAAGGTTGCTTTATGCTTAAAAATGGCAAGACATCTTCCCTCGCCAAGAATAATCATGTGTCATGTCGTCTCAGAGGCCGTGCTCTTTCTAGCCGTGACTTGTCCCATTATGTATGTTGACACTTGACACTAAAAGTCACTGGTTCATTGTACCCTGTGATGGGATATCTCATTATATATAAATATATATTTTTTGTAATTACTTTTTGTATAGTTACAAACATAAATAAAAAACCATATTTTTGTCAACCTATAAGCCTACAAACTTACCCATAATTGGCATATGGGTGGGAGGCTGAGTGTGACGGTGACAAATTAACCTTACCTTTACTTTAAGGGATAGAGGTTGTTTCGATAAGGCTAATGGCTTCAGTTTTACGTTTTCATCATATTATTCTTTACGTTTTTGGCATAGTGCACATACGACGGCATATAATGTACTTTGAATAGCATAGCATGAACGCTAGAATATCAAAAGAAGTGGCTCCGGATCCTTGGAACCTAACATCTTTTTTACATTACTGAAAACTGTTCTTTATAGAAACACAAATATTATTGTCCAAATCTTGTACAAATTATTTATTTTATGTAATCTCCAATTTATATAACTAAATGAATTCCAACTAGCTAACTTGTTTGCATGTGAAACAAACAAAAATGATAGATATAAGTAGATGGCTAAAGATTTTCACTAATTTGTTGCATGTGAAACAAACTAGCGATTTAGTATTAGCATTTTCTTTTCGGTAAAATGGTAACCAAAAAGTACGGTCAATATAAACTAAAAAAGTATATAGAACCATTAACTTCAAAATCTTGATTAAATATCTCAATTAGTAAAAGAATACAATTACCATTTATTCGGTTTTTAACTAGACGAGTTCAAGAAATAAAGACTGATGCTGCTCAAGTTCATGTACTTTAAATCTTAGTCCGGTTTATAATTGTTACTGCCGTTACACAAAATTGATGTGCCAGTTTCTTCGTTGCAAATACTCACAGTTTCTTTATATTAGAAACATAAAACAATAGCTTGTTTATGGAAGAAGCACCAGTTTTAAATTAACAATGCTTAGCTAGTATACATAATGGTATAGAACTTGGCCAAATGAATTTAAACTAAATCATCATATATAAGCTCATTGCAATTTGGTATAAATATTTAAGTTTGTGACTAGAAGTCAAATATATAGTGAGACACACTAAAAAGAAAAAAAAAACATTAACAACAAGATTCTTCATAGTCTTCATTGTTCATATAAATATAGAGATCATACCCAAATGAAAACCAAATTTAAACTAGCAATAATCCTTGAAGTACCATAGCATGCTTTGTAGTAAGTACCCTTGAGTACTCTTTTTAATTTAGCATAAAATCAAAGATAATAATTAAGATCCAGAAATAAATTAAGAAACAAACAAAAAACTAGTTCATACCTTGATCTAATATGATTTTATTTCTTGAAATTCAAGTATTATATATCTTGCTGTGACGCCACACGTTTCCGTTTCTTCTTCTCGTAGCTGATCCCTCTTGCTTTCGATTGCAAATCCCGAATCTCACGAAGGTAAAGCTTCACGGCTCGTGCCCCAAAAGGGTTAACCTCCGGGGCACCGCCGTTCTCTTCATAGGCCACTCTAAGGCGGCCTATGAGGGCATCCAGACTGCCCCAAGCTTGTCTGAGTGGACAAGGACAAGGGGCAGGTGGGTTCGGGTGTCCGTAAAACGGACATATCATGGTGTGAACCTTAGTCTTTCCAAACTGGTCTAGGTAACAAAGGAATTCAAGCACATTTGCACCACTGCATTGTGAAATAAAGAGTGGTGGATGGTGGTTTCTTAAGTACTGGCAGAACGTGTTCCAGTCTCGACGTTTCTGGTTTTCGTAGCGGCTCGGGGTAGTGGATGCCACCGCCTGAGAAGTACTAGAGGAACTGCCAGATGCAACGGTGGTGCTGAAATCTTGGTGAGCAGTAGTAGTACTGTTGTTGATACTGTTATTGGTTTCAGAGTATGCATCCATTGGAATTTAGGGTATATGATATCTCTAGGTTTTCTTAAAATGGGTAGATTTTGATTGTTATCTAAGAAGTGATGGTTGCTTTTTTTATTGTCTTTCTTTTTCGGGGTATCTTTAAATGCTGCTAGGGTTTTCTTTATAATTGCAAGAGCAGTGAGAGTGAATCTGAGTTTCCTGAAATAGTGAAAAGTAAATTGGGATAACTGTAGTCTTACTTTAACTTTTTTTATTTGTTTAATGGTTTGATGTCAACAGTTTATTGGTTGACTGATAGTCTAGTTGGTTTCATTGGTAGGGTTGTGTCTCATGCCATCTTTTATTTTATACATTTTTTAGTACCTTTTTTTGGATGGAACAAGTAGAGACAGTTGGGTTGGTACGAATTAACAAATGACAAAATGTTAACACTTGATAAAAAATTTAAAACCTTATCACTTTTAGTGATTAAAAAGGATAATGGTTTGAAAATATGTGTTTTATGATTAATCTCGAGAACGATTATATACATGTTTCGCGTATACCATGTTTCAGACTCGCTCAGACGTTAACCCGGACGCCTTACCCGGGTCAAAGGTCGCACAGACTCGAGAAGGCGGACCGGTGTTTGACCCGGATGACGTCATAAATAAAAAAAATACTAATTTTTATATACAACTTTACAAATTTTTATACATATATATAGTAAATTTATATACCTTTATGCATAAATTTATCAATTTATGGACCAAGTATAAACTATTAAGGTTTGAGAGGTTAAAGTGTTCATATGGCCAAAGATAATATGTTTTCCATGTAACCCTAGCTGTTCACATCGTCGTTCCCCCCTGTTCAAACATAGACACACACCATGCTTATCACGTATATAAATTTGGTCCAGTTTTGCTTCGATTTTGGTTCTATTTAAGGTAAGAACTCCTTCTACATGGCTCGCTGTTGGCATGCCATTTGCAGTATAGGATGAGAGAATCATCATGATAGAGGTAGTTTCTTCAACGGACACTGCCTCGTTTGTTAACATAGTGCCACTTCTTCTTTCTTGGCTTTGGCACTTGAGAGGTATAGCAGCATTAACTGGAAGTGCAATCACAGACGTAGTCTCTGGAGCAGGATCTTTGAGTTCCGGTTCTGGTGTATCCAGATTTGGTGAGTAGCTAAGGTAGTGCAGGTCCCTTGACCGGATCTAACAACACTATTACTAGTTAACTTGGATCAACCTCTACACTAGATAGCGAAAATTACTAGTGATGACCGAGATCTCAAATCTTGTTTAGTATATGTTTATTGCCGTGAGAAAGGGAGAGCAGAGAGAGTTTGAGAGTTCAAGAGAATAAGGTTTGACAAAAGGTTGCCTGTGTAAGAGTTACACACACTATATATAGTGTGTGAGCTCATACACATTCTATTGATTATTACCAGCCCAATGGGCTTCATTACACATGGTCTTGGGCCCAAACACACATATGAACTAAGTCCAACTAGCAACATTTCATAAACGAAACATTGAATACAAATACGAAAGACTTAATACAAAACTGGGCCTAACAATCTCTCTCTAGTCTTTGGTATATGTCTTATTAGCTTCCATCATCAGTCGGACTCTGACTCGTACTCAAACACCTCGTGTTCATCAAACGGTTGTTTTTCAACAAGTAGACGAACAAACTTGTTGAACTTTCCTACGTTGTCGTCGGTACAGTCCTTGCGCACATCCTCAACAGTGCACAAAGGAGATCCATGCAGCTTTAGTAGATCTTCCTTTCCAAAACCTGACAGCTTATGCTCACCAAAGAATCTAAGGTGATGCATGCTTTTGCAATGAATGATCACCTCGCCCGTGTTGTTGTCAAACTCCCAAGAGATGAAGTCGTCTAAAAGATTGTCTTCAAAAGGCATGTCGTGCAGAATTAGTTCTCCATGATCCTCTGGCATCTTGTATCTCCATCCTTTGACTGCCTTATTGGTGATGGATTCGTTTCCTTCGACTTGTATGCTCTACCCAGATTCAAAGAGAAATCAGGGTATCCTTTCCTCCATCCATATTTCAGAAAGCGCGTGAACCAACCTTGCAATGTCTCCTCCTCTTCTCCACCACCCACCGTCCTTCTAAAGTAATTCATGTTAAGAACGGACAGGGTGTACATATCCCTATAGGAGAGATATGTCAGATCTCCATTGGCACGTTGAATAGCCCATCTTTGGCTATCCTTATGCCAACGTGCATAAAGGATTGGAGAATCATCTTGGTAAGGCGTTGACCTCCATCTCAGACTTGCCATGCGGCTTACACTATAATGCTTGACACATTTCTTTGACTTTCTTTGAGCATGCTTGGTAGCGGGAGCAGCAACGGGTTCTTGATCAGCATTCTCCACAGTCACCCTTTCCAGAGTATCCGGATTTGGTGAGTAGTTTATTCCATCATCGTTATCGCCTTTATTTTCTTCCACAACTTCTAAAACTTGAGAGTTGGTACCTGCAACAGATTCAAGGACTGATCAAGCCGATAATGAAGCCAGTGAAGTGGATGTGAGATCCAAAGTCAATAAAGTAAAACGCAAGAGAAAACCATTTTGGAAAACTAAAAAAAATAAAATCAAAAAGGATCCTAAGAATGAAAAGTCTGGGGATTCACAAAAAACAGTTTGTGAAAACGATACACCATTTTGGAAAACTAAAAAAAATAAAATCAAAAAGGATCCTAAGAATGAAAACTGACCACTTTGATACACTTGCATACATACACCATACTCGTATACATGGCTATATCGATTACAAGTCCTTAATCTCATATATCCTCGAGCTCGTTTACGATGATACCCTTGAAACACCCCAGACCCGATTACATTAAAAATCGCATACACATGGACTTCCATTACAAGAAGGGTCGGTCACTTTGGAGGGAACTCGAATAAAACACTTAGGATTATAAGGGGGCATTAACACTCGCATACAAATACATATACACTTGCATACGATCTGGACTCATAAGTGACTCGCATACAACACTTATACATATATACACTCGCATACACATGTAATCAACCTCAGGTAGGACTCGCATACAATCCCATATTCGATTACAATGAGCATCGATTACGTCATGGAGACTCGCATACGTAGGGGCAGATCGCATACCAGACTTAGTTGGTTACATTGCTAACTTAGTTTACACCTGGAACTCGAATACGTTGTGACCCGAGGGCTGTGTAGAAAGCCGATGTTACATGACTCAAATAAATTGATTCCGGTTGCCATGTCGCATACAATGATGAGCTCGAATAGAACGAACAATGGTACCCATGCAGACCCGATTACAATAAAAAGGCCTTAGCTGAAAATATATAACTCGCATACAATAAGGTCGGCTACCTTGACTCACATACATGTATGTTAGATTACTTGGTCCTTCTTAACTCGAATGCAAGGTGAGGGTTCACACGCGTCATACGTAGTTGAATACGTTAGCATACACGTAACCCGTACGCACATGCACCAAATGAGGCATGATGTAATCATGAGCTATGAGTATATACGCACCTACATATATAAGATAGAATGCGTTAAGGGATCTTATTGAAAGAAAAGAATAATAAAAATATTCTAAGAAAAGAGAATAATAATTAAATGATGGGAGGAACCTTATACCGTAGGGTTCTACTAATAAAAAAATAAACTAAGTATAAGGTAATCTAATACTACACCATTAGATTACCCCAGACTTAACCGTTTTGGCTGAAATACCAATAGAACGAGTATTAATACGTGTAACCTATATACAGTTAGCAGAGCACAATCAAAGAAGGGAATAACGATAAACGAAGAAAGAAATAGGATTCAGGTGAGTTTCTAGCCCCATTTCTGTGTTATGTTTTCGGGTCTATGTGCATACTCGATGTGTTTGTTAATATATTTATCCTTAGTGATAAGTGTATGCCTTACGTGATTATGTGAAAGTTAGGGATGATTGCTTGTCAATAGGTGAACGATCTTCGGATATTGCACGTGCTGTCAAGTTTTAAATGTTGTGTATAACGAAGGTATGATATGTATGTATATATGTTTGAATGTAAAATTATTTATGGTTGTATGGTAACAAAGAAGGAACCGAACCCTACTAATATTCGAGGAAAGAGAGAACCGATCCCTAATAATACTCGAGGCAAGAGGGAACCAGGCCCTAATAATACTCGAGGTAAGAGGGAACCGTACCCTAATAATATTCGAGGCAAGAGGGAACCGGGCCCTAATAATACTCGAGGAAGTAGGGCGTAATGCTCTTTATAACGTAAGATGTGAAGGTAAGTAAATATATGATAAAAGTATAAAAGTATGAATGAAAGTATGTAAGTATGAATGTATTGTATGTTGTATGATTAACTAGAACTCACTCAGCGTAGCTGACTTTTAGTATGCACGCAGGTGAGTAGGATGAGGCAACTTGCTTGAGGTGAACACGTGGCAATGAATAAGAGGCTGGAATCGGAAGAATCAAGACGTCTTATGTTTAATTACTTAGTTTTCGAAAGACAAGATGTTTGTTTAAGACAATTTATGGATTGTTATGTAATGTTTTATGAAAGTTTCTATATTCCGCGAATGTTTTTATTAACTCTGATGATTAGAACTATGTTGATGAGTAAATCCAACGTCCATATGTGAGGCACCGGTAACGGGGCCTTACATGTCTCGGGAAAGTTGACCATAAATCGAAAAAACTTGATTTTATTTCTTGAAAACAATTTATTTCTTGAAAACAATTTGTTCATTGGTTTTGACAATTTTGGACTTTTGTTTTCTGAATTTTAAAACGATAACTGACTTATCCAACATTGGCTGACACACCTTATTCATCAAAACGCAAGACAAGATGTCAGTTGATGAAAACGATAACTGACTTATCTAACATTGCCTGACACACCATATTCATCATGTCCATAAAAGTTGCGGGAGCATTCGTTAGACCGAATGACATTACGAGGAACTCGTAGTGTCCATACCGCGTCCGAGACGTTGTTTTAGGGATGTCTGCCTCTTTCACCTTAAGTTGATGATAGCATGATCTGAGATCTATTCGTGAGAACCAACCTGAACCTTGCAGTTGGTCAAACAGATCATCAATCCTTGGCAAAGGGTATCTGTTCTTTACCGTAAGTTTGTTCAACTCACGATAGTCTATGCACATTCTCATACTTCCATCCTTCTTCTTCACAAACAACACCGGTTTGCCCCACAGAGAAACACTCGGCATTATAAAACCCTTGTCGAGAAGTTCCTACAGTTGGGACATCAATTCTTTCATCTCTGGCGGCGCTAGACGGTAAGGTGCTTTCATGACGGGTTGGGCTCCTGGCACTAAGTCTATCTGGAATTCTATCTCTCGCTCCGGTAAGGTGCTTTCATGACGGAAGATCCTCCGGGAATACTTCTGGGTAGTCGCGCACGATAGGAACATCTTTCATTTCTTTCGTGTCAGCCGTAGCGTTGACAACATACGCCAGGTAGGCACCGCACCTTCGCCTTAACAATCCCTCGGCTTTTATCATCGAAATGTCATTAAGACCAGAACTTTCCTTTTCACCATAAACCGACACCACACTACCATCCAAGGACTTTAACCTTATCATCCTACTCTTACACACTATCTGAGCCTCATACTTAGACAACCAATCCATACCCAAAACCACATCGAACCCTCCTAAAGTCATAACATACAAGGTAATAGGGAACTCATATCCCTCTAACTCTATCTTACAGTCCTTAACCATTTTCATTATTTTAACCGAAGCGTCACTAGCGGTTTCTACTATTAAAGTTTCAGACACTCGGCAATATTTCATTTTAGCCAATTTACTAAAGGGCGTGGCTACGAAACTTTTGTTCGCACCCGAATCAAATAATACTGAAGAGGAAATACCGTTTACTAAAAACGTACCTGTGACGACATCCGGAATCTGCCTGGCTTGTTCTAGCATGTAAGCTCTGGTTTTTGGCCTTGTTGGTACAGCATCCTTCTTTCCGCTTCCTTCGGCCCCACCATCGGTACACTCTCTAGCAAAGTGACATGTCTTACCGCACTTGTAACATGTGGGCTTAGCACTGCACTCGTGGGCATAATGACCTGCCTTTCCACACTTGTAGCAAACATTCGATCCAACTCTGCACTCTCCAGCATACATCTTCCCGTACTAATGACACGTATCCGAACCAATACCCCATCTACACTCTCCACCGTGCATCTTACCACAAGTCTTACACGACTTCCTCTCCCACACCTTCTGTTTCTTGTCCTTAGAGTTCCACAACTGAGTACCGGGCCGTTTAACAAGAGCGACCCACTTCTTATCTTTCTTCTCTTCTCTAACCCCAACATCATCCACAGCCAGGTCCTCATAAACCATCTCTGCAAGTTCAACAGCAGAGTCAAAAGTACTAGGTTTATTCGCCCTGACTAGTATACGTACATTTTGTGGCAATCCCCTCACATAACACTTGATTCTCTTAGCTTCGGTGTTGACCATATTGGGTACCAACCTAGACATTCGGTTGAACTAGGTGGTATACTCACGATGTGTCATCGTGCCAGCTTTCAAATTCAGGTACCTCATCTCCGCTCTTTCAACTTCTGCTTTAGTGCAGAACCTTTTCATCACCAATTCCTTTAGATCCTCCCATTTCATAATCTTAATCTACTCTGTACTCCTCCTTTGCTCAATCGATTCCCACCAATACATCGCCTCATCACCAAACGATTGGGTGGCATAACCAACAGCTTGGTCGGGACGGCACTCGCTGATGCGGATAACCTTGTCCATAGTAGTTATCCATTGAAGAGTAGCGATCGCGTCTCCCAAACCAGTCAGCTTCGGCGTGTCACATCCCTTGAAGGACTTATAGTTGCACCCACCTCGGCCTCTTTTCCTGTCATCAAACTTCACAGACTTAACCACACTCGAGGCCTCCCTCTCTCTGGCGTCATCTTTCTTACCATCTCCTCCCACTCCTTTCGCGGTTCTTTCACGGCTTCCAGCAGACCCTCCAGGAGTCATATTCTTCACAGTAGTGGCTACAGCTTGGACAATAGCTGCTTGAATTGCGGGATCCAGTTGAACCCCTTCGTTGTTGCTTGGGTTTCGTCCAGCTACGCTTCCTTCATCTCCTGTGTTGGAAGCTGTCTCTACAGAATGCGGCCGGAAAATACGTGGCATGCCTCGACGTCCAGTGCGACCTCCTGCCCTCACAACTTCACTAGCTTCAGCCATCGTATTCTAAAAGGGAAAACACAAACGTCATCACTCAAAGAACTATTTAGTACAAGGATAGTAAGGCTAACAGGTAATAACAGTGGCCAGCTGTGATTAGCTGATCATGTTACTTTCCGTGTCCTATACACTTCCCTTTATGAGTCCATTTGTACTAAGTTTTACTTTCAAACAGTTAATCAATCAGATAATCAATTAATCCTACCTCTAACATTATCATACATTATCCAATCGTACATTTACCTTTACTGAGCTTGCTTGAGTGACACATGGCATTTTTGAACTGGCATCTTCTTTCTTTTCTTACTCAATTCCCATTCTCTGTTCGAGTCTAAGCATGTAAGATGCTTAAATCTCTCGAACTTTGCTCTGATACCAACTTGTAAGGCCCCGTTACTGGTGCCTCACATTTGGACGTTGGATTTACTCATCAACATAGTTCTAATCATCAGAGTTAATAAAAACATTCGTGGAATATAGAAACTTTCATAAAACATTTCATAACAATCCATAAATTGTCTTAAACAAACATCTTGTCTTTCGAAAACTAAGTATTTAAACATAAGACGTCTTGAGTCTTCCGATGCCAGCCTCTTATTCAATGCCACGTGTCCCCTCAAGTGAGCTGCCTCATCCTACTCACCTGCGTTCATACTAAAAGTCAGCTACGCTAAGTGAGTTCTAGTTAATCATACAACATACAATACATTCATACTTTTATACTTTTATCATATATTACTTACCTTTATATCTTACGTTATAAAGAGCATTACGCCCTACTTCCTCGAGTATTATTAGGGCCCGGTTCCTTCTTGCCTCGAATATTATTAGGGTACGGTTCCCTCTTACCTCGAGTATTATTAGGGCCCGGTTTCCTCTTGCCTCGAGTATTAATAGGGCTCGGTTCCCTCTTTCCTCGAATATTAGTAGGGTTCGGTTCCCTCTTTGTTACCATACAACCATAAATCATTTTACATTCAAACATATATACATACATATCATACCTTCATTATACACATCATTTAAAACTTGACAGCACGTGCAATATTCGAAGATCGTTCACGTATTGACAAGCAATCATCTCTAACTTTCACATAATCACGTAAGGCATACACTTATCACTTAGGATAAATGTATTAACAAACACATCGAGTATGCACACAGACCCGAAAACATAACACAGAAATGGGACTAGAAACTCACCTGGATCCTATTTCTTTCTTCGTTTATCGTTATTCCCTTCTTTGATTGTGCTCTGCTAACTGTATATAGGTTACACGTATTAATACTCGTTCTATTGGTATTTCAGCCAAAACGGTTAAGTCTGGGGTAATCTAATGGTGTAGTATTATATTACCTTATACTTTGTTTTTTTTATTAGTAGAACCCTACGGTATAAGGTTCCTCCCATCATTTAATTATTATTCTCTTTTCTTAGAATATTTTTATTATTCTTTTCTTTCATTAAGATCCCTTAATGCATTCTATCTTATATATGTAGGTGCGTATATACTCATAGCTCATGATTACATCATGCCTCATTTGGTGCATGTGCGTACGGGTAACGTGTATGCTAACGTATTCAACTACGTATGACGCGTGTGAACCCTCACCTTGCATTCGAGTTAAGAAGGACCAAGTAATCTAACATACATGTATGTGAGTCAAGGTAGCCGACCTTATTGTATGCGAGTTATATATTTTCAGCTAAGGCCTTTTTATTGTAATCGGGTCTGCATGGGTACCATTGTTCGTTCTATTCGAGCTCATCATTGTATGCGACATGGCAACCGGAATCAATTTATTTGAGTCATGTAACATCGGCTTTCTACACAGCCCTCGGGTCACAACGTATGCGAGTTCCAGGAGTAAACTAAGTTAGAAATGTAACCAACTAAGTCCGGTATGCGATCTGCCCCTACGTATGCGAGTCTCCATGACGTAATCGATGCTCATTGTAATCGAATATGGGATTGTATGTGAGTCCTACCTGAGGTCGATTACATGTGTATGCGAGTGTATATATGTATAAGTGTTGTATGCGAGTCACTTATGAGTCCAGATCGTATGCAAGTGTATATGTATTTGTATGCGAGTGTAATGCCCCCTTATAATCCTAAGTGTTGTATTCGAGTTCCCTCTAAAGTGACCGACCCTTCATTGTAATCGAAGTCCATGTGTATGCGATTCTTAATGTAATCGGGTATGGGGTGTTTTAAGGGTATCATCGTAACCGAGCTCGAGGATATATGAGATTAAGGACTTGTAATCGATACACCCGTGTATACGAGTATGGTGTATGTATACGAGTGTATCTAAGTAATCAGTGGTGCTAACGTATTCGAGTTTCGATGTAAACGAGTTTATAATGTATGCGAGTTTGTTTGTATATATATATATGTAACCATGTTCTACTATTGTTCTTCTTTCTTTTCCTTTTTTTTATTATTAGCATATACAAAGTATGTGACATACATATATTTTTATTATGGTCCTAACTCATCTTGTAACACTTCCCTAACTGCATTTGGCTAAGACTTAACCTGAGAAATTACAAAGTTTGAACATTTGGACTTGAAATGTTCAAAACTAGATCTAGGGTTTCTTAAAGCGAGCTATATCCATTTTCGGATTCGTTACATTCATTTTAACATCAAGTTTACAACTTTATGTCTCGTTTATACCTGATCTACTATTGGTTTAAGTTTCAAGGCCAAACGTTAGTGAAAACGTAATCTTTAAAGATCAAGAACATACCTTTTTTGTGTTCGTTTGGTCTCGTTTGGCTTGGTTATGATCTTTAAATCTTGGATCTTTCTTATATATTGAAGATTTATCTATATTTGGCTTGGTTTTGGTCTCGGATTTCGTTGTTCTCTCTCGGCCGTTTATATGTAGTAATGGAGGGGTGTGTGTGTGTGTGTTCTTGAATGTGTGTAGAGATTATGGAAAGATAGAATGAGAGTTAGGGTTTTAGGATGGTTTAATAGGGTATTTATATCCCTTAAAGCCCATGGACCTAAGGCTCATTACCCTTTAATCCACCTTAATTATTCCAAGTCCATATCCTTTCTTTATTTAATACTAATTTACTATTAACACACGACAACTTGACACAACTTTCTTAAGGGGGTGGATTGTGACATCCCACATCGGTTGGGAAGAAAAACTAAGCCTTCTTTATAAGGAGGTGGATACCTTCCCCATAATAACGCTTTTTGGGCGCTTAATGGTAGTGGATGAGAGAAGAATTCCACAGTTAAACGTGCTCATGTGGGAGAAGTATGAGGATGGGTGACCACCTGGGCAACCAAAAGCAAATCCGTGAGGCGATGGTGGTATGTCCCGGCCAAAGCGGACAATATTATGGTGTGGTGGTAGCTGGGATGTTACAAATGGTATCAGATCCAGGGCCAGACCGGTGGTGCCAGGTCCCGCGAGGACGCTGAACCCCTAAGAGGGGTGGATTGTGACATCCCACATCGGTTGGGAAGGAGAACTAAGCCTTCTTTATAAAGAGGTGGATACCTCCCCATCATAACGCGTTTTGGGCGCTTAATGGTATTGGATTAGAGGAGAATTCCACATTTAAGCGTGCTCAGGTGGGAGAAGTATAAGGATAGGTGACCACCTGGGCAACCAAAAGCAAATCCATGAGGCGATGGTGGTACGTCCCGGCCAAAGCGGCGGTGCGGTGGTAGCTGGGATGTTACAAGACAACTAAGTCTCGGGAACCCATATCTATTTAAAAGCTTAGTGCATGTAGGGTCAATCAGGGAGGACTATCAAGTGTATTCGGTACTCAGATAGTTGTTGCACCCTACATATGATGGAAGACGAACCCTTGCTATTTGATGTTAACCATTTGATGGCGAATTAGAGTCTTTCATAAGCGACATGGGAGAACTACAAGGAATGGGAAATGTTTCTTACTTTGTGCTTCAACAATACCAACCTTGTTCAAATGGATCATCCACAACTTGCCGAGCATTTCTCAATTGATGGATCCAGCATCAGTTGTTGTGGCTTCGGTTTGAATCTCTTCAACTTTACTATATTATGTAATAATGAATGCTTAAGATAGTCCATATGACAGCAGCTTTGCTGACCTTTTCACTAAAGTCATTGTTTTATTTTGATTAAAACAACCTATCTATCTTTTTGTATATAAAATGGTAAATATTTTTCAAATATGTCACAATTTTAGAGAGAGAAATGAGTTAAGTATAACTCATCAAAAATATTTTACATTTGTTAAGAAAAAACAAAAAAGAGTCAATTTAATAACCAAAAATACTTTATATTATTATTTTATTTAAGAAAATCAGAAAAATATTTAAAAGTATAATCTCTTGTTTAGAGGGAGCTCCTGCTTAGAGGGAATCGGATAATATTAAAATATCAAAAATTTTGAGAAATCGATCCGACCGTTGAAAAATGATAAGAAATTGTCTTAGGTGATCCTAGCACATGAAAAGAGAAGATCAAAAGCCAACAAGATCATTGCTCGATGTGTAGATAGGCTTAACAAATAAGTAAGTATCATAGTGATATAAACTAAAATATATGCCAATGCTAGTGGTTACACTCTTATAAAGCGGTTGCCGACTCTAAGTAAGTCATATCGATGAAGGCAAAAATACTAATAGTTAGTCATACACGAGCCCGTTAGTGATTGGTCACAATTAAAATTATTTCTTGCTTTAGACTCTAATATTACAAAATCAAAAAATTATTGAAGCAGCAAAACTACAAAATGCTTAAATATATTCAAATCAACAACAAAAATGTTCAAAATTTATCAGCAAAAAGGAGTATATTAGAACTACGTGACGTGGGGCAAACAAGTAAGACCTAAACACTTTATATGAAGGCTTGTAAGTCTGGATGTCATGTAAGTCCATGGTTCAACCTTTAAATTGTTTGAAAAGAAAATTTTTGCAAAAAAGTCTTAATAAGCTCAAAATGTTTTGATCAATCATTAGGGGGTCGGAGTCAATTCGAGGTGATATTGATGAACACAAACTATACCCGAGGTATGATGGAGTTTGTAACATGATGGATTAACATAGGACCACACAAGTATTGTGCCAAATTAATACCTTAACGTATCACGGTGACATCAAAATACTTGTTAAGTTTAAAGTGGACAAAATATATCTACAATTGACTTTGGGTTCTTGGCATAATAATATCCAAATAGAAGTGTGATCTAGAACGTTATCGATCAATGCGATTCCATGTTGTGATCTTTCTCGCAAAAGTATTAAAGTCATTAGAAAATTATGTAAATATTATTGTTATATATAATATTAAATTCATCTTTACTCCTATCGTTTTTCATTTTTCTTGTTTTTTTTGTTTGTTTCAACTTAAATATATTATGCATATATATATATATATATATATATATATATATCCGTAATATTATAATATTGAAAATGACAAAAAGATTTTTAAGTTTCTTTGTGTCTGTACATATTTTGTTAAATCTTTGTTTTATTAAAAATCATGTGTTTTGTTGTCAAGGTCGTTCATACAAAGTTCGTTGGAAACCTGGGACTTAAATAAGTCATTTATAAGTTGAGAGACTGAAATTGAATTTTTGTGAGAAGTTTATATAAAATAAAATTTCAGAGTTATTATGCAAATACTTCAAACCAAGAGCATGTTTTGAAAAAGAAAAATCTTCTTTGACCCTCAAGAGGGTCTGTGAACGAATCTTATTCGCTCTAAGTTTTGTGTAGTGGTACATGGACAGGTAGATCAAGATCAAGTGTCCTAGGCTGCAGAGACTGAAGTTGCCGATGCTGAAGAGCTTAACAGAAAACGATAACGTGACAGTTAGCGGTTGAACCTAAAATGAACTGATCGTGTCTAAAGATCAGTCGAAGGACAAAGCAAAGAAACAAGTCGGCACAATAAAGTCAACACAAGAAAATTAGATGTCGAGCCTCCCACATCTGATGTTTCTAAAATTTGTTGTTGCCGATCCTTCCCAAAAAATAAGATTGAAGTTCAAGTCTTCAAGATCATAATATAAATAATTGTCAAGATCCAATCTCGTTCAAGCTCTTGGATCAAGACAAGTACTAGATTTTAATAAATAAAGACGAAGCAAGAAACTTGATGAAGGTTCCTGGACATACTCATCCTAGAGGGAGATTGTAGGGCCAATATTCTATATTCGTTTTAGTATTGTGTATGTCTTTATATTCGCTAAAAGTTGATGTAATACGTACCTTAGTACGTTTATTGTGTAAGGACAAAATGTAAATGATGGAGAAATGGGGACCCTATATAAAGGGTCACTTAACCCATTTCTCCATAACCTTTGAAGAAAACCTTTTGCAAAAACTTATTATCCTAACACAAAATTATCTCCCTCTCCCTCCTACTCTCTTACTTTCGGGCTCCCCTACACCACCACAAGATCCGAGCTCTCGGTCCTTGCTAGTTGTTTCCGCCAACTAGTAGAGAGGTTGATCCAAGACAACTAGTTCTTAGTTTGTTGTGTTGTTTTATCCGGTCACGGGACCTACAAAACTGTCTAAGTGTTGGATATTCGTATCAAATGACATGGAATTGACCGAAATGTTTCAAGTATCAACTGATCGAACCGAATGAATTTAGAATATTGTTAAGGTATAAGTAATTGAATCGAGTCAGGTTGTTTAAGATGATATAAGAATTAAAAGAATTTTAACAAGTGTAGGCTAAACTAATCGAATTCAAATATAATCTAATCTAGTTATATATTAATCTAATCGAATATGTATTCGATTAGTTTTATCTAAAGATTAGATTGTATCAAGTTTCAATCAGTTTATTTTTACAAGTCCTAAATGATCTAATCGAATGTAAATTATTATCTTATCGAATGATATAATCGAATCGAATGGCAATTAGATTAGATATTATATCCGATTCGATCACAACTCTTATTCGATTACTCATAACTTAACAGATTTTTGAAGAGTTTTTGGCTAAACGAATAGCCATTCGATCACTTGGCACTTTCCATCATTGGTGCATGGTTATTGTCTAATCGAACAGGCATTCGATTATATGTCACTTGGCTGATTTTAGGGCAGATCGATTATAGACTAATCGAATAGCCATTTGAATGCATGGTCTTATTGTGATAATTTCTAATCGAATGGTTCATTCGATTACATGGTCCTTGGATATATTCCCAACTTAACTTCTCTAATCAAATAGATATTCGCTTATACTTCCCTTAACTCAATTTTCACAACCATTCATCTCTAATCGTATGATCCATTCGATTACTTCATCATTTCCATTCGACTACAATGTCCAAATTTTTTAAAATATCCAAACATCAAACCTTTAACACTTCCTGGGTTTATAAACCCAGTATATGAAGATCTGGGTTTTCAAAATTCAGGTTCAACCCTTTTTCTGGGTTTATTGACCCCAAATATAACTGCCAAACCTTAAAAATTCAAAATCTGTGCAAACCTTTATAAAAATCAATTAAATAAACACACACACACTCCTAATGATTTCGTAAACAAGATTATAACATCAATTTTAACAAAGAACAACACAAAGTGATCCAATCGGGTATGAACAGTCTCGACGGAGACTATTCATGGGTCCAACAACAGGAACATGAATCAAGTTATGAAAATATAAATCCGCGGGAGGCGGATTCATGTTGATATGAAGATTTTAGTGTGATTATGAGCAGATTTTGAAGTTTGTATGAAGATCTGAGCAGATCTTGAAGTCGGTGGGGGCGATGGTTTAGAAAGAAAAAGTAAGAGAGAGAAAATTGAGTGGACAAGATTTGAGTGTAATGAAATGAAAGAGATTTTGAGTTGACCTATTTATAGGGTCAGCATATCTCGCGATATGGTCAAAACATCTTATCTGAAACCACTTATCTTTTGGGAGTAGGCCATCTGTCATTTGTATCAACTTTAGATAAGGCCTCTGACATTTCTTTACATAAGGCATCTTTTAAATTATAAGGGATATTGGATTTTAACAATTCAAATGTTGGCCTATTAGTCTTTACTAATCCTAACTTAAGAAATTCTTTATATTAATCTCAATGTTCATCCTATTAGTCTCCACTAAGACTTTTTCTTAACGAGAACTAACTCAGTTAATTTTAGGACGAGATATGTCATTTCTCCAACTTGAGGGGGGCAAATGAAAGTTTTAATTAAACTTAAAAGTTAAACTCACCACCGGCGCAACCTCCACAACTGCCACCGTTGCCGCCACGACCGTGAACGCATTGTCGTCATCACCACTACCACAAGCACCAGCAGTTTATAAAGAGTGGGTTTGAAAATTTATATAGTTATAAAAACATAAATAAATAAATTTTATATATACATATATATATATAGTCCATTATTCCATATGGTGGGTTTGGATCATTTCAGAAGCTTTTTTACAGCGAGAAGTGAATGTGTAACTCCATTAATCCCTAATTTCACTCAATTCCTTATTGTGTAAGTGCGTATGTACGTGTGTAGGTACGTATTTTTGTATATGCGTATGTATGTTTGTATTTGTGTAGGTAGGTTTGAATGTGTGTAGGTACGCATGTATATGTGTGTAGGTACGTAGGTTTGAATGTGTGTAGCTAAGACAAAAATACAACCAACCTATATATATGTAGGTAACATTATAAGAAAGGGAGTGAAATTAGGGATTAATGGAGTTACACCTTCACTTCTCGCATTTCTCGTTATAATATCACTTCTCGCAAGATTCATCCCCTATATATAGTCCATTATTCCATATTTCAACCAAACTTAGCATTCACTATCTAATAAAACCATTATTAATTTTTATTATTTATTTATTTTTAAAATAATTTTTTAAACAATACTTTGAACAAAGAGGTAGTTTATACAAAACGTTCGGTGTAGCATTTATTTCTATTGTAGCATTTACAGCTAGCCAACATTAACGTTGGCTTTCTTTGTTCAAAACTGAAGTTGACATTTATTTATTTATTTATTTTTTTTGAAAGACTCACTTCATTAAAATCAAGCGTCCTATCTTTAAGAAAGAAATAGGGGACGCCCAAAGCAAACAAACAATTACATTACATCAAAGTTACACCACCTTTTCCAATCTACCGGATACGTTTTAACTCTACTCCTATACCAAAGATATCCCAAAAAATTAACATCCGAAACTATCTCAACCACACCTCTTTTTTTGCTCGAAAAAATTAACTCATTCCTAGCTTTCCATATCCTCCTTTTTTACTTTAGTAAAATAAGAATACAAATGTTATTTAACCTCGTACATTTATTCCACCTTTAAAACCTCCTTTTGAACCGCTATTGTTGAACCATCTTCCTTTTATCATATTTAATTTTCGCATAGCAATCTTTCTATCCCTGAGTTTCAAAACCTCATTTTTAGTAAAATCGGTTTCTCTATTTAAAAGAGGATTATTGCGCAGCTAGTTGTCCATTTACGTATAACTTTATTACCATTTGACAAACTAAACTTCTCTCTTAATCTCATTCCTAATCATACTTTAAAAGCCATATTTTCACAAGAACATTTATTTTCGATAAAGAATAGGCCAATATATATATATATGGTAAGGATTCCAAGAGAACCCTTTAGAAATTAAGAACTTTGAACTTTGAGAACATTTTAAGACACAAAAAAAACCTCTAAAAAAATATTTAAAAATATTATAAAACAAAAAAAACAAAAATTTTTAAAAAAGTAAAAAAAACCAAAATTCTTATATTTCATTCTGATTTCATAAAAAAAACTTCGTATAATACACATATGCATGGTTTCATTTAATCTCTGGTTACGCAATTTACACATATATACATTATCATTTACCTTAAACTGTACATATGTGTATAATTTAGCTAAACCGATACGTTTATTTTTATGAAACCAGGATGATAAATAAGAATTTTGATTTTTTTTATTTTTTTCATTTTTGTGTTTTTTTATGTTTTATGATTTATTTAAATTTTTGGGTTTTTTGTGTTCTAAAATGGTTCTCAAAGTTCTCAATTTTAAAATAGTTCTCACATGATACTGATCATATATATAGGGGAAGGTTAACGTACAAACGAAATTAACTTGCTAAACGTGAGAATCAAGTAGAGTAATTACGTATACAAGTAGAGTAATTATCATAGAGTAATTACATAATTACTCTATGATAATTACTCTACTTGTATACGTAATTACTCTACTTGATTCTCATGTTTAGCAAGTTAATTCCATTTGTATTTGATTCAAACTATATATATATATGTATAGAATCAGGATCATGAGATAACCTTTTTGAAATTGAGAACTATGAGAACCATTTTGGACCACAAAAAACCCAAAAATGAAAAAAAATCATAAAATAAAAAAAAACACAAAAATCAAAAAAGTATAAAAACCAAAATTCTTATTTTATCATCCCGGTTTCATAAAAAAAACCTCGGTTTAGCTAAATTATATACACATATGTATAATATATACATATATGTATATTTACATGTTTTTTTGTACACATGTGTATAATTTAAGATAAATGATACTGTACATATGTGTATATTACGTAACTAAAGATTATATAAAATTATACATATGTGTATAATACGACGTTTTTTTTATTTTTTTATATGAAACCGGAATGAAATATAAGAATTTTGGTTTTTTTACTTTTTTAAAAAAAATTTTATTTTTTTTTATGATTTTTTTAAATATTTTTTAAATGTGTTTTTAGTGGTTCAAAATGGTTCTCAAAGTTCTCAATTTGCAAAGGGTTCTCTTAATATCTTTACCCTATATATATGTGTGTGTGTGTGTTTAAATTCAGGAGAGAAATCAAGTTATTGCGAGAAGTGTGAGAAGTCAGTTCAGCCAATCACATTTTTTCTTTTAGTTTTTCGATTTATTTTATACAAAGGGTATATTAGTTATATATTTTAGTTCTATATTTGGAAATTTAGAGCAACTGTTTCTGTTTATTGTTTTAAATGCTTTTTTTGGATTTTTAGTCAAAATTCATTTCTATAAAAAAATAACTAATAAGGTGACAAGTTACGTAGAGATAGTGTTTTTTTAATATTATTTTTTATTTCAAAGTTATTTAAATGACAAAAACGCCTAGGCTACATGGTTTTACATTAAGGATTTAGATGAAAAGAATACACATATTTGTCCTACAGATTACTTAGGATTTTATTGACATTTACAAATTAATCTCTAAAGAAAAAATAATAATCTAAATATTTGGTTTATTGGTTACATGGTTTTACATTCAATTTTGTTAAATTAACGTCAAATTTTTAATACAAAAAATCATTAAAATAAACTACATATAAAGATGGACTTCTTTTACAATAAAACGATACATATTTTCAAGTTAATTTTTAAGACACCATACAAAATTTGTAAATATACGACCATAATAAAACACACAAGAATAATATAAGCCACATATACAATTTCCAAAAAATTGCTACATAAATGGTAAACGACTCACGATAACACACAAACAGCATGTAAGAATAAAACCAAAAATAATTGCTACACGGTAGAATATAACATACCATAGTTTACATGTATGACCTACATAGGCATGCATAACCCCTACACATTAATATACAAACAAACACATGTAAGAGAAAACAAAAATATAATTGCTACACAGTAAATGTAACATACTAAAGTTTACATATGCACAATACAACTTGTTTTGCTTATTTTCGATTATGTAGGATTGGAACCAAATTTGTGTAGGATTTTATCAATCTTTGTGTAGGATTCGTAACTAGATACAAATGGTTGATAAAAAATGTAAGAGAAAACAATTGCTATAGAGTATACCATAACATATTAAAGTTTACATATGGCCTAAACAACTTTTTTACTTATTTCCATTTGTGTAGGATTGACATCAAATTTGTGTAGGATGTAATTAATCTTTATGCAGGATGCTATTAATCTTTGTGTAGGATTCATAACTGCAATCAACATTCTTTTTTCCTGTTGAATTTCTTAAACATTTATTCATTTTCAACAATCAGATGTATTAAGAAGAAAATGATACAAATCATTTAGTACTTTCGGATCTGGCTGGAATTTGTTTTGGAATTGAATTGACTAAACAAAGAGAAAGAAAATATTGTTGACAAATGCTAAGTTTCTTTATTTAACATATTTGAGAAATTACCTCACTACCTTTTTTTTCTTAAAAGTTATTGAAATCAGTTACAATAATTACAAATATGACATAATCAATTTAGGCCATTGATCAATCTTAATCATTGGTAAAAATTCATTTCTTGCACTTCTTGCTATAAGATTACTTCTCTCCTGAACATCCCTTATATATATATATATATATTACTTATAATCAAACATTTTTCACAAGTTAATGGTACAAACTATCCTTTGGGTCAAAAAAATCTAAGTTTGTACGAAGGTTGGCACATGATTTAGGTAGAAAAGGACAAGACTATATGTAGATGTAGACGCCTACCGCTTGCTTTATAACATGGTCTCCCAGGTTACTGTTTTTTTCTTAGTGTGATATTATCAACCTTCTCAATATTAGATTGGCTGGTCGGGAACCAACCCTATTAACACTTGCAACTTTTGCCCAAACAAAAAACATTTTTTTTTCAGTGTTTGGATTTTTAGATTTTGTTTGTTTCAAGTTTCAACCTATATATAGCTATAAAATATGACCTTCTTTAAGGTTAAGTATGTGCATCAAACATAATTAGGATGCATCTAAATAGGTTTGAGATTCCCCAAATTAATTTGTTTGTTATGTAATACATTAATACTCTTACGTATCATCTCAAATTAAATCTGCAATCACTTTAATGTACCATGTTAATTGTCTTAATCGTGTTCTTTGAATTTCACTTATTAATCGAGTTACAATTATCAAATTGTTTTTTAATATTCATGTAATGTATTGAATTGGTTAAATTTGATCGTGTTAAAGAGGACAAGTTTATAGCCCGACCACTTGTTTAAATGAAAATGCTTGTTTAAAAGAATAAGATGAAGTGAGTTTTTTTCACGTTTTCTATATATTTCTATATATCTTAAATATATAGAAGTTTATAAAGAATGTAATGTGAAGGCTTTTAAAATGTCAAAGTTTTATCTGGCATGCACCATAATACCCTTAAGTCACCCTTTGTTAGAAATTTTTGTTTTGCTTTTTCCTTTTTGTTATTATAATGAAAGAAATGTGTTATGCGTGGAATTATGATAGATTCATTGACTCCAACCATAATTCTCGTAACTTTTATAAAAGTTATATTTTTAAAATTAATTATAACAAACCAGATTAGAATATTCTGGTTAAGTTGAAATCATCATCACGTTATAAAAGGGGGTACTGTCATGTCAAATAATGGAAAATTACCAGGTTTGCTTTTAAGTTTTAAAATAAGAGGTTATCTATTGTCTTGTTTTTTAAGACAAAAGTACACGTTAATTATTCCCACGTGCGTACTGCATGCATAGATAAGTGGGTGTCCGGAATTGTCAAACCGCAATTCATGGATAAATACTGTGGAATCTTTTGTAATTTCAATCTTACGGAACTTTACGTAATATAGTCAAGTTAAACTATCCACGACAACAAACTCATACAAATCGTTACATCATAGCAACATTATATTTTAAACTTTTCTCAAAAACCCTACTTTCTCTCACAAAAACAAACATTCGCAACCATATTAAAAAAATATTAAAATATATATGCATATGTGTATATTATATAATATGGGTGTGTATGAGAGAGAAGGAGAACCTAGGGTGTTCAAATATGGATATCTGAACATTTCGGATAGTGGATATTACAATCTGAATTCATATTCGAAATTTCGGATATATGTTCGGATAATAAAGCGAATATCCGGATTCCTATATACCAAAAGAATAGGGAGAAATAAATGATCGATTATTTGCAAGACAAGGGGCTACATGCCATTCATACTTCAAAACAATAAAAGAGAAACAATATGCAAACAATCGTGATATGAAGTAATTTATTCAAGGAAAGCTTTTGAATAACTAGCATATGAGCATATCCAAGGATTATTCAGATATAGAACCAATTTTATTTTTTAAGAGTTTTTCTAATTGAAAAGTAGAGATTACATCAAAACATAAAGCAAAAAACAAGTTGCGTCGTTACCCCCCTTTGAATTGCAAAACACAATCTTTTAAAAACTACATTTGTATATCTTGGAGTCATGATATGATTACTATGCATGAGCCGTTGAACTCGGCTAAAAAACTCCACAGTTTCAGGCGCGAAGAAACCAAAAGTGTCAAAAGCAAAATGAATAAATGCATGTTGGTTGTCAAGACACGCCTTCTCATGTTTAATCATCTTACATGAAGCAGCTTTTAAAACCGCTTGACCGACTGTGAAACCACTACTCTCTAAGGCCACCAGAGGGGAAATCCCAGTTAGATCCACACACATATGTTTTTCTCCTATCCATCCAAACACCAAAATGTCATCCGTTCGAAGAGATGACCTTCCCTCCAATTGGTCCGTCAGGAAATTCACATATGTTTCTTTTTTATAGAAATTTTGGCTCGTCTAAATATGTCAAAGAGCACATCCCTAACCAAAACGTGTTGGTACTTGAACCCAACGAGCTATTTACAAGAACAAAATAAAATTAAAGATAACTATTAATCGGTTTTTGAATTGGCGACTCGGCGAGGAGCGGCGCGTCGGGCTCGAAAACGTAGGTGGTGACTGGTCGTGGTTATCAACGGCGAAAAATGAATGGAGAAGTCTCATGCCAACATGTGACTGGAGATCTAGAACTAAGGCAAGATGATGATGAATCTTGACGATAGGATACGAGAGGGTTGTGACAAGGTACGACTGCGAAGGAGGTGGCTAGCGATGGTGACCGACGGTAAGACGAGAAATGAAGGGAGGTTCTAACGAAGTCTATGATGGTAATGGATAGTTACAAGCTACGGTTTCAAAGTTTGATATATCAACTTAATTAAAAAAAATAATAACAAAACTAAGTTTAAAGTTTCGGGTAATCGAATATCTGAAATATCCCATATTCTCAAAATCACTATCCGAATCCTAAATCTAAAAATCCGGTTATCCGAGATTCGGATATTCAAAAATTTCGGATATCCTAGTTTTTGGATTATTCGTTCATATACGAATTCGGATTTTTTTGAACACCCCTAGGAGGACCCATCAAGACAGCAAAGTCAGACATGCAACAATCCTCAATACTCCACAATGGTGGAGTTTGGTTCCCTCCAAGTTTGCATGCTGTCACATGGAATTGGACCTTGAGGCATGTAGCTCAATGTTAATGCTCTTAGTCATTTTTTTTTCGATTAAATCACTCAAGTTTTAGCTTATGTTTTAATCCTAGGTATTTTTACATGTTTAATACCTTGGTAATTCTAATTATTTTATTAAATATAATTCAAGACTTTTACCATATTACATTTTAATGTTTAAATAATAAGATTATTTACTAGGAAAGTTAAAGCAAGAAATGCATTTTTAAATTTTGAATGTTTTCTACATATGATGACATGTTAAATAGGTAAAAAAGAAAGAAAAGTAGGATTCGTTAAGTGAAACTTTAGTGATCTAAATATAAAATAAAAAATTAAGTGCCCAAGTTAGAAAATTAAGTGATGAAACTTGATTACTGTTCTTTTATAGTAGTGAAAGCAATGAACTTGATTATTAATCTATGAATTTTTTCCTATTAGATTATGTGAATTTTTTTAAGAGTGATGCTAAAACGTACACATTTCTCATCCATTTTTATTAAATATACCTTATCCATCAAGTTTTACATTAATACTATTTAGACTCTTTTGTTGTATCTTTTGTCATTTTGTTACTTGTATTATCATTATTATTTTTATAAAAGAATTTTTATTCTATTTTTATTAAACAATTTTTTTCTATTTATATTTTTATGTATATTTAAAAGCCATTAATAAAAACATATTTTTTCTTACTTATAAAAATATTTTTTTTCTTATATAGAAAACTTTGTTTTTCTTGTTTTAAAAAATGTTTTTTTCTATACTTGTTTTAATCTTTTTGGGGAGCATTTTTTTTATGAATTAAGAGATAGTTTACATCATAGTCACATGGTTCGCGGTTCGATTCGGTACGGGAACGTGGAACAGGATCGCAATTCGCTAGGTCTCTAAAATTCGGTACGATAAGGGGTTGGCTCATTTCGGATCGCTCCGGTACAATGTACCATATAACGTGGTACGATGCATGTAATTTTTCAAAAATTATATATATACTGTTAATTTTATACTTTTTATGCATTAATTTACAATTTAAGAAACCAAATATAAACTTTTAAAAATGGAGGGGGTTAAATGTAAATAAACCCAAACTTAATGAAACCCTAACCCCACCACCAAGTTCAGTCTAAACATCTCCTTCTCCTTCGTTCATCAAGCGACGCACAACCGTAAGTAACCCTAGCAAGAAATTGGTTCATTTTTTGTCCGATTTGGGTTCTAATCGAGGTAAGAACTCATTCCACTTGATCAATTTGATCTAGTTTTGACATGTTCTCATCCAATTGATCTAATTTTCTGGAACACCAATTTCATGATCGGAATCGCGAACCAGAGCGAACCGGGATCGTGTTCGTACTGCGTTTTGGTACGAACAATCCAGATCGAAAATCGTGGCACTTTGAGCTAACCATGTGACTATGGTTTACATACTTTTATAAAAAAATCATATTATTTTTGTATAAATAAAAAGGTTAAATAACATACAACTTGATAACAAATCTGGCTCTTTTCTCATGTAACATTAATCTTATTTATTCAAACCTAACAAAAAAATCAAATGGTTTTGAATACATTTTATAAAAAAAACTAGCTAGAGAAAACATACAAAACTTTTAATACATGTAAAAAAAGTAAACAAACTTTTAATAAGATCTTAAAGAAATAGAATAATAAAATCAAGAGTAAGTGTCATATTCGTCCCTGAGGTTTGGTGAAAGATGCGACTTTCGTCCAAAAACTTTTTTTTTGTGTGCAGCTAGACCACTGACGTTTCACCCTTCTTGCCGATTACGTCCAAATCGTCAGCTTCGTTAGTTGTATAATGTTAAGTCAGTGGTATTTTCGTCTTTTCAGTTTGTACATTATTTTATTTTATAAATTTTTATATTCTCTTATCCCAAACCCTTCCTGCCCTAACGTTGTGTTCCCGAGTCTCATTTAAAGAGGTGAGGGGAAGGAAATGAGAAGAAAATGTGAACGAATCATGTTCCAGATTTTTTTTAAGGAGGGGAGAGAAAAGGCTAGAAAAATTAAGTCTATACTCATCCTTCCAAATTGGAGAGATTAGGAGATAAAACATGTGTGTATAACATTAACTACCTATTAACTCCTAAATTTTCTTTCCTTTTCTTTCATTTTCATTAAACAACATAAAATAAAGTGACACATTTTCCTTCCCCTCTCTTTCTTTTCTCTTTCGGTGTAAGGCCCCGTTACCGGTAGCCCTACTTTCGTGTTGGATTTACTCATAAACGCAGTTCTAATATCAGAGTTAATTAAAAATATTCGCGGAATATAAAAACTTTAATAAAACATTTCATAACAATTCAAAACTTGTCTTAAACAACCAACTTGTCTTTCGAAAACTAAGTAATTAAAACATAACACACACTGAGCCTTCCGATGTCAGTCTCTTATTCAACGCCACGTGTCCCCTCAAGCGAGCTGCCTCATCCTACTCACCTGCGTGCATACTAAAAGTCAACTACGCTGAGTGAGTTCTAGTTAATCATACATTATACAATACACACAAACTTATATTCTTTCATTCATACTTTCATACTTTCTTTTGTACTAACTTGCTTTCATATCTTACGTTATAAAGAGCATTACGCCCTACATTCCTTGAATATTATTAGGGCTCGGTACCCTCCTTCCTCGAGTATTATTAGGGCTCGGTACCCTCTTTCCTCGAATATTAGTAGGGTTCGGTTCCTTAGTTCTCGAATATTAGTAGGGTTCGATTCCCTCTTCGTTACCATACAACCATACATCGTACCTAGAGTATTATTAGGACTCGGTATCATACCTTCCTTATACAACATACATTCGTATCCATACCACCATACAACAATACATTTCCTTCTTTTATTAACTTTATCACGTTCATACACATAAGCATAGGTATCATACCTTCCTTATACATAGCATTACAACTTGACAGTACGTGTAATATCCGAAGATCGTTCACGTACCATCAAGCAATCATTCGTACATTTCACATTATTCACGTAAGGCATACACTTATCACTTAGGATAAGCGTATTAACAAACATGTAGAGTATGCATACAGCCCCGAAAACATAACACATAAACGGGGCTAGAACTCACCTGAACACGGTTACGTTCACCGTTAATTGTTATTCCCTTCTTGAGTTGTGCACGGCTAACTGTATAACAATACACGTATCAATCATCTATCGCTATCTATATTGTGTTTCTAGTTCAATTATAACCCACAACGAACGGGGGTCCGGGGGCAGCTCCCCTGGCAGTGGGGTTCTAGGGGCGGCAGCCCCTAGCAGGGTCCAAGGGGCAGAGCCCCTGGCTGGGGTCGAGCTGTGTTAACACATTTTTCACTAGGATTTTAATTTATTTTCCAGCGAACTTAATTTTGGCGAACTTAATATTAAGCGAATTTATCATTCAGCGAAGCTAACTTGGCGAACTTATCATTAGGCGAACTTGGCATCAGTGAACTTGACCAGTGGCGAATTTAACTTGGCGAAGTTGAACCTTAGGCGAACTTACATTGCAGGCGAAGTTGCCTGCTGGCGAACTTGGCTTGCAGTGAACTTGGCTTGCAGCGAACTTAGCTTGCAGGCGAAGTTGGCTTGCAGGCGAAGTTGCTCAGCAGCAGGTCCTGTTCGTTCTAAAACCCCTTACTCATATCCGTTTTGTCGTGAAACCTTGGAGATGATAGTGACCAAACCCGTAAACGTTCTCATGTTCATTTTCGGATAAAACTTGACCCAAAAGCGCATAAAGTTTGGACCTTTAAACGTTCAAGACTATATCTTTCCATTTAATCGATTCGCACAGGTTTAAGGGTTCATTAGTTTCGTTTTAGCATCAATTTTACAACTTTACATTTCGTTTACCCCCGATCTATTCTCGTTCTAAGTTTCAAGGCTAAACGTTTATAAAAACGTAAACTTTAGGATCAAAACATACCTTTTATACGTTCGGTTGGTCGCGTTTTGCTTGGTTATCTTGTATCTAGCTCGTATATGAGAGATCTATTGCTATTCGATGTTCGTTGGTCGTTTCACCCTCTTCCTCTCTCTCGGCCGTAAATAGTAATAAGGAAGTGTGTGTGTGTTTTTGAGTGTGTAGAGATTAGGATGGATATAAATGAGGGTTTAGGGTTTTAGGTTGGTTTAAGAGGGTATTTATACCTCTTGAAGCACATGGACCTAAAGCCCATTACCACTTAATCCACCTTAATTAATCTAAGTCCATGACCCGTTCTTTACTCGATATTAATTAATTAATAATGCGAAATCACTAAACGTAACTTTCTTTATTTAACATTATAATATTTAGGATGTTACATTCGGTTCTCCTCCCCTTTTTTTGGTATCTCTCCTTTCTCCTCAATTTTCTTTCCTTCTAAATCTTTCCAATTTGGAAAGATACAAAATCTCTTATTTTGCTCATTATTTTCTCTCCTCTCCCCTCCTTTTTCTTTCTTTTAATGAAACTCGGGAACGCCCTTTTTATCTTTTCCTTCCCTTTCCTTCCTTAAATGAAATTCGGGAACACAACATATTTTTTCTATTCCTCATTCGCCACCAAGAACCACCGTGGTTCCTATATAAGGTACAACCACAACAACCATCACAGAGAATCAGCCACGTTATCCTCTGTATTCACTTACCCAAAATCTTATTCACCCGCAAATCGACAGCTTGAAACCACCATATAACACCACGACCTCCGGGCACCGTCGTTAAACACCACCACCGCACCATCATCATCATCATCCTGCTCGCTTACTTCTCATCGTCTGAAACCCTAAAATCTTCGATTGATTGAAACCCCCAAACTCAAACAATAGTGAAAAAACATCAATTACATCATACATCACTCAATCTTCAATCCGATTAAAACCCTAGAGAAACAAGATGATGATGACTCAATCGACACATTTACATGTTCGTTAACCATCATGGATCTGCCGGCTAAAAGATTTGCAGATTCCCTTGATAAACGAAGGCTCCGGTCACATGGTTGTTAGATCTGGTGGTGTGTGGTGACGATTTTGTTTGAGAAACGAGGCCAAGGAACGAGCACCGGTGGTGAGTGTAATAGCTGAGAAGCTTCCGGCGAAAACGAAGGAGGACGGAGCCGGAGAGGGCCAGGAAGAAATGGTTTGTAGGGGAGGTGTGTTATTATTATTATTAATGCCTTTTTACTTCACTTTTAAAATAACTATATAAAAAGACCAAATACCCCTTGAGCTGATGCTAAAATTTAACAGAGTTATTGATTTGGACGACAATGGCAACAATTTTAAAACGTCAATGGTCCAGTTGCAAAAAATAAACCTTTTGAACAAAAATCGCATAAATGACCAAACCTCATGGACGATTTTGGCACTTTACTCTAAAATCAATAACAAAAATATATAAAAAATGTAAAACAAAAATAAAAACTTAATAGTTTTTTATTTGTATTTTGAGAAAATTATAAAATAAAATAAGAAGGACTAACATATCAATTACAAATATTAAGAGAAAATAAAATTTTAAAAGGGTGCATGATTAGCAAGAAAGAAATGTACGTTTAGCCTTAGCATTTTTTAAATGAGAACATGCAAAATCTATAATTTTACTTTACTTCAAAAATTCACTTTAATTATAATGAGATTTGAACCTCTCACTACAATTACTTAACTCTTGTGAATTTTGTAAGAATCTTCACAAAGGATCTGATGTGTTGTAAAACACACTTAATTTCCTTATCGTTTTATCATGATTTAATTGCTTTTTAGTTTAATTATTAAGAGGTTTAGCTTTTTTTTGCTTAGTTTTACAAAGATGGATGTTTACTTGTAGGTTATGAGTTTTAATGAATAAGAGTGGCAAGTTTGAAGACTCTAGGGGCTTATTTGAGCAACTTTGAAGACTACAACTCAAGGCCCGACCCAAGCCCACAAGTTAGAAGCCTTACATGCATAATATATTAATTAAACAAAAGAAAAAAGAACCCTAACAACCCCTAAATCCCGAAATCAGCATCAACCAGCCATAAAACTTCTGTTTGGCAGCATCTAGGTTTTCAAAGAAAGTCGTTTTTGCATCTTGTGTGACCAAGTGAAGAAGAAGGAGGCTTAGGACAACTTGGTACAGCAGCTAGGGACCATATTCATCAAGAAACTCAGCCATATATCTTAAGTATTCATCCATAAACTTTATGTTCTTGTTCAAGATTCATAACTAGTTAATTTTGATCTTTAACTTGAATTGTTTTGCAAGTAACTTGAAGATTGACTTGTGCTTGATTGAGATTGATTCTTGAATGATTTTAATTATGTTTATGTTGAGTTATATGATGTTTACTTTGATGTATAGCTGCTGTCCAAATATCATGTTCGGCTAAACTTGTTAGTTCTACCTAGGTTAGATGAATATTGTTAGGTTTTAATGAGTAATATGGATTGTTGATTATCATGGCTTGAATTGTTAATGAAAAGTTTGGCTTAATATTGAATTAGGTTGTATTTAGTGGCTGTGAATTTATTAGTTACACTCATATACCTCTTGCTTTGATTAATTGAATACGTTTTGATTGATTGTTGCTTGTTAGAACTCTTTACTTGGTGTTTAGGGTTTGTTTGCGGGGTGATCAACCGTAGGGTGTAAGTGAGTGTTTTAATTGAATATAATCAGAGGGTGAACACCTTCTTAGATACCGAGAGGTGATAGGAAGTAAGGTCGTCTCTTAGCTTTTACTTGTTAGGATTAAGATCGCGCGAGAGCGGGTTTGGTTCTTGTCGGGTTTGGGTTTTGAGCTATTAGTTGATCTAGTTTAAGTTAAACGAAATTGTTCCTCTATCCTTGGTTGCGTAGTATTCGTCTCCATTAGGGTAGTGTGTCGGTGAGACCGAGAGGAGAGTCGACATTAGAGCACTTTAACAATTCGTTTCTCGGTTTGTTCTTAAAATCAACTAAGTGTAAGTTAGAGTTTGTTAGTGAGACTGAGAGGTGATCTAGCTTTCTTGAGTGAACCTTAGTTGTGTCATCCTTAGGAATCGGTGTTGTGAGAATCCTCAATCCATTATCTTATTATACCTTCAATATGATTCTTACCTAGGTAGACGTTTTCTCCGATTGCAGTTAAGTTTCCAAGTTTTGTTAAGAGTTTAGTTAAGTTAAATTAAGTCTTTTAAGTTGATTAAATTAAGTTAGGTTAAGTATTTAATAATATAAAAATCAATTTAAAATATATTATTCTTAGGTGAGTCTTATTTAGGGTTAAGTATTAGATACGTGTTCACGTGTCCTTGTGTTCGACACTCGGACTTCCTTAGTGCTATACTATTAGTGATCGGTACACTTGCCGGTTTTGTGTGGCTTCTTTAGGAATTTCGTTTAATAAATTTAAAGCTTAGTTGTGAGAGCATCGTTAGACACACATCAGGATCTCTCCATCATCATCGTCATCGTCATCGTAGTACTCAGTATATTCCACCAATAGCAAAGCTATGGTAGGATCTGAGGAGAGTAAGATGTAGACAGTCTTACCTCTACCATTTAGGAATAGAGATATTGCTTCCGGTGAGACCCCCGGCTCGATAGTAGTTTTGAATCAAGCCTGGTCATAAGGCACATAACACTTAACCATCGGGACATCGTCGATTGGTGCATGTACCCTTGTCATTCAGCTATCAACGCCACCACATGATGTCTGATTAACTTTCCGCCGCTTTTAACGTTATTTTCACGAGGTTAGTAAAATAACGTCAAAATTAATGTAATTTCACTTTTGTCCACCCGAGAATTCACAAATATATACATTATATGCGCGCACCGCAAGCAAGGCGATACACAAAGGATCTCTCCCACTTTTAAAATTGCAAAATCAAATCCGTTTTGTGTGAATTCTTACAAGATTGGTAAAGGTCAAGGGAACTTTTTAAACTGTAAAACTAAGTATTTATTATCGAAATAATTAATAAATTAATGAATTTGGTAAGGATGTTATATTCATACACTCTTTGTGTGTGTATCACCTATTTTTTTTGTCATACACCCATCATACGATTCATTAAGGGTATGCAACAAATCGAAAAAAACAATCTGAAACCGAAAATCCAAACCGAAAAAATCGAATCGAAACAAACGCCAACGTTTTGGTTTTTAAGTTTTTGTAAAAACCGCACTAACGATTCAGTTTTGGTTTTGCATGTAATAAGAACTGAAAAAACTAAACCGAACCGAATTCTCAATTTTTTGTTTTTTTATATTTTATATTAAGTAATTTATAAGAATTTAATAAATATGTAACTCTAATATTTTTTTATCAAATGTATAATAGTCTATTATTTACAATTAACAAAATTATTTATACCAAAATTATGTAACTCTAATATTTTTTATCAAATGTATAATAGTCTATTATTTTACAATTAACAAAATTATTTAACTTTTTTTTCGGCATAAAATTTTCAAGCTCAAATGACAAAAACCAAACTGAAAACCGAAAAACCGACACCGAAAAATCCAAAACCGAACGGTTTCAAAAACTCCAAAAACCAAAGTTTTGGTTTTAGCCTAAAACCGCACCACGCACACCCTTACGATTCATATAGGTTTCATACGACTTGTATAGTGGCATGGTAGGTGTTTTAATATGTCAAATAGTACGTGAATAACAAAAGCCTTTAGTAGAAATGCAACGGAGATAAACTTGTATCAGAAAGTTGCAGTCCAGGTCTCACGGTGAATGGCCTACGATTAATGCAATTACCATCTAGCAAAAAACTGATTTTCTTACCTTGTCAAGTTTGCTTGTAAATCCAACACTTCAACTACATTTTATACTCACATCTTGCGATAGCAAAAAAAAAAAAAAAAAAAAAAAAAAATAAATCCTCAGCAGAAGTAATTAGTTGATAATTGAATTCTCATCTATATTCCCGGAAGATCTAAGGCAAAGCAAAACAAGAGCTTTCAAGCAGGGCCAGCTTGGGCATAAGATAATATGGGTGACCGGCCGGGCACTTAATTTTCAGGGGCACAAATTATATATATAGAGAGAGAGAGAATTTTATGAAAAAGAAATATGTATATTTAATATTTTACTCTAATTGTACAATGACTAGCTTGGTCTAGTGGCAAATGAGTTTGATTTTCAACCAAAAGATTGTAGGTTCTATTCTCATATGAGACATTTTTAAGCTTAATTTTATACAAAAAGTTTTTTACACAACAAATATCATAACCAAGTAAGCTCATTTATAAATTTAATTGTTTAAACCAAACAAAAAAACATTTACATAAGGCCTAAAATTTTTTTTGCTTATATTATTTCGTTACTCATTAAAGTTTACGGGCCTTTTTATTTCGGCTCGGCTGAGGTATATAAATTCTCGGAGACGGCCCTGCTTTTAATCTTCAATTACTTTAATTCTAACGATTGTATTAGGTGATAACTATCTTATTTAGTGAACAACTTAATATTGTATAAGGTGATCATTACCTTGTAATAGTGAGATGATTGTAAGTCGGTGATCTCAATCGTACTAGAGAGACGTTTTAGTTGAGCAACTATTGACTAAAGAACAAGGTGATGACGTAGTGTTGATTGGTTAGATTCCACCTTTGACTTAATAAATCAGGTTTTATATCTTCTTCCCTAATCCACAATGGCGGATTTAGACTTGAAACATAGAGTTAGCGCTCAAAAAAAATTCCCCCTATTTTATACAATGTTAACGTTATTTTTTAATAAGTGATTCATATATTGAACGAAATGATCAAATTACAATAGAGACGTGGGTAATCGGGCAACAAGCTACTCTAGTAAAACCAACGCTAGCTTCAATATTCGATAAACCAAAGGAAAAGTTGTGCGATTTCCTGTTTCCACCATTACACGAGCAAGATCACTCATTCCACCCAGTTTTCAAATTTACCATCTTCCTTTAAAGTGTAATAAAAGGTCGTAAAATCACTCGAAATACACCCTCTTTCTTCGTTAGTAAAATCATTCGGATATATCTCTAAAAAAGCCACTATCTTATATATGTCAAACTTAGAAAACGAATAACAAGGATTTACACACGACATATTTTCTAACAAACTAGTTGAGACCTCACTAAATCTATTTCCAAGTTCTTGAATTTGCATATCCATAACCATATTAAAAACTTCAACCTCAAAATGATGTCGATTAGTAATGAACTGATGTCATCGTTTTCTTATATTTGACGTCTAAAAAGGTTACTAATAAGAGGTTGTTTACTCATCTTTAAAGTTCTCTAAACAATATTTGAACCAAAAACCTAATATCAATTCCAAATCTTACTACTCTAATAAATAACTACTACTATATGCCACTTGTCACACTCTCATCCATTCTCATACTTTTTAACCCATTTTCTTAAATATGGATACTACATGGGTCATTACCCACCCACTTTATTTGTTATTTAAAACTCCTAACCCTAGATACTGATGTGTGCGTGCTAGTGGTATAAAATATAAGAGGTTGGATGATTTAGCTTTTGCACAAGATTGTGTTTTAAATTTATAAAAGTGATTTCTACAAAGACTAAACACACACAAAATAGGCAAGTGTACATATCGTATATGTAGAATAGTATTGGTAAGAACCAAGTATCGATCCGTGGACACAAATGTTTCTAATAATGAATCGTTGTTTTACTTTAATCGGAGGTTTTAATCATTTTGGGGTTAATTTTCTTCAAACTTCTTATAAAATATAAATACTTATATATATAATATATAGGTGACCAAGAAAAGAGATTCTAAACGAGTTGTTCAATTATGCGAAGGTTACCATCTAAGATCAAGAATCCACTTCATTTTAGCATTGATAAATAATAATTGAACATGTGGTAAACTTGCCATAATAATATATGATAGATAGCTCCTTAAACCTTAAGTGAGCATCTTTGGCACTAAGGAGATAGCATGCGCATTTTAAAGTCCACCCTTTCCTAATGTCATGCCATCTCAATGATGTCAATTTAAGTTGGCAAGTATTTTCGTAAAGTAGAAAGATTAGGATTGACTTCGATTTCTCAAATACCAATTCTAACAACTTCGGGTGGTTGTAGTTTAGTCACACAACCTCCCCTTGGTTGATTTTTGTAGGTTATAATTACACATTCCATTAACATATGGTTTCTTTAACTAATTTGATATCCTAAGCAAAGCCATTTTCGGATTACCAAGGTTTAGAAAAATACATCATAACTTATATCTCATCATTTCTAAGTACAATATAATGATCCATGTTTCGATAATGTATCAAAGTATTTCTATCTTTCAAGAACATGAATCGATCATGAACGATTGCCAATGGAATTGACAACCACCAACTTTGAATTAGTGATTTAAGATGGTGAAACATTTCTCATCAAAAGATAATTGTAATATAACCATGTACTTTACTAGACTACACCACATATTTTATATAATTATCAAGTAAAACAAAGCTTCTTCAAAGAGTTTAGATGGTAAAAGGAGTTTAGCTCATAATGAGCATGAAGATAAACATTAAGATGAATGATAAAACAAATACAAGATTAAACTTGGAACAATCTAACCAAATGTAGATGAATCTTCCTTCTTAATGATGATGATGATGGATGATGATGATGGTTGATGGTGATGATTGATGGTGATGACCTCCAAGCCTTCAAACTCTTCACTAGATCTTCAATGAGAGTGTTAGTGTGTGTTTTTATAAGTGAAAACCGGATAGAACTTTATTCAAGGCACACCAAATGAGTGCAACATGAGCCACTATTTATAGGCAATCTGGATAGTGAGGCACAGCCCCGTGCTTGATGAGCACGCCCCCGTGCTTTTTAAGACATGTGCCAGATTTGTTTTGTCTTTGCTGTGACGTGGCCACGGCCCCGTGTTTGATGAGCACGGCCCCGTGCTTTTTAGTGACATGTGCTAATTCTTTTTGTCGTTTCTGGAAGGTAAGCACGGCCCCGTGCTTCCTGAGGCACGCCCCCGTGCTTTTTACTGACATGTGCTAATTCTTTTTGTCGTTTCTGAAAGGTAAGCACCGCCCCGTGCTTCCAAAAGCACGGCCCTGTGTTTCCTGAAAGCACAACCCCGTGTTTCAAAAAGCACAGCCCCATGTTTCCTGAAGCACAGCCCCATGTTTTGTTGTTTTCTTTGGTTTTTCTTTGGCTTTTCATTCGTTTCTTCGTTTGAGGCTTGGATTTACCTGAAAATACATTTTGACATGATAAGTAGTTATTTTAACTATATTATACGATAGAAGTTGCAGTTTTTAGAGATTATTTGATGCTAAAAAGATGTATATTTTTATATACATCAAACATCCCCACACTTGAACCTTGCTTGTCCTCAAGCAAGCTATTTATAAATATTCTCTAAAAATAGCAAGTTAGGACCATAGCTTAAACATCCCCAAAAGAGTTCCAAGAAAATGGGAACAAAATAACCAACCTTAAATCATGGGAATATATGTAGTGATACATAAAAAGGTGATTTTGTTTTTATGAGTTTCCGTTTATGCAAAACGTCACGTTCTCACAATGTTCACTCACACTCGGTTTTATATCTGATCATACATGTGATGTATGTATGTGAACACTCTTAGTCAAAATGCAACCTGTGAAAAATAAGCTTGTAGCAATTTCAAATCTCCACCTTTGTGAAAGGTTGCATAGATTAGAAGGTAATATGGGTTGGTTTTGAGTATGGATTTGGTATTTTGTGGCGGTTCAAGGGTTTAGGTTAATGAGGATGAGGACGGTAAATACAACTTATGCTGTTTGTCGGGAGTCTTAAGATGTCTTCAACGGTTAGCTCCTTTCTCCCGATTGTTAAACTTTTTTTTACACAACCCTAGTGACTCTTTTAAGGTCAGATTGTCAAGACCAGTTTTGTCGAGGATGTGGATCAGTTCTTCCTCAATCCTGCTCTGAACATAACTCCCAACTCTAATGGATCGTTCGGCTTTGAGCCTAATAGCCTCCACCCTCATTAGTTCAGTATATTCATGTGAGACTGAGTTTGACTTTTTCTACATCTTCCTTCGTGGGACCAGTTGCCGCAACCTAAGCATCGTTCGTATCTTTTCGCTCTTCTCTTCATTGCGTTTTTGGAAATTCCACAAAATGGTGGCCTTTGTTCGTCTTGGCGCCACTTTTTCCTCACCTCATTGCTAAAGAGAAAGATTTTCTCCCTAAGTTCTGGAGGCAACCTAGGTTTTGCTAAATGTATGCAGCAAAGGAAATTGAAATCGAAATAATGCATTTCCAATTCTTTAGGGTCTGCCGGTAAAAGATCAGTATTGTATTTTACCGGTGAGAGGGATAAAGTGGAAAGGTTTTGGTTTAGGATTTTGGGTTTTGTAATTTGGGGAATGGTTTGAGAGGATTGTGACAATATTACCTTTTTCCTTATACAACGCTTCGTGCGGTCTTGAAATGAATAATTGCGACAAGTTCTAAATCACACGAAACATATGACTCACTCAATGCTTTCGAAAAAATATTTATATGGCATGAGGTTTATTTCACAGTAACGGAGGGATTAGGTATAAACTCCATATTTTGCATAAATTTGTTCTCATTGTTACAAAAATTCTTTTTACCTTTTCACTTTTTTGGTTATAGTAGATTTGTAGTTAGTTATTTGCAAAAAAATTCTCTTGGATTTTCTTTTGGTTTTGTCAAAAATAGTCTTTGTTTGCTACAAAAAATTTTGTTATTAGATAATCTTATAATTAGTTGAGCAAGCAATTGGTCAAGTAATTCCCCTCCCCACACTTGAATCTCACATTACCCTCAATGTGAAAAGATTTATAAAAGATTAATAATAAAATTTATATGAAGTATGGAGGGTAAAATGGAAAGAAACTTCCCTACGGGCCAACGAAATTTTGACAGAGCGTCCCCTGTTGTTCGTCCGTTTTCCTGTAGTGTACCTATATAAAAACTGCATACGACCAACAAGCATAATAATACTTAAAATTATTATTATTATTATTATTTTAATTATTTATTATATATTTTTAACCTTATTTCAATGCCTAGTTTAATCAGGGTCTTGGCCAGACCCTACTTCCAAAATGTTCATTGATCTGTGTGGAGGATTAGTACCTCCGAGACGGTCTCGAATGGTCCATCGATGTATGGTTTTAATCGATGTCCATTAACTTTGAACTTGTGGCCGTCAAAATTTGAAATCTCAACTGCCCCATAGTCAAAAACTGATTCAACTATGTGTGGACCTGTCCAACGAGATTTCAATTTTCCTGGGAAAAGATGTAAACGTGTGTTATACAATAGTACACGATCGCCAACTTGAAATTTCTTGTTTCCTTTTAAATGGGCGCCGTGTAAACGTTTAGTCTTTTCTTTGTAAGACCAAGAATTCTCATATGCCAGTGCTCTTAGTTCTTCGAGCTCGTGAATATGATCTTCTCGGTTTTTACCGGCGAACATTAGATCAAAATTCACTGCTCTCAGAGCCCAATACACTGTGTGTTCTAGTTCTACGGGTATATGACATGCCTTCCCATAAACAAGTTTGAATGGTGTTGTTCCTATGGGGTTTTGTATGCCGTCCTGAGAGCCCACAAAGCGTCATCTAACCTTTCTGCCCAATTTTTGCGATTCATTCTTATAGTTCTTTCTAAAATCCTTTTAATTCCTCGATTTGAGACCTCCACATGCCCACTAGTCTGAGGGTGATATGGTGTTGCCAGTCGGTGGTAAAGCCCATATCGTGCTAAGACTTTGTCCATCAGAGCGTTACAGAAGTGGGTACCTCTGTCGCTGATTAGGGTTTTCGGAGTACCGAATCGTGAAAATAACCTTTTCAGAAATCGTACAACTACTCGAGCATCGTTAGTGGGAAGAGCTTGTGCTTCTACCCATTTAGATACGTAGTCGACTACTACAAGGATGTACTTATTTCCGAATGAGTTAGGAAATGGGCCCATGAAATCTATTTACCATACATCAAAGACCTCACAAAATTGAATGCCTTTTTGAGCCATCGCATTTTTGGCTGGGATGTTTCCGGCTCTTTGACAAGCATCGCATGCTTGGATCAAAGCATGTGTGTCTTTATATATGTTGGGCCAGAAAAATCCTGCATCAAACACTTTTCTAACCGTAGTGGCGGTACCGTGGTGCCCACCAGTAGGTCCTTCATGACAGTGTTTGAGAATATCTAAGGCCTCCTTTCCCGCTACACACCTACGAACAACCTGATCGGCCCCTATCCTAAACAAGTATGGATCTTCCCAGAAGTAGAACTTAAGGTCGAAGAAGAATTTCTTCCGTTGTTGATGAGTTAGCCCTTTTCTTAGGATTCTACAAGCCAGATAGTTTGCGAAGTCGGCAAACCAAGGACTTTCATCCTTTTCTAGCATGACTGCTTGGATTTGCATGAGAATTCCGTGCGGAAAATTATCATAGATAATTTCTTTCTGAAGTTCTTTTGAAGCTGGGCATTCTAAGCGTGAAATATGGTCTGCGGCTACATTCTCTGCTCCCTTTTTGTCTTTGACTTCTATGTCGAATTCTTGGAGTAGTAGAATCCATATGATAAGTCTGGGTTTGGCATCCTGCTTGTTGAAGAGGTAACGTATGGTGGCATGGTCGGTGTAAACTATGGTTTTGGAAAGAACTAGGTAGTATCTAAACTTTTCAAAGGCGAAAACTACTGCTAATAACTCTTTTTCTATTGTGGTGTAATTTTCTTGTGCATCATTAAGAGTTTTACTTGCATAGTAAATTGGGTGAAAATGTTTTTCTTTGCGTTGTCCGAGTACGGCTCCAACTGCAAAGTCACTTGCATCACACATGATCTCGAATGGAAGGGTCCAATCGGGTGTAGTCATGATTGGTGCGTTGACAAGTTTGTCTTTTAATGTGTTGAATGATTCAACACATTCTTCAGAGAAGAAGAATGGTGTATCTTTCTCCAGAAGTTTGGTCATAGGTCTAGCAATTTTGGAGAAGTCTTTTATGAAGCGGCGGTAGAAGCCTGCGTGACCTAGAAAACTTCTAATGGCTCTGACTGAAGTTGGTGGTGGAAGTTTGGATATGGTTTCTACTTTGGCTCTATCAACTTCTAGTTCTGCTTGGGATATCTTATGACCTAGAACGATGCCTTCTTTGACCATGAAATGACATTTCTCCTAGTTGAGTACTAAGTTTACTTCTTCACACCTAGCCAACATTTTGTCTAGGTTTTTCAGACAATGATCGAAGGAATCTCCAAACACTGAGAAGTCATCCATGAAGACTTCCATAGAGTTTTCGATCATTTCATGAAAGATGGCCACCATGCAACGTTGGAAGGTGGATGGAGCATTACATAGTCCAAATGGCATTCTTCGGTAGGCGAAGGTTCCATACGGACATGTAAAAGTAGTTTTCTCCTGATCTTCAGGAGCAATGGGAATCTGAAAGTATCCGGAAAATCCATTAAGAAAACAGTAGAACATTTTTCCAGATAGTCGTTCGAGCATTTGATCTATGAAAGGAAGTGGAAAATGATCTTTTCTTGTGGCATCATTAAGCTTCCGGTAATCGATGCAAACTCGCCAGCCTGTGATGGTCCTCATTGGTATTAGTTCGTCCTTCTCGTTCATTACGACTGTCATTCCTCCCTTCTTGGGTACTACCTGGACAGGACTAACCCAAGGTGAATCCGAGATCGGGTAGTTTAATCCGGCATCAAGCAGTTTGATTACTTCCTTCTTCACCACATCTTGCATGTTGGGGTTGAGACGTCTTTGATGTTGGACCACGGGTTTGTATTCTTCCTCCATGAGGATTTTGTGGGTACAAAACGAAGGATTGATGCCCTTGATATCCATGATCTTCCATGCGATAGCCTTCTTATGGTTTTTGAGAACCTTAAGAAGTTCGTCTTTCTCTTCTTTGGAAAGGTGAGATGAAATAATTACTGGGAGTTGAGAATCTTTTTCTAGGAAGGCGTATTCGAGATGTTTTGGTAGTTCTTTTAACTCTAAGGCTGGTGGTTCTTCGATTGATGGTTTTGATTTTTCATTGTTCTCGGTGATCTCACATACTATTTCTGATGTTTCTTGATTTTTGTTGATAGCATTGAGATTTTCGTTATCTAAGATAGGTTTGGTGATGGTTTCGGTTAAGATTTGTGTTTCCATCCTTCTAGTGATGGAGGAATCTCGCACATAGCAACTCACGATAGAATCGATGATGTCGATACAGTATAATGCGTCATCGTGATGTTGCGGATATTGCATAGATTTTCCTATGTCAAAAGTGATTGCCTCGTCATTGACCCTGAGAGTGATTTTGCCGGTGCAAACATCAATAATAGCCTTTGCATTGGCTAAGAAGGGTCTTCCTAAAATCAGAGGTACACTTTTGTCTTCCTCCATGTTTAGAATCACAAAATCTACTGGGAAAACAAACTTATCAATTTTGACAAGCATGTTTTCAACAATGCCCCGAGGATATTTAAAGGATCGGTCAGCTAACTGAATGCTCATGCATGTGGGATTTGGTTCTCCTATCCCTAGTTTTGCAAAAACCGCATAAGGCATTAAATTAATACTAGCTCCTAGGTCAGGCAGGGGATTGCTAACAGACAAATTTCCTATGAGACAAGGGATAGTAAAACTCCCTGGATCGGTCATTTTTGGCGGCAGCTTGCTTTGAAGGACAACTGAACATTCTTTACTCAAGGTGACATGCGAGAGTTCCTCCAGCTTCCTTTTGTTGGTCAGCACTTCTTTGAGAAACTTTGCATAGTTCGACATTTGAGCAATGGCTTCGACGAAAGGAATGTTGATGTGGAGTTGTTTGAAGAGTTCTAAAAACTTCCCGTACTGAGCTTCTAATCGTTCTTGCTTCAACTGTCCAGTGTATGGAACAGGTGGATATAAGTTCGGACTGACTCCTTGGGTTGTACGGTGCCCGTTGGGATCAGTCTTTCCTGCGTTTTATCAGGGGATTCCTTTTCCATAACTGGTTCTGAAGTTGGTGAGGCAACAGTGGTTGTGCCACTTCTTAATGTAATAGCGTTGGCTGCTGTATTTGGGTTTGTTATAGTGTTGCTTGGAAGAGCACCGGGTGGTCTTTCTGACAATTGTTGGGCAATCTGTCAGATCTGAGTTTCTAGATACCGCAATGATGCTTGTTGACTTTGTAGGTCAACTTCATGTTTTAACAATACTACGCTAATATCAACAGCTCTTGAGTCGGCCTTCTTCTCAGCTTCATTTGTTTTCGTTATGAGTTGGATTAGCATTTCTTCGATTTTGAGTAGCTTGGGTTTTGATGGCTACTAGAACTTTGATCTTGGAATTGTGGTTCAGGGTGGGAGGAATGATTCATCGGTCTCTTTTCGAATCCGGGTAGGGTTTGAGTGTTACCTCCGTCTTTCCAGCTGAAATTCGGGTGGTTTCTCCATCCTGGATTATTGTTTCTGAAAGTGTTGTTTTGTCGAGCGATGAAATCGACTTCTTCCATGGCCATAATGACTTGTTTACAGTCACTTGCTTTATGACTTCCTCCACAAGTGTCGCAGGTGAGTCTGGTTTTTGATAGCTCGGCTTGAAGTTGTTCGAATTTTTTAGAAAGGGCTTCAAGCTGTGCTGTGACAAGAGTATTGGAATCGACGTGATGTATTCCTTTATGGGTAGGTGTAGATCTTGGTGGGTTGTAAGCGAAACTCTTCTTTGCAGCTTTCTCCAGGACTTCAAATGCTTCGTTAGGTGATTTGGATCCCATGTCTCCACCAGCGATTTGGTCGATGGCCTGTTTGTTTTGACTGGATTGTGCGTCAAAGAAAGTTTGTACTTGTAACCATACGCTCAGTCCATGATGTGGGCATCTAATTAGAAGACTTTTGTATCTTTCCCATGCAGCGTGTAGCGATTCATCATCATCGGTTTGGAATCCGGTAATGCTGGCTCGGTATTTGGCAGTTTTATAGGGCGGAAAATATTTGAGGAGAAACTGTTCAACCATCTGGTCCCAAGTGTTAATGGAACCAGAGGAAAGAGATTCTATACATTCTAGGGCTTGGCCCCTTAGAGAGAAAGGAAAGAGTTTAAGCTTGATTTGATCTTCTGAACAGTTTTGAATTTTAAAAGTTCCGCAGATTCGTAGGAATCGAGATATGTGAGAAAGAGGGACTTCGTCGAGGAGACCATGAAATTGAACTGAATTTTCCACCATATGAATGGTGCTTGATTTGATTTCGAAATTTTCGGTGATTTCGGGTGGAGCCACTCCATTGCCGTAGCCTTCGAGAGTTGGCTTGGCATACTGGCTCATGTTCGGCTCATTGTTCTAGGCCGACATCATTTCTTCGGTTTGATTTTCTCCTGATGTGGTGGCGTCTACTAATTCATCTTTAATTGCTTCGGCGGTTTCTGTTGTCCGTTTACGTGCTCGTCGACGAAAGAGTCATTCCGGTTCAGAAATTGGAGAAACAAGCTCAGGCTCAAAAGTAGAGGACATACATGGGACTAAATCAAAATTAAACACTAAAGTAAAAGTTAGCTAAAGTTAGTCTAAGTTAAACTATGAGTTAGGCTAAGCTATTTTAACTAAACTAAGGTCTAAATTAATTAAGCTAAAGTAAAGATTGGTTAAATAAAGGTAAAAAGTAGGCTAGCCGTAAAATTATATATTTTAGTATTTAGTAAAAAATATGAAGATAAAATAAAATAGAAGTTAATAATTCGTACAATTATAATCAATGATTAAATTAAAACTTGGATCGTTCTTAGAAACGTACCGTGTCCCCGGCAACGGCGTCAAAAACTTTTGATGTGTGCATGCTAGTGGTATAAAATATAAGAGGTTGGATGATTTAGCTTTTGCACAAGATCGTATTTTAAATTTATAAAAGTGATTTCTACAAAGACTAAACACACACAAAATAGGCAAGTGTACCTATCGTATATGTAGAATAGTATTGGTAAGAACCAAGTATCGATCCGTGGACACAAATGTTTCTAATAATGAATCGTTGTTTTACTTTAATCAGAGGTTTTAATCATTTTGGGGTTAATTTTCTTCAAACTTCTTATAAAATATAAATACTTATATATATAATATATAGGTGACCAAGAAAAGAGATTCTAAACGAGTTGTTCAATTATGCGAAGGTTACCATCTAAGATCAAGAATCCACTTCATTTTAGCATTGATAAATAATAATTGAACATGTGGTAAACTTGCCATAATAATATATGATAGATAGCTCCTTAAACCTTAAGTGAGCATCTTTGGCACTAAGGAGATAGCATGCGCATTTTAAAGTCCACCCTTTCCTAATGTCATGCCATCTCAATGATGTCAATTTAAGTTGGCAAGTATTTTCGTAAAGTAGAAAGATTAGGATTGACTTCGATTTCTCAAATACCAATTCTAATAACTTCGGGTGGTTGTAGTTTAGTCACACAACCTCCCCTTGGTTGATTTATGTAGGTTATAATTACACATTCCATTAACATATGATTTCTTTAACTAATTTGATATCCTAAGCAAAGCCATTTTCGGATTACCAAGGTTTAGAAAAATACATCATAACTTATATCTCATCATTTCTAAGTACAATATAATGATCCATGTTTCGATAATGTATCAAAGTATTTCTATCTTTCAAGAACATGAATCGATCATGAACGATTGCCAATGGAATTGACAACCACCAACTTTGAATTAGTGATTTAAGATGGTGAAACATTTCTCATCAAAAGATAATTGTAATATAACCATGTACTTTACTAGACTACACCACATATTTTATATAATTATCAAGTAAAACAAAGCTTCTTCATAGAGTTTAGATGGTAAAAGGAGTTTAGCTCATAATGAGCATGAAGATAAACATTAAGATGAATGATAATAACAAATACATGATTAAACTTGGAACAATCTAACCAAATGTAGATGAATCTTCCTTCTTAATGATGATGATGATGGATGATGATGATGGTTGATGGTGATGATTGATGGTGATGACCTCCAAGCCTTCAAACTCTTCACTAGATCTTCAATGAGAGTGTTAGTGTGTGTTTTTATAAGTGAAAACCGGATAGAACTTTATTCAAGGCACACCAAATGAGTGCAACATGATCCACTATTTATAGGCAATCTGGATAGTGAGGCACGGCCCCGTGCTTGATGAGCACGCCCCCGTGCATTTTTAAGACATGTGCCAGATTTGTTTTGTCTTTGCTGTGACGTGGCCACGGCCCCGTGTTTGATGAGCACAGCCCCGTGCTTTTTAGTGACATGTGCTAATTCTTTTTGTCGTTTCTGGAAGGTAAGCACGGCCCCGTGCTTCCTGAGGCACGCCCCCGTGCTTTTTACTGACATGTGCTAATTCTTTTTGTCGTTTCTGAAAGGTAAGCACCGCCCCGTGCTTCCAAAATCACGGCCCCGTGTATCCTGAAAGCACAGCCCCAAAAAGCACAGCCCCATGTTTCCTGAAGCACAGCCCCATGTTTTGTTGTTTTCTTTGGTTTTTCTTTGGCTTTTCATTCGTTTCTTCGTTTGAGGCTTGGATTTACCTGAAAATACATTTTAACATGATAAGTAGTTATTTTAACCATATTGTACGATAGAAGTTACAGTTTTTAGAGATTATTTGATGCTAAAAAGATGTATATTTTTATATACATCAGATACCAAATTTCTCCCAACTCTCATCACGTATGCCTTTCCATCAGCCCTCTCCATGGCCTCCACCACCACCCCAAGTGCCGACAACGAAATAGACCCTCTCCACAGCCACTACTGCCACCATTACTATCGCCCCCTTCACTATATCTAATATATATACATATACGACGCAGCGGTGGAACTCAAAACCCCTAAATCTCTTTCTCTCATCTTCACCAGGTATTATTATTATTATTATTAACTCTTTTGATTGAATTTTGATATTAGATTGTATGAAGGTTTACGTTTAATATGTTCAATTTGATATTTGTGTATTAATTAGCTCTTTACATATCATGTGTAATTGATATTATTATTATTATCATTATCATTATCATTCATCATTCATCTGAACTGCAAATTAATAATAATATGTTCAAAGATTTTGATTTAAAGTTGGTTACTTTTTCTCATAATATTGTCTAGAATTGTATTCGTAAACTAATATCATGATTGAAGGAAGGAACTAGGGAAGGGTAAGTGAAGGAGTAGAATGATTATTCTTAATAAATCGGAAGTCAAATTTTTAATTTAAATTTTATTATTATAAATAGTTTAAACCTCATTTTCAAGTGAAAGCTACCTTTATGCATATTTGAGTCAAAGGTTTGTATTTGTTTATTGTTATTAATGATGTGTGAATGTGGTTGATTTTAACAGGTAGGTTCACAAACCGCTTTGATGGATATGACTTCAGCGGGAGGAAGATTTTCTTGGCAGTCATATAATGATGAAACTGAAGCATATGATGACAATTTGTTTACGACTATTGGACTGTTAGAGCAACTTAATGTCACTAGAGACTCTTTGGATTATTTTTGGTACATGAAACGCTAACACAACCAATCATAAACGAATATCTTGACAACCGTAGGAAGTTAGATATACTAACCCCACCCAATGTAGTTTTATCTGAATAATAACAATTACCCGATTTGTTTCTATTTCAACACAATCATAACCCTAGATATGCTCCATCCCAAACGCCTCTGCAGATCACCTTTTCCTTCTCCGATTACATGACGTGGCTGCTATCTTCCTTCTCCGAATACAAACGCCTTTAGGTATGCTCTGTCTCAAACCTTAAATTCATCAAAACCTTTATTGTGGGTTTGATTTTTTTACTAAATTAATAAACTTTGTGTATAGATCTGTAATTGTGACGGCATGGAATGTGTTCAAATTATACACGGCTCTTAAAGGCCTAGGCTTGATCATGTTTTAAAGGCGAACATGTTAGGTTTTAATCTCATGTTTTGAAGTTTAAACAAGTCAGTTTTCTGATATTTTTGTAGAAAGTTTGGACTTTGGTTTGATATGAGCCCTAAATATCATTTCATCTGAGTTTAGCCTTTATAACTTTTTGTTCAAATGATGTATATCTAATATGAAAATTTGTTTAGCCTTTATAACTTTTTGTTAACTGTTTTTTTTCCTATTGTATTTGCATATAATGGTAGCTTTTGGTTGAATGCTTTACTTGCGCTGCTAGGGGTTTTAAGGTATTCTTTGCTATTTACGTTTTGTGTTATTGGTTTGGCAGCCGATTTTGTTGTAATTCACATATAACAAAAATGCTTTGTTCCTTCAATCTTGCTCTCATAGCTCCCGTTTATGGTGTGTTTGAATCAATTAAGTTGATATGTTTAATTTTGGTTTTTTACTACAGATAGGTAAATGCTTTTGTCCCTATTTTACAAATACATGATTATATACATATCTTTAAGACCGTATTTAAAAGATTTTTAAGTATTGTTTGGTTCAAGACTTGGGATCTTGAACAAAATATTATTACAGGATCTAATTTCCAGAAAAAAGAAAAGCCACAAGAAACACTCTTTTGTAGTCATACAAAAATACATATGTCACACCTAACCATTTGTAATCATAAAAAATACATATGATAATTATTAATAAGGTGTTTTAAGGGCGTTTGGGTTTTGGGATTGTGTATCCAAGATTCTGAGTGAAATAAGCAAATTGCAGCTGTATATTCCAAATTGCTTATAAATACAATAAATCTTACCGGAAAGGAGAGACCGGAGGTGGAGTGGCCAAGTGAGGTCAGGAGGTGGCTGGTGGGAGCTCGAGGTGGAGGTGGCGGCAATCGTGGTGAACTGGTGGTGAGGTATGAGTAGAGTCCAGAGAGGTAGAGAGCAGTCGGCTGTGTGTTTGTGTTCACAATGCCCGGTCGTTTTTTATATTATTTATTGTTATTCCTTAAAAGGAATATATGGATTATTGGGTTTTTTGGTTTCGGCTTTATAATTAAAGTGGGCTTTTGTTGGGTTTAAGTATTAAATTGGTTGGGCTTAAAATACATAGGGGTAACATTATTTTTTATCAGGGGTAACGAATCACGAAAACAACCAACATTTATTTTTTTTACACTACCGGAGAAACGTTGAGGGGTAGCGGAGGCTACCCCTCCTCCTAAGCTAGGTCCGCCCCTGCTAATCCATACAACGAGGCTCACGTATTTAGAGTCATTTGTTCATAGTAACAGGGAGATAGATTGATGTAGCTAACTACGTTTAGACTGGTTGGTGCAAATAGAAAGCAACCAAAGGAGCATTGTGTGACAAGAGATTTCAAACAAGATTAAAAGGGATTATAGGATTGTAGTTTGATAGGTTGTTTTATACTAAACTATTTGTTGGGACATTAAGAAGACACAAACATGAAAAATAAAGGTTGCAAAATATAAGTTTCTAAGGTGGATGTGTGTGTACAAGGTTGACTGAGTAAGATATGATTCTTGAAAAAGATATTTTAGGGGTGACGTGTATCTAGGATAAGATACATGGGGATTAAGATGGCTTGGACAATTGAAGAGAAGACATTTGATAGCCTCGGTAAGAGTATGTCCCACGCGTGAGTGAATTATTGTCCATATCTGAGTCGGTCTTCAGATAAAGGGAGAGGTAAGTGTGAGAGAAGAGTGATAGTGGAGAAGGTATGGCGGTGCGGACAAGGCGGGAGGGAAGGAAAAGAGGAGACAGAGCAAGGGGTGCTGAGGAGGTGGTGGTCCAAACGAAAGGTGGATAAGGGTCACCTTTGGAGATGCTCTTAGTATATTGTAAACTCTCACGGTGAAGGAGAGTAGGAGTTGCATAGATTTCTGTTGGTTTCTTTTGAAACATTAGCTTTTGTTATACTTTTGGTCGCCTTACCCTTAGATTTCATTAGCGCATCCACAACAACAAATCATTACAAATTGTCATATCAACGTCACATCAAATTTCAAACTTTTCTTAAAATCTCACTTTCTTTCACAACAAGCCTCCTCAAACTACCACATCATAGCCTATTCCTACAATTAATTGTGTATTTAATTAAATAACTTTTATAACAAATTTAATTTTTATATTTCGTATCTATTTATATATTACAATTTGTATTTTAAATAATTAAAAATAAAGCATGAAAAATAAATAAAATACATTAAACATAGAAATATAACATACACTAACTAAAAAATTAAACATACGCTAAGTAAAAATGAAAAAGTATAAATCAACTTAAAATAAATAACAGATAAAATACAAGTGGGTTCATGTTCGAGTTGTTTATCACTAGAGTGATCATTTCTTGATTAGATATAATTTCATTCATTTGTTCGTGAAATTTATCTAAAGATGTCATCTTTTTCATAAAAAAAATTCTTGCATTTGCTCAATGACCTTGTCGACAAAAGGTTCATTTTTCACTTTGCCTCTCGCTCTTGTTGTACCAACTTTAATTTAAAACTGAATTGATTATTAGTTTTCAAGAAAAACTAATTGAAGGTGGGGTTGGCCCACTTTTCTTGTCCCCTTGAAGTTTACATTCCCAGACGTATTTCAAAAACTTTAGCTCTACATCGGTGGAATTTGCCTCCACATCGTCCATCCATTGCCAAATCCTTTCAAACCTTGGAAAGAGAAGCCCCTAGTAGATGCTCTTCGCGTGAGCTCGGCGTAAAGTTTTTTGAAAGGAATGTATAGGTACTTTCAAAGAGATTTGTGCTACCTTCTTATCGTCTCACTAATCTTTAAGTTGTTACTACTATAGTTTTTCAATACTTTACTAATATTATACGTCTCAATGAAAGCAACTTCTGCATCTACCAATATGGTGCAATGAATGAAATTTTACTCGGTATATTAAGCGTCCGTCTCATAACTTACTGAGCTACAAAATTCAAATCAAACAAGTGACCTTCACCATATCTCAAACCACTTGTCTATTTCTAGGCACATCCATGGTAATTAACTCAAAAATATCAAGTTTTTCAACCATATCAAACAAACCCAGCAAAAGACAGTAAATAGGACATAAATTTAGCAAGTATCAAAGAACAACTTAAATTCTATGGTAAACTTTTAACTAGTCAGCAACTCCAATAACTCGGCTTTTTTGAGCTTTGACAACCCCTTTAAGCCTCTAGATTTAGCCACCGCTCTTAGCTCAACCAACTTCATGCTGCTCAGATCCTTATCTTCAATCACATTTGCTTCTTCTGAATCATCAATAATCTCATCAGCAATCTCTTCAATTTCATCATCTGAACTTTCATCAAACCGATTAAAGGCTTCATTTTCAACTTCTGGCTCAGACCCAGTCTTGATTTTGACCTCGGGCGTTGACCCAGGCTCATGTCTTGTTTCTGTCCTTTTAAATGGTCCAGGGGTAAAAGACTCTTCACTGGTCAAAATCGGCTTGTATCTGAATCCAGAAACTGGAGATCTCTTTCGGAAATTTGATGCGGGTCTTACAAACCGGGCTTCAGTGGTTTGGACCTCGTGATTGACACGGTTATTCGAGTCTTTTTGACTTTTATCTTCTGTAAACAAACTGTTCTGTTCGGCTTGGTTGTCTAACACGAAATCTCTATTGTTTCTGCTCGTGGTCGTGCTTTTTCCATGTTGAACCGAGTGTTTTCTCAATAGTTTCAGAAGAGAATCAACAGTTTCATTTTGTTTGTTATGTCCTTGCGGATCTTCAGCCTTTTTCTCTTCTTTTTGTGCAGCCCGTTCTCTTAATTGGGCCTGAACCTTTCTGAAAATTTCCACAATTTCTCTTTCTTTGGGCCCAGGAGCTGCACTTGATTGGAATTTTGGGGGAGAACCTGAAAGAAAAGGCTGACCGTTTTTTGAAGAGAACACTTCAGAGTCTTCAAACCCATCAATGGCATCGCGGTCTTCATTATTTCTATTCCTGTTTCTTGAATACCCTGGTCTATTTTGCCTAGAAAAATCTGGGTTTCTTCTTTGACCGCTAGAATTTGCATTACAGATAAACGACATGGTACCCCTTGAAGCACAGGTCAAATTTCCAGAAAGTACAACTTTGACTTGTGGGAACCTTCTACAGTTGTTACAAAAGGATAGGCACCTGCCATCTGATGTTCCATGATCTGACGATAACAAGAAAGAAAGTGAGTATTCAATTTGTCTTACGTACAAAGAAATTTCTTTAACGATACAGCCTAAAGAACAGACTGCAAAAGGTTTGTAATAATTATATACATTGCTATGTAACCCTGGATTTGCCATTGCTAAAAAGGGATTGACAATATGTGATTCAAAGTTTGAATTCATGTTTATACAATGATATGTAATGTAACCCTGGATCGCCATGTTGACAATAGGGGACTTATTCCCTACCTTTTGCAAATGTGATAACTTAAAATTAAATAGCAAAATAGGTACACATCTGTTTGTCCCGAAAAGGGTACGTATTTAAAAGCACTGCCGTAACAAAGTTACAAATATGGTTGTTAAACGCATAATTAACAATTTAACATTGACTATATTCCAAGTTAGTAGCTCTGATAACAGACAAGAAAAGAAATAGACTACCAAAGATGCACCATATTTCATCAAAATCATGACAAATTATATACCGTTATCGACTAAAAATTCATGATATTGAGTATCACTTATATATCATCTAATAATCAGGGTGCAACTCAGATTGGGGGTTTAATAATTTTGCACTAAACCAATCAAATTATGCAAGAGAAGACTTGTTAGAAGCATTTTAGGCCTCATCGGTTACGGTTAAACCTAAATTCAGCTTCAGAAACCATTCAGGCATATCGTCGAACGGGTGGCGTGCAAACACGTAACCACATGAAAACCATAAACAAAACCAAACCCAGAAACCCTCCAACGGAATAAATAGTCTCAGAAAGATTTTAAACCCAAAAATATTATATAACAAAGATAAATATTTACTGAAGAAAACAGGTTTTAATTTATGCCCTAATAAATACAAAGGTATAGTATAATTAGATGGATAAAGTAAAGCGGCTGACAAGTGTAAGTAAGCCGGAGAAAAGAGTGAAAGTGGCCGGAAACTTACCGGAAACGCCGTGAGAGATGAGATGAGACGCCGGCAACATTTCGTCGAGTAAAAGGTTTTGGTGTCACTGTTTGGGGTTTTGCATTTTAGAGGTCAGGAAGGAGAATCCTTTGTTGTGATATGTCCTGTTTACAAGGGGCTATTTTGGTAATTGGTACTTATATGCTTATCTTTTCAAAAATAATAATAAAAAGCAAAAATGTTTAGATATTACTAGATCTTATTATTTAGGCTCAATGTTAGAGCACTCATTTTATAAATGAGAGGTAGGAGGTTCAAACCTTATTATCATTAATTTAAATGGGAGATATGAGGAGGGTTCGAGTCCTGATCTCACCCGGTTTTAACGGCTCCTTGTTGTCGTGCCATTTGGCGGGCGTGGGGGTTGGGTTTTATCCGGTGAATCCCTCAATAGGTGGACCGCTAGCGGCTCCGTCCGTCCGGACTAGTGGCCGGCTCGGGCTACCTTTAACCAATGAGGGCCGCGTACGAAGTACCCGCTTTACTTAGTTGGTCGTTCAAAAAAATTATGCTGCATAGTTTTAAAAAATGTTTGGTTCTTTTTTTTTTCCTTTTTTTATGGTCATACACTCATACATAATCGAAATAAGAGAGAACCTATTCGAAATAGTATTAGGAATGTAAGAGTAGTAAGTAAGGCCACTTGGGGTACCCTTTGGGTAGTTCGGCATCACCATCTCAAGTGATTCGGCAAACTAAAAAAAGTTAAGAAATCGAATAGTAGAGTCAAAATGTGAAACAAGTGAATACTTTGGGCAGTTTGAAACATAATCTGAATTAATTTAATTTAGTAAACTTTTGGGTACTTGGTAAAAGATTATGTGTCATCATTTGATTGATAATGTGAATGATGGTAATAAGTTTAAATATATTTACTCTTGGATTTTAGTTAAAGGTTGTATGTACTAATGTTTTCTCTAATCTATAGAGATTATTATTTGCAATCTTCTCTCTAATCTTGGTAAAAAATCATCTCCAAGACAGTAGAGAACTAGAGTTAAATCAATTACAAATGGATGGTTAAAAAATTGTTGCAATAAGCCCACCTGACCTCACTTCTTCTCTTCCTAAAAATGAACTTAAATCAGTTACATGAAATGTTTTAAGGATGTTAAGATCACTCAACAAAGTGCTTAGCAACTAAAATTTTATATTTTCTAAAGATAGGTTAAATGTAGGTTTGAGATTCGTAATAACTAACTCTATTGGCTAAACTTTTATAAAAGATGTAATAATTATAAAACCCTTTTTGGTTAGTTGTATAAATTGTATAGGTTGTTTAAATTTCTCAATAGATTTCTATATTTTCAAATCATCATTAACATTAAACATAAAAATTGTTGTACTTGAATGTTTATATACATGTTTTAACTCGTTTCTTGGAAATTCGAATCACGTAAATACTTCAAAGGCAACGTGACCATAACCATAATCTTAACACAGGCAAAGTTCTCACGGGAGGGGGGCGTTTCAACCGAAACTTGAAACACCAATTCCATTGCTTGTTCGTTCGAGCCCAGGCTCAGGTTCGATAAGCAACATGCTCAATTATGAATAATTTTGTTGATAAAACTGAATGCAAGTAACTAGCAGGGCAAATGTAAGTAATCAAGAACAGAATTCTTGCAGAATTTGATGACCAAAATATAGATAAATCCAAGCAAGATTATCAACTGCTCAAATGACCCATGCCAACAAACTAGACAGAAGTCAGAAAGTATAAAGAACATGATAAGAACACACCATCTTCTCCCAAATATGTTCCTCTTGACTTGAAGATCCCACGAATCGAAAAATATCCGAACTTTAATTATTGACTCTTTGTTCTTGAGGAGAACATAAAAAAATCTGATGGAAACAGAGTACATACAAACATATTTGAAAATAGTATCTTTGTAAGCTTTCTAAGCTTTGTGATTTTTGGCCATTTCATCAACATCCAATTCCACTTCCAATACCGGCAAGTCCTTCTGCATGCTGAATTGACTGGTGAAAGCAACAATAAACACACGTTATAATGTTATCATAAAATGTATTCTTTAAAGTCTTCAAGCACTCAAAATGTGTAAATCGTGTTTTATCTGCACAAGTACCTGTTCTGAATGGGCCCGTGATCGACTGCTGTTCTCAAGCAATACAAGACTCTACCAATTATGTCATTCATGGAAACAGGACCAAATAACCGACTGTCTTTAGCTTCCTGAAAATTTAAGAAAACACAAAGTAAAATTATGTGAATTTACAAGTAGTCAAAAAGGTGTTTTTCAACAAATGAGCGCATATTAACGGTTATCATGAACTACCTGGGGCTTTAATTTGTCATTGTCGGCTAATACCCAGCACTGATCCTTTTCAAGTAGAAAAGGTTCATCTTTTTCATCTTTGGAAACCATTTCATACCCTTCAATGGCAGCCAATCTTCTAACCAGATAATTGTCCGAATTTTCAGGGTCCTTCATCACCACCACATCTCCAACATAAACACGCCTGGCAAAACCACTTACAAACAATTAATCAAAAGTTTTGTGTATAAACTTTTTTTAGCATGATATCAAGTCATAGATAAGTGGCAGTTTAGTGAGATTACTGTGGATCTGCGGCTGGTAGTTTCCTGACAAGAAGAGTTCCCCCTTCGGATGCTATTGTAGGAGCCATTTCCGCACCCTTGTTCCAATGCAAAAATGTTAATTTTCCTTGGAAAAATGTTTTCCAGAAGTTGTCTCCTACTTCTTTATTGGAGATTTTACCATGTTCATAGCTCTGCAACAAAAGAAAAAAAAACTTATCATTGTTGGAACTGGATTGGAAGGCCAAGCGGCTCTAGATTCAGGGGCTCTTGCTATAGCCGAACACGAAGGAAAGATTTTTTATACCGATACTGACAAGATCCTTTTATCAGGTAATGGGGATACTCTAAGGATTCCATTAGTTATGTATCAACGTTCCAACAAAAATACTTGTATGCATCAAAAACCACTCTAAGGATTCCATTAGTTATGTATCAACGTTCCAACAAAAATACTTGTATGCATCAAAAACCCCAGGTTCGGCGGGGTAAATGCATTAAAAAGGGACAAATTTTAGCGTATGGTGCTGCTACAGTTGGTGGCGAACTCGCTTTGGGGAAAAACGTATTAGTAGCTTATATGCCATGGGAAGGTTACAATTTTGAAGATGCAGTACTCATTAGCGAGCGCTTAGTATATGAAGATATTTATACTTCTTTTCATATACGTAAATATGAAATTCAGATTAACCAAGGCCCCGAAAGGGTCACTAATGAAATACCGCATTTAGAAGTCCATTTACTCCGAAATTTAGACAAAAATGGAATTGTAATGCTGGGATCTTGGGTCGAAACAGGTGATATTTTAGTAGGTAAATTAACGCCCCAAATGGTGAAAGAATCATCATATGCCCCGGAAGATAGATTGTTACGAACCATACTTGGCATGCGGGTATATACTTCAAAAGAAACTTGTCTAAAACTATCTATAGGCGGCAGGGGTCGGGTTATTAGTAATACGTGCATATCATATTAATTTCAGCATGTAAACGAAACGAACTCGTGTTAGCTCGTTAAACTTTAACCGAACACGAACATCTAATCGAACAAACTTTTTTGTTCATGTTCAACTAAGAAAACGGGCATGTTCATGTTTGTCTGTTTAACACCTAAACGAACATAAAGAAACAAACTTAAACGAACATAATAGAACAAACATAAACGAACATGAATTAGCATAGATAAACACAAACGAAAAAGTCTAATACATCACAATATAACTATTTATGTATTTACTAAAATTTAAACAATTCACAAACATAAAAGAACGAACAAAGCGTTTGTTTGCTCGTTTATTTAAATAAACAAAAGACTTTGTTTATGTCGTTCGTTTTCGTTTAGAGGCAAAGGCATATATATTAGTGTACATGACAGAAATTGTTAACATTTCCAGCTTGAACGAGCATTCCATTTAATTTGTTCAACGTCATGCTACTACTATAAACCGCATTCTCTATTACAAATCAAATTACCTAGGTATAACATCAATAAGTCCACAAAAGCTCTACTTTTTTAATACAAATCAATTCCTCTAACGAAAACCTAAAAAAGTTTAACCTTTCTGAAGTAAATTACAAAACTAAACCCACACATGACGAAAACATCAGCTGCAATAACAAAACGGAACATAAATCAATGCAAGCCCAATTAGCCTAATAAACCCTAAGAGCCTGAATCCGACCATAAAAACCATTTAATTAACCAATTTCAGCCGTACAGATATTAATTTAATCGTTGTAGATTAAAAATACGTGACGGAAACAGAGCAAAGCAATTTAGCATAAAGATCTGAATTGATGATAAAGTTAAGTGAGGATTGGGGGTAAATTAACCTTGTAGCTGAGAGCTAGTGAATACTCGAAACGCCGGGCGAGGTATCGTAACCAGGTGGTGTGAGAAACCATGGCGGCCTTGTGCGGATGGATCGTTGGAGGTGTAGTTAGTTTTAGTTTTTTTGCCTTTTTTATCTTTAAACCCTTGCTTCTGCTGTTGGAACTACAGTTATGTGTTTCTAGTTTTAGAGAAATGATTAATGTGTGACAAAAAAAAAATAGGTGCAAGTAGTTCCAAAAATAAATAAATGGAAATACAACGAAATTTTGAGAATTTTTACATAATCTTTGACTTTTTTTTAATGATCAACAAATTATATTAAAACACCAAAACAAACAAAAACAATGTTACACCTTGAACCAACATCGAACCTCTCAAGTTAGGTCCCACTTCTTCTCTTTGCTTTTATTCCAAAGGTAGCCTAACACTTTGATTTCCTCAACCAAGTTTGGGATACATCACGTCGCCACAAGACAAATCGTTTGAAACACCAAGACTTTTTCTTTTGAAACTCTTAGAAACTTGTGAGTATTTAACAAGTCTTGGAAGCTAAACAAGAAGAAAACGGGAACCTTACACTATTGAGCGAGCACGGTCCATAAAGACGGTGCTAGACCACACGAGATAAAAATACGTTCTACTGACTCCTCCATTTCTCCACAAAACGGACAAAGGTTCGACAAAACCGGGATGTTTCTTTCATGACAACACCTTCCAAACAACTTTATCATCCCCTATATTAATATCTACCTCAGGGCATAACTGAAGCAGGCCACGTAGCTCTTCCACCTCTGCACCAACGATAGGGTCTCGAGTCCAATCCCACCGTTCACACACCCAGCCATCAATCAAGAACAAACTATCCGCCACAACACAGTCCTTAAATCTTTCAATCGAAAACAATTTGGGTAACCGAACCTAACAACCAATCTAGCCAAAACTAAGTCTTCCTACCATTATAAATCACATTTTGGAATCATCTATGAAGATCTAACCCAACCTCCATGAACTTTGATTTTATCTTTATGATTTGGTTCCAAGGACACGGACTCGTTAATTTTTTTTGGAATGGCATTCCAATACCTCGATGAGTGGTGAATAGCTCACACCACCTTCCACCACAACCGAGTCTTTTCATTTTTAAACCGCCACCACCACTTTAGCAATCCAAAAAAAAATTTCGCTTAGTGTTTTGATAACCGTTACCCGACCCGTTTCTATGATCGGGTAATTTAACCAACAATTTCGCATTTATCAAATCAATATTATAATGTTTATTATATTTATTAAATTTATCCATTTTATCTTTAAATATATACATTTTATACCCAAACAAAAAGCCCTAACCATTATCGTACCCATCCATAAAGTTCAAGGGTCAAACAGCAAATCATTCAAAAGATTACTAAATTCTTTCAACCCATACCCATTAACCTGTATCCAAGCCCGAACTCATAACCCGTTTGTGTAACTTGCACCTTAATCTTTGTTTGTAATCAAAAGTGAATTGTGCATATGATTCCCCTTGTCTAAACGATCGCACCGACGTTTTTAATTAAGAAATCAGGATCTTTGTAATACGTATTGTTATTTTATCAAACTGCCATTTGCATAATTGGGATTATACATCTAGAGATCATTATAATCAAATTGATTTCTTCTGCACTATCATACCATCATCGCCAACAATACCCCCATAACTAATTATATTATCTAAGCCATCTAATTGACGTTCTGATCCTCGTTCTGACGGCCCTGTTCACTCTAAATTAACCCATGTTTAATCATAAATGTAAGTAATTGATTATGCGTTTTGGTTTGTTTCATTTTCATCAACATTAACACTATGGTTAATCGGCCAAACGTTGAACGATTTGGCAGACTGATGATTCTAGGGTTTGTTTATTATATGGGTATGTTCTCTATACGTATTTAAACTTTCATTCTCGTGTTATTATCAACTGGCACCCTAACCTAGAGGGCTATGGTGTGTGTGTTAACGGTTAGGGGGGTATAGGTAGCGTGTTCAAGCCCCTCCATACCCTTTTTTGACTTTTTTTTTGACAAAAATCAATTCAAACCATTATTTTAATAAATTTAACCATTTAAGTTATATTATAAATATAATAATTAAATGATATTTTATTAAACCCGACATATTAACTAGTCGTTTTTCCAATCCTTGTTAAAACCATATATTTTCATATATTTTTATATATAGATAGGTATATATTTATTTAATATGTATTGTTAAAGGTATTAAAAATTTAAGATTTAAAAAGGGTTTTAATTTAAAATACATAATATATCTTGTTATTTAGCATATTAAAATATAGTTCTAGGTACAAGTATTTTATAAACGATTATATTTTATATAAATATTATTATTTATTATTTACAATATTAAATTAAAAAGTAATCATTATTAATAATGAACTTTAAATAAATTATTTTAAACACGAAAATACTTGATCGATCTCAAATCTTTATTAATTATCCATTTATTAATTCATTGTAATTTTCAATTATTATTACTTAAGATTTGTTCGTTGATATATCTCGTTGAGCGTGACGTATATTGATTATGATCTCATCGCACTTATTCCTCTTGATTATATGGTAAGTAATCACTCCCCTTGTTTTAACTTGTTTTCCAAACTTTTGGTGACATATGCGTACTTATATATTTACATACTATTAGTATTCACATTAGCAACTGTTAACCTTGTGTGCTATCAATTATGTGCCCAACTTGCTACTTGTTTATTTATTAATTTATTTTATCGCATTCGGAGAGGTTCATCATATTCACATATTAGTATGATCATACGACTGTCGTAGTGGCCGGTATCCAATCGCATGACAATGGTTTCACCGACAACTCAATTTTGGTAACCAACGCCCGATTCACATGACAACGGTTTAGCCCGCTCATCATTATTTGCTTACAATATTACAAGCTTTGGCTTGATTGTATAACTCACGATGGCAGCTTGCTCATTTTCTTATATTATATTATATTATATTAACTGGTGGTTTACTCACTCAACCTTGTGTTGACAAGTCTATTTTTATTTTATACGCGATGAAGGTTATAAATTGTTTTGATCGCAAGATTGGTGAAGAACTTAGGAATGATTATGCTAGAAGAATTAATCAAGATTTATCTAACTTTTAAATTTGTATTCTTAATGTTACTTTTATTTCAAGATTTTGTATTTGAATTATGTAACATCCGGCCTCTCGCACCACCAATATTGTCCGTTTTGCCCACGAAGAGCTCACAGATTTGTTTTTGGTTGCCTAGGTGGAGACTTCCCAGGAGGTCACCCATCATGCTACTACTTCCAGCTGAGCACGCTTAACTGTGGAGCTCTCCTCTCATCCACTATCATTAAGCCCAAAACGCGTTGGTGGTTTAAGAGGCGGGACATTTACTTATGACCCAATGATCTCTCTTGTCCACGTCCGATGTTGGATTTTCCTAGGATGTTACAAACACCCCCACCCCCTTTTGGACTCATCGTCCTCGATGAGGTTTGCCCCACCATCCCATCTAGGATGTGGGATTTGCCTAAGGTGTACCTCACGACAACTGAGGGGACTCATCGTCTCTGATGAGGTCACCATCCCGAACGACACAAGAGTGGCTCTGATACCACTTGTAACATCCGGCCCCTCGCACAACCAATATTGTCCGCTTTGCCCACGAAGAGCTCACATATTTGTTTTTGGTTGCCCAGGTGGAGATCTCCCAGGAGGTCACTCATCCTACTACTATTTCTGTCACACCCTGACCAAAGGCGGCGGAACATGCCAGGGTGCAACGGATTGCCCAAATACACAAGACGCTATTAAAGCGACAATATTTAATCAACTCATGTTATTTCATAAAATCAATAAACAACACATCATGTTCATACAAAACAAATTGAATACAAGTAAACAAATATATATTGTTCGTTTTGTTAATATCCTAATAGTCTTGATAACGTTTTCTTCAAGTCCTCAAGCCAACTATAGTTAAACCTGTAACATTGCATAAAATAAAGTTTGTCAACACAAAGATGGTGCAATTTCATAGTTTTTGAACAAGTATGTATATAATAAGAAAATGCCACTACTTGTATATGAAACAATAAATAATAGCAATAATTTGGTAGGTAAAGGTGTCGGTATTTAGGGCTTGTTGTCGGGTCGATTTTGCACATCTTGGATTAGCATGGGGTTCGAGTGGGTGAGGGTATAACGTTGGTGTGTTAGGTCTCGTTCACCTTGGGGAAGGATTTGATGGTGTGGGAAAATTTTTGAAGTGGAATGGTGGTTTAAGTTAAGGTGGTAGTCCGAGATGGGATACGGGTGTTTGGAAGCTCGTGGTTGTGTTTAGGGAAAATGTTTGGTTAATAACATTTTTTTTAAATTGAAAATATCATGATTTATTTATAGTGATTGAAACATTCATGAAACTTTTGATAAATAAGATTACAAGTTAATATATATTTTATAAATAAAATATTGAGATCCAAGCTTGTGATTCACAACAACAATAAATTTTGCTAAAAATTTTTCCACTAAATTGAGAGTTGTTACGCACGTCGGGTTGGCCTAAGTTGAAAATAATTTATGAGAAAAATTGAAATAAATCCAACTCACATAACGTAAATCGTTCTTGAGATGCTTAAAAAAGTAGTGAGAAATATCACAGAAAGACTAAGAAAATAAGGTTTGCTTAATTTAGAGTTTATTGTAAAAATAAAAGTTGATTGTCATGAGGAAGCAAAATAATTTTTATAAGGATCAAAACAAAATTCCTTGTTTATGAGGAAATATATATATAAGAATAAGTGAATTTGAATGTCGAAATTTGTTACGTGGTATTAATATGAATGATGAAAGTTTTTTTTTAGTATAAAAATTTTGCGTATTGGAAATTTTTTTTTAACCAAGTTCGTTATTTAATATCATATAACAAAAATATCATGGTAAGTTTAAAATGATCGTCATTGTGAATCGAGAAATCAAAAATAAACGATATTGTCTTTAAAATCGAATTTCTATGAAGTTTTGTATGAAAATTTCAAGAAAGTTACAAGCTATAAGTTTGTGAATTTCTCGAAAAAAAATCAAGGCGAAACTACCGTAAGAAATTTAAAACGAGGAAAATCATAGGATGCAAATTTTATTGGTGAAAATTCATAATGATAAAAAAATGCATAATGAAGGTGGTTATGAGAATGGATTTAAGTAATGAAAATTCCACCACGTGTATTATATAATGTAGTATAATTAAAAATGTCGTGAGAAGTTTAAATAATTAATATTTTGAAATGATCGTTATAAAAATAAAATTTTTGTACAATGACTTTAAAGACAATTTAAAGTTTATACAATAGAAAATTTACTTGAAAATTTGAGGTGAAATTTATCAAAAAACTTTCTTAATATGATGAAATTCATATACTAAGAATTTTGTTTGTAAATAGTCTTAATGAAAATAAATGACATATTAAAAATCATTATGAATAGATCAAACTATATATATACATATATTTTTAACTTATATCGAAGAGATCATAATGAACGAAATTTGTAATAAAAATCATTGTGAAATCAAAATGAGATAATTGGTGTAAAACTTTAGCATAAAAATCGAGATATAAAAGAATTATTAACAATAAAAAAATATAACCTTTATAAATGAAGACTTGTGATAAGAATTTATAACAAAATAAAGGGAAAATGGTTTAAATTCTTGAAACGTAATAATAATGTTTTAAGATTTAAAGGCGGAAAAATAGTGCATGAACCATCATGACTTGATATTCTGACACTAAAAACCTTTTTACAAAAATACCATGTTGGAGTCTAAACATGTGCATGTACCACCGCGTCTTTTTCATGTTTTCGACTCAAATAACGATTGTAACAAAAATAATAAATCGGAATACAACGTCATGTAAAAACACTAGTCCATGAACCACCGTGGTTCTATTGTTTCAACACCGAAAATTAGGATGGCGACCGGAACGCTCGCATTCGACAACTTAAAGTGGTCATCTCATATGAGACAATCTTTAAGGAGATTTGAAACAACAGGATCCAAGTTAAGCTCGTGATCCATAAAACATAGTAAAATCTAATGTTTTTGCGGTAAGGTAAGGATACCTTGGATTATTATGAAAGTGCATGTATGTGTAAATATAAAATTAAGCAAAAGTAAGGTAAGGATACCTTAGAATGTTTTGAGTTTCTGTGTATACTTACGATTTAATGAGATAAATGAGTATAGAAATAAATAAGTGTAATGAACAATCAAGTAGGGTAAACACGTATAGGCAACACATATAATGACCCTAAGGTAAAGACTATACTAGGTCGTTACATCTAACCACATATCCTATAGTCTTGTGGCTTTGATACTAATCTGTCACAGCCCGACCAAAGGCGGCGGAACATGCCGGGGTGCAACGAATTGCCCAAATACACAAGACGCTATTAAAGCGACAATATTTAATCAACTCATTTTATTTCATAAAATCAATAAACAACACATCATGTTCATACAAAACAAATTGAATACAAGTAAACAAATATATATTGTTCGTTTTGCTAATATCCTAATAGTCTTGATAACGTTTTCTCCAAGTCCTCGAGTCAACTATAGTCAAACCTGTAACATTGCACAAAATAAAGTTTGTCAACACAAAGGTTGGTGCAATTTCATAGTTTTTGAACAAGTATGTATATAATAAGAAATGCCACAACTTGTATACGAAACAATAAATAATAGCAATAATTTGGATAAATAGATAAAATCGCTAATAGAATTACGTTAGTGACACCTAGCTATAAGGGGATGCCAAATAGTCTAGAATTTACAGTTATCGTTAATTGCATTACGTTAACGACACCTTGCTATAAGGGGTTGCCAAATAGACTAGGATTTTATAGTTCCACAAACCAAAAGCGATAAACACATAGACATATAATCATGTAAGCATAGAAACACCAAATCGAACATTTATTTAAGTAAAGTATACAATAAAGTTTGTGGTTTACGACTCAAGTATATAAAACATTTAATTTGAATAAGCATGCAATATCACCCCAAAACGAAAGATGGAAAACGGGGTATGAAAAGTACTCACATTCAAGTAATAAACTTGATCGGTAAAATTACGAGTAACCGGAATGATGGGGTTGAACGAGCAAGGTCTAGGTGAAAGGAAATCTTGTATATGCAAGGTTGTCTAAGAAACCTTTATATAAAATAAATGAAAATAAATGCAAACAATTTAAAGTTTAAGGTTTAAAAATGTAAATATTAATAAATTGTAATACTAGTTTTTAAAAATATAAGTTTGCTCGAAACCGGGTTAAAGTATCTAGCCTTAATATTTACACTACATATGTTAAGTAATAAGGCGGGTAAAAATTCTAGAACGCAAGTCCCTTTATAATGTAGATACTAAAACGGGTTTTAACGAGTGTTTCGGGTTGTTGGTTCGGGTCTTGATAATTGGTCAAACCCAAAGTCAACTTTCCAAGATTATGAATGTTATGAGATAACTCAATAAAACTTAATAAGACTTAACCTAGTATGTAGTTCTATTGTTTTAGAACTAACAACGCACGTTAAGCGAGTGTTTGGTTTTGTCGGTCCAAACTTTGTTATGAGATCAATTTGGATCCAACATTTCCAAGTACTTAAGAAAATTATTAAAATCAGTTTATAAAGTATTTTAAAGATTTGTACAAGACTTGATAGCTAAAAACACACTTGTGTGTCTTAAGCGAGTGAAAATCGGTTTAGTTCGGTTTGGTTCGGTTTCCATCTCACAATAAGTTCATAGATGGTTTCTGTGGCAACTGCCCGAATCCGACCCGACCCAGGTACCCGTTTCTCTGATCCGTTTCTTTTATGATTTAAAGTTTATTATTAATCCTTGTAAAAATTACTGAGTAAATTAAATATATTTATTTGTTCATTCTCGCCTCTCTCTTCCCCTTTCTTTCCGCCGTCCCGCCTTCCTTTCTTGTCGTCCCGCCTCTTTGTCTTGTCGCCATCCCGCCCTCCTGCTTAACCCTTAAGCCTTGAACCCACTTCTTTGCTTGTCCTTTGGTTCTTCTCGCCTAAGGATGTCTGCAGCTCCTCGCGCTAAGGAAGCCTGCGTGAAGACATCTTGCTCCTGCAATGCGTGAAGAGAACTCTTCTCGCAGCGCGCTAAGAATGTATGTTCTTCCCGCGATGCGCTAAGAATTCTAGTTCTTCACGCAGCACGCTGAGAATTTGTAGTTCCCGCGGCGCGCTAGGAATTTATGTTCTCGCAGTGCGCTAAGGATTTGTGATTCTTCCCGCAGCGCGCTAAGGATTGTTGTGCCAGCCTTCGCGCTCGCGCACACAGCCTTCTCGCGCTGAACCCTTGTTTAAATCTAGCCGTTTGCTTTTGTGTTGTCTTATCTTTTGAGCTGTTGACCTGCTTTGCTTTATGTCTGAATAGTTGCTTTCGGCGCTGCATGCGTACCAACCCCATTGGTTGGTAGATAAAGTAACTGACATTATCTTTTGAGGATCTGCTTTTGCCATGCTTGACCTGTACCTTTTTCTGTCCCCGCCCATGCTTTTTACTGTTCCCTGACAGCTTTCCCTTTTGCTTTTCCCCTTTTCCTGCTGCCATATCTTTTGAGATCTTTTACTGTTTGCTTTTGATATCTTTTGTTATCTTTTGAGATCTTGCTTTTGGAATCTTTTTGCTGTTGATATCTTTTCTTTTACTTTTGGAAATCTTTTCTAGGGTTTATGTCCCCTAGGGTTTGCCTATAAATATAATACTATTTTCTTAACACTTCACACACTACACTTATTATCTCTTCCTCCCTCTTGCTCTCTGCCGTTGTCCTTCTGCCGCCTCCTCTCTTGCCTCCGTCTTCCTCCTTGTTCTTCCTGCTTTTCCGGTAATATATTATATATAATAATTTACTTATTAATTATGCTAACTTATTACCTAGACCTAAAACCGATCGTTAAAACATAATCTTTAATTATAGGTTAACTTTGCTTGTTTAAGAGTTGGTTCTTGCATTATCTTACATCGCATCTTTATCAAGTGAGTAATCTCGTATCTAATCCCTTTTTGTTTTAATGTTTTGGGATGTTCATGTGTTCGTACAAAACTGAGTCTTAAACTGTTTATGAAGTTTTAGTCGCGCAGTATCCCATGTGTTATGGATATTTACTTGGCTGTTATTTGTATGTGTGTATCATTAACCGCTTTGTTCGGCCTATTCCGAAGTTCTCATGGATCCATTGGTAGACACGGGAGAACCTATCGTTTATGTTTTCTCTTTTGTTTACACTTGCACAGTTTTCTTGTTTTTGTGCTCATTTGGGAGTACGGATTGAACTATGAGCTATGAATCTAAGGCTTGGTCACAATCTGATTTCACCCTTGTTAGATACCAGATTAACATATGTTGCGCGCAGATTTACTGTTGTTATCTATGATTATCTATGATTAACTATGAATATCTATTAAACTTGATTTCTCACCAACACGCAAGTGTTTGACGTTTATTTTAACACATGTTCAGGTTTGCAGTAGCTGCTTTGAAGCTTGAGGACACATAGGATGTTTACTTTTGTTTTGGACCTAGATTTAAAATGTAACAAGACAAGTTTATGTTATTTGAATATTATGCTTTATAATATATCGATTTATGTTGATTTATGTTCTTTATTTTCCCCGCTGCACGTGCGCGATAAAATGTGTATTAATAAATATTGACACCAATAGTGTCACGAGTAATGAAACAATATGTGGCGCCCCGATGTATAATCCGCCTTTGGTCGGGGTGTTACAGATTGGTATCAGAGCTCGTTGACTTTAGGATAGGTGGTTAGACGTAACGACCTAGAAAACCTAAGAGTCCCCTCTCGCGCATGAGAGAAATCTCATGTTCGCGCGCTTATTGTTATTTACTCGTTATTTATTAAACATGCTGGCGCTTACGCAGCGTATGGTTTTATGTTTTATTTCGCGATTTTTCGATTTTTATTCGTTTGTTGGAATTGAAAATCCGAAAAGTCATGGTGATACATGAATAGTTGACTTTCAATTCCCATTTACTTTATGTTTTAAATTGAAGATTGAAAAGTCATGGTGATACATGAATTGTCAATCTCCAATGCTTATTTCTTGTATGTTTTATATTGAAGATTGAAAAGTCATGGTGATACATGAATCGTCAATCTCCAATACATATTTACTCGTATATTTTAAATTGAGAATTCGGAAAGTCATGGTGATACATGAATTGTCGATTCCCAAATTCGAATTCGTTATCTGTATTAAGTTTGCATTTAAATTCATGTTTTACTTCAGCATTTGATAGCATGTAACTTCGCGAAACAAGTTTTATAAGGTTATACTTTGCGCTGAAACCAAGTTATTAACTAAAACTAAAACTTTTATAGAATGCCTCCACTATCAGCTCGCTATCGCCAGAGAGAAGCATCACGCAGGCGTAAACAGCAACGTTCCCAGGAAATGGCCGCCGCAATAGCCCAAGCCTTAAACCAAAACAATGCTAATACCTCCAGCTACAACATTAAATCCTTTCATGCGGGTAAACCACCCAAGTTCACAGGTCTCGAGGGAGCCACCGTGATGCTCCAGTGGCTCGAGAAGATTGAAAACACTTTCCTCCATACCCAATGCCCTTCAGACAGACGAACCCTCTATGCCTCAAGTGTCCTGGAATCTAGGGCGCTTACATGGTGGAATGGAGTAGCTCATGCGCGTGGCGCAGAAGCTGCTTCTAGCGTACCTTGGGAAGAATTTAAGGATCTCCTAATGCGAGAATTCTGCCCTCCCAACGAAGTCAAGCGCCTGGAAGAAGAATTCTGGAACTTGAAACAGTACAGCGGCGAAGCGCGCGAGTACGCGACGCGCTTCCACGAGCTAAGCTTACTGGTCCCTCACCTTGTTACCCCTACCCGCCGAGCCATCGAGAAGTTCCTTGGGGGTCTCCCCATGGAAATTCAAGACTCCGTATGGGCCAGAAACCCAGCAACCCTCTCTGACGCCATCGAGTTGGCCGCTGTGCTCAGCGACAACCATGTCAGAGCAGGAACCCTGTTCCTGCGGGGAGCTGAGAAGACCAAACCCACCAAGACTGTCCCTGAACCATCAGAAACCAAACCAGAACCCTCACACCATAATAACCCCAAACGCAAGCGCAGAGCCTATGCGCTTACCAACCCTCCCATTGTCCAGCAACCCATTTATCAATCCCCAGTTTACGCGCCTAACCCACTGTCAACCTACCCAGCACCTCCTGCAGTCCACAACTATGCCTTAACCACTCCAGCACTTCCTGCCCCGCCAACTAAGAAACCTTACACAGGAAACCAACCCTTCTGCCCAACCTGTAGACTTCATCACCCACCCCAAACCCCGTGTCGACAATGTAACCGATGTGGCCGCGCTGGTCACACTACTGAGTACTGTAGAGTCCCTCCCACCAATCCAATTGTGCAAACACCACCAGCCTACCCGCATAACCCACAACCAACTTACCAGAATCCACGACCCAGGTCGTGCTATAACTGCGGTGATCCCAGTCATTTCCGGAACGCGTGCCCGAGGCTACAAGTCCAGATTACTCAAGCGAATCCGGTGAACCAAATTTCGAACCAAGTGGCGCGAGGCCGAGCCTTTAACATAACAGCGCACCAAGCGCAAGCAAATAATGACGTAGTTAATGGTACATTTTTACTTAACGGTCACTATGCATCTGTACTTTTTGATACTGGCGCCGATAGAAGTTTTATCTCTCGCGCTTTTGAGCAGAAGCTTGCGCGACCGCGCGATAGCTTAAGCGAAAACTTTTCAGTTGAATTGGCTAATGGTGAAACTATTTTATTAAACGCTGTGATTAAAGATTGCACGCTGAACCTTAACGAAAACGATTTTCTAATTGACCTCATCCCTATGCCTCTTGGAAGTTTTGATGTTATCATTGGTATGGATTGGCTCTCGCATAATCGCGCCGAAGTTATTTGCGCTAAGAAGTTGATTCGCATTCCTCGTGAAGATGGTGATCTTCATATCTTTGGCGAGAAACCCTCCCGCGGTCTTAAGCTTATGTCTTGCGCTGAAGCCCGGAAACTCATGCGGAAGAAATGTGTTGCATTTTTAGCCCATGTGGTTAAACCTGATGGAGAAAAGAAGAAACTTCGCGATATCCCTGTTGTGCGTGACTTCCCTGAAGTTTTTCCTGATGATCTTTCTGGTATCCCTCCCGCTCGTGAAGTCGAGTTTCGTATTGATCTTGTCCCTGGTGCTTCCCCCGTAGCTAAATCTCCTTATCGTCTTGCACCCGCTGAGATGCAAGAATTGGCAAGCCAACTTCAAGAGTTGACAGCTAAAGGATTCATCCGCCCTAGCTCTTCGCCCTGGGGTGCTCCGGTGTTGTTCGTTAAAAAGAAAGATGGATCGTTTCGCATGTGTATTGATTACCGCGAGTTGAACAAACTCACCATTAAAAACCGGTATCCCTTACCGCGTATTGACGATCTCTTTGATCAACTCCAAGGTGCCTCTTGTTTCTCCAAGATCGATCTCCGTTCTGGCTATCACCAGTTGCGTGTTCGTGATGAAGATGTTCCCAAGACTGCTTTTCGTACTCGTTATGGCCATTTTGAATTCTTGGTCATGTCCTTCGGTTTAACCAACGCACCCGCCGTTTTCATGGATCTTATGAATCGGGTGTGTAGGCCTTTCTTGGATAAATTCGTGATTGTATTTATCGATGATGTTCTGGTGTATTCTAAGACCAAGGCCGAGCACGAGCAACATCTCCGATTGGTATTGCAAAAGCTTAGAGCCGAGCAACTCTTTGCCAAACTCTCCAAGTGTGATTTCTGGTCGGATGAAGTACAGTTTCTTGGCCATATTGTGAACAAGATGGGTATTCATGTTGACCCATCCAAAATTGAAGCAATCAAGAACTGGATTACGCCATCTACTCCAACCGAAATCCGTTCCTTCTTGGGCTTAGCTGGTTATTACCGGCGTTTTATTTCGAACTTTTCAAAGATCGCTTTGCCTTTAACAGCTTTGACGCACAAAGGCAAACCGTATATTTGGGGCTCGAAGCAAGAAGAAGCCTTTCTAACGCTCAAGCGTTTGTTGTGTGAAGCCCCTGTTCTTGCGTTACCTGAGGGAAGTGATGATTTTGTTGTGTATTGTGATGCCTCTAACCAAGGTCTCGGTTGTGTTCTTATGCAACGAGGCAAGGTTATCGCTTACGCATCAAGGCAACTTAGGATTCACGAGAAGAATTATACAACTCACGATCTCGAACTTGGTGCAGTTGTTTTTGCCTTGAAGATCTGGAGACACTACCTTTATGGTACTAAGTGTATCCTCTACACTGACCATAAAAGCCTTCAGCATATCTTTGATCAAAAGGAACTTAACATGAGACAACGCCGATGGAACGAACTCATCAGCGATTACGATTGTGAGATCCGGTATCATCCTGGTAAAGCTAATGTGGTAGCTGATGCGCTCAGCCGTAAACCCAGCCAGCTTAACTGTATCTTGCCGCGCACCCAGCTTCATTTCGCGCCGATCCTAAACGATTTTGAATCGCGCATTCGCGACTCGCAGCGCGCATCCATCAGTAATGGTAACCTTCGCGCCGAGTTAGCGTGTGGCGCGGAAGCACTCTTTGTCCCTAATCTGAGTGGAATTCTCTGCTATCTTAATCGCATCTGGATCCCTTGTGATGAGAATCTTCGCGCTGATATCCTTTGTGAAGCGCACAAATCTCGATATTCTATTCATCCTGGCGCTGATAAGATGTACAAGGATTTGCGCATTACTTATTGGTGGCCTGGCATGAAAAAGGATATTGCTGTGTTCGTAGCTAAGTGCCTGACTTGTTCTAAAGTTAAAGCTGAACACCAACGCCCATCTGGTTTGCTCGAACAACCAGAAATTCCTACGTGGAAGTGGGAAGGTATAGCAATGGACTTTATTACCAAGTTACCTTTGACAGCAAGCAAACATGATAGCATTTGGGTAATAGTGGATCGTTTGACCAAGTCTGCTCATTTTCTGCCCATTCGTGAAACCTACCATGTTGAGCATCTCGCGCAGCTTTACGTCAAGGAAATTGTCTGCCGCCATGGTACTCCTTTGAGCATCATATCCGATCGCGATGGCCGTTTTATATCTCGCTTTTGGAAATCTCTCCAATCTGCGCTAGGAACTCGCTTGGACATGAGTACGGCATATCATCCTCAGACTGACGGTCAGTCTGAGCGAACCATTCAAACCCTTGAAGATATGCTCCGATCTTGTGTTCTTGATTTTGGAGGTAATTGGGATTCACACCTGCCTTTGATCGAGTTTTCTTATAACAACAGCTATCATTCCAGTATCGGTATGGCCCCATTTGAAGCACTTTACGGTCGTAAATGCCGCTCCCCGATTTGTTGGAGCGAAGTGGGTGAAACTCAAATCACAGGACCCGAACTAGTTCAAGAGACAACCGATAAAATCGCCAAGATCCGTGATCGTCTGCTGACTGCCAGAAGCCGGCAGAAGAGTTATGCTGATCGCAGGCGAAAGCCTCTCGAATTTCTAGTTGGTGATCTTGTTCTCCTCAAAGTGTCGCCTTGGAAGGGTGTTGTCCGCTTTGGGAAGAAAGGTAAACTTGCACCTCGTTATGTTGGGCCATTCAAGATTCTCGCGCGTATAGGAAAAGTTGCCTACAAACTCGACCTGCCGCTCGCGCTCAGTAATGTGCATCCAACTTTCCATGTATCCAATCTCAAGAAGTGTTTAGCTGACGAGAACCTTCACATACCTCTTGATGAAGTTCAAGTTGATGAATCTATGCATTTTGTTGAGAAGCCCGTGGAGATTATGGATCGCGAGGTGAAGAAAACCAAGCGCAGTCGCATCCCTATTGTTAAAGTTCGTTGGCAGTCCAAGCGCGGAGCCGAGTTCACTTGGGAAAGGGAAGATCAGATGAAGATCAAGTACCCGTACCTTTTCTCTGCGCCACCTACTACGAGTTAAATTTCGGGACGAAATTTCTCAAAGTAGGGGAGACTGTGGCAACTGCCCGAATCCGACCCGACCCAGGTACCCGTTTCTCTGATCCGTTTCTTTTATGATTTAAAGTTTATTATTAATCCTTGTAAAAATTACTGAGTAAATTAAATATATTTATTTGTTCATTCTCGCCTCTCTCTTCCCCTTTCTTTCCGCCGTCCCGCCTTCCTTTCTTGTCGTCCCGCCTCTTTGTCTTGTCGCCATCCCGCCCTCCTGCTTAACCCTTAAGCCTTGAACCCACTTCTTTGCTTGTCCTTTGGTTCTTCTCGCCTAAGGATGTCTGCAGCTCCTCGCGCTAAGGAAGCCTGCGTGAAGACATCTTGCTCCTGCAATGCGTGAAGAGAACTCTTCTCGCAGCGCGCTAAGAATGTATGTTCTTCCCGCGATGCGCTAAGAATTCTAGTTCTTCACGCAGCACGCTGAGAATTTGTAGTTCCCGCGGCGCGCTAGGAATTTATGTTCTCGCAGTGCGCTAAGGATTTGTGATTCTTCCCGCAGCGCGCTAAGGATTGTTGTGCCAGCCTTCGCGCTCGCGCACACAGCCTTCTCGCGCTGAACCCTTGTTTAAATCTAGCCGTTTGCTTTTGTGTTGTCTTATCTTTTGAGCTGTTGACCTGCTTTGCTTTATGTCTGAATAGTTGCTTTCGGCGCTGCATGCGTACCAACCCCATTGGTTGGTAGATAAAGTAACTGACATTATCTTTTGAGGATCTGCTTTTGCCATGCTTGACCTGTACCTTTTTCTGTCCCCGCCCATGCTTTTTACTGTTCCCTGACAGCTTTCCCTTTTGCTTTTCCCCTTTTCCTGCTGCCATATCTTTTGAGATCTTTTACTGTTTGCTTTTGATATCTTTTGTTATCTTTTGAGATCTTGCTTTTGGAATCTTTTTGCTGTTGATATCTTTTCTTTTACTTTTGGAAATCTTTTCTAGGGTTTATGTCCCCTAGGGTTTGCCTATAAATATAATACTATTTTCTTAACACTTCACACACTACACTTATTATCTCTTCCTCCCTCTTGCTCTCTGCCGTTGTCCTTCTGCCGCCTCCTCTCTTGCCTCCGTCTTCCTCCTTGTTCTTCCTGCTTTTCCGGTAATATATTATATATAATAATTTACTTATTAATTATGCTAACTTATTACCTAGACCTAAAACCGATCGTTAAAACATAATCTTTAATTATAGGTTAACTTTGCTTGTTTAAGAGTTGGTTCTTGCATTATCTTACATCGCATCTTTATCAAGTGAGTAATCTCGTATCTAATCCCTTTTTGTTTTAATGTTTTGGGATGTTCATGTGTTCGTACAAAACTGAGTCTTAAACTGTTTATGAAGTTTTAGTCGCGCAGTATCCCATGTGTTATGGATATTTACTTGGCTGTTATTTGTATGTGTGTATCATTAACCGCTTTGTTCGGCCTATTCCGAAGTTCTCATGGATCCATTGGTAGACACGGGAGAACCTATCGTTTATGTTTTCTCTTTTGTTTACACTTGCACAGTTTTCTTGTTTTTGTGCTCATTTGGGAGTACGGATTGAACTATGAGCTATGAATCTAAGGCTTGGTCACAATCTGATTTCACCCTTGTTAGATACCAGATTAACATATGTTGCGCGCAGATTTACTGTTGTTATCTATGATTATCTATGATTAACTATGAATATCTATTAAACTTGATTTCTCACCAACACGCAAGTGTTTGACGTTTATTTTAACACATGTTCAGGTTTGCAGTAGCTGCTTTGAAGCTTGAGGACACATAGGATGTTTACTTTTGTTTTGGACCTAGATTTAAAATGTAACAAGACAAGTTTATGTTATTTGAATATTATGCTTTATAATATATCGATTTATGTTGATTTATGTTCTTTATTTTCCCCGCTGCACGTGCGCGATAAAATGTGTATTAATAAATATTGACACCAATAGTGTCACGAGTAATGAAACAATATGTGGCGCCCCGATGTATAATCCGCCTTTGGTCGGGGTGTTACAGTTTCCACATACCCAAATATCAAAGAACTTGTATAATAATTTATAAATGTAGAAACTTAAGTTTTACAACCAAAAAGTTAACAATAAAGTATTTAAACGAAAGTTCGGTTTTCATCTCACAATAAGTTCATAGATGGTTTCCAAATGCCTAATATCTAAGAACTTGTATACTAATGATTTTAGAAGTTTAAATCAACATAAAACATGTTTAAACAATTATTTAACAAAACTAGTAAACAAAGTTCGGTTTACGGTTTGGAGCTATTTACGGTTAAATCCGAGGCATAGACTCTTCAAACCCATAACCAGGGAACTTGTAAATATGACAAGCAAACTAAAATGAGAAGAAGTTAAACATGGTTAGTATGTATAAACAAGTTATATAAGTATATATATATATAAGGACACGAAGTCCTCCATGAAGCCTTGTCTTACAAGGTCCGAAACCTCACCGACCGGAATCGAAGAAGTAACTACCAAAGGTAACAAGGGGTATTATATTATGTATATGTTGCAACAACAAGCTTTAAGTAACAAGAATTAGTTATAAACAAGGTTAGCATTAATGTGGAAGATGAACTAAGAACTTGAAGAATGGATACTTGAATCTTTAGTTTGAGAGAGTTTTTGGGAGAAGGAGAAGCAACCAAAAGAAGATGGAATGGTCTTGTTTATATAGGCAAAGAGTAAGGGTTTGAGTATAATGATTCTTTCAAGTGTTTACATGCAAATGGGTTGGTTAATTTGGTCAAACAAGGCATAAAACAACAAAAACGAGTTGGGAACATCTGCAGGCCTAAGACCGCCATGCGCGACCCCCTGCCCCTTGGTGGCCGCGCGGAGCGGGGCCCCCTAGGAGTGGGGTTGGTCCAGCTCGTCTAGCATGGTTCGTTTTGCGTCCCGAAAGTTCGTTTTCGATGTAATTTGATCGTTTTAAAGGCGTTTTCGAATCCGTAAAAGGGGTTTTTCAAATTGAACAAGTGGGAATGATTTAGTAACATAAAATCCAATATTGTATATATTTGAAATGTTCAGGATATAAAAAGGGTCGGTTTACGTGATAAACGAATACACAAACGAATACAAATAGAACCCGAAATTAACGAATGTCACAACTTCCAGCTGAGCACGCTTAACTGTGGAGCTCTCATCTCCATACCATTAAACCCAAAATGCTTTGGTAATTTAAGAGGCGGGACATTTACTTATGAACCAATGATCTCTCTTGTCCATAGCCGATGTGGGATTTGCCTAGGATGTTACAGATTATTTGGAATATTTAATTGGATTTATTGAAATTGTCACTTTTAATTATTGCTTGATAGTACCTTGAGAGTTGTGAGCAATCGGTTCGCGCCCCGGCATTTCCGCCTTAGGTTCGGGTGTGACAATCATTTAGTAAGTAGCGAGACATTAATGTCTCTTAGACGACCAAGCCCGAGACCCCGGAAATAGATAGGAGCCACACCTTTATCCCATGCCACCCAATTAAGTTTTGCCTTATCCTCCGACCCTCCCCGAAAAAAGACGCGCCTGAACCTTTTGAGCTTCTCCAACACACTTTCAGGAGCCTTAACTAATGAGAAATTATAAGTATGAAGAAAATTCAAAACATATTGGATTACCGTGATACGACCCCCAAAAGAGAGTTGTTTCGCCTTTCAAATATTTTACCGCTTTCGAAAGATTTCAACCACCTGATTCCCTTCATTAATACCATTCATATTTTTTCCAACTAGGAGACCGAAGTGAATAAATGGTAATTCCTCAACTTTACATTTTAAGACCTCCGCAACCTGATTTTTCTCACCTACACCAGCCTCGAAACCAAACATGTGGCATTTGACAAGGTTTATTTTAGGCCCCGACACAAGGAAAAAAATATCATAATTCTGCTCAAGTTTAAAGCATTTTTCTCCCTATACAACCCCTAGTACTTTATTTTGATATGAATTATAGGATTAAGTAAGGACATTGATCTAATGAAATAGAAACTCTTGATTTTAATAGTTTATTCCAACTCATTAACTAATTCATTGTTGGATTGATTGTTTTACATTATAATGAAACACAACTTATTAGCACGAGTGTTTTGGACAAAAATCTATTAAGGATCAAGTATCCAAATATGTTATGTGAGGTGAGGTGCTAACTCGATAATGACAAATGTATATGCGTAATTTTGGTGAACACAAAGGTTTGATTACGAGGGAAAAAGTCCTTAACTAAGATAGTCTTACTTCGGTCAAAACTTATCAAGGAAATCTTTGGTAAAATAACACCGGTCAATGATTAATAAGATAATCTTTGGTCGGATTACTTTAGTCAATGATCAACGAGGTAACCTTTGGTCGATGAGTATATGATTATCGCGGTCTCCTGCACAAAAAACCCCCGGACGGTGAAAACTATCACCGTCGAGTTTATTGATTAACAAAAAGTGATTGCAAGCGTTTGTGGAGTATACGATCGAGGTTACAAAGTAAGCTAGTGTGTAGAGAGTATTAATTTCTGCTCTAGAGTGTGTGTAAGTACATGTGTCTTCCTACCCGATCATACTCAAATATATAAGGAAAAAGTAATTAACAAACTTAACAACTTCATCCTATTAATCCGCTAGTCTTCCATTCTTCACCAACGTGCTCTTTAACCATGTGCTGATAGCCACTCACTAGCGAATAAAGCGGTAGACCATGTCTAGATACCGTTGTTGTTATTTAAACGTCAATATTCTAGAGAGTTCGTCCATAATCAGCTATGTTGAATTAGGATCCTAGATCCATGTTCCAACTATAGGATGTCCCATGAGAATAATTGATGCAAGTTCGTCTTGAAGTTGATATACCTGTCTAACACATCACCATACTAAACGCAATCATTAGTAAACAAACAATACCGAGGATCGTCGATCCTTTATATCCTGATGTATATTTCAAGGATAAACTATCCATAAGACGGTAGGATAAAGGATCCTCAGTATAAAAATCGTGACCTAACAATTTCCCCCAAAATGGCGGGTGACAGTGGAGCATAGCTGTCATTTTGAAATTCGAAATCCTGCAAAACAGAAGGTGGTGTGTCAGGCGGTTTAATATCCACAAACCATAATTACGCGCCGCCTATATATATGATAACTATAATATTCTTATAACCACATATCCAAGCGTATCTCAGGTATCTTTCTTTCTTTTCATTAATCTTCCTTCAACATGTCAACTACTACTACATCTTCCTCCTCTTCTTTTTTCCATCCTGGTGACCTTTATTCACAAAATCTCCTTCAATCACCCTCCTCCGAAATCTGTAAATTCACATATTCGGATATCGACGAAATCCGATCACATTTTCCAGCAGACACAGTTTTTCGAACCTTCGATCCTACAGCTCGTAGTGACAGCATTTCGAAAAACTGGGTTTGCTTTCCAGCCCAACCCTTTCTCATCGGTTATAAGTATCCTTTCCCCAGTTTCATGCAAAGTTTCTTCAATTTAGCAGGAATTTTTTATATCCTGGCCACACCAATGTTGTGGAGAGTCCTTCATACCATAGAAAGGATAATCGTAGAAGAAGGAGTCGAATTCGGCTTAGCAGAATTAGCGTATCAATACAATCTTGTTACCCACGGTTCCCAACGCTTTATCTTCAAATCAAAATCTCACCAAGAAAATCCCATTTCCAAAGTCACCCTTAATAGTACCCTTTGGAAAAACCAATTTTTCTTTGTAAGACGAGATTCTATTCCGGGTGGAACTAACTTTCCCAAAAGGTGGATACCAAAGGGTAGGATCCAGGATCCTTAGGTCACCAAAAGGAGTTCAGATACGGAGGATTCCTTTGACGCCGAAAAGCATATTCTGGACATGCTTTCTTCTGTAAGGATCCTTTATCTTCGTTAATTTCTATTATTCCAAGCATCTTCCTGAATTTATTCCGCTTTCACTCATAGGCCATTGATTCTGTCCGAAACCACTATGAGAAGACTGTGGCAGAGCATGAGAAGACCCTCGCTGTGCTGAGATCAATGACTGCTGCCAAGTAGAAGGCCCTCTCGAAGATGACCAAAGAGAAAAGAGAGATAGAGGCACATGCTGCTGCTTTGGCCGTTCAGATGCAGGACGAAATCAATCGGGTTGCCGAAGAAGCGAAAGTATGGGCAGCCAAGTCAATCCTTGAGGCCAGAATCAAAATGTTTACGGAAGCTAACGATCCATCTTTCGATAAGTCGTCATGGAAGCAAGCCTTGATCGACTTGGATGGAGGCGAGGATGAGACTGAAGCAATAATGGTTGAAGCGGGCGATGCAGGAACAAGCGGTGTGAAGGATCTGAATGAGGCTGAAGGTGGAAACGAGGCACCGGTGGAGGTGAAGACAATCGTATGAACGGGCGATGAAGGATACGAAAGACAAGGCCTAAGCCCGTTCTATTTTGTTTTTATTGTGTTTTCATGAACAATTTCCATGGTCTGTATTAAACAATAGTATTTTGGATAAAGGATCTATGATCGTTAAGACAATCGACGGGGGTGACAAAGGTGGAGGGATCCTCTGTTTGTGGGGATGAAGCCTTTGTTGCCCCTTTTTTTTAATTTCCTGCACTTTTTGAACAATTAGTAACTTTCATTTAACCCGGATGGATGGTCCATCTTTTCATATGGTGAAGTCCGGGTTAGGTAATTTTGGATAAGTTCTCGGGGCTTATCTTAATTAATATAATAATCTTTTGACTATTTACATGTTATTTATCTTCAAAAATTTGTTAGATATAACTTTTAACGTTATTAATAGTTTGACAAATATTCTTAAGTAAAAGGTTTTTAGGATAAAAGATCCTTAAAAGTTGTTTAGAATAAGATATCCTTAAGGAATAAAATATTTAGAAAAGGATATCCTTAAATCATAAAATTTTAGGATAAAGTATCCTTAAGATAGACAAATTTTTAGTATTCAAATAACTTTAAGAAAATAGTCTTTCCAATTGAAATATCCAAATTTATTGCAACGAATAACAAGATTAAGTTTAACGATAAAGATCATACCAGAAGGTCTAGATAAACCTAAGTTACCAGAAGTATTGAACTCTTAATGTTCCTTACAAGAGTAGTTTTATGATCCGGGATCCTTAGTTTCTCGATCTTCAGTAATAACTTAGAAAATCCGCTGCAAGTAATTCATATTTTTAATTGGGATCAAATCTGTTAAGCTGGGGACAAGCCCATAAAATAAACGGACAAGCCTAACAAATATTCTTGGGACACGCCCGTGCAACTGGGGACAAGCCCATAAAATAAACTGGGACAAGCCCAACAAATATTCTGGGGACAAGCCCAATAAACTGGGGACAAGTCCAACAAATATTCTGGGGACAAGCCCAATAAACTGGTGTTAAACTGGCGACATGGCCCTTGAGAAGAGGTAAAACCCCTTAAACCTTAGGGTTAAACTGGCGACAAGGCCCTTGAGAAGAGGTGAAAACCCCTTAAACCTTAGGAAATGGTACGTCTACCATAATTCGTAGGATCCTCTATATAGCCGGAAACAACGAAATTGTCAGCCACTAAACGTGTACTGGTCCCGCTGCCCCGGACTATACATCGGATAGCGTGCGCAACTGGCGATCGTGAGAAAGGTGAAAACCTTTAAACCTTAGGGGATATGACCATCGGGGGTCATACCCAATCGTGGGCAAAGCCAAGGGAAATAGTAAAGTACCTTATATGTAAAGGAGAGGTGGCCAACCTCTTAGACATTGAACTTCTCATTAGAATCTGCATTGTTTCTTAAAAACTTGGAAAAGATAAACGTTAAAAATATATTATCCTTAGAATAACAAGAATATAAAATGATAAGTAATCAGATAGATATTATCGATTTTAGGATCCTTGATCCTTTAAGGATAATATATCCTCTCAGGATATTGGATCCTAATTAGAAAAAATATTTCTTTAGGTGGATAGCATTCCATGCTCTTGGTATTCTATTGCCTTCCACTGTAAGCAAATGATATGCCCCCTTTCCTGCTTCTGACTCAATCTGATAAGGTCCTTCCCATTTGGGCGCTAGCTTCCCATCAGCCAGATTTGTTGTGTTTTGGAAGGCTTTCCTTAACACCAAATCTCCTTCTTGAAATCTTCTGATTATGATATTTTTGTTGTATGCCCCAGCTACCCTTTGTTGATAAGCTGCCATTCTGATCTTTGCTAGGTCTCTGAGTTCTTCTATAGTATCCAAGTCTTCAAGAAGGATATCCTCATTGGCTTGAGGATCACGGATGCTCGTTCTCGCAGTAGGAACCACCATTTCTGTGGGAATTACTGCTTCATATCCAAACACCAGTGAAAAGGGTGTTTAACCTGTTGCATTCTTTGGAGTTGTTCTGTCTGCCCAAAGAACATAAGGAAGTTCTTCAAGCCATTTTCCTTTCTTGGATTCTAACTTCTTCTTCAGATTGTTGATGATGATCTTGTTGCTAGACTCTGCTTGACCATTGGCTTGAGGATGAACCGGAGTGGAAGTAATCATTTTGATGCCCCAATTGTCACAAAAGTTAGTGGTTCTATTCCCGATAAACTGGGAACCATTGTCACAAACAATTTCAGCAGGAATACCAAATCTAGTTATAATATTTCGTTTAAAGCATAAAGACTTTTCCACCGGGTGCTTTTGGTAGCTTGCCTACAATATCCATACCCCATTTCATGAAAGGCCATGAGGATGATATAGGATATAAAGGCTCTGCTGGCTGATGAAGGATGTTTGCATGTCTTTGACAAGCATCACATTTCCTTGAATACTCCACTGCATCCTTCTTCATTGTTGGACAGAAGTATCCGGTTCTAAGTATTCTAGAAAATAATGCTCTTCCACCCGTGTGATTGCCGCAATCTCCTTCATGAAAATCCTTGAGTACTTCTTTGATCTCAGGATTCTCAATGCATCTTAAGTATGGACCTGCAAGAGATTTTCTATATAGCATATCATCTAATAAAATGTACTGTGATACCTTGAGTTTGAAGGATCTGGGATTTTCTGTTGTTGGAATTTCTCCTGTTTGTATGTACTTTTTGATCGGGAGGATCCAGGATCCTTGATTGTCCGAGGATAATGGATCCCAAAGCACAATTTGCTTATCATTTGTTATTTCCCCAACTTCTTGCTCTCCTATTGCTGGCGAGAGTATGTGGATTATTGGGATTTTCAAATCCTCAGGAATCTTCAGAGATGAGGCTAAGTTTGCCAAGGCGTCTGCCCCATCGTTTTCTTCCCTCGGTACCTAATCTCCATGCTTTTGGCTAAATGCAAATCTGCGATCAGAGCCTCATACTCTGCTTCATTGTTTGTTGCCTGGAACTCACAAGATATGGATTGGGGTATTATGTCCCTCTGTGGCGATTTCAGTAGGATCCCTAATCCTGTTCCTCTTATGTTGGATGCTCCATCTGTGAAGAGTATCCAAGGATCCTTGGTCCTTTCCAATTATTGGACCTCCAAGTCAGCTTCTTTTTGTAGATCACTAGTGAAATCAGCCACAAAGTCCGCTAATGCTTGATATTTGATTGTTGTTCTTGGCTCATATTGGATATCAAATGCACTTAATTTCACAGCCCATTTGGCCATTCTACCTGATAACTCTGGTTTTTTAAGAACATTCTTCACAGGATAATTAGTTCTCAAAATAATAGAACGAGTTTCAAAATAATGTCTCAATTTAGTAGAAGCCATAATTAAAGCAAGAATTAATTTTTCAATATGAGAATACCTGGCTTCTGCATCTAACAGACTTTTACTTACATAATATACGGGGTGTTGCTCACCTTCATGATCCTTAACGAGAACAGCACTTACTGCATTACCTGAAACTGCTAAGTATAAATACAAGGATTCTCCATCCACAGGCTTCATTAAGGATTGTGCTGAGGATAAGTAATCCTTCAACGACTTGAGTGCTGCCTCATGCTTTTCTGTCCATTCAAACTTCTTATTCTTTCTGAGAATATCGTAGAAGTCTTTGCATTTCTCGGAGGATCTTGAGATGAATTGGTTGAGAGCAGCTATTCTTCCTGTAAGCCTTTGGAAATCCTTTGTGTTTGCAGGAGATTTCAAATTGAGGATGGCCTCAATTTGTTCGGGGCTTGCTTCAATTCCTCTCTTAGTTTCCATATATCCCAGAAATTTTCCAGCCTTAACACCAAAGTGGCATTTTGATGGATTCAATTTCATGTTATATTGGTCGAGGATATTGAATGCTTCCTCGAGGTCTCTAAGGTGATCCTCAGCTTTCTTTGATTTTACCACCATATCATCTATGTAAACCTCCATTGTCTTACCCAACTGATCCTTAAACATCATGTTGACTAATCTTTGGTATGTTGCCCCTGCATTTCTTAGTCCAAAAGGCATAGCAGTATAACAATATATGCCGGTAGGAGTCATGAATGATGTATCATCTTGATCAGATGGTTCCATCTGAATTTGTTGAAATCCAGAGGAAGCATCCATAAAGGTAAGCATTTCATGTCCTCCCGTTGCATCCACCATGGAATCTATATGTGGTAATAGGAAAGGATCCTTGGAGCATGCCTTGTTTAAATCAGTAAAATCGACACACACCCTCCACTTTCCATTCTTTTTTGAAACAACGACCACATTAGCTAGTCATCGAGGATATTGAACCTCTCTGATCATACCGGCCTTAAGAAGTTTTTCAACCTCTTCTTGTATGATCTTGTTCCTCTCAGGAGCGAATTTCCTTCGCTTCTGATGGACAGGTTTAATAGATAAATCAAGGCCGAGTTTATGAGTGATTACCTCTTTTGAAATACCTGTCATGTCCGAGTGCTTGAAGGAAAAGGTAGATCTTCTTCGCCCCAAGAAGGATATTATATCCTCCTCAATCTTACTTGGGATACTGGATCCTAGAAACATTTTTATTTCAGGATCCTCGGGGTCCAATGATACTTCTTTAAGGTCTTTTTCCCGAGCTTCCATCACGTCCCTAGGATGTTGTTGTAGTTGCTATGCTATGGTTGGCTTGGCTGTTGGCTTCATCGATGATGAATAATAGTTCTTGGCCTCCGCTTGGTCACCTACTATCTTTACAACTCCCCAAGGAGTAGGTAGCTTGATGCACTGGTGATGTGTGAAAAACGTATATAATATTAAAAACCAAGTTTTACCGAATTCACCTAAAAAAACACACAATCGGCAAGTGTACCGGTCGCAATGTAGTTAGCAAGTAAGAACGGATATCGAACCTAGGACACTATGGGTAAATTCTAATTATTAAACCTAAAAGATTACTAACCTGGACTTTCATTTGATTTTTTAGAATTTTTTTATATTAATTAAACTAATAAAACTTAACTAATTAAAATTTAAACTAAAAATAAAACTTTATAAAAATTGGGTTTTACTAATATGCGAGAAACGACTACCTAGGTAATGGAATCATACTAGTTAAGTTAATAGCTAACGAACTTGACTTGGTTGAAAAACAATATCTTAAAAGTATGACACTAGAGACCACTAAAAATGCCCTAGATCGTCTCCCGACCTCACCAACGACACCCTAGAATTCTAATGACATGTGAAGCTTAATTGTTAAAGGTTGGATCACCTCCCAGTCTCACCTTACCCAATAATATTATGGTACCCTACAACCCAAATCACCTCCCGGTCTCTTCGGATACAATATATATTAATATAAAGAGGGTATTTTTAATTAATTTGAACAAAAATTATATCACAATAATCTAAGGGACCTAGGATAACTCACTCCCGTGCAATTATTACCCAAACCCGCAAAAGACAAAGATGATACAACACTAAATCGCCTCCCGGCCTCTCTAGTGACAATCTAATAAACTTTTATAATTTACCCTACGATTTTTTCGACCATAAACCGCAAACAAGTTGAAAACACAAAGTAGACAACCTAATCATGCGTCTAACAATCACCAAAAACTATTAAACACAAGTGGAATAAATATTAAAGTAAGAAACTAGATTCAATTACTCAACAATATTATGACCAAACCAATTAAAAACTTTTACCATAATATTAAAAAACCAAAGTCAAATAATAGTTCGTCAAACCATTAATTTAAACTAGTACTCAACCAGAACCTAGGTAGTGTAAAAGTATTAGCTACTCATATAAAAATATGAAACAAAAATAAATGAGTTCATGACAATAATTATAAATAAAAATTTAATAAAACAGACCACCTGTATTCTTCTTCATGCGAATTATAGCACCACCAATAATTATGATATTTATTTCCTCTGCTTCGGCTCCCTCGCTCTCTATTAATGATATCACTACTTTGTTTCTTTTGACTTCACGTTTTCTTTTTCCAATTCAACTCTTAATTTCACGGCTCCCAAAAATCCCCCCAATAGGGTTCTTTTCAAACAAGCTATATATAAAAAAAAATCTTTGCCTTGTGGTGTCGGTTTTCCCATTTATTAATTCAGCCCATGCTTAAACTTGATCTCCATCTCTAATAAACATGAGGCCCATCTATAACCCAAACGTATTTATATATGGTAGCCTTAAAACATGAGCCTACACCAACAATGAAATTAAGCATGTCCATTTATTTCCTTTGCATTTGTGAATTTGCAATCTACATTTGACGGTATGTAATTATTCAATATTTGTGATGTGTGGTCATAACTGCATGGGATATTAGCAACAAAAAAAATTTAGTATAAACTTAAAACAATACTAATGGATCTATCAACGTTGACGTAGTACAAGACTTCATTATTATATAGGCTAAACTTTGTAAACTTCTTTTATAATTTAACACAAAAAGTTAATCCTATATAATATTTATAATTATGATAAATGAAATTTGTTTGAAGTTTCAATAGTGTGCTTTTAAGTATTATAGAAATAATCCATATTAGTCTGTTGTCACCTCAAACTCTTAGAATCTGAATATGAACATATTAGGAGTAGTATTAAATAAAAACTAACCTATTCCAGGATCCTTTATTCTTTTCGGGAGTTTCTTGCTTCGTTTGTCCCCCGAGATGATCCTGGATCTTTTTATCTTCTTCTAAGCGGATGTATCTTAATGCCCTGCTTCTGACTTCATCTAATGTCCTACATGGAGTCATCACTAAATCATCATAAAAAGGGGAGCTCTTTTGAATTCCCATCTTGAATGCTTCAACAGCAGTAGTCATATCAAGGTTTGGGATTTCTATAGCTTCCTTTCCGAACCTGGTAACGAAATCCCTAAGGGATTCATCACTAGGCTGGATAACACGATATAAATCACTGGTTAACCTCTCAAATTTCCGACTACAAGAAAATTGAGTGTTAAACAAATTAACTAAATGAGAGAAAGATGTAACCGAGAAAAGGGGGAGACTTAGCAGCCATTTTAGTGCAGCTCCCGTTAGTGTGGCTCCAAATCCTTTACAAAGGCAAGCCTCTTTGAGTCTCTCAGGAACAGGATTAATTTCCATTCTCTCTCGATATTGGGCTACATGTTCCTCAGGATCAGTGCTCCCATCATACGTCTTCATGTTGGGAGTTTGAAACTGCTTCAGGATTTCAGCATCACATATGGGCGGAGCGAATCTGGATAATTTGTGACTCCCCTCCGGTATTTCAGGGATTGGACGTATCACTCCCGGGACACTGGATATCATATCCTTTAGCTTATGTAATTCTCTGGCCATGGCTTGGTTGATACCTGAATCCTGCATGGGAACATGGTTAGTATCTAAAGATATAGGATCATACCAGTTACCTCTCTGCTGGGTGGAGTTTGGTATTCCAGACGAGTATCTTGGATAAGAGGAGTCAGCAATCGGAGTAGGTCCTCCAGAAGCTACGGTCTGCATGGGGATTATATCTCCTTCATGGACTTCAGAGGATCGTTGATGTTGGACGCCCGAGGATCCTTGATTATGAAAGAAGGATCCTTGTTTCGGGATGAAGGATCCTTGAGGTTGGGTACCATAGGATCCTTGTGAAAGGATGACCGATCCTTGTCGATAATATGAGGATACTTTATTCTGCTGACCCATGGATTCCTGTTGAAGGATAGATGATCCTGGCTGAAATAGCGAGGATCCTTGAGTCTGTTGACCCATGGATCCCTGTTGAAGGATATATGATCCTGGCTGAAATAGCGAGGATCCTTGAGTCTGTTGACCCATGGATCCCTGTTGAAGGATAGATGATCCTTGAGAGAACTGAGCCATGGATTCTGGACTGGTGAAATCCAGCATCCTTGGCATCAGGGGGTAAGATCCTCTGCTGGCCTCATGTTCTTTTTGAGATCCTCTATCTCATGGAGGATCCTCTGATTAGTTTTGTTCTGCTGCTCCATGTATGTCACACCCTCAAAATCCACTAACGGAGTTTTACCGTCAGAGGGTGTGAACTGGCAGGATCGGAATCATTAGTTATAACCAAACCAAAGAAAAACGTTTAAATGAAAGTAAGTGCGGAAGCGTAAAACCTTAATTCAAAAGTTGCGTCACGCAGGACGACTTAAAACCAAATGTAACTGTTAAAATTAAGTTTGCAGAATAAAAGTGTTTTCATTAATGCATGCTCCTAAACCGCGCGCCCGCCTCGGCTACCTGAGAATAACATACTAAAAGTGTCAACACAAGGTTGGTGAGTTCACAAGTAAAATAAGATAAATCGTTTAGCGTTTTGCGTAACCTCGTTACGACGTTTAAATGTTGCGTAACCCCGTTACGACGTTTGAGTGTGTTACCACGTTACAGCGTTTGAGTGTGTAACTACGTTACAGCGTTTGAGTGTGTAACCACGTTACAGCGTTTAAGTGTGTAACCACGTTACAGCGTTTAAGTGTTTTGCATTACCAGATAGTGTTATGTCAAATTATATATCGATAGGTAGCTAATCTATACAACAAGTATCGCTAAGTGGTTCGCGACCGAAGCTGACTGTTTATCAAGTGCCCGTCACCATGTCCTCCAGACCATGGTAAGTGTTAGCCAAAATTTACACCCACTCAACCTCCAGTTGAGCTTAGCGTCGGGTGGGGTTTGTCAAACCCAGTAGTACTACCCAAAAGTGACTCGCTATTCCAAATATTAACCGGTCCGATGTGTGGGACTTCAAATGTTACGTATGCCGCTTAGCCTTTACAAGTGATATATAATTTATAACAAAATCTTTCATATGCGTTTATCTCAGAAAATATGTTTATCGGAGTATGTTATCTCCCCCAAGTGAAAAACGTTTGAAAACAGTTTAAGAGTGGGGTAAGTGAACTCACTGTTTGCGAAGAATATCCGATCTAGATCACCGAGTGATGCGCGTCGTAGAAAACTCTCTAGCGTTCTAAAATAACAAAGAGATTTTCTAAGTATCGGAATGTTTAACGAGTCTCTAGACTCGGCACATAATACCTATGCACGTAACATGTTTCGTGTTTCGTTTGTGAATCGTGTGTGACTTAAACAAGTAAAATTGTGATACGATACATGAGTGAGCAATTACTTTCGTGTCACGTATTAATAACATACTTATTAGCAATTATTCCCGTAGGGGCATTTTGGTCAACAAACAAAGACTAACTAACCATTATTCCCCATAAGGGCAATTTGGTCAATTCATGGCAATCAACTAGCAACTATTCCCCGAAAGGGTATTTTGGTCAAAATACAACAATTATATAAAAACTATCATATTTCATGCATTCCTATACAACTCAGCAGCTAGTTTCGTTATGACAGAATTTCTACTTGAAAGATTGCACTAGTTTACCGATTATAACGTCTCAATTAATTTACCAAAAATTACCACAGGAGCATACATATCTTAGGTTTCCAGAACATCTTTTATCTTATTTTTATTCCATATAGATTGTTCATAATGATCAAAACATTACAGCTAACTTATATCAGTCAGATTCATGCACATCAGAATGTTATTTGCAATTCCCGTTAAACGAAAAATCCAATAAATGCAAGACCACTTGGGTTTGGTTCCTAACTCAGTGAGTCAACCTCCAGAAGTGGAACCAACCCAATTGGTCTCGTAGTTCATGAGATATAACATTTACAACATAACCTAACAGCAGGTCTAACAGCTCAGCTTTGCATCACGTTTTTGTAAAATCATAAAAGTATACTTCTACTTATCCAAAAATTACGAATTTATACTTCATAGAAACTAGACTCAACCTAGTTTACTGCAGTACCCACAATCTCAATCAATTTTCACGTTTACACTTCGTTACAGTCAGTTAAACATCGTATATACGTTCTGTCCAGAATCTGTTCACATCAAAACTCATCATAATAACAATCTATGAACTATCATGCATCCATATAACCCTCTAGACACTATAACTACTATCCATGCATATCAATCACACCATACATACCAGATTAGGGTTTGTGTTTTAATTCAAATCAAGAGCAACAATCAATCATGTATCAATATCAATCTAGTTATCAATCTATTATCCAACTAACAAGAATCATAACAATCACATACATACAAGATCGGCCGATTTAGGGTTTTCACACAACCCATCAAACATCAAAATTAAACAACAAAGAGGTAAGAGATGATCAAGTATACCTTCCTAGCACCTAGTTCTTGGATTAATCTCTTGATTTGATGTGTATATGTGTGTGATGGTGGACGGCAGCCGTGGGTCAAGAGAGGGAGAGAGAGCCGATCGGTGGTGTTGTAGGTTTAGAATAATAGGTTAGGGTTTGTTTATTAGTGATATATTTATAAACAAACAAGTTACACTCTAGTCCTTCTACTTTCAAGTGTTGTTTTTCTAGAACATTCTATCCTAACTTGCACATAATCATGACAATAATATAACACATAATCCTAACACATAGTTATCACATCATTAGTGTTTTAGTGTGCTTCGTTTATTCCTCAATCGTTTGCGTTTCGGTGCAAATCCCGAAAGACTACTACACATGTAGTAAGTGTTAAGCGTCATTTAAACCCTAGTTTAAATGTAATGAAGTATGCGTTATAGATTCAACGATCTTAAAGTTTGAATTAACGGAGTTGAGTTAACGAGGTTAACCTGAAATTGACGATTGTCACATCATTCCCATGTTAAAGAATTTTCGTCCCGAAAATTTGAGTCAAGTCGTGATGAGAGCCTGAAAAAGTAAGAAAGATTTTCAGTTTGTCATATCATCCCCTAGTAGAAAGAAATTTCGTCCCGAAATTTAGTTCATACCTCCGGTGATGTTTGACGGTTTGCCGGGTTTCGCGGTTTTCGGTGTTTGGTTAGCCCTTCAAAATGGTGAGGATACTTTTTCATCATGTGATCCTCGCGTTCCCATGTGAACTCCGGTCCACGTCTCGAGTTCCAACGAACCTTAACAATTGGAATTTTGCTGTGTTTGAGCGTTTTGGTTTCCCAATCCAAAACCTCGACTGGTTCCTCAATGAACCGTAACTGTTCATCAACTTGTAGTTCCTCCAAAGGGACTACTTGGGTTTCATCAGATAGGCATTTCTTCAAATTTGATACGTGGAATACATCGTGTACGCCACTGAGTTCTGTTGGTAGGTCCAGTCGGTACGCCACCGGACCAATGCGCTCAGTTATCCGGTACGGACCAACATATCGTGGGTTGAGTTTGTTTCGCTTACCAAAGCGAACCACACCTTTCCAGGGTGAGACTTTGAGTAACACTCGATCGTTTACTTGAAATTCGAGAGGTTTTCGGCGCTTGTCGGCGTAACTCTTTTGGCGATCTCGTGCTGCTGCCATGCGATTTCGGATTTGAACAATCTTTTCCGAGGTTTCGAGTACCAGTTCCGGACCAGTGATTTGGCTATCACCCACCTCTGCCCAGCAGAGTGGTGATCGACACTTCCGTCCGTACAGCGCTTCAAACGGCGCTACCTTAATACTTGCGTGGTAGCTGTTATTATACGAAAACTCTACCAAGGGTAAGTGGGGTTCCCAACTTTTTCCGGAATCTAAGACGCATGCACGCAACATATCCTCCAGGGTCTGAATAGTCCGTTCACTTTGCCCATCCGTCTGAGGATGGTATGCGGTACTCATATCGAGACGTGTGCCCAGTGCGCTTTGCAGCGACTTCCAAAAGTGTGAGGTAAAACGAGAATCTCGATCGGAAATGATCGAGACAGGCACTCCGTGTCTCGACACTACTTCCTTCATGTAGACACGAGTCAGTCTTTCCATTTTGTCTGTTTCCTTAATCGCTAGGAAGTGCGCCGATTTAGTCAACCGGTCAACGATCACCCAGATGGTATCGCATCCCGTCGGTGTTTTAGGCAAACCCGTAATAAAGTCCATTGAGATGTGTTCCCATTTCCACATTGGGAGTTCCGGTTGTTGCAGTAGACCAGATGGTTTCTGGTATTCTATCTTGACTCTGGCACAAGTCAAGCATTTGCTCACGTAGGTGGCAATGTCGGCCTTCATGTTCGGCCACCAGTAAAGTTCCTTTAAATCATGATACATTTTATCTGAGCCAGGGTGGATAGAATATCGGGACTTGTGAGCTTCGTCCATCACTAGAGTTCTCAATTCTCCGTATCGTGGAACCCAAATCCGGTTCTCAAAATATCGGACCCCGTCCGATCTGGTTTCAAGTTGCTTGCTCATGCCCCGCATGAGTTCCGATGGAAGATTATCATCTTTCAACGCTTCCAGTTGCGCATCGCGAATCTGATCGGGTAAGCTGGCATGAATCGTAAGTTGCAATGCTCTCACCCGTCTGGGTTTATCTGTTTCTTTTCTGCTGAGGGCGTCGGCCACCACATTGGCCTTGCCAGGGTGGTACTTGATGGCACAATCGTAATCTTTAAGCAGCTCGACCCAACGACGCTGTCGCATGTTCAGCTCCTTCTGATCGTAGATATGTTGGAGACTCTTGTGGTCGGTGTAAATGGTAAACTTGGTACCGTACAAGTAATGCCTCCATATCTTAAGAGCAAACACTACAGCTCCGAGTTCCAAATCGTGGGTCGTGTAGTTCTTCTCGTGAACCCGTAGTTGTCTAGAGGCGTAGGCTATAACCTTCTCGAGTTGCATCAGCACACAACCGAGACCTTGTATAGATGCGTCACAGTGTACCTCAAAGTTTTCCGTTCCCTCGGGGAGAGCTAAAATAGGGGCGCTACAAAGCTTGGTTTTCAACAGTTGAAAAGCGGATTCTTGCGCGTCACCCCAGTTGTACTTAGTGCCCTTGTGAGTCAAAGCGGTGAGGGGTTGAGCAATCTTTGAAAATCCCTCGATGAAACGCCGATAGTAGCCGGCCAGTCCTAGGAATTGTCGCACCTCAGTCGGAGTCTTAGGTGCTTCCCAGTTTTTGATGGCCTCTACCTTACCGGGATCGACATGGATACCATTCTCGTTGATCACATGTCCTAAAAAGTGAACCTCGCGAAGCCAGAATTCACATTTCGAGAGTTTAGCATACAGTTGTTCCTTCTTCAGTAGTTCCAGAATTATCCTTAAGTGCTCTTCGTGGTCAGTCTCGTTCTTGGAATAGACGAGAATATCATCGATGAAAACAATCACGAACTTGTCGAGGTACGCCTTGCATACTCGATTCATGAGATCCATAAATACGGCTGGTGCGTTGGTTAGGCCAAAAGCCATAACCGAAAACTCGTAGTGACCATACCGTGTTCTGAAAGCCGTTTTTGAAATATCTTCTTCGCGCACTCTCAGCTGGTGATAACCGGATCGTAGATCGATCTTCGAGTAGTAACTCGATCCCTGAAGCTGGTCAAACAAATCATCAATTCGGGGTAAAGGATAACGGTTCTTGACCGTCATCTTGTTCAACTCCCGGTAGTCGATGCACATTCGGAAAGTCCCGTCTTTCTTTCGGACAAACAAGACAGGGGCTCCCCATGGCGATGAGCTAGGTCGGATAAAACCTTTATCCAACAAATCTTGCAACTGGGTGGACAACTCCTGAAGTTCCGCCGGTGCGAGCCGATACGGGGCTCGTGCTATGGGTGCTGCACCGGGTGTCAACTCGATCTGAAATTCGACTTGACGAATAGGAGGGAGTCCAGGTAAATCCTCCGGGAAAACTTCCGGGAAGTCTCGCACAACCGGTATGTCTTCAATTCGTTTCTCCTCCGCGGGTTTCCCAACAATCTGCGCCAAAATTGCCGGATGACCCTTTCGTAAATACTTCTGTGCCTTCATAAGGGTAATGACGCTGGTGGTCATGCCGCTTCTCTCGCCTCAGACCGAAATGATCTCGCCAGAAGGGGTGGTAATATGGACTATCTTATCATGGCATATAATCTCCGCTCGGTTCTCGGATAACCAGTCCATGCCGACAACGACATCGAAACTACTAAGCGTAAAAGGAATAAGGTCGATGTCAAAGACATGACCTGACAGTTTCAACTTACATCCCGCAACTATATGAGTTGTTATTACAGTTTTACCGTTAGCTAATTCAACAGGAAACTTAGCGTCTAACGGGGTTGGAGTAAGGTTTAAAAGTTGGCTAAAGGCCTTTGACACAAAACTCCTATCAGCTCCAGTGTCAAACAAAACAGAAGCAAAACAATCGTTTACAGGGAACTTACCAGACACCACATGCGGATCTCTGCGGGCTTGACCTGATCCAATCACAAACGCTCTTCCTTTGCCATTTCCTCCACCATTACTGCCACTTCCATTGCCCCCATTGTTGTCATTATGTTTCAGCTTGGGGCAATCCTTCCGGAAATGACCTTCCTGTCCACATTCAAAACATCCCTTAGTCGTCATCGGTGGCTTAGGAGCACCCTTCGCCGCAAGGTCTCCTCTACATTCCTTCGCTTGATGACCTATCTTTCCGCATCTTTGACACTTGACACGGTCACATTGACCAACATGATGAAAGTTGCACCTGTTGCACTTTGGATATTTCCCAACATATCCGCTCGAAACCTGCCCGCTACCGTTGTTGTTGTTGTTGTTGTGATTCTGAGTGTTGAAACTCCGAGTAAATTCGGGCTTACGGTAGTGGTGTTGCGGTGGGAGGTTTGAGGATGAAGATCTGGTGTTGTCAAACTTTCTCTTCCCGCTGTTCGGGTTGCTGTTGTTGTTACTGTTGCTGACGTGGTCATTACTCGGGTTGTCACGGGCTTTAACAGTCGAACCCCTCGGTGGTAACGCACCCTGGGTCACAGCCTGATCCGTCAGTTTGTGAGCCAAACGGATCGCTTGTTGGATCGTGGCTGGTCTGGAAGACGTCACCATACCCTGAATCTGTGGTGCTAACCCATCAATGTACATCTCTATTCTCTTGCTCGGCGGATCCACCATCCGCGGACACATCACTGCCAACTCGTGCGAACGAGTAGTGTAGCTTTCAATCTCTGAACCCACCATTTTCAACGACCAAAACTCCGACTCTAACTTCGAAATTTCTTCCCTCGGACAGTACTCCTCTCGCATCATGTTTTTGAACTCCTCCCAGTTCATCGCGTTAGCCAGTTCCAATCCAAGGATCTGGACGTTCGAATTCCACCAAGTGAGGGCGGAATCCTCAAGTGTCCCAGCAGCGAATTTGACCCTACTGGCAGGGGGACAATTACACATCTCAAAGGCCGACTCGGCCTTCTCAGCCCAACGCAGGAAGCCTATAGCTCCCTCAGTGCCCTTAAACGTACTGGGCTTGCAGTCTAAGTAGTTCTTGAAGGTACATGCTCCATTCGGACCTCCTGTTTGATTTTGAACGTGTGCAGCTAAAGCGGCAGCAACATGGTCATTCAGCAGGGTTTGGAGTTCAGCTGCAGTCATGCTGATGTTACCTCGTCCTCGTCCAGCGTTTCTTCCGGCCATTTCCTAGAATCATAGTATAAAACGTGAATTTTTCTTTCATATACAACACACCATACATGTAATAAAAGATAGGTAAGAAAAAAAAAACAACATCACATCACAACCACTTATTAGTCTAATTAAAAATTCATGATTAAAACCATTGTATTCGCTACAAAGTATTTCCAATCAATCCTTAAAATTATAGAAAAATAATAGTTCGGATGGAGACAACCCCTCCATCTAAGTGTCATCCTCACTAGATGTCGTCATCTGAGGACACCTCTGAATGTGCCTCCTCCTCAGCTGGTTCCTCCTCCGGTTCTTCTTCAGGTTCCTCCTCGGGCTCCTCTTCGGGATCTTCCTCGGGATCCTCCTCAGGCTCCTCTTCGGGATCTTCTTCAGGTTCTACATCAGGCTCTGCCTCGGGCTCTGCCTCAGGTTCTGCTACGTTCTGGGCAAGTTGCATTTGTAGGATATCGCAACGTTCTAAGGCTATTTCGGTTCGGGTCCTTGCTTCTTGGAGTTGCTCTTGCAAGTCTATCATCTCGGCTTGCATCTTCATCATAACCTTGGTTTGTTGCTCACTAGTCTCTTGCATTTCTTTCATTGCCGCTGCCATGCGGGCAATCTCCTCCTGAGTCTCGGTTCCATCTTTAAACAGTCTGGCAACATTTTCTCTAGTGTAGCGCATGTAACCCACATCACGCTCCAAACAAGAAACGACAGCTGCGAGAACTCGCTCTACAGGTTCGGTTATAGGTGGTAGAGTGTTAGGGTAAGCAGGGTGGTTCGGGTGAGGCAATGGGGGAACTTGTTCACGGTAGACCATACGTCTGATCATGTTGGGGTACCATTCCCAGCTAACGTTGTTGTCATACAAGCCTCCGGATAGGCGGTACCTCTTTGGTGCAGGAGCTTCGAGTTCCGGGACTACACGGGGTGGCGAGGCAGTAGGTAACTGCGGTTCCTTCCCGTGAGCATGCGTCATCGAATCGGATGATGATGAGGGTGGCGTCGACATTCCTACAGGTAAGCCGGGTATATGCGCGCGTATGAGTGAAGGAGATAAGGAAATAAGATTTCAAGACTACACAAACCTATGCAGTGCGTATCATTATAACTAATGGGTCGTCGCGGTTATAGTCTAGTATGCATGCAGTTTCTAGTTCGCTATAACCAATGGCTCTGATACCAATCTGTCACACCCTCAAAATCCACTAACGGAGTTTTACCGTCAGAGGGTGTGAACTGGCAGGATCGGAATCATTAGTTATAACCAAACCAAAGAAAAACGTTTAAATGAAAGTAAGTGCGGAAGCGTAAAACCTTAATTCAAAAGTTGCGTCACGCAGGACGACTTAAAACCAAATGTAACTGTTAAAATTAAGTTTGCAGAATAAAAGTGTTTTCATTAATGCATGCTCCTAAACCGCGCGCCCGCCTCGGCTACCTGAGAATAACATACTAAAAGTGTCAACACAAGGTTGGTGAGTTCACAAGTAAAATAAGATAAATCGTTTAGCGTTTTGCGTAACCTCGTTACGACGTTTAAATGTTGCGTAACCCCGTTACGACGTTTGAGTGTGTTACCACGTTACAGCGTTTGAGTGTGTAACTACGTTACAGCGTTTGAGTGTGTAACTACGTTACAGCGTTTAAGTGTGTAACCACGTTACAGCGTTTAAGTGTGTAACCACGTTACAGCGTTTAAGTGTTTTGCATTACCAGATAGTGTTATGTCAAATTATATATCGATAGGTAGCTAATCTATACAACAAGTATCGCTAAGTGGTTCGCGACCGAAGCTGACTGTTTATCAAGTGCCCGTCACCAGGTCCTCCAGACCATGGTAAGTGTTAGCCAAAATTTACACCCACTCAACCTCCAGTTGAGCTTAGCGTCGGGTGGGGTTTGTCAAACCCAGTAGTACTACCCAAAAGTGACTCGCTATTCCAAATATTAACCGGTCCGATGTGTGGGACTTCAAATGTTACGTATGCCGCTTAGCCTTTACAAGTGATATATAATTTATAACAAAATCTTTCATATGCGTTTATCTCAGAAAATATGTTTATCGGAGTATGTTATCTCCCCCAAGTGAAAAACGTTTGAAAACAGTTTAAGAGTGGGGTAAGTGAACTCACTGTTTGCGAAGAATATCCGATCTAGATCACCGAGTGATGCGCGTCGTAGAAAACTCTCTAGCGTTCTAAAATAACAAAGAGATTTTCTAAGTATCGGAATGTTTAACGAGTCTCTAGACTCGGCACATAATACCTATGCACGTAACATGTTTCGTGTTTCGTTTGTGAATCGTGTGTGACTTAAACAAGTAAAATTGTGATACGATACATGAGTGAGCAATTACTTTCGTGTCACGTATTAATAACATACTTATTAGCAATTATTCCCGTAGGGGCATTTTGGTCAACAAACAAAGACTAACTAACCATTATTCCCCATAAGGGCAATTTGGTCAATTCATGGCAATCAACTAGCAACTATTCCCCGAAAGGGTATTTTGGTCAAAATACAACAATTATATAAAAACTATCATATTTCATGCATTCCTATACAACTCAGCAGCTAGTTTCGTTATGACAGAATTTCTACTTGAAAGATTGCACTAGTTTACCGATTATAACGTCTCAATTAATTTACCAAAAATTACCACAGGAGCATACATATCTTAGGTTTCCAGAACATCTTTTATCTTATTTTTATTCCATATAGATTGTTCATAATGATCAAAACATTACAGCTAACTTATATCAGTCAGATTCATGCACATCAGAATGTTATTTGCAATTCCCGTTAAACGAAAAATCCAATAAATGCAAGACCACTTGGGTTTGGTTCCTAACTCAGTGAGTCAACCTCCAGAAGTGGAACCAACCCAATTGGTCTCGTAGTTCATGAGATATAACATTTACAACATAACCTAACAGCAGGTCTAACAGCTCAGCTTTGCATCACGTTTTTGTAAAATCATAAAAGTATACTTCCACTTATCCAAAAATTACGAATTTATACTTCATAGAAACTAGACTCAACCTAGTTTACTGCAGTACCCACAATCTCAATCAATTTTCACGTTTACACTTCGTTACAGTCAGTTAAACATCGTATATACGTTCTGTCCAGAATCTGTTCACATCAAAACTCATCATAATAACAATCTATGAACTATCATGCATCCATATAACCCTCTAGACACTATAACTACTATCCATGCATATCAATCACACCATACATACCAGATTAGGGTTTGTGTTTTAATTCAAATCAGGAGCAACAATCAATCATGTATCAATATCAATCTAGTTATCAATCTATTATCCAACTAACAAGAATCATAACAATCACATACATACAAGATCGGCCGATTTAGGGTTTTCACACAACCCATCAAACATCAAAATTAAACAACAAAGAGGTAAGAGATGATCAAGTATACCTTCCTAGCACCTAGTTCTTGGATTAATCTCTTGATTTGATGTGTATATGTGTGTGATGGTGGACGGCAGCCGTGGGTCAAGAGAGGGAGAGAGAGCCGATCGGTGGTGTTGTAGGTTTAGAATAATAGGTTAGGGTTTGTTTATTAGTGATATATTTATAAACAAACAAGTTACACTCTAGTCCTTCTACTTTCAAGTGTTGTTTTTCTAGAACATTCTATCCTAACTTGCACATAATCATGACAATAATATAACACATAATCCTAACACATAGTTATCACATCATTAGTGTTTTAGTGTGCTTCGTTTATTCCTCAATCGTTTGCGTTTCGGTGCAAATCCCGAAAGACTACTACACATGTAGTAAGTGTTAAGCGTCATTTAAACCCTAGTTTAAATGTAATGAAGTATGCGTTATAGATTCAACGATCTTAAAGTTTGAATTAACGGAGTTGAGTTAACGAGGTTAACCTGAAATTGACGATTGTCACATCATTCCCATGTTAAAGAATTTTCGTCCCGAAAATTTGAGTCAAGTCGTGATGAGAGCCTGAAAAAGTAAGAAAGATTTTCAGTTTGTCATAATGTATGCTTTAACCTGCGAAAATATAGATGAAACATCACTGTTAGTATTAACCACCGGGGCAGCAGCAGCAGTTTTTGAGCTTTGGAAGACTGGTAGTTGCATCTTGCTCCTAGTAGCAGCAGGCCGTTGCGTTCCCGTGATTGGCGGAGGCATTGGTGGCAAAGTCCTTGATGAGAGAGGAATCGTAGCCAGCATGGTTGATGAAGCAGAGGTTGATTGAGAGGCCATTGATAGTGATATGGGTATGAAAAAGTTGAGAATGATAAGAATAATATGGATTATAGCACCAATTTCCCCACGGTGGGCGCTTAATTGTTTTGGACAAAAATCTGTTAAGGATCAAGTATCCAAATCTGTTATGTGAGGTGAGGTGCTAACTCGATAATGAAAAATGTATATGCGTAATGTTGGTGAACACAAAGATTTGATTACGAGGGAAAAATCCCTTAACCTAGATAGTCTTACTTCGGTCAAAACTTATCAAGGTAATCTTTGGTAAAATAACTCCGGTCAATGATTAATAAGATAATCTTTGGTCGGATTACTTTAGTCAATGATCAACGAGGTAACCTTTGGTCGATGAGTATATGATTATCGTGGTCTCCGGCACAAAAAACCCCCGGACGGTGAAAACTATCACCGTCGAGTTTATTGATTAACAAAAAGTGATTACAAGTGTTTGTGGAGTATACGATCGAGGTTACAAAGTAAGTTAGTGTGTAGAGAGTAATAATTTCTGCTCTAGAGTGTGTGTAAGTACATGTGTCTTCCTACCCGATCATACTCAAATATATAAGGAAAAAGTAATTAACAAACTTAACAACTTCATCCTATTAATCCGCTAGTCTTCCATTCTTCACCAACGTGCTCTTTAACCACGTGTTGATAGCTACTCACTAGCGAATAAAGCGGTAAACCGGGTCTAGATACTGTTGTTATTTAAACGTCAATCTTCTAGAGAGTTCGTCCATAATCAGCCATGTTGAATTAGGATCCAAGATCCATGTTCCAGCTATAGGATGTCCCATGAGAATAATTGATGCAAGTTCGTCTTGAAGTTGATATACCTGTCTAACACATCACCATACTAAACGCAATCATTAGTAAGCAAACAATACCGAGGATCGTCGATCCTTTATATCCTGATGTATATTTCAAGGATAAACTATCCATAAGACAGTCAAGGATAAAGGATCCTCGGTATAAAAATCGTGACCTAACAACGAGTATACTAAAAGTTTAAAATATTATAGATCTAAAATGATCTTTTTTTATCGAGAAAGGATAAAAAGTGATTGAGATATATTGTTATGAAACCATATATCCTTTAACATATTTATTAATAGTCTCGTTCAAATTGTCAAATAGACCACTAACACCCACCTTAATGGTTGGCTCAACCTTTTTTGAGGCATACATTGAAATATATTTTCATGACTGTTAGGCCATGAATTTTATACTGAGGATCCTTTATCATTAACTGTCTTATGGATAGGTTATCCTTGAAATATGTATCAGGATATAAAGGATCGACGATCCTTGGTATTACTTGTTTACTAATGATTGCGTTTAGTATGGTGATGTGTTAGACAGGTGTGGCAACTTTAAGACGTATTTGTATCAACTATCTTCATATAGCAACCTCTAGCTGGAGCATGGATCCAGGATCCTACTTCAACACAGCTGATTATGGACGAATTCTCTAGAAGATTGATGTTTAAATAACAACAACGATATTTAGACTTGGTCTACCGCTTATATCGTTGTCGGATGGCTATTGGAACGTGGTCAAAGGTCGTGGGGCGGCTAAGTGGAGGACTTCCGGATAATTAGGAGATATTGTTAATGTTATTATCTTATTTAAACAAGCTATGATCGAGTAGAAAAAACACATGTAATATCTCACACACTAGAGCTGAAACAAGCATTCTCTCTACACTAGCATACTTTGCAATCTCGATCATAAACTCCACCGCATTTGTAACCACCTTTTGTTTATTAATATAATCGACGGTGATAGTTTTCACCGTCCGGGGGTTTTTTGTGCCGGAGATCACGATAATCACATACTCCTCGACCAAAGGTTACCTTGTTGATCATTGACTAAAGTAATTCGACCAAAGATTATCTCATTAATCCTTGACCGAAGCTATTTTACCAAAGATTGTCTTGATAAGTTTTGACCGAAGTAAGACTATCTTGATTAAGGGCTTTTTCCCTCGTGATCAAACCTTTGTGTTCACCAATATTACGATTACTCACTTGTCATTATCAAGTTAGCACCTTACCTCACTTAACAGATTTGGATACTTGATCCTTAACAGATTTTTATCCAAAACAATTTGGCGCCCACCGTGGGGCAACTGGTGCTATAATCCATATTATTCTTATCATTCTCAACTTTTTCATACCCAATCACTATCAATGGCCTCTCTATCGACCTCTGCTTCATCAACCATGCCGGCTACGGTTCCTCTCTCATCAAGGACTTTGCCACCGATGCCTCCGCCAATTACGGGAACGCAACGGCATGCTGCTGCTGGGAGCAAGACGCAACTACCAGTCTTCCAGAGCTCAAAGACTGCTGCTGCTGCCCCGGTGGTTAATACTAACAGTGATGTTTCATCTATGTTTTCACAGGTTAAAGCATACATGGAGCAGCAGAACAAGACTAATAAGAGGATCCTCCGTGAGATAGAGGATCTCAAGAAGAACAAGAGGCCAGCAGAGGATCTTACCCCCTGATGCCAAGGATGCTGGATTTCACCAGTCCAGAATCCATGGCTCAGTTCTCTCAAAGATCATCTATCCTTCAACAGGGATCCATGGGTCAACAGACTCAAGGATCCTCGTTATTTCCGCCAGGATCATCTATCCTTCTACAAGGATCCATGGGTCAGCAGAATCAAGGATCCTCATGTTATCGGCAAGAATCGGTCATCCTTCCACAAGGATCCTATGGTACCCAACCTCAAGGATCCTTCATCCTGAATCAAGGATCCTTCTTTCCGAATCAAGGATCCTCAGACGTCCAACATCAACGATCCTCCGAAGTCCATGAAGGAGACATAATCCCCATGCATACTATAGCCTCTGGAGGACCAACTCTTATCTCAGACTCCTCCTATCCCATCTACTCATCCGAGATGCCAACCTTCACTCAGCAAAGAGGTAACTTGTACGATCCTTTATCCTTAGATGCTAACCGTGGTTCCATGCAGGATGCAAGTATCAACCAAGCTATGGCCAAGGAGCTGCAGAAGCTCAAGGATATGTTATCCGGTGTTCCCGGGGTCATAAGACCAATTCCTGAGATACCTGAGGGAAGCCACAGAGTATCCAGATTCGCTCCGCCTATCTGTGATGCTGAAATCCCGAAGCGGTTCCAGACTCCGAATATGAAGACTTACGACGGGGACCACTAATCCTGAAGAACATGTAGCACAGTATAGGGAAAGGATGGAGATCAATCCTATTCCGGAAAGATTCAAAGAAGCTTGCCTATGCAAGGGCTTTGGATCCACACTAATGGGAGCCGCTCTAAAACGGCTGCTAAGTCTTCCTCCCTTTTCAATAACTTCTTTCTCTCACTTAGTTAACTTGTTTAACACTCAATTTTCCTGTAGGCGTAAATTTGAGAGGTTAACCAGTGATTTATATCGTGTTGTCCAACCTAGTGATGAATCCCTTAGGGATTTCGTCACCATATTTGGTAAGGAAGCTCTAGAAATCCCAAATCTTGACATGACTACTTCTGTTGAAGCATTCAATATGGGAATTCAGAAGAGCTCCCCTTTTTATGATGATTTAGTGATGACTCCATGTAGGACATTAGACGAAGTCAGAAACAGGGCATTAAGATACATCCGATTAGAAGAAGATAAAAGGATCCAGGATCGTCTTGGAGGACAAACGAAACAAGAAACTCCTGATAAGAATAAAGGATCCTGGAATAGGAACAACAATTCAAAGTCGTACGCCAAGCCCAATAATTACAACGTGCGGGCAGTTGAAGAAGGAGATGACGATGAAGACTATCCTTGCATCTCCGATTATTGTTTCTCTGTGGATACTCATGGCTTGATCTGTGCCATGAAGGATCTGGGAAAAAAAGCAAGATGGCCCAGAAAAAATGAGAAGACTGTCGGCTTCAAGGACAAGTCTAAGTGGTTCGCTTTCCACGAAGACTTTGGCCACGCCACAGACGAGTGCATCGGCTTAAGGAGGGAAATTGGTTACCTCCTGAGCAAGGGTCACTTTAAAGAACTCTTGGGAAGGAAGAAGTCCAAGATCCAAGATCCTGAAGACCTTCCACAGAAAGCAGCACCACCACCGCCAGATGCTCATGTGATCAACTTTGTCTCCAGAGACTACGAATTATTTCAAGATTCTTGTGCTAAAAGAGAAGATCCCATAATAGAATTCGAACTGGACGACGAGAGAAGACCGCTCATCCCCACTACTAGAGTGACTGATCAGAGAATCTTTTTCAATTCAAAGAACCAGGATCCTCACCAGGACAAGCTGGACGTGTGAACGGTTAATTTCATCTCAGGAGGTTCTGACATATGTGGAACTTCTTTCTCTGCAGCAAAAAGACTCGCTAAAGAAATAAAAATGGATAACGGATATCAACCAATCGTGTCAACCACCCTAACAACAGACAAGAGAATCTTCTTCGATGAGGAAGACAAAATGAACATTCAGGATCCTCATCACGACGGTTTAATTATTACTTTATTTATCTCTAACCATTATGTACGCAGGACCCTAGTAGACGGCGGCGGCTCGGTCAACATTATCCAACATGATGTCCTTAAGAAAATGAACATCCCTGATTCAGAAATCATCCCTAGAACTTCGGTGCTAGTTGGTTTCAGTGGCGAAGCCAAAAAGACGTCGGGGGACATCAACCTCCCAATTTATATCGAAGGGTTAAATTCATACCAAATATTTTGTGCTATAGATAACCTTTCCTGTTGCAATGTTATTTTAAGTAGGTCATGGCTCCATGGAATGAAGGCTGTAGCCTCAACTTATCACCAGTGCATCAAGCTACCTACTCCTTGGGGAGTTGTAAAGATAGTAGGTGACCAAGCGGAGGCCAAGAACTATTATTCATCATCAATGAAGCCAACAGCCAAGCCAACCATAGCATTGCAACTACAGCAACATCCTAGGGACGTGATGGAAGCTCGGGAGAAAGACCTTAAAGAAGTATCATTGGACCCCGAGGATCCTGAAATATAGGTGTTCCTAGGATCCAATATCCCCAGTAAGATTGAGGAGGATATAATATCCTTCTTAGGGCGAAGAAGATCTACTTTTGCCTTCAAGCACTCAGACATGACAGGTATTTCAAAAGAGGTGTTAGTGCACGTAAATTTGACACTGTGGATATGTTATCCTGGAATATGTTTTGGATCAGTTATCCTTAGCGTGTGTTCCAGATCCCGTCAGGATCAAGGATCCACAGTACTTATTATTTACTAACGGTTGTTCTCATGTGTAGTCTTATATTTAGCAGATGTAACGATTAGAAGACTCAGTCTATGTACTAACTTGCAATCAAGAAGATATTGACGTGTTTGAATCAATTATCCTTCTGAAGAGTTCCAGAGCTATGTCAGGATCCTGGATCCTCGGTGTTTGATGCTATTAACGATTATTTCTTATATGAAGGTTGATACTTATCAAGTGTAACGGCTCCAAGACCTGATCCTCCCCTTAATTCGCAGCCTGAGTGATGGAGCACGTGGTCAAAATGGCTGTTACAAGTATATTCAAGATAAAGGCGGTTTTTAGGAAAATTAGTTAATAGTCTTAATTATTAATAACTCCAATGAGTTATTATCTTAGATATATAATTGAGATATGATCGAATAGAGGACACATTTATTCTCACACACACTAGAGTAGAACCATATATTCTCTCTACACTAGCTTACTTTGTAACATCGATCATCAACTCCACAACACTTGTAACCACCTATTGTTATCAATATAATCGACGGTGATAATTTTCACCGTTCGGGGGTTTTTTGTGCCGGAGATCACGATAATCACATACTTATCGACCAAAGGTTACCTTGTTGATCCTTGACCGAAAAGATTCAACCATCGATTATTTAGTTAATCCTTTATTGAGGAAATTCGACCAAGAGATTACCTTGATAAGTTTTGACCGAAGTAAGACAATCTTGGTTAAGGGTTTTTTCCCTCGTGATCAAATCACCGTGTTCACCCAGATTACGATTACGCGTTCAGTATTATCGAGTTAGCACCTTACCTCACATTTACGAATTTGGATACTTGATCCTTAACAGATTTTTGTCCAAAACAATTTGGCGCCCACCGTGGGGCAATTGGTGCTATAATCCATATTATTCCTATCATTTTCAACCTTTTCATACCTATATCACTATCAATGGCCTCTCAATCAACCTCTACTTCATCAACCATGCCAGCTACGGTCCCTCTCTCTTCGAGGACTTTGCCGCCGATGCCTCCGCCAATCACGGGAGCTCCAAAGACCACCGCGGCTGGAAACAAGACACAAATTCCAGTCCTCCAGAGCTCAAAAACCACTGCTGCCACTTCTGTGGTCAAATCTAACAATGATGTTTCTGCTATGTTTTCACAAGTTAAGGCATACATGGAGCAGCAGAACAAAACCAACCAGAGGATTCTACGTGAAATTGAAGATCTCAAGAAAAGAAAGAGGCCAGCGGAGGATCAGACTCCCTTGATGCCTAGGGTGCTGGAATTCTCTACTCCAGGATCCGTAGTTCAGCATACTCAAGGATCCTCGACCTTCCAACAAGGATCATCCATCCTTCAATCAGGATCCGTGGGTCAGCATACTCAAGGATCCTCGATCTTCCAACAAGGATCATCCATCCTTCAACCAGGGTCCGTGGGTCAGCATACTCAAGAATCCTCGATCTTCCAGCCAGGATCATCTATCCTCCAACATGAGTCCATGGTTCAACCCGCTCAAGGATCCTCAAGTTTTCAGCAAAGACCATCGATCCTTCAACCAGGATCCTCCGGATTGTATTTTCAAAGATCCTTCAACTCCCAACCACTAGGATCCTTCATCCACAATCAAGGATCCTTCTTCAAGGATCAAGGATTCTCAGGGGTTCAACATCAAAGGTCTTCGGAGGTCCATGAAGGAGACATTATCCCCATGCAGACCATAGCTTCTGGAGGACCAACTCCTATCGCAGTTTCTTCTTATCCCAACTACACTTCTGGGATGCCAACGTTCAACCAACCAAGAGGTAACGCCTATAATCACATATCCTCAGACACTAACCTTGGCTCTATGCAGGATACATGTATCAATCAGGCTATGGCTAGGGAACTTCAGAAGCTTAAGGATATGATATCCAGCGTTCCAGGAGTGGTCCGTCCAATTCCTGAAATACCAGAAGAGAGCCACAAGCTGTCCAGATTTGCTCCACCGATATGCGATGCGGAGATCCCGAAAGGCTTTCAAACCCCCAACATGAAGGTGTATGATGGGACCACTGATCCGGAAGAACACGTGGCTCGGTATAGGGAAAGGATGGAGATCAACCCAATTCCTGAAAGACTCAAGGAAGCTTGTCTATGCAAGGGTTTCGGATCCACACTAACAGGATCTGCACTTAAATGGCTGCTAAGTCTTCCTCCTTATTCTGTTACATCTTTTTCACATTTAGTTAACTTGTTCAACAGCCAGTTTTCTTGTAGTAGGAAATTTGAGAAGTTAACTAGTGATTTATATAGAGTTGTCCACCCTTATGATGAATCCTTAAAGGATTTTGTTACAAGGTTTGGCAGGGAAGCTCTAGAAATCCCTAATCTTGACATGGCTACCGCTGTTGAAGCATTCAAGATGGGACTTCAGAAGGGCTTCCCCTTTTATAATGATCTTGTGATGACTCCATGCAGGAACCTAGATGAAGTAAGAAACAGGGCACTGAGATTCATACGATTGGAAGACGACAAGAGGATCCAGGATCGTCCGGGAGCTCAAACAAAACAGGAATCCCCTGAAAAGAATAAAGGATCCTCATACAGGAACAACAACTCAAAGCCGTACACCAAGTTCAACAATCAAAACGTACGAGCAGTCGAAGAAGGAGATGGTGATGAAGACTATCCCTACATCTCCGAGTATTGTTTCTCCATAGATACCCATGGCTTAATTTGTGCCATGAAGGATCTAGGGGAAAATGCAAGGTGGCCCCGAAAGAACGAGAAGACTACCACCTTCAAAGACAAGTCTAAGTGGTGTGCTTTCCATGAAGATTTTGGTCACATGACAGACGAGTGCTTTGGCTTAAGGAGGGAAATTGGATACCTCCTGAGCAAGGGTCACTTTAAATAACTCTTGGGAAGGAAGAGATCCAAGATCTAGGATCCTGAAGATCTTCCACAAAAAGCAACACCACCACCACCAGACGCTCACGTGATCAACTTCGTCTCCAGAAAATACGGCATGATTCAAACTTCTTGTCCCACAGAAGAACTCGAGTTGGATGATGAAAGAAGACCGCTCATCCCCACTACTCGAATAACTGATGAAAGGATATTCTTCGATTCGAGCATCTAGGATCCTCACTAGGATGGGATGTACGAATGGTCAATTTCATCTCTAGAGGATCCGACATATATGGAACTTCCTTCTCAGCAGCAAAAAGGCTCGCCAAAGAGATCAAGTTGGACAACGGAGACAGACCAATAGTATCCACCACTTTAACGACAGACAAAAGGATCTTCTTCGATGAGGAAGACAAACTAAACATCCAGAATCCTCACCATGATGGTTTAATTATTACTTTTTTTATTGCTAACCACTATGTACGCAGGATCTTAGTGGACGGTGGAAGCTCGGTCAACATCATCCAGCATGATGCCCTTAAGTAGATGAACATTCTAGATTCCGAGATCGTCCTTAGAACATCAGTGCTAGTCGGTTTCAGCGGAGATACCAAGAAGACATTGGGAGACATCAACCTTCCAATTTATATTGAAGGGTTAAATTGATATCAAAAATTCTGTGTAATTGATAACCTTTCTTGTTGCAATGTTATTTTAGGTAGGCCCTGGATCCATGGGATGAAGGCAGTGGCCTCAACCTACCACCAATGCATCAAACTACCAACTCCTTGGGGAGTAGTAAGGATAGACGGTGACCAAGTGGAGGACAAGAATTATTACTCTTCATCCATGAAGCCGACAGCTAAACAGACGATAGCATAGCAATTACAACAAAATCCTAGGAATGTACTGGAAGCTCGAGAGCAGGACCTAAAAAAAGTATCTTTAGATCCTGAATATCCAGACATGAAGGTGTTCCTAGGATCCTGTATCCCTAACGAGACCGAGGAGGATATAATATCCTTCCTAAAGCGACGAAAATCCACGTTTGCCTTCAGACCTTCAGACATGACAGGTATTTCTAATGAGGTAATTACTCATATATTGGGCCTTGATCATTCTATTAAACCCGTCCATCAGAAGCGAAGGAAATTCGCTCCTGAGAGGAACGCAATCATACAAGAAGAAGTTGAAAAACTTCTTACGGCCGGTATGATCAGAGTGGTTAAGTATCCTCGATGGTTACATATGTGGTTGTAGTTTCAAAAAAAAATGGAAAGTGGAGGGTATGCGTTGATTTTACAGATTTAAACAAGGAATGTCCCAAGTATCCTTTCCCGTTACCACATATAGACTCCATGGTGGATGCAACGGCAGGACATGAAATGCTTACCTTTATGGATGCTTCCTCTGGATTTCAACAAATTCATATGGAACCATCTGATCAAGAGGATACCGCATTCATGACTCCTACCGGCATATATTGTTATATTGCTATGCCATTTGGACTAAGAAATGCAGGGGCAACATACCAAAAATTAGTCAACATGATGTTCAAGGATCAATTGGGTAAGACTATGGAAGTCTACATAGATGATATGGTAGTGAAGTCAAAGAAAGCTGAGGATCACCTTAGAGACCTCGAGGAAGCATTCAATATCCTTGACCATTATAACATGAAACTAAATCCGTCCAAATGCCACTTCGGTGTTAAGGCTGGAAAGTTTCTGGGATATATTGTCACAAAGAGAGGAATTGAAGCAAGTCCGGAGCAAATCGAAGCCATTGTCAATCTCAAATCTCCTGCAAATGCCAAAGACGTCCAGAGACTCACCGGAAGAATAGCGGCCTTGAATAGATTCATCTCAAGATCCTCCGAGAAGTGCAAAGACTTCTATGATATTCTTAGAAAGAACAAGAAATTTGAGTGGACTGCAAAGCATGAAGCTGCACTTACAGCACTGAAGGATTACTTATCCTCAGCTCCAGCCCTAATGAAGCCTGTGGATGGAGAATCCTTGTATTTATATCTTGCTGTCTCAGGAAATGCAGTGAGTGCAGTCTTGGTAAAGGATCACGAAGGTGAACAACATCCCGTTTATTATGTAAGTAAAAGTCTTTTGGACGCAGAGGTCAGGTATTCTCACCTTGAAAAATTAATTCTTGCTTTAATTATGGCCTCAACCAAGTTGAGACACTATTTTAAAACACATACTATTATTTTGAGAACTAACTATCCTATTAAGAATGTGCTTAGAAAACCAGAAATGTCAGGTAGGATGGCCAAGTGGGCTGTGAAGCTGAGTGCATATGACATTCAGTATGAGCCCAGAACAGCTATCAAATCACAGGCATTAGCAGACTTTGTGGCTGATTTCAGCAGTGACATGCAAAAGGAAGCTGATTTAGAAGTACAACAACTAGAAGAAACCAAGGATCCTTGGATCCTCTTCACAGATGGAGCATCCAATATAAGAGGAACAGGTTTGGGCATACTACTGAAATCGCCACGGGGGGGCATAATACCCCAGTCCATTGCATGCGCATTTCAAGCCACCAACAATGAGGCAGAGTACGAAGCACTCGTCGCAGGTTTACTTTTAGCAAAAAGCATGAGGATCAGGTATCTTCAAGTTTATATAGATTCTTTACTTATAACTAACCACTTTAACGGTTCTTATGCCGTGAAAGGTGAGAAAATGATCAAATATTTAGAAGTTGTGAAGGAATTAGCAAAATCCTTCAAATTGTTTAGTATTATTCAGGTACCAAGAGAGGAAAATGCTGGGGCGGATGCCTTAGCAAATTTAGCCTCGTCCTTGAAAATTCCAGAAGATACAAAGATCCCAATTATCCACATACTATCGCCAGCAATAGGAGAGCAAGAGGTTGGGGAGATAACAAGTGACAAACAGATTGTACTTTTGGATCCATTATCCTCAGCCAGCCAAGGATCCTGGATCCTCCCAATCAAAAAATACATCCAAAATGGAGAAATTCCAGCCACAGAGAATCCCAAATCTTTCAAACTCAAGGTATCACAATATATTTTATTAGATGATATGCTATACAGAAAATCTTTTGCAGGTCCATACTTGAGGTGCATAGAGGATCCTGAAGTCCAAGAGGTACTCAAGGACTTTCATGAAGGTGATTGCGGCAACCACACAGGGGGAGAGCATTATTCTCCAGGATACTTAGGACTGAGTACTTCTGGCCGACAATGAAGAAGGATGCAATGGAGTACTCAAAAAAGTGTGATGCTTGTCTAAGGCATGCAAACATCCTTCACCAGCTAGCAGAACCAATGTATCCTATATCCTCTTCATGGCCTTTCATGAAGTGGGGAATAGACATTGTTGGTAAGCTTCCAAAGGCTCCAGGTGGAAAGGTCTTTATGCTTGCCAAGACATACTACTTCTCCAAATGGATTGAAGCAGAAGCATTTGTGCAAGTCCGAGAAAGGGAAGTTATATCCTTTATTAAACGAAATATTATAACTAGATTTGGTATCCCTTCTGAAATTGTTTGTGACAATGGTTCCCAGTTTGTCGGGAAAAGAACCACTAACTTTTGTGACAGTTGGGGCATCAAGATGATTACCTCTACTCCAGTGCATCCTCAAGCTAATGGTCAAGCAGAGTCAAGACACAAGATAATCATCAACAACTTGAAAAAGAAGCTAAGATCTAAGAAAGGAAAATGGGCCGAAGAGCTACCATATGTACTTTGGGCCGACAGGACGACACCAAAAAATGCAACAGGCCAAACACCCTTCTCATTAGTGTTTGGGTCAAAAGCAATTATCCCTACAGAAATGGTGGTTCCAACAGCTAGTACAAGAATCCGTGATCCTGAGGCCAATAGAGAAATCCTTCTCGAAGACTTGGATACTGTGGAAGAACTCAGAGACTTAGCCAAAATCAGAATGGCAGCTTATCAACAAAGGGTAGCTGGGGAATACAACAAGAATATCAGGATCAGAAGATTTCAAAAAGGAGATTTAGTTTTAAGGAAAGCCTTCCAAAACACAACCAATCCGGCTGATGGGAAGTTAGCACCCAAATGGGAAGGTCCTTATCTGATCGAGTCCGAGGCAGGAAAGGGGGCATATCATTTGCTCACAATGGAAGGCAATAGACTACCGAGAGCATGGAATGCTATCCACATAAAGAAGTATTTTTTCTAATCAGGATCTAGTATCCTGAGAGGATATATTATCTCAAAGGATCAAGTATCCTAAAATCGGTAATATCTATCTGATTACTTATCTACTTTTTATTCTTATTATTCTAAGGATAATATATTCTTAACATTTATCTTTTCCAAGTTTTTAAGTAACACTGCAGGTTTCAATAAGAGGTTCAATGTCTAAGAGGTTGGCCACCTCTCCCTCACGCTTAAGGTACATCGCTATTTTCCTTGGCCTAGTCCACGTTTGGGTATGACCCCCGATGGTCATATCCTCTAAGATTTAAAGTTTTTCACCTTTCTTATAAATAGAGTTTCTACATTCTTGCCTGGAGTGCACGCTATCCAACGTATAGTTCGGGGCAGCGGGACCAGTACACGCTTAGTGGCTGACAATTTCGTTGTTTTCGGCTATATGGAAGATCCTATGATTTATGGTAGACGTACCATACCACCGGTTTATAACATTTTCACGTTATCTCAAGACAAAGGTTTTAAACATTTTCATGTTAGTTAAGGTTTTGGCGTTTTCACGTCACTCAGTTCGGGCTTGTCCCCAGTTTAACACCAGATTACACGGGCTTGTCCCTAGTTGCACGGGCTGGTCCCTAGTTTATTTTATGGGCTTGTCCCCAACTTAATGGGTTTAACCCCAGTTAACATTATAAGTTATGTGCAACAGATTTTCTAAGTTCATCACGAAGACAAGGTTTTATGGATTCAAAATCCTTAAATTACTTCTCCAATGATCATCGAAGGTTCTGTACTTATGGTAACTTAGGTCTAACCAGACCTTACGGTATGATTTCTGTTTATCGGTTTACACTTATTTGATTTCAGTTTATATCTTTATAGATATAAGGATTCATTATTCCCAATCTATTTTTATAAGGATTTAAGATCTTAGTTTATTTTTGCAATGATATTTTATCCTAAACTTTTTACCAAAGAATATTTCTCAAAACTTTCAACAAGTATAAATCTATATTAAACAAACTTTCAAAATAACAGACAATCAACATATAGTTAAAAAATACTATTTATTAAATTTACTTGCAATTACCAAAAATCTTAACCCGGATTTCACCATTCAAAAAATGGACCCTCCACCCGGGTTAAACAGGTGTTACTAGTTGTTCATGATTTGCAGGGATAAGGATAAACAACCGGAAGGGAAGTTCCCAAGGAAACTCCATTGAAATATGACAATTATATCCAACTTGTCAAATCTCATATGTTTTTACTGGAAGTTTGAATTCAAAGGCAAAATGACAGCTGTGATCTTATCACAACCGCCATTTTGGGGGCAATTGTTAGTGCACGGAAATTTGACACTGTGGATATGTTATCCTGGCATATGTTTTGGATCAGTTATCCTTAGCGTGTGTTCCAGATCCCGTCAGGATCAAGGATCCACAGTACTTATTATTTACTAACGATTGTTCTCATGTGTAGTCTTATATTTAGTAGATGTAACGATTAGAAGACTCAGTCTATGTACTAACTTGCAATCAAGAAGATATTGACGTGTTTGAATCAATTATCCTTCTGAAGAGTTCCAGAGCTATGTCAGGATCCTGGATCCTCGGTATTTGATGCTAATAACGATTATTTCTTATATGAAGGTTGATACTTATCAAGTGTAACGGCTCCAAGACCTGGTCCTCCCCCTAATTCGCAGCCTGAGTGATGGAGCACGTGGTCAAAGTGGCTGTTACAAGTATATTCAAGATAAAGGCGGTTTTTTAGGAAAATTAGTTAATAGTCTTAATTATTAATAACTCCAATGAGTTATTATCTTAGATATATAATTGAGATATGATCGAATAGAGGACACATGTATTCTCACACACACTAGAGCAGAACCATATATTCTCTCTACACTAGCTTACTTTGTAACATCGATCATCAACTCCACAACACTTGTAACCACCTATTGTTATCAATATAATCGACGGTGATAATTTTCACCGTCCGGGGTTTTTTGTGCCGGAGATCACGATAATCACATACTTATCGACCAAAGGTTACCTTGTTGATCCTTGACCGAAAAGATTCAACCATCGAATATTTAGTTAATCCTTGATTGAGGAAATTCGACCGAGAGATTACCTTGGTAAGTTTTGACCGAAGTAAGACTATCTTGATTAAGGGCTTTTTCCCTCGTGATCAAATCATTGTGTTCACCCAGATTACGACTACGCGTTCAATATTATCGAGTTAGCACCTTACCTCACATTTACGAATTTGGATACTTGATCCTTAACAGATTTTTGTCCAAAACAAGAGGTAATCACTCATAAACTCGGCCTTGATTTATCTGTTAAACCCGTCCATCAGAAGCGAAGGAAATTCGCTCCTGAGAGGAACAAGATCATACAAGAAGAAGTTGAAAGACTTCTTAAGACCGGTATGATCAGAGAGGTTCAATATCCTCGATGGCTAGCTAATGTGGTCGTTGTTTCAAAAAAGAATGGGAAGTGGAGGGTGTGTGTCGACTTTACTGATTTAAACAAGGCATGCCACACGGATCCTTTCCCATTACCACATATAGATTCCATGGTGGATGCAACGGCAGGACATGAAATGCTTACTTTTATGGATGCTTCCTCTGGATTTCAACAAATTCAGATGGAACCATCTGATCAAGAGGATACAACATTCATAACTCCTACCGGCATATACTGTTATACTGCTATGCCGTTTGGACTAAGAAATGCAGGGGCAACATACCAAAGATTAGTCAACATGATGTTCAAGGATCAGTTGGGTAAGACTATGGAGGTCTACATAGATGATATGGTGGTAAAATCAAAGAAAGCTGAGGATCACCGTAGAGACCTCGAGGAAGCATTCAATATCCTTGACCAATATAACATGAAACTGAATCCGTCAAAATGCCACTTTGGTGTTAAGGCTGGAAAGTTTCTGGGATATATGGTGACTAAGAGAGGAATTGAAGCAAGCCCCGAGCAGATTGAAGCCATCCTCAATTTGAAATCTCCTGCAAACACAAAGGATGTCCAAAGGCTCACAGGAAGAATAGCTGCTCTCAATCGATTCATCTCAAGATCCCCTGAGAAATGCAAAGACTTCTACGATATTCTTAGAAAGAATAAGAAGTTTGAATGGACAGAAAAACATGAGGCAGCACTCAAGTCGTTGAAGGATTACTTATCCTCAGCACCATCCTTAATGAAGCCTGTGGATGGAGAATCCTTGCATTTATACCTAGCAGTTTCAGGTAATGCAGTAAGTGCTGTTCTAGTTAAGGATCATGAAGGTGAACAACACCCCGTATATTATGTAAGTAAGAGTCTGTTAGATGTAGAAGCCAGGTACTCTCATCTTGAAAATTAATTCTTGCTTTAATTATGGCTTCTACTAAATTGAGACATTATTTTGAAACTCATCCTATTATTTTGAGAACTAATTATCCTGTGAAGAATGTTCTTAGAAAACCAGAGTTATCAGGTAGAATGGCCAAATGGGCAGTGAAGTTAAATGCATATGATATCTAGTACGAGCCGAGAACAGCAATCAAGTCTCAAGCACTGGCGGACTTTGTGGCTGATTTCACTAGTGATCTACAAAAAGAAGCTGACTTGGAGGTCCAACAACTGGAAAAGATCAAGGATCCTTGGATCCTCTTCACAGATGGAGCATCCAACGTAAAAGGAATGGGATTGGGCATACTACTTGTTTTGGACAAAATCTGTCAAGGATCACGTATCCAAATCTGCTAAGTGAGGTAAGTTGCTAACTCGGTAAAAGAAAGTGTATGATTGTAATATAGGTGGACACAATGATTTGGTCACGAGGGAAAAAGCCCTTAATCACGATAGTCTTACTTCGGTCAAAACTTATCGAGGCAATCGTTAGTAAAATAATTCCGGTCAAGGATTAACAAGATAATCTTTGGTCGGATTACTTTAGTCAATGATCAACAAGGTAACCTTTGGTCGGTGAGTATACGATTATCGTGGTCTCCGGAACAAAAAACCCTTGGACGGTGAAAACTATCACCGTCGTGTTTATTGATTAACAAAAAAGGTATTACAAGTGTTTGAGGAGATTATGATCGAGATCAATGAAAGCTAGTGAATAGAGAGAGTGTTACGTTCTGCTCTAGTGTGTGTGTAGATACATGTGTTTCTAGCTCGATCATATCTCGTATAAATAAGATAATAACAATAACAATATTCCCTGTCTATTCGGATGTCTTCCACTAAGCCGCTCCACGACCTTTGACCACGTGCCAATAGCCACCCAGTAGCGATATAAGCGGGAGAACGAGTCTTATAGCTGTTATTGATATTAACGCGTTCATCTTCACATTAGTTCATCCATAATTAGCTACATTGAAGTAGGATCCTGGATCCATGCTCTAGCAAAAGGTTGTCTCGTGAGGATAATTGATGCAAGTTCGTCTTACAGTTGATATACCTGTCTAACACATCACCATACTAAACGCAATCATTAGTAAACAAACAATACCGAGGATCGTCGATCCTTTATACCTTGATGTATATTTCAAGGATAAACTATCCATGAGACAGTTAAGGATAAAGGATCCTCAGTATAAAAATCGTGGCCTAACACTACTGAAATCGCCACAGGGGGACATAATACCCCAGTCCATTGCATGTGCATTCCAAGCTACCAACAATGAAGCAGAATACGAAGCACTCATAGCAGGTTTACTTTTAGCCAAAAATATGAGGATCAGGTATCTTTAAGTTTATATGGATTCTTTACTCATTACTAACCACTTTAACGGTTCTTGTACCGTAAAAGGTGAAAATATGATCAAATATTTAGAAATTGTGAAGGAATTAGCAAAATCCTTCGAAGTGTTTAGTATAGTACAAGTACCAAGAGAAGAAAATGTTGGGGCAGACGCTTTGGCAAATTTAGCCTCATCCCTAAAAATACCAGAAAATACGAAGATCCCAATTATTCACATACTCTCGCCAGCAATAGGAGAGCAAGAAGTTGAGGAAATAACAAGTGATAAGCAGATTGTACTTTGGGATCCATTATCCTCGGACAATCAAGGATCCTGAATCCTCCCGATCAAAAAGTACATCCAAACAGGAGAAATTCCATCAACAGAGAATCCCAGATCCTTCAAACTCAAGGTATCACAGTACATTTTATTAGATGATGTACTATATAGAAAATCTCTTGCAGGTCCATACTTGAGGTGCATCGAGGATCCTGAGATCAACGAAGTACTCAAGGATTTTCATGAAGGAGACTGCGGCAATCACACAGGTGGAAGAGCATTATTTTCTAGAATACTTAGAACTGGATACTTTTGGCCAACAATGAAGAAGGATGCTGTGCAATATTCAAGGAAATGTGATGCTTGTCAAAGACATGCAAACATCCTTCATCAACCAGCGGAGCCTTTATATCCTATATCCTCCTCATGGCCTTTCATGAAATGGGGTATGGATATTGTAGGCAAGCTACCAAAAGCACCCGGTGGAAAAGTCTTAATGCTTGCTATGACTGACTACTTCTTCAAATGGATTGAGGCAGAAGCATTTGTACAAGTCCGAGAAAGGGAAGTAATATCTTTTATTAAACGATATATTATAACTAGATTTGGTATTCCTGCTGAAATTGCTTGTGACAATGGTTCCCAGTTTATCGGGAATAGAACCACTAACTTTTGTGACAGTTGGGGCATCAAAATGATTACTTCCACTCCGGTTCATCCTCAAGCCAATGGTAAAGCAGAGTCTAGCAACAAGATCATCATCAACAATCTAAAGAAGAAGCTAGGATCCAAGAAGGGAAATGGGGTGAAGAACTTCCTTATGTTCTTTGGGCAGACAGGACAACTCCAAAGAATGCAACAGGTCAAACACCCTTTTCATTGGTGTTTGGATCCGAAGCAGTAATTCCCACAGAAATGGTGGTTCCTACTACGAGAACGAGCATCCGTGATCCTCAAGCCAATGAGGAAATCCTTCTTGAAGACTTGGATACTATAGAAGAACTCAGAGACCTAGCAAAAATCAGAATGGCAGCCTATCAACAAAGGGTAGTTGGGGCATACAACAAAAATATCAGAATCAGAAGGTTTCAAGAAGGAGATCTAGTGTTAAGGAAAGCCTTCCAAAACACAACAAATCCGGCTGATGGGAAACTAGCGCCCAAATTGGAAGGACCTTGTCAGATTAAGTCGGAAGCAGGAAAGGGGGCATATCATTTGCTCACAATGGAAGGCAATAGAATACCAAGAGCATGGAATGTTATCCATCTAAAGAAGTATTTTTCTAATCAGGATCCAGTATCCTGAGAGGATATATTATCCTTAAAGATCAAGGATCCTAAAATCGGTAATATCTATCTGATTACTTATCTATTTCTTATTCTTGTTATTCTAAGGATAATATATTCTTAACATTTATCTTTTCCAAGTTTTTAAGTAACGATGCAGATTTCAATAAGAGGTTCGAAGTCTAAAGAGGTTGGCCACCTCTCATTTACATATAAGGTACTTTACTACTTCCCTTGGCCTTGCCCACGATTGGATATGACCCCCGATGGTCATATCCCCTACGGTTTAAAGGTTTTCACCTTTCTCACGATCGCCAGTTGCGCACGCTATCCAACGTATAGTTCGGGGCAGCGGGACCAGTACACGTTTAGTGGCTGACAATTTCGTTGTTTCCGGCTATATGGAGGATCCTACGAATTATGGTAGACGTACCATTTCCTAAGGTTTAAATGGTTTTCACCTCTTCTCAAGGGCCTTGTCGCCAGTTTAATCCTAAGGTTTAAGGGGTTTTCACCTCTTTTCAAGGGCCATGTCGCCAGTTAACATCCGTATTTTGGGCTTGTCCCCAGATTACACGGGTTTGTCCCCAGTTGAACGGGCTTGTCCCCAGTATATTATTTGAGCTTGTCCCCAGCTTAATGGGTTTGATCCAGTTAACCTTATGAATTATTTGCAACAGACTTGCTAAGTTCTTCGTGAAGATCAAAATTCTAAGGATCCCGGATCCTAAAGCTCTTCCTTCAAGGATCTTCTGGTAACTTAGGTCTATCTAGACCCTCTGGTATGATCTCTACTAAATTATGTATTATATTTATTGCAACAATTTTGAATAATTCAGTTTAGAAGGTTATTCCATTAAAGCTGTTTTATTGCTAAAGATATTTTACTCTATTTTTGGGATACTATATCCTAAAAAACTTTTACCTTATTTTAAGGATACTCTATCATAAAAACATTTATCAACTTTTAAGGATATTCTATCCTAAGCAATCGTAATAAGGATATTTTATCCTAAAAATCTTTTACTTAAGATTACTTTGCAAAACTATCAACAATGTCAAGATTATATCTAATAAAAATTTTGAAAATAAATAACAAGTAAAAAAATTAAAAGATTTATATATTAATTAAAATAAGCCCCTAGGACTTATCCAAAATTCCTAACCTGGACTTCACCATACGAAAAGATGGACCATCCATCCGGGTTAAGTGAAAGTTACTAATTGTTCATAAAGTGCAGGAAAATTATAAAACAGGGGCAACAAAGGCATCATCCCCACAAACAGAGGATCCCTCCACCTTTGTCACCCCCGCCGATTGTCTTAAGGATCATGGATCCTTTATCCTAAATACTATTATTCATTACAAACCATGGAAATTGTCTCTAAAAACACCATAAAAGCAAAATAAAACAGGCTTGGGCCTTGTCTTTCGTATCCATCATCGCCTATTCATACGATTGTCTTCACCTCCACCGGTGCCTCGTTTACACCTTCAGCTTCATCCAGATCCTTCACACTGCTTGTTCCTACTTCGCCCGCTTCAACCATTATAGCTTTAGTCTCATCCTCGCCTCCATCCAAGTCGATTAAGGCTTGCTTCCATTCTTTGATTTCCCATGAAGACTTATCGACAGATGGATCATTGGCTTCGGTAAACATTTTGATTCTGGCCTCGAGGACCGACTTGGCTGCCCATACTTTCGCTTCTTCGGCAACCTGGTTGATTTCGTCCTGCATCTGGACGGCCAAGGCAGCAGCATGTGCTTCTATCTATCTTTTCTCTTTGGTCATCTTCAACAGGGCCTTTTCCTTAGCAGCAGTCGTTGATCTCAGCACAGCGAGGGTCTTTTCATGCTCTGCGACAGTCTTCTCATAGTGGTGCCGGGCAGAATTATTGGCCTATGAGTGAAAGCGGAATAAGCTTAGGAAGATGCTTGGAATAATAGGAATTGACAAAGATAAAGGATCCTTACTAATAGAAAGCATGTCCAGAATCTGCTTTTCGGCATCAAAGGGATTCTCCGTATCTGAACTCCTCTTTCTCTTGGATCCGGACTTTGTTCGAGTTGTGATAAGGCGAGGCTCGGATGTAGGGGTTGATTTCGGGGTCTTTTTCTTGGTAAGAATACAATCAATATCCTTGAGGGAAAACTTGGAAGCAGACTTTCCGGATTTCGGAGCACCTATAAACAGCAACTGACAGATAAGTTTTCAAATTATTAATATTTTTTTGTATTAAGAGTTATTATTCTTACTTGACATGACTGATACTGAGTTTGATCTTTGAAAAGCTTCAACAAACTTTGCCTGAAAGGTCCTAATTGCAGGATCCAGTGACAGAAACCTCTTCACTCTATCTTCAACTCCCGGAAGATCAGCCAACAATTCGAAATTTTCAACTGCACAAGTGATAAAAGTTATTAGCAGAAGAATAGAATATCCTGTCTTGGTAACCTAAGGATCCTGGATCCTACCCTTTGGTATCCACTTTTTGGGGAGATTAGTTCCACCCGGAATAGAATCTCGTCTTAGGAAGAAAAAATGGTTTTTCCAAAGGGTACTATTAAGGGTGACTTTGGAAATGGGATTTTCTTGGTGAGGTTTCGATTTAAAGATAAAGCGTTGGGAACCGTGGGTAACAACATTGTATTGATATGCTAATTCTGCTAAGCCGAACTCGACTCCTTCCTCTACGATTATCCTTTCTATGGTATGAAGGACTCTCCACAACATTGGCGTGGTCTGGATATAAAAAATTCCCACTAAATTAAAGAGCCTTTGAGTGAAACTAGGGAAAGGATACTTATAACCAATGAGAAACGGTTGGGCCGGAAAGCAAACCCAGATTTTCGAAATGCTGTCACTACGAGATGCAGGATTGAAGGGTCGAAAAACTGTGTCGGCTGGGAAATATGATCGGATTTCATCGATATCCGAATCTGTGAATTTACAGGTTTCGAAAGAGGGTGATTGAAGGAGATTTTGTGAATAAAGGTCATCTGGATGGAAAAAAGAAGAGGAAGAAGATGTAGAAGCAGTTGACATGTCGAAGGAAGATTAACAAAAAGAAAGAAAGATACCTGAAAGACGCTTGGATATGTGATTATAAGAATATTATAGTTATCACATATATAGGCGGCGCGTAATTATGGTTTGTGGATATTAAACCGCCTGACACACGTCTAATCACCTTCCGTTTTGCAGGATTTTGAATTTCAAAATGACAGCTGTATTCCACTGTCACCCGTCATTTTGGGGGCAATTGTTAGGCCATGAATTTTATACTAAGGATCCTTTATCCTTAACTGTCTTATGGATAGGTTATCCTTGAAATATGTATCAGGATATAAAGGATCGACGATCCTCGGTATTACTTGTTTACTAATGATTGCGTTTAGTTTGGTGATGTGTTAGACAGGTGTGGCAACTTTAAGACATATTTGTATCAACTATCTTCATATAGCAACCTCTGGCTGGAGCATGAATCCAGGATCATACTTCAACACAGCTGATTATGGACGAATTCTCTAGAAGATTGATGTTTAAATAACAACAACGGTATTTAGACTTGGTCTACCGCTTATATCGCTGATGGATGGCTATTGGCATGTGGTCAAAGGTCGTGGAGCGGCTAAGTGGAGGACTTCCGAATAATTAGGAGATATTGTTAATGTTATTATCTTATTTAAACAAGCTATGATCGAGTAGAAAAAACACATGTAATATCGCACACACTAGAGATGAAACAAGCATTCTCTCTACACTAGCATACTTTGTAATCTCGATCATAAACTCCACCGCATTTGTAACCACCTTTTGTTTATTAATATAATCGACGGTGATAGTTTTCATCATCCGGGGGTTTTTTGTGCCGGAGATCACGATAATCACATACTCCTCGACCAAATGTTACCTTGTTGATCATTGACTAAAGTAATTCGACCAAAGATTATCTCATTAATCCTTGGCCGAAGCTATTTTACCAAAGATTGCCTTGATAAGTTTTGACCGAAGTAAGACTATCTTGATTAAGGGTTTTTTCCTTCGTGATCAAACCTTTGTGTTCACCAATATTACGATTACTCACTTGTCATTATCAAGTTAGCACCTTACCTCGCTTAACAGATTTGGATACTTGATCCTTAACAGATTTTTATCCAAAACAATGACCTTATCTAATTTTTTTAGGGATAAAAATCTACCTATCTATCTATTCTAATAAGGTAAAATAATTATGGACACATGTTACTTTGTGGTTACTTCTCACAATTTTTTCCCCTCCAAAACTAATATATGTCATAGATCAATAATTATTCGCTTTCCTTTTACACTTCATTTATATTATATTTAGAACATGATTAAATTATTATCTTTCCTTGAAACTCTATTTATATTATAAATCTATACATTTTTATAAAAATAAATATTTACATATTATACTACTATATATATGTTGTTAGAATATATATTTCACAACAAACTTGGTGAAATCCAAAAATCAACAACAAACAACATTTATTAGATATTTAAAATAATATAATTTTAAATGTTATCATTAACATATTATACTCTGTATTGCTGAAGATTCTAAATAAAAAAACTCTAATATGCTTCCATTTTACGAAGAATTTTTTTTAACCATTAAATTATAAATATATGCTTAAAAGTTGACCATTTTTCTTATAAAAAATCAATCCATTTATCTATTGATTTATTTTTTGTACATTGTCATATAAATTAATAAATTATAAATATATGATTTAAATATATTCATTCATTTTTCCAGTTAATTTAGTAAGCTATATATATATGTGTGTGTGTGTGTGTGTGTGTTAAATTGTAAGGATGGTATACACCAATCACTTTCAAATAATATAAAGTGTACCATATTTAGTTTCTTGGTTTTTTTATCAAGTATTGTTTCGGGTTTTTTGTTGAACTTAAAATTTGATTGTTACAGGTCAAAAGTTGGTAAATAGATTGTTTTGTACAAATTAACTACATTTGGCTCAAACTTTGTTACGAGTAAAAAACGGATAATCTGAATATTTTTAAAAGTTTGAAAATGCAAATACATTTATCATCAAACTTGTTACGAGTTCAAAGTTTTAACTTAAAAATGTAAAACAAATGAAAGTTGGAATTTTATATGTGATTTGGCTTCAAATTTATTTTCAAGGGCATTTTTGGAAATAATCAAAAGATTCGGGATTTGAAAAAATTGAGTATTTTTCCCACTACTATTAAAATTTAAGAAAAAATGACGAACACTTCCGATATGCCACCTCCAGAGCTATCAGTTAATACTTCTAACTTTCATCAAATTTGAAGCATTTGTGTCGTCATTGACTTTTCCTTGAATAATAATCAAAATGTTGCATATGAAGCATGTTATACAAAATTATGCTCAAGTGAAGCAAAATATTCATAAAATTGAACGGGTTAACGTGCTATTTTCTTACATTATCATTATGGCAAAGTCGAGAAGCACCTCAAACTTATCAAAATCTTTTTCATTGTATAACTAAAATCGTTATTGTATGAGAAGTATTCTTCGAAATTGATTCATAAGCAAAATTCTTTCAATTATACATATAAGATACCGAGAATGAAATTTCCATTATATAGAACGTTATCGAGTATTTTTTTGCCATAGCATTTTTTTATTGAGTTCATTTAAAAAAATCATTTTATGATATAAATATAATCAATTTATTCACACATAGTATTGATGCAAACACATATATAATACATTTTTCCACATTCATCATGGATTGTTTTATTTGTAACTTTATTTATTATATCATCACGTGTGTTATACGGCTCTTTAAAACTAGTTATAATAGATAAAAGGGAAAAATAAAAATAACTTGATGAATATATAGTAAGTTGACAACTATGACAAGTATAACTAGCTCAATATGTAATATGTATATGGTGAGATCCAAGGTGTAAACTTATAGAATAAATAAATATAAATGATTCTTTCTTTAAAGCATAAACTTTTGAGTAATTTAGAAAAATAAACAAGCATGTCTAAAATAAACTTCAAAGATAGAGGGGGGGGGGGGGTTGGGTTGGGTTGTTGAGGATAGAAAAAGGAGGCAGAGGTAATTGATAGAGACAATTCAATTGAAAGATTATACTTAGTTAATGCCTAACCGTGTCAACCAACCTAATCGTAACCGAAATCACTCCAACCTTAACAAGACAAGCTTTCTTCCCTTCCAATTCGTACCATTCAAGAACATATCTTTTAACACGAACCTGCACAATAATGCATCTAACCAGAATTTGTTACTATTTCCACCCCTGATTCCCTGAAAAACACACCCCACCTCTTAAATCAAAACCCGTCAAAGACAATCAATCACCAATCTTTGAATTTTTCTACCAAAAACCACAAACAGACAACCCATCCATCTTTTCATCTTCATGAAAACGAATCAAGCGAATCGCGTTAATACAGTTCACCAAATAAGAGTCCTTTCGATTCGCCATCTCCACCACTATTTAATGATTAACGCCACTTAATTTAACGATACAATGTATCGGACTATAAGTTATCAGTTACGATTGAAGGGGGGTTGAGGATAGAAAAATGAGGCGAAGGTAATTGATAGAGACAATTCAATTGAAGGATTATATCCAGTCAATGACTAACCGTGTCAATCAACCTAATCGCAAATGAAATCACTCCAACCTTAACCAGACAAGCTTTCTTCCCCTCCAATCCGTACCATTCAAGAACATATCTTTTAACGCGAACCTGCACAAAAATGCATCTAACCAGAATTTGTTTCTATTTCCACCCCCGATTCCCTGATAAACACACCCCACCTCTTAAATCAAAACCCGTCAACGAGAAGCAATCACCAATCTTTGAATTTTCATACCAAAAACCACAAACAGACAACCCATCCATCTTTTCATCTTCATGAAAACGAGTCAAGCGAATCGCGTTAATACTCTTCACCAAATAAGTGTCCTTTCGATTCGCCATCTCCACCACTATTTAATGATTAACGCCACTTAATTTAACGATACAATGTATTAGGCTATCAGTTATCAGTTAGAGAGTCTACGGGTTGTCTTTCTAAAATTAAACCAAGCGGCACTAAAAATTTTATGAAATATGCCCGGGATACTCTTCCCTCTCATTTCTCAGTGTTCATCTTCTACCATCTGATCCATAAACCAGTGTTCTAATTCTAATTATAATTATAAACCCTCACTCACCCACTACACATATTTACTCACAAATATCTTAATATCAAAACCCCCAATTTGAAACCCTAACCTAGGGTTTCAAATTCAAATTCAAAATCAAAAATGCCAGCCATGGCATCACAAGGCAAAATTCACCAAATCGAACTCGAGAACTTCAAATCCTACAAAGGCCACCAAACCATCGGTCCATTTCACGACTTCACCGCCATCATCGGCCCCAACGGTTCCGGTAAGTCTAACCTAATGGACGCAATTAGCTTCGTCCTCGGTGTACGCACCGGTCAACTCAGAGGCGGTCAACTCAAGGACCTCATTTACGCCTTTGATGACCGTGAGAAGGAGCAGAGAGGCCGTAGGGCTTATGTTAAGCTCGTTTACCGCCTTCAGAACGGCACGGACCTGTTGTTTACTCGTTCGATCACTAGTGCTGGTGGAAGTGAGTACCGTGTTGATGATAGGGTTGTTAATTGGGATGAGTATAGTAACCGCTTGAAGTCGCTTGGGATTCTCGTTAAGGCCAGGAATTTTCTCGTGTTTCAGGTTAATTTTATTATTATTATTATTATTATTATTTATTGTTGTTGTTGTTACTAGGGTTTGGATCAAATACAAATTAAATTAATGTGTTAACTGTTAGAATCAACTAGTGTAATTATATATACAACATAGTGTAATTACGTAATTACACTACTTGCATATATAATTACACTACTTGATTCTCACAGTTAGCACGCTAATTTAATTTGTACGTTAATTTTTCCTTAGTTGTTGCTGTTATTATTATTATTATTATTATATTTATTATTATTATTATTATTCTTCGTGGTTTGGTACCTTAATTATAGATGAATTAGCACGTTAATTTAATTTGTATGTTAACTTTCCCTTTGTTATTATTATTATTATTATTTGTGGTTTGGTACCTTAATTATAGATGAATTGTGAATTTAATGAGTTAGTATGCTTTAATTCACTTTAAGTTGCTTAGATGCCAAGTCTCCGGAGTATTAAATTACAAGGATACAGTGTACTATACTAACTATTGTGGCTTTAAAAGTATTATTAGACTTCAAGGATGTGCTTGGTTTGTTAGACATGGTGTGTCGGTGTAGTTTTTGACTTTTTGTGAGTGTCTTGTTTACCATTTAGGCGTTAGGCCATATGTAATGAGATTAATGCTCTATGTCATTATGCGGATTATTGTTAACTGTGTCTTGCGTACTGTTTAGGCGTTAGATTGTATGTAATGTGATTAATGGCTGTATGTCGTTATGTACATTATTGTTATCTGATTATCTATATGCATCAATTTTTGTTTATGTATTGATAACAAGTGATGGAATGTTCAATGTAAAGATTGTTAGATTGTTTGTATGAAAGGGTTAACATGTAGGGTTTTCGTTTTCTCTCAATGATTTGATACTCACGTGTGTGTTGCACAGGGATGTAATGTCGACTGATTTGTCATTAATTGTTCTTGTTTTTTTTTCTGTTGGTTTGCGTTGAGAGCTGGAGTGGTAGATCATTACCTGAATTGGAAATTTGTAACTTTTGTAATGGCCATGTGTCTCCATTAAATCATGTTAATGTTACCATTTTTTAGCTTCAGTTATTAAATAGCGCACCGAGTAAGTTGATTTTTTTTCTTATCTACTTGTAGATTAACAATTCATTTAGGAATTTACTGAGAACTGACTTTTAAAGCGGTGATTTACATCTCTAGAGACATTTGGTTTTTATCAAGTTAAGGATTAACATTTCCCATGCTGGATACATGCTTTAAATGCAGAATGACATTAGATGAAATCGATTGTGATTTTGCTAAGATAAGTGGTTATTCTTGATCATTTATGTTTGTCAAAATGCAGGGTGATGTGGAGTCTGTTGCATCTAAAAATCCTAAAGAACTTACCATGCTTCTTGAGCAAATATCTGGGTCTGATGAAGATAAGAGACTGTATGAAGAATTGGAGGAAAAGAAAGGAGCAGCCGAGGAAAAAGCCACACTTGCTTACCAGAAAAAGAAGACCATTGTCATGGAGAGAAAGCAGAAAAAGGAGCAGAAAGAAGAGGCCGAGAGGCATATGCGTTTGCAAGAGGAGTTGGTATGCATCTCCAATCCTCCATACGTGTAACATGCGTGTATGAACATACACACGTCCATATTGCTCATATTTTTACCTATCTGTTTGCAGAGAACAAAAAAGAAAGAACACCTTTTGTGGCAGTTATTTAATATTGAAAATGACGTTGAGAAGGCAAATGAGGAGATTGAAGCTGAACAGAGAAGCCTTCAAGAAATTATTAGTGAATTGGATGGCTATGAGAATGAATCACGCAAAAAAGAGAAGGAGCTGGCAAAATACAAAAAAGAAATTGACAAACGTGAAAAGAAGATTACAGAGAAGAAAAATAGAATTGATAAAAACGTGAGCCCATTCTCTTTTCCTAAAAATTATATATAACTTTCTTCCTTATTACATATATAAAAAAATGTCGAATGTAGACCGTGTTTTTTCTGTTTTGACAGCAACCAGAGCTTCTGAAACTGAAGGAGGAGAAAGCTCGTTTACAAGCAAAACTTAAAAACACTGGGAAAGAGCTTGACAAAAGGAAAGAAGAGAAGAAGAAAAACATGGTTGAAGTTGATAAACTTAAAAACGATTTAGAGGACCTTACAAAGCAACTTGACAACTTACAAACAAAAGGTAAATCAGAAGGGGGGAAACTTCATTTAGCTGATGATCAGTTGGATGCATATAACCGCATGTAAGTACTTGTTTAGCTGGTATTTTTAAATAGAAAAACAAGTTATTATAAAGGAAGAAAATGAACTTATTACAAAAGTTGATCTGTTGCAGTAAAGAAGAAGCTGGTATGAAGACTACTAAGTTAAAGGATGAGAAAGAGGTTCAAGACAGGGAACAACTTGCTGATGTGGAAGCTGAAGAGAATCTTGAACAGAATCTTCAGGAGCTGGAGAGCAGGAAACAAGAACTCGAGGGACAACAAAAACAAAATCAAAGCAGACTCAAGAAGATTGTTGAGGCCGTTGGAAAACACAATGAAGAGCTCAAACGACTCAGAAGAGAACAAAATGACGTGAGGAAGAAACTTGGAGATTCAAAGTAAGGTCAATTAGAACTCTAATTTTACACTATTTTCAGTACTGATGCTTGTTATAATGCAGAGAAAGATATGAGATGTTGAGGGCAAAGATAAGTGAATTAGAGAATCAGTTACGTGAGTTGAAGGCCGATAAACATGAAAATGATAGGGATGCTAAACTGTCACAAGCAGTTGAGGCTCTCAGGCGTCTTTTTCCAGGTGTTCATGGTCGTATGACTGAGCTTTGCAGGCCAACACAGAAGAAATATAATCTTGCTGTTACTGTTGCTATGGGCAGATTTATGGATGCTGTTGTTGTTGATACTGAGCAGACAGGAAAAGAATGTATAAAGGTAAATTAAAATTGATAATAATATGATACAATGATATACATGAAGATAATATTATGATGCGCTTTTGTGTTATGCAGTATCTGAAAGACCAACGGCTTCCTCCGTTGACCTTTATACCCCTACACTCGATCAGAGTGAAGCCAGTCATTGAGAAACTACGCGCATTAGGAGGAACTGCTAAGCTTATATACGATGTCATCCAATATCCTTTTATGCCTTAATGTTTTACTTTTATTAAAGCATTCAACATGTTAGTGACCTGTTATATGAATATGTTTACTTAACAGTTGCACATTTGACCCAATATTGGCCAAGGCTATCTTATTTGCTGTTGGTAATACTCTAGTTTGTGATGATCTTGATGAGGCCAAGCATCTGAGTTGGACGGGAGACAGATATAAAGGTAAAACGTGACATCTTTAGTTATTTTTTTTATTGTATAGGAATGATACTGAGTGTCAAATTTGTTTTCATAACTGATTACCAATGTGGTTGCAGTTGTGACGGTTGATGGGATTTTATTGACTAAGGCTGGTACAATGACTGGTGGTACAAGTGGTGGAATGGAGGCAAGGTCATATAAATGGGATGATAAGAAGATAGAAGGTTTTTGGATTAGTTTAGTTAATGTCCTTATATCTTTTTGCAGTACCATTTACACATGACAGTATTTTATAGGCTTAAAGAAGAAAAAAGAAGGGCTTGAAGCAGAATTGCAAGAGCTCGGGTCAATAAGAGATTTGCAGTTAAAGGAGTCTGAAGCATCTGGGAAGATTAGTGGGCTTGAGAAAAAGATACAGTATGCAGAGATTGAGAAGGTTGTTAACTTGTAGTGACACTCTAAATCATTTAATTTTCTAATGAGTGTTCATATTTTTCTGTTGCAGAAAAATATGGAGGAGAAACTTTCAAAATTGGCGATTGAATATGATAATACAACAAAGGGAATTGATTACATTAAACCTCAACTTCGTAAGGTGCGGTTTCAAACAATAAAGCCGATTATTTGACTTTGTTGATCATATTACATGCTGAGAGCTAACAGGAATGCAATTTAGCAGATAAAAGCTAACATATCATCAAGAAAAGAGAAAATATTAACACTGGAGAAAAGGATTAATGAAATCGTTGACAAGATTTACAAGAGATTCAGTGAGTCTGTTGGGGTGGAAAATATCCGTGAGTATGAAGAAAAGCAGCTTGAAGCTGCCCAAGCGTTGGCTGACGAAAGACTTCGCTTGAGTAGTCAATTGTCTAAGTTGAAATACCAGTATGTTTGTTAATCTTTAGTATCCATTCTGTTGATATTTTCCAATAGATTGAGTAACCTTTTTTTGGGTCAAACTTTGACTTTCAGGTTGGAATATGAGAAAAAGAGGGACATGGGAGCACGTATTGCTACGCTGGAAAAATCACAAGCTGAATTGAAAAATGCTTTGGCTGAAGTCGATAAGAGAGAAAAAGAACTAAAATCGACTATAGAAACAGCTACTGAGGAGATTAACACAATGAAGGAAGAAGTACAAGGTACCCCCCCCCCCCCCCTCTCCTCTCCAAACTGAAGTTACATCATGTGTAGCATTTGTAAATTCATGATTATTTTTTCCTAGAGTGGAAGTCACAATTAGAAGTGTGCGAGAAGGAGATGAAAGAATGGAAACTAAAGATCTCTGCTGCTACAACAAACATAACAAAACATAACAACAGGATTGATGCTAAGGTTAATTCTTTGTGCAAACTTGTTAATCATGTCCCTTTTGTTTTACCTACATACTTAATAAACGATTGTTTTTGCATTCTGGTTTGCAGAAGAATCTAATCACACAATTGAACTCAAAGAAACAAGATATTCTAGAAAAGTGTGAATTAGAACAAATTAGCCTTCCAACTGTGGCTGATGCAATGGATGTTGATTCATCATCAGGGCCTGTGTTTGATTTTGATCAACTGAGTAGATCACTTAGGCATAACATGCGACCTGCTGAAAGGGAAAAAATCGAGGCAGAGTTTAAACAGAAGATCGGAAACTTAATATCAGAAATTGACAGAACTGCCCCTAACTTAAAAGCCCTAGATCAGTATGCTGTTTTGCAGGAGAAAGAGAAAGAAGCAAGCAAAGAGTTTGAAGAGGCCAGAGAAGAAGAGACTCAGATACGTAAACAGTTTGAAGCTGTGAGGGCTAAAAGGTAGCATTTGAGATACTGTTTGTTATTTACACTTTGCAGAATAATTATGTTGGAGTTCGTTTACAGGCTAACATGTTTTATGGATGCATTCCATCATATCTCGGGTAATATTGACAAAATCTACAAGGAACTCACGACAAGCTCAACGCATCCGCTCGGTGGGACTGCATATTTAAACCTGGAAAACATTGATGAGCCATTTTTACATGGAATCAAGTACTCTACTATGCCTCCTACAAAGCGGTTTCGTGATATGGAGCTGTTATCAGGTGGGGAGAAGACAGTTGCAGCACTCGCTTTACTTTTCTCCATCCACAGGTGCACTTATAAACATCTTGGAATGACATTTTTAGATATTTTCTTGCATTTTTTCAGTTTTTTTGATTTAATGTTTGTTTTATTAAATTTGTTTCAGTTACAAGCCATCGCCGTTTTTTATACTGGATGAGGTGGACGCCGCGCTGGACAATCTTAATGTTTCTAAGGTTGCTAATTTCATTAGATCAAAATCATGTGGTGGTGCTCAGGATGTTCTAGATGGAAATGGTTTTCAGAGTATTGTGATTTCACTCAAGGATACCTTTTACGACAAGGCTGAAGCTTTGGTAGGGGTTTACAGGGACTCTGAAAAAGGGTAACTACCTTTCTCCAGCCTCCTAATATATATAATTTTTTTCTAATTTTTAAATTTGTTAAAACTTGCATGACACGTGACATTATTACACTGCAGCTGTTCAAGAACTTTGACATTTGACCTAAGTCGATATCGGGAGACTTGACTCTGCAGCTTTGAAGACGGGTTGTGGGTGTATTTGGTAGCTCCTTTACCATATATTTGCAAGTACATAAGCTTGACTTATCTTTCTAGTTAAAGCATGCAACAATAGTGTAGTCAAAAGGTTTGTGTGTATGATTTACTAGATTTTGTTTGATTTCTGCTGTTAGTTTACTTTAAACTTAAGATTGATATGTGGTGGTTGACTTTCTATTAATCTATCCGATTTACCCCCTTATAACTTTTGGGATAAGTTAATAAGCTATAATATTGTAACTTATTAAATTATCCTCTAACATTAACCCACATTCTCAAACGTGTTTTAACTTTTTCAAAAGTAGTAAGTCATTAGTAACTTATTAAATTATCCCGTCCCCCTCTAATTTATGATTTTTTATACATATTAAGTCCGCCCCCCTCGATGTGCATGTCCAAGCTTCGCCACTTCATAACGTCACATGTTAGAGGCATGCACGGCACGGGCTTCTCGATCACTTCAGATTTTAACGTCCGTTAGTATTAGCACTTAATCATGTTACAAAAAGAAATAAACATAATACCTAAACCTGTTTACAAAAAACCTTAATACCCAAATCTATTACTTTTTAAGCAAATTGAATTTTAATAATATCACTTATTTGCAATTGGCCGATAATAATAACACCTCATAAAATAGCTCCTTTACCATATATTTGCAAGTACATAAGCTTGACTTATCTTTCTAGTTAAAGCATGCAACAATAGTGTAGTCAAAAGGTTTGTGTGTATGATTTACTAGATTTTGTTTGATTTCTGCTGTTAGTTTACTTTAAACTTAAGATTGATATGTGGTGGTTGACTTTCTGTTAATCTATCCGATTTACCCCCTTATAACTTTTGGGATAAGTTAATAAGCTATAATATTGTAACTTATTAAATTATCCTCTAACATTAACCCACATTCTCAAACGTGTTTTAACTTTTTCAAAAGTAGTAAGTCATTAGTAACTTATTAAATTATCCCGTCCCCCTCTAATTTATGATTTTTTATACATATTAAGTCCGCCCCCCTCGATGTGCATGTCCAAGCTTCGCCACTTCATAACGTCACATGTTAGAGGCATGCACGGCACGGGCTTCTCGATCACTTCAGATTTTAACGTCCGTTAGTATTAGCACTTAATCATGTTACAAAAAGAAATAAACATAATACCTAAACCTGTTTACAAAAAACCTTAATACCCAAATCTATTACTTTTTAAGTAAATTGAATTTTAATAATATCACTTATTTGCAATTGGCCGATAATAATAACACCTCATAAAATAACTATCACTGATACCACATTTCAAACTATTGTTTTCACTGGATCTTCATTAATTTTTTTTTGAGTCTGTTAAGGCTTTTTAAATGATGTTTTAGGGATTCTGATTGGAATGAGGATACACATCATTGATGTAAAACTTATCTCGAAAAAGTGCTCCAAACGACGAAACAGTGTTTTAATTCGGATGTTTAATTTAAACTTCCAATTAACGAAAATCAAGCCGATTGAAGCACCGTTTCAAGACAAACTTTACATCAATCTATTCATGTCCTCCTTCCGTTAAGTTTCTCTTGACAGGGTCCAATGAAAACAATTAGTGCGAAAGGTAGGATCGATGACAACTATTTTCCAATGTGAAATTATAATCAACAACTGTAAAAATGCGAGACTATTAAAATCCAATATGCGTAAATTTTAATATAAACAAGTTTGAAAAAAGATGGCATTCAAATATAAGGAAAAATCAATGTACAAATGAAATTAACATGCTAACTGTAAGAATCAACCAATACTGTAATTATATTTACAAGTAGTGTAATTATGTAATTACATCGTATAACACTACTTGTAAATATAATTACATTCCTTAATTCTAACAGTTAACACATTAATTTAATTTAATTTTTATTTTATCAAACCATCCAAATATAAATCGAATTTGTATGATATCTTGAATATAACAAAAGACATACCAACAAAATATGGTATCATAAAACTCTTGATTCAATATCAATATTTTTCAACCAAAAAAAATTAGTGAAGTTAGACAAACTTAACATATAATAATTAACAAATGAGTGAATGACCCTAGAATTTGTTAACCGCAAAATAATTAGAAAACATGCAAACGTAATATTATTACCGGAGCACTAATCGGTCTCACACCCACAACCTTCCGTTCGAGTTTCCGGCCACCGGTGCATGCAACACCGGTGCTCGAGCTCCACAAACCATGGCCAACGACTACGAAGACAACGACCCCGAATCACCAACCGAAACCTTCCACGACACCATAGAAGGAGACGAAGATGATATTATTATCACACCCAAAGCCCACGACCGTGAATCCGAAAGCATATTCGGAACCGAGCTTAAGAAGAAGAAACGCAATGCCTTAACCGACCTACGTACTAAACTCGAACACGCCATGATTAATAAAACGTTAGTTAAACAAAAATATAAAGTTAACAACAACCTTAAAGACATCGAAATTTGGGGTGTCCCATTGTTACCTAGCAAAGGTCATGAGCGGACAGACATGATCCTTAAAAAGTTTTTGAAAGCGAAAGATTACAATGTGCAAAACGCGCTTGAAATGATCGGAAACATGGTTATGTGGAGGGAGGATTATAATGTGGACAAGGTGGTGGATGAAGTGTTTGGGTCGGATTTGGATAATATTGGGTACATTGAGGGGATGGATAAGGCGGGACACCCGTTGTGTTACCAGTTATACGAGGCGTTTAAGGATAAAGAGATGTTGAAGAGGCGATTAGGGAGTAAGGAATCGTGTGAGGAGTTTCTGCGGTGGAGGATACGGTTGATGGAAGGGTGTGTTAGGAAGCTGGATTTTCGACATGATGGGGCGGATTCCGTGATTCAGATTATTGATGTGAAGAACATACCTAGACAGTTTTTGAATGAAATTTTTCAGGGTAGTAAGAGGTATTTTTCCATGTTGCAAGAGAATTATCCCGGGCTTATTTACAGATTTGTAAGTTTGTGTTTTGTTTTTATGAAAAGATTTCATTTTTGGTTGAAGTTTTGTGATTATTGATACTTTTTTTGTGTATGAATCAGGTGATTGTTAATGTCCCAATGTGGTTTTTCGCGTTTTATACGTTAAACATGCGATTAATGACGAGAAAATATAAAGTGATGTATGTGAAGCCGTCTGCGGTTACTGAGACACTTCTAAAGTTAGTCTTGTGATTATATGTTCAATGATCTGATTATTTTTGTTTGTACTTTGTATAATGTTTTTGACAATAATAACGAAAGACGTAAAATGATGAAGGTTCATTGAGCCGCAACACCTTCTGGCTCAATATGGCGGGCTAGGAAGAGTAGGCGGCGAATTCACATACGAAGACAATGTTTTAGAAAAAAGGCTTAAAGGATACGCGACTGATAGCATCCGAATAGTCACAAAAGAGGTTTGTTTTTGTTACAAATTAGTAGGGCTGTAAACGAACCGATCGAACACGAACAAGGCCTTGTTCATGTCCGTTCATTAAGAAAATATTGTGTTCACGAACGGTTCACGAACACTTACCGAACGAGATTTTATGTTCGTGTTCGTTCATAAAGAAAATTAATATGTTTACGAACGGTTCACAAACACAAATGAACACAAATAAATTCGGTAGAGGCTAGAGAATAAGACCGATGTTTTCATCAATGTGAATATTAAAAGCCCTTAAATTAATCAAATGAACACGAACAAGGGCATATTCGTGTTCGTTCATTTAACTTTATAATTAATCGAATAAATATTTATGTTCATGTGCGTTTATTTAAAAATGGACATTTGTGTTCGTTTATGTTTGTTTGTTTAAAATATAAACAAACACAACTAAACAAAGATAAACGAACTTAAATAAACATATATGAACCAATGTGAATGAACACTAACAAACTTAAATCTGAAAACACATAAATGAACACCAATTAACAAATATAAAACCTTTAAACATATGACATATCCAAATAAATTTATTATTTTCTATTAATACATAAACGAACATAAACGAACGTTCATGAACATAAATGAATGAACGGAACATGTGTTCATGTTCGTTCATTTAATTAAACGAACACAAATTTTGTGTTCATGTTTGTTCGTTTATTAAATAAACGAACATAAACGAACTTTCCGCCGAACGGTCCACGAACAATTCACCGAACGTTCGGTTCGTTTACAGGCCTACGAATTAGGGTCATGAGTGAACCATTTTTTGAGTTTGATATTTGGTGAATGATCAGGTGGGGATGACAGTATATTGGGATATAACAGTAACAGGAAGTGAAGTTAGTTATAAGGAAGAATTTGTACCAGAAGATGAAGGGTCATATAATGTGTTGGTTCAAAAAGGGAAACAAATAGGCAGAATGACATCAAATTCATTTCATGTGAATGAGCCTGGAAAGATTCTAATTTCATTTGCAAATCCAACTTCTAGAAATAGAAAGGTTTTCTATAGATACAAACTTAAACCCTTCCAACCCATGTACTCTTTACCAGTTAAAGATTAGATTTTTTATTTTTTTTTCAAATTAAATATACTTTTTTCTGCCAATTACACACACAAAGAGGAATTTGTATCCTTCTAAATACTTCATGCAAGTTTTTATTGATTACTAAATGAATAGAGGAGTTGAATCTATATATATGTGTGCGTAAAATCATATATGGATGTATGGTTAGGGACATTCGAAGTTACTTTTTCGTTAGAATGAAATCGTCTTTGATAACAAAAATGGAAGTTAGTAGCGACACTGGTTAAATAATCTTTACTATTTATTATTGGCCAATGAGTCTTTGAATAAATAAAGTTCATGTTGTTTATCGGTTATTATTTATAGGTATGCTTATACGTTTGTGTAATTGTGTTATTTATGCATCCACTTTATAAAGTGTCGTACCAACCTAAATCTGCTTTTTATGTGATTTTTTTTAATTTATCAATTTTTTCTGCGTATCTATTTTTCATGTATATATTTCATATCTTCTTTTTTACGTACCTTCATTTCATGCTTCTACTTTAGTCGTATCTATATTTTTTTGCATCTAGTTTCGTATATTTAATTTATTTTTCACGTATCTACTTTACTTTTATATATAATAAAAAAATAGCCCTGATTTTTGTACATGTTGATGCACAAACATAAAATGGACACAGATTTGTTTGAATTTGTTTCACAAAGACATTACCGTATAACTGTATAAAAATGCTCGTAAAAGCGATTATTCCTGAGACTTTCTTTTGATATTAACAATAAACTATGTATGTTCATCAATGATATATGTTAAAAACACGGGTTTATTTACAGATATTTGTTTGATTTGTCTTAAGATCTCTTTTGAAAGTAACATATTATTTTTGGAAAAGAAAATAAACAGTTGTGACAGATGGAGAGAAATCATAAAATAAAAAAGATGTTTATTTAATGTGGTGACTCGTCTTGATTGTGAAAAGGTCTCCAGGCTGCAATAATACACTCAAAGTTGTCGTTCTACATTTAGTATGTCCACATGAATATTGTGGCCTGTATTGGGACCGTTTTCAGATTTTAATACTTTAATCACAAAAACAATTCCACATGGTTTGTTTTGGGCTAAACAAATTATTATTTTCATGTTACTGCAAACTGTCTTGGATATCTAAGGTAAACTTTTAAAATTTAAATATTATCACCAGTAAATTGTCACTAAACTTTTTATGAGATGGTTTGATAAATAGCACCTTTCAAAGTACCTAGATTAGATTTTCACAAATTTTAGATTACTAAAGTTTTCTAAGCTTTTTATGCATTCAAAAGAATTGCATTAATTGGTTGTTAGGTGTTTTAGGTAGATACTTAGATACATAGATTTTTTAATAACAAATTATTACACAATTTGAAAGCGACTCTACCTTAACAAATACCACTGGGCTACAACCTACAAGCATTTTGGTAGTAGCCCAATGGTAGTTAGGGCATCTCCAATGGTGAGTTTTTGATTGGTTTGAATCATAGGTGGCTCCTAGATGGAAAAGAGAGGAGAGAGTGAAAAGAGTTTGGAATTTCAATATGGTTTGTAAGGTGTGTTTGAGGGGGTGATGGAGTGAGAATGAAAGGAGAGATAATTTGAGTGGATGATTAGGATGTTTGAATTTTAAACCATCCTCAAAGCATTGGAGATGCTCTTAGATTCGTAGATGGCGGTGTCAAAACCAAGTCTAGGTCTAGGTCTTACCGAAACATGATCTAAATATTCAAATGATCCTATCAGTAGCTTGAAAACTTCTACAACTTACTTCACACTTGAATCCCTCTTGTTAAAGCTTCACCACTTGATTGCACATGCACAATTGCTTGGATTTTATGAGGAACATGAAGAACACTTTAATTCTTCAAAAAAAATTATGTTAAGGTGTTTGGAGGTGCGAAATGGGTGTGGAATTGATTTGGGAGAGCTTTTGGGCGTGCAAGAGGTGTTGAGGACGACGATTTGGGTTTGACACGCACTACGTTTTGCTCGGTTTTCCATAATGTACGATCCACACGTCCGTTAAGTTTTCGTCTACTTGCACCACCTTGGTCATCTTCCTATATATTTTCTCTTGTTCAACTTCAGTGTTTTCAAGATCTTCATCATGATTTTGATTTTGTTCATGAGTTTCGGACACAAAATCTTGACCATAATCATCACGATCCTTATAAATCGAGAGGGAGCATCCCTCATTGCTTCGAGGTGGATGAAAAGTTGGGCTTCTCATTGCAAACAAGTGAAATGGTTCGAAGGCCATTTGACTTTTCTGAAGCATATTGATATTGGTTCGGTGCAACTCAAGTATGACCTCTTGTCCTTATTGAATAGCCATATGGTTGGAAAGGATACATTTGTGGGTGTCATGCAAACATTGTTGCGGTTAATTTTGATTTGAAGTCGATCTTGAACCACTTCCTCTCGAGTTAGAACCACCTCTTTTCGAGCCGGCTCCTCGAGAGTTTTGCTTGTACCGACGCGTAATTTTTGTGAAAAGTTTGTATGTAGAATGTCTGTAGATATTTTTGGTTTTAATGAACTAAAATGATATAAAAAAGCGGGCTATTTAATCCAACAGCTACGTAATTGTTGTCCAACGACCACATCCATCAATTTACCACGAAGTGTAATACCCAAAATCGCAATTTTTAGGGGGTTCTCATAATGATGGCGTTTGTATACATGTACACCTTCTTATACCTTGGACCCTATACATGTGAACGCCCACGTCACCTAGTTTAGGAAAAAGATATTGAATTTGAATAATCGAAACTTGGATCCATGAGCCGACTCTAAACCTAACTTAACAAATGTATCAGGACAGTCCCAATTTTCAATTTTTTTCCTCCATTGAGCTATTTTCTAATAATGTCTAAGCCCGTTAATTTTTGATGACGTGGATATTTGTGCAAACAATTGTGTGAAAAAATAACGACGCGAACTACCTATGTGAATGATTACGATATAAATAAAATAATAAATAAATAATTTGTCAATAGGAAAAAGAGGAAAGATGTCACACGGGATATATATTTATTGTTTGGAAATTGTGAAAAGGCTTGATATAGATAGGTTTGAATATACACCACTCAGTATGTAATGCCAACTTTTTGCATTTAATATCTGTCTGTATCCTTCCATATGCTCCAACTAAACACCTTTTCATCAACATATTCTAATTTTTATTCAACCTGCATGATCACATCAACCGCCAACTAATATTTATTACTCTACTTGTTTATATTTTAAATTTTTTAATGAATGGAATAACAAAATCATACGATACTTTTTTTTAATAACTATATACTGTATACTATAGGAATTAAATATTTGATTATTAAATTCACACCCAAACCAACTTATCACCTCACCAAAGTAGAAATGACAAATCATTCGATATACCTCAATATCTATCATAAACTAAAATTTTACTAGTGCTGATAATACCTTAACAAAAATTAACGTTGACCTCTGTCTACTTAAGAAATCGCTTACTACAAGAAATAATAAAAAACAGTTAAAAAGTGGGCTAAATTTATTGACTTGTAAAAGTAAAGTGTATACGTATATTAACTCTTGTATATTTATAGTCATATTATTCATCAAAATAATATCTACTGTAATTTTTTTAAAGATAATATAATTACATATTGTTTTGATAAATAATGATAATAAAAATACACGAATATTGTTCATGAATAAAAATCAGAAAGGTGGACAAAAAGTTGTTTTCTGGAAAAGAAAAGAACAATAAATTAATATTAATTAATTATATACACATTACGTCGCATCTATATAAGTATCAAAGTTTCCTTTCCGTTTGAGCTTCTATCCACCACCACATATTATTATGGCCCCTTCACTTGATGATCCATCTTTCATCTCACGCGCCACCACCGCATCCACCAAACGCCGGAAGCTTGACCACCACCACCACCAGCCGCTGCTACCTGGTCTTCCAGATCACATCGCTCAACTTTGTCTCAACCTAGTCCCACCTTCCACCCACTACTCCGTTTGCCGTTCATGGCGGCGCGTGATCTACACCGCCTCTTTGCCACCTTTTCTCTCGCTATACACCCTCTCTTTTCCGACCACCGGCGATAATAATATTAATATTATTAATCCGGCGATCCAAATCTCTTCTTTTGATCCAGTTTCTTCTGAGTGGAGTGATGTCACACCACCGGAGCCTTATCTCCGCCACGTGTGCCTCCGTCATCCGTCGTTTATTGCACGTAACCTACCCATGCAGTCGCTTTCAGTCGCCGGAAAACTTGTATTACTCGCCGGAACCACCGGCGACCTAGTACCAGCTCTTTCTCACCCGTTAATCTTCAGCCCATTAACCAAGACTTGGTTCTCTGGACCCCCACTTCAAAACCCACGACGGTGGTGCGCCGCCGGAGCCTCACGCGCCGCCGTGGTGGTCGCGAGTGGGATAGGCTCACACTTCACACAGACCATTGCAAGGTCCGTGGAGAAATGGGTGTTCCGGGAATCAAATCTTTTTGATGAAAAGAGTGAAATATCAAATGGGGTTTGGAAGAAAATGAGTTCTTTAATAGATGTGAAGTTTAGCCGTGAAGCCATTGATGCTGTGGGATGCAAAGAGAAGCTTTATATTATTAATGGGGGTAAAGAAGGAGTTGTTTATAATATAAATTCGGATGAGTGGATGCCGATGCCGGAGGGGATGTTGGGTGGTTGGAGAGGTCCGGCGGCGGCGATGGATGAGGAGGTGATATATATGGTGGATGAGTTAAAAGGTGTGTTAAGAAAGTATGATGATGTGGTGGATGTATGGGTGGATGTTATGGAGGATGAATGTTTAGAGGGGCTGAGTATATTGCTGGTGGTGGTGGTGGTAGAGTGTGTGTTGTCCGTGGTGGTGGTGATGGGATTTTGGTGGTGGATGTGGTGGTGTCGTCGCCGCGGTTGGCGGTTTTGGATACTCCGGTTGGGCAGCAAGTGTTGAGTTTGCATATTTTGCCGAGGATGTGTCCGCCTGAGGGGTGGTAGGAGTCCCTGAAATTAATATATATATCATTTGTTTCATTTTTGAATCATTTTGTGCCAAGTTTCTGTAGATTTTGGTTATCGTTAGGGGTTAAAATAGATTCATATGTTGTAGATGTATACTAAAAAAAGTTATGCAAAGTTCAAACATTGTATGATATCTACAAAATGGTATAGTAGAATTGTACCATGGTGAGTGAATTTGGATATGGTACTTTTTTATTTTAGTGTTTATTACATTGTAGAATAATTAGAGGACTCAGGGTCCATGCCGAAGTACCCAATAATATATCCGAATGCCACCAAATCATTCATTTCGGTTTTGAGGTGCTGGGGCGTTATTAGGTCTACAAAACGATCATTCATCTTCGATTTCACACTCAGGTTATACTTGATGAATCCATCAAATGTCGAATCCACAAACCAAACTTGTTGTGTCGGTGTTACCGAACAAGCTGATGAAACCGATTGTAAAAATATAAAAGTGGTTGATGTAATTATTTAAGAAAAATATAAGAATTAATACTTAGTTTTGGCTTGATTCCTGGTCGGGAGAAAGTTCTTTTGCTTTTGAGTTTCACTGGCTTTCCAGTTTGGAGGAAGACAAATCCCGCTCCCTTGCCAATTGATTCAATAGCGCAATGTGGTCGTGGGAGTGGCATAGGGCTGTTAGAGGCGGATGCAAGCGCTCAAATGGGGGAATTGGCAATATTTTGCAAGTTTGTTCTCTCTATGATAAAACTGACTTTTGAATTTGGGATTTTGTTAGAAATGACAGATTTTTTTGTTGTACCTATTCGCTAGATAATTGACTTTGTGTTGTTGCCTAACTCTCATGCCTCGATTTGATGGAATAAGTTTAGCCTAGGAAAATTAATATTTTGGTCTGGCATGTTTTGTTGGATCGTCTTCCTACTAGAGTCAATTTGAGCTATATGGGGATGGATGCGCCCACCAAATTTTGTGTCCTTGGTGCTTGGACTATGTGGAGTATTTGGAGCACATTCTTGGTGATTGTCACATTGATTGCAATGCGTGGTGATCGGTTTTTGAATGTCTTGATATTTCTTATCCACTTCCTTTTGGCCAAATGCGATCATCATCATGTGGATTCTCTTTATTTGTCTAGGAAGAAAAAAGGTACAGAGTATAATTGAAGCAGTGTGTTTTTCTAGCTGGTGGGTACTTTAGACGTCTTGAAACAAACCAATTTTCACCCGACATCCTCTTATGACGAAGACATTTTTGATTGGTTAATTATTTATATTTTTAGGTTTGATAGTAAGAAAGTTAAGTTAGTGATGTGATTTGTTTTTTTGTTGCCCGATTTATTTTAGTTAGGTTTGTTTCTCCATATTTATCATTAAATTGTTTGAAAAAGGGAATTAGCATGAACCACAATGGGAAACATAGGATCAGAGCCGGTTCAAGCTTTTTAGTGTCCAAGCAAATAATAAGTTTCGCAATTTAATATTCTGATTCATATATCAATAGAGGTGTACAAAACCGGTTTTAAACTCAAACAGAACCGGTTTATAAACCGAACCGGTTTGGTCAACGGCTGGTCAAAACCGGTTTGGTCAACGGCTGGTCAAAACCGGTTTGACTCAAACCGGTTCAGTTTATAAACCGGTTTAGAAGCAAGCTAGCCCGGCCTGGTCACGTCGGTTCGGATCGGTATATAAACTGGTTTTACCGGGTTTAAACCGGTTTTTCTCAAACCGGTTCGGTTTTAAAACCAGTTTGGTATATCTTAAGGGGAACCGGTCCTGAAACTGGTGGTTTGGGTCGGTTTTGAAACCGGTTTTAAACCCAAACCGATCCCAAACCGGTTTTTTTTTACACCTCTATATATCATCTTCTGCATAAAAGACTATATAAAGCCCACCTCCACCAAATCAAAGCCCAAATTATTTCCACATAGTTTTCTTTTTAGAATTTGGGAGAGAGAGAGAAAGAGAATTAGAGAAGTCGAGGCTTGAAGCCTTGCTTAATTTCACTTGCACAACATTTATATATGAATGTTAAATGTAACTCATTAAGCAGAGATGTTGTGTTTGAATTTACATATTTAACCAATTAAAGTAAGCATGTCAACCCGCAAAATCCATATATTACGACCCTCCAACATGTTGTAGCTTAGATATATGTGTTGAAGGGGCATGTTTGGGCTATGTCCTTTAAGTGTGTACATATTCAAGTTGATATCTTAAAAATGAATAAATATATTGGTTGTGATCGTGTGCAACAATTAAAATTGCAACCCAAAACACGTCAACCAGTCATAACCGACACTTCTAACAAATAATGCATGATACCTTACTAGGTGTCCATCATCTTATATTTATGTTATATGGTATTACAACCTAATTAAAAATGCAACCCAAAACACGTCAACCAGTCAAAACAGTCATAACTGACACTTCTACCGTACTTCTATTTATTGATAGATAAATAATACCCTAAACGATTTTTACTATATAATGCTTAAATGTTCTAGAATATATATTTTGTGGAGTAGGTTGATGATGCGGATCAGGGAAGCAGCCCAAAGACCACGGCCCAATCCAATTGGCCCAAAAGACAATATGCGAAACCAGCCTGTTTGATGGATTAGATTTTTATTAATTTCTCTCAGCAATTATTAAGTCTAGTATTTATGTTTTTTTATTTACTTGTTGAGTCAGTAATTAACATGATCTAAGTAGTGGAGGTCATGGCTAGAAATAAGGGTAGGACATGGTGTACATGCTATTAGTGGCATGGTGGACATGTATTCCCAATTCCTATTTAAGTTGTAATCTTTTTCATTAATGAAATCATCATAAAATTGTCCCAAGTTGGTCTCTAACCTCCTTTCTAATTTCTTGGAGCCTAATCCCCTCTAAGGATTGTATCAGTTGAACCATGTAGTTTTTCTTATATTTATATACACACTAGTATGCGTTGATGCAGTCATGTTATATGTAGATCATATCACTGTCAAAACAATTTAAAATAAATGCATCCAAACACATACATATTTGTTGGTGGCAAATAACTATGACTTGGTAAACCATGTAATTTGAGCATTACTATTGTAACCCATTTTTTTAAACAATTTAAGGGAGATGTTGTAATAAAGTTGTAAACGTACTGGCTATAAACATGCTACACAAGTTGTAATTGTAAATAGGTTATTTAATCTTAGGACAATCCGAAGACAACCCAAAGTTGATTAAGGATTTAAGGTTGATTATTTTCGTATTGTGTCAGTATCTACTATCGTATTTCTAAGATGAGATCAGTCTTTGATAATTTGCGAGCCTGATGTTGTATACTTTACTTGTATTACTAAATTTTTCTCAAACTGGCCCATAATTCATTAGATATTACCACTGGCACCCGACTCGGCCCGGCCTATGGTAACCCATATTCCAAAACAACTATTGTTAAAATTTTCGCAACCTGTGGTGACAACTGACTAGACCCATTTTTCAACCCAGCCCATTTTGCCCAACAATTATCCACCAAAAATATTTATAAAAAAAAAACCGCTAGAAGGAGGAATTGAACCTCCAACCTTGTGGTTAACAGCCACACGCTCTAACCAACTGAGATATTCCAGCTACTTGTTTGATAATATTGAACCACCTTTTTTATTTGACACGTCACAAAACAACACCATTACAAAGCCTTAACATCCGAACTTATTCTTTAAGTTTTATTCCAGTACACATAAACAACAACGAAAGGACACTTAAATCTCATTTATTAGCCTGCCCCATCGTACACTTAAGACCTCTGGCTAATTGGAGAAAACAGTAGGCTCTCCGTCTGCCTGTTGATCTTCAAGCCTTGGGCCTGGCTCGGAGACACCATATACGAGTTGGTGATCACTTCGAGTGGCATGGCTCGGAACACTGACGTGTACCCTGCGACCGGGCTCTTAAGTGGAGACTTGTTGGTCTTGAACGCTACCCACTCGAACCCATTTTGGCCAGCTCTAGCTGTTGTTGCGAAGAATTGTGGCACGAAGAAGATGTCACCCTTGTTCACTTGCTCGTCCAACACGGCTTGACCGTTGTTTGACACCACTTGCACCTGTGCCTCACCATTCAGCACGTATACGAGGGTGTGGCTGTTCACGGTCCAGTGTGGTGAGAATAATGCATTCTGCATGTGACAAAATTAAAGAATTAATTATATATAGTAGATTTGAATGGCTAGCTCTTGCAATACCTAAGCCACTTGAAGAAACACTAACCGGACCCCGGGCAGATTACTGGTAACCTGGGGGTTAGATAGCTGTTTCCCACGAGGGGTTAGACCCTTGGAAGATGGTTCTTCTGATAACCTGCAAAACAGACACCGTGAGCTCGTCACTGAGAAGGGGGGGGGTTCCTCCTTGTGACCACCCTCCGGCGTGAGAATCAGACTAGATTGCTCTTTAAATATAAAAGTATATTAAGAGATTGCTAGAGCAGATATCAGGTATATATGATAAGATAAGATGTTCTAAGATGATCATACCATTGGGGTATTTATAGCCGAAGGTAGGTTTCCAAGGGGTTTAGCCGGCCCAACACGCTACCAACTGTAACCTATGCACGTGCCTTGCCTGTGAGTGGTGGATAGGTAGCGGCTGACACAGAGCAGGCGTGTCGTGCACTCTTCCTCTTCTGCCAACTACAGGCTAGGCACGTGGTTTGGCAGGAGTTGGTGGGTAGGCGGCGGCTATTGGTCACAGTGCTGTGGCGTGCTGTCTGCCATGCTGCTGTCAGTGAGCTGTCGCATTCTTGGTCAGATCTTTTGTCTGTACCTCGTCAGGTATCACACAAAAGATCCTCCATCATACGGACTGGCTCATTTAGGCGGGAGTTTTCCCCCTCCCGCCTTTGCTCATTCCTTCAGGTGACACTGGGGAGAGTTAAGTGCCTTGTGCGTGTAGCCATGCTGCGCGGGTGGCCTTCCCTAATGGCTTGTATCCGAGGCTGCGGGGACAGGCGGAGTCCTTCACCATTGGGAGGCATTTCCTGCGGGACCAGCTTGCGTACTGCGCGTAAGGACGTTACGTCTCTGAGCATGGTTGGTCCTGCGGATCCAGTTGGTCTCTGCGCAGACGTCCCTGTTTAAGGTGAGTCTTGCGGGTCCAACTGGGCTCTGCTGGGACCTACCTCTTCAAGTCCCCCCAGTCCAATGTTCTTCTCATGAGTGTTTAATAAAATGAGGTGAACTTTTGGACTTGAGCAAAGGGTTTTGAAAAGGGTTTTGTAAGGTTTTCCATGGGGATTCTTTCCGCGGAAGTCCTTGTCACTTGCAGAAATGCCCGAGTTTCCTGCTTGGTCTTTGGGTATGATGCGGGTAGGTCTGTAACCTCCTCGCAAGTCAGGAGCATTGAGTCCCAGTTGTATGTATTTTCCATGAGGTTTTGGTAGTTTTGAACATAGTGATCAATTATGTTAAGACCACCAATTCCATCTTGGAGCTTCAAACAACGTAGTTCTCGACGTTCCCGCTATGCGGGGATGTTATTTCCGTTTCCGCAAGCATTGCCCAGAAGATCCTTCTTGGTTTCAATTCCCAGCGGAGCGCTAGGTATGTGAAGGGTTTTGCCTTAACACTGTACCTGTGCTCGTCTTACGGTTACTTTACTTCCAAGGTATTCCTGGCGTCAATTCCCTGCGGGTGCTAGGTATGTGAAGGGTTTTGCCTTTACACTGTACCCGCACCCGTCTTATAGTTACTTGGTTGCCGAGGTACTTGGCTTCAATTCCCTGCGGGTGCTAGGTATGTGAAGGGTTTTGCCTTAACACTGTACCCGCATCCGTCTTACGGTTACTTGTTCACCAAGGTTTTCTTGGCTTCAATTCCCTGCGGGTGTTAGGTATGTGAAGGGTTTTGCCTTAACACTGTACCCACAGCCGTCTTACGGTTATTTGTTTGCCAAGGTTTATTTGGCTTCAATTCCCTGCGGGTGCTAGGTATGTGAAGGGTTTTGCCTTTACACTGTACCCGCATCCGTCTTACGGTTACTTGCTTGCCAAGGGGTAAGGGGTATTTTCCCGCTTACTTTTTAATATTTTCGAATTTTGAATTTTGAAATTCGAAGAGTTGGTGAAAAGATAAGTCCAAACCTCTGAAACGTCGTGCGACGGTTTCTTCTGACTGTGTCAGGACGTGCAGGGAGTTATGGTGACGTGACAGAACATGGTCATTCCAGTTGCTTTTTCAGGCGCGTGGGCACGGGATTTCGGGCGCGTAGCCGCGAAATCTCTGGCATACGTCCTTGTGACAGATGTTGCCAGCTTGCTTTTGCCACGCGTCCTAGTTTCATTGCACCTTTGATTTCTCTCTCTTCCGTATTAAATTCATCGCATTAATTGCGATTACTATATAAAGGGGGAGAGGGTTATTTGCAATTCACACTTTTCACTTTCATCTCTTCTTCTCAAGTAATTTCCGGCGAATTTTTCTGTTCAGTAAAGCATTACCCTGAAATCTCTTTTCATCTTTCTTCCACCATGTCTTCTCATGATGCTGATGACCAGAAGACTGCTGGAGAATGCCAGTGCTCTCTTCCTGTCGATCTGTACCAGTATATCGTCAGGAAGTTCATGCTCGAGTCTCTCGAGCCTGTGTTTCCTGAACCCCACCATACTGTGTACGATGCCCCTAGTGGCAAGATCGGGGTTTATGCTGCATTCTTTGTCTACGGAAACCTTAGGTTTCCGTTGACAAAGTTTGTGTACCGTGTCCTGGAGAGGCACGGTGTGCACCTGACAGAGGTGCACCCCATGGCCATTGCCAAGGTCCGGCACTTTGAGTGGGTGTGCCGGATACTGGGCCTTGAGCCCCTCGTTGACCGTCTGATGACCTTCTACACTTGGAGGTGCATCCAGGGGTGGTACACTCTTACAACCCGTATCAAGGGTTTAAAGATTTGTACCACCGAGCGGAGTCTTCGCTCATGGAGAAGAGAGTTCTTCTTCATATCCGCTCGCGCCATCCCCATCGCCATGAAGTTCAAGAATGGCCAGGCGCTTCCGAACCTTCCCGCCCTCAACTACGAGGAGGCGGAATGGTTCTCGAAGATATCCCGGGTCCAGTCCCCGGTTTTCCGTTTTCCGGAGTCGGCGATGGTGATGCTGGGGATGAGCCGGGTGTGGAAGGCGGCGAATGCGGATAAGGTTCCGATCGTCCTTGAATATGGTTCGAACTCTGTCCCTTATGGTACGTCTTGTTTCATTTTGCTGACTTCGATTTTTTCTAACTTTCTTGTTGATTTCAGAGGGGAACGATCTTCAGTCGCTCCTGAACCCGCGGGAGGAAGATGGTCCCGCGCGGATGGGTACTCGTGCTCTGGACGAGAACGAGTTGCCCATCTTAGAGCAGACCGCGGGTCGGTTCGTGGAGGTTTACCCGCCAGGCCAAGAGATCCTGAGCCACCGACGGCCAGGTAAGCCTATCTTCTACCCTGAACCTCTCAATGCTGTGCCTGCTGCTGGAGTTGACATTTCTTCTTCTGAGGAATCCGCAGAAGGTCCTCCACTGGTGCGGAAGAAAAAGGCTGCCGTCGGGAAAGGCAAGGAGAAGGTGGCCTCTATGGCCGACCCGGTAGTCCTATCTGACTCGGAGTCAGATAGTGCAGAGGTGGCGGGGAAGCCCGGTGGTGAGGAGACCACCGCTCCGGAGGCTGTAGCTGTTACCTCCGGGGAGGCAGCGACGACGACGGTTACCGGTGTCAAGAGGCCGGCTCCATCGGGTTCGCCCCCGCTCGTCCGTACGTTCAAGCTCAAGAAACCCCGTAAGTACCCCCATAATTCTTGTCTAGATTTGTTGTTTCAAATAAATTTTTCTAACACTTTTGCTTGTGCAGGTGTGGATGTTGACGCATTCCCGGGTGTAATTGGAGCAAGTATTCCCCCGCCAATGAGGGAAGGCTCGGTCAGCCTTCCCGAGGCGTCGACCCAGGCGTCTGCGCCTGCTTCCGCTGGTTCCAGCCTTCCTGAGGCTGTTCCAGCTGAGGTGTCTCCGCCGGCCGTGAGTGCAATTTTTACAGCATCTTTCACGGAGCCGGCGGTTACTGTTGCTGAGGAGGCGACGCCAACAATGGCTACCACAGCGGCTGCCACTATACCTGCGCCACCGGCACCGACGGCCGGACCATCAGGTACGCGCCGGGCTTCCCGCCGATCTATGCCACCTTCCCATCTGCCTGACCTGTTGGATGGATTTCCTTTAGGTTCAGGTGATGGGTTTGGCGGCTATCGGCCTGTTATTGACCCTACAGGTACGTAGGGTTCTTTTTCCTTTGTATATTTTTATCATCTTTTCCTAACTGCCTTTGTTTCTTTTGCAGTGTCGGATTCCAATGAAGTGTATGTTCCAAGATGGAACATACGCCGAGGAACAACCCTTCGCACCCCTGTGGAGTGCGTGGACTGGGCTCGCCACGCTGCTCCTCATGGTGCGTTGGGGGAAGCCATGGCTAGCTACCAAGAGGGTAGGCTAACCAATGAGCTTCGGGTTCTCCAGGCCCGGACGCAGCCCCGCGTCGAGCTGCTTTGTCGTGAAAACGACAAGTTAAAAGCAGCGCGCGCCAAAGATGTATCTGAAGCGCGGGCTCTTCGGGAGGAGAACCGGCAGTTGGCCGCTGCCGCAGCCGAGAAGGAGAAGGCATTCAAGGCCCTCGAGGTTGAAGTCCAGGCGCGACTCGAGGCCCGCTCCAAGGCTGCCCAAGCTGTGAATGAACAGCTTCGGCTGGCCAAGGAGACTGCGCGAAACTCAACTGAGAGGGCTGCCAGGGCTGAAGCTGTTGCTGAGCCACTTCGCGAAGAGAATGAGCAGCTTAAATGCAAATTAAAGGCTCTTCAGCATGCTCATGACGCCTTGGCAATGGAAGATGCCAAGAAGCTGCAAGAGATTCTTGACCAGAGGGGGGTGCTTGACCAAACCGAGCGGAAGCTTAAGGGCGTCGAAGAGGCTGCCGCAAAGGAAGTATTACTTGCCAATCTGAACCAAATCGAAGCCGAACGCGCCCGTGACGAAGTGCAAGCTACCCTCCAATGGCTACTTCGAGAAGCGTTGCCTCAGGTATCCTCTTTTCTTTTTCTTCTCTTTCTACTTGTAATTAGAAAATGTTCTAACTTGTAATTTTCTTTTGTAGGTTGTGCGTCGGGTCCTTTCTGAGACCTCTTATGATGATGCGATGAGCGCAGCCCTCAACGCTTCTCATGAGGATGGGGAGAAGACTGGCTTCCTGCTTGGTCTAGGGTTTGCTGAGAGAGGCTTTCCGCCCTCCAACTTCCCTTTATTCAATGTTAATACTGAAGCTGCTTATGACCAAGCTGTGAACCAGTACGCTGCCTTCCCGCATCCAGTGGTGGAGAAGGTGAATGAAGCTGCTGCTGCTGATGATGGGCTAAACATCCTTAAGGCTTTCCTTGGGCAGCCGCTCTCTGACGGTGCTGGTCCAAGCGGAGGTGGCCCTGAAGCCTGATCCTGAAGATCCCTTCCCACTGCAAGGATAGACTTAGCTTTGTATAGATTTCTTTTAGGCGGGTAGTTACCCGGCCACTGTTGTAATATATCATTGAAATATACGATTGTTATTCCTTTCATTGGATTCTTTGCTTTATAAACTTATGACTTGCATACTTAGTTTAAAATAGCAATTTTCCAAGTGTTTAGAATAAGAACCTTTGAACGTGGTTGATAGTGGGTTAAAGTTTCGCTTCCTCCTTCGTGATTGTGCGGGTAGAACTGTCACTTGCACTTGGTAGGATGGCTAAACTTTAACTTTTATCTAACCTGCGTGTAGGTTTTTCTTACTTTTTGAGGATAAGTTAACCTTTGAACGTGGTTGATAACAGGTGAAGTTTTGCTTCCTCTTTCGTGATTGCGCGGGTAGAACCGTCACTTGCACTTAGTAGGATGGCAAAACTTTACCCATACCTGACCTGCGTGTAGGTTTTTCTTACCTTTTTAAGAATTTTGTTTTGAACCGTTCGACGCGCAGTTGTCGATAGGTTAGTGTTCATTTTCCTTTCATGATTCATGCGGATAGACCGGCACTTTCATTTAATGGAATAATTGAACTCTTCTCCAACTGACCTGCGTGAAGGTTTGCCACGTTATTGGGTTCGTGCGGGTAAGACCGCCTTCCCACGCAACGACTTCACGTAATGTGAATGCCGTCACCAGTGTTGGATAGTTTTAACCGTTCGACGCGCGGTTGTTGATAGGTTAGTGTTCATTTTCCTTTCATGATTCATGCGGATAGACCGGCACTTTCATTTAATGGAATAATAGAACTCTTCTCCTTCAACTGACCTGCGCGAAGGTTTGCCTGTTGAGGATAAGTTAACCTTTGAACGTGGCTGATAATAGGTGTGAAGTTTTGCTTCCTCTTTCGTGACTGTGCGGGTAGACCCGTCACTTGCACTTAGGATGGCATAACTTTACCCATATCTGACCTGCGTATAGGTTTACCTTTTCCTCTTAAGAATTTTGAACCGTCCCACGCGCGGTTGTTGATAGGTTGGTGCAGTTCCCTCGAATGATTCATGCGGATAGACCAGCACTTTCATATGGTAACTTTTTTCCCCTTCAACTGACCTGCGTGAAGGTTTATCATGCTTTTTGGGTTCGTGCGGGTAGGACCGCCTTCCCATGCAATGACGTTTTTTGTAATTATGCGGTGAAAACCAGCATATTAGTGTGTACAAAAGTAAATGTAAATCATCAGCTTCGACGTTTGAAAGAGAATCATTTCCATTAGAAGTGGCTCTTGGCCTTTTCTGTACAAATTGGAATTGATTACATGCAAACTGTGTAATTGAACTCCCATGTTGGGACAGGAGTGCCATCGAGCCGACACGCACCTGTTTCGGGATCTCGTTCTTTACGCAGCATGTAGTCTCCATATTGAAGCTGATTTTTTATTCGTGTTTACCCCAGCCATGGTTCCACATGCACCTGCCTGCTTAGCTTTTATTTCGCCACGAGGTGTGCGAGCGTCCCATCTCTGACGAATGTTTCGACCATGTCTTTTACGTCTATGCATTCTTCAGTGTTGTGGCCTTTTGTTCTGTGATAGTCACAGTACTTGCTCCGATCAGCATCGTGACGATGTCGGATTACTGGAGGCTTTGGCCATGGGAGCTCTTCAGTAGCAAATATGTCAGTGACGCTTTTGGTAAGTGGCGTCCATCTGGAGTTCCGGTGCAGCTTTACATTATCCCTTTCACCCAATCGGTGCTGTAAGCCGGATGAGGTGTCAAAGTTTACCCTTGACTGCCAAATGCCTTGCTTCCGTTTTTTGTTCAATCGGGCGGTGAGGACGTTGTCCTCTCTCGTCCTCTGGGTGTAAAGGTTTGTGCTCTGCGGAAGGTCTCTACCCAGTTGCTTCTCCGTTTCCGCATAGCGTTTAGCTGCTGTCATGATGCCATCCCATGTGGATGGCATTCCATCTTTACCCGTTAGGGTGCGGATAAGCTCTGGGTCCTGCGCGCCCTGGATGAAGGCTGCGCGAACAAGATCCTCGCTGATATTGCCCAAACTTAACTTCTTTGAGTTGAAGCGAGTGATGAAGTTTGGCAGAGATTCATCTTCTTCCCGTATGCATTTGAGGATTGTCCATTGCTCCTCGGTATACTTTCGCTGCTGGCTGAAGTGTTGGCTAAACTTCTGCTGGAAGTCTGCCCAGTCGTAAATGTGGTTAACCGGTAAACGATCAAACCAAACCCTAGCAGCCCCCACCAGCGTCATTTGAAACATGTAACACCACGTGGGTTCCGTCCAGTTGCTGACGGTTGCCCCTGCTATGAACCTGTTCAAATGGTCGTCTGGGTCGGACATACCATCATAAGTGCCTATGTTGGGCATTTGTTTGGCACTTTTTGGGGCAATTGCTTCCGCAATGTCCCTTGCAAATTTGGACGTTCCCGCATTTGCAACGTTCGGTCTGAACGTTTTGGAGAAGTCTCGTGTGACGCCCGGTAAATTCCCAACCCCTTAAACTAAGTAATCAACCTAATAATTAGGTGATTGTAAATATTATGCGCGCCATGATAGTCAGCGCGTGCATTTGTTATGTGCGCCCTGCGCGAGCGCGCTATGTTAAGAATTAGCGCGGGCACATTATGTGCGCCCGGCGCGAGCATATGTTAGAATCAGCGCGGGCATTTATGTTTGCCCTGCGCGAGCGCGCCATGTTAGTCAGCGCGTGCATGTGTTATGTGCGCCCTGCGCGAGCGCACCATGTTAAGAACCAGCGTGAGCATATGTTATATGCGCCATGCGTGAACGTTTTGGCCTTATGTTTTCATGTAACTTAAACGTTATGTTGTCTATGGGTTGACCATCCCGCATGATGCTAAGGCGGGTGCATCCTACATCGTTTATGCGCGTGCGGAAGGGAACTAACCTACCCGCATGGCGGGAACGTTGAGAGCTAGTTTGTCTGAAGCTCCAGGATGGAATTGACTTCAACATGACTGATCACTATGTTGAAATACCAAAACCACCTGGAGAATCTACAAATGAAACTCAAATGTCCCTAACTGCGAGAAGGTTACGCACCTACCCGCAGCAAAGAAATGTTCTACACGCAGAAAGCTATGCGCACCAAGTTATACGCGCAGAACACTTAGTCAAAATGATCAGATTTAAGGAAATTGTCCCCGCCCAAAAGAGGGCGGTTGCGTGTTTCAGAAAACTTCTACTTTTTACTGTACACTGTCTAAAGCACTGAAAAAGCAAACTGTAAAAGTCAACTGCCAGCCACCCACTCTCACCAACCACAGCCCTGCATGTCCTGTCCATATCAAATCAGAATCTTTAATCTACTTTTCTACTCTTTTTAATAAATAATAATAATTTCCATACTTTATCATCATTTCAAAAGATTACAATTCCCTAAAGCAAGGGATTATGTTCCCTTGAGTTTGCCTATAAATTTGTAGCCTAAATTATCACCCAAAACACACTTCAAAGAACTACAAACTTGCACTAATCTTTTCCCAAGCATCCGTTGTTTCCAGCTCCGATCCTGTTACTAGGTAAGCCGAGATTATAACCTTGAGATCTACTTTCCAACCCTTATATCTTGATCTTAATATATATATTTGTTATTTAATCGTATTCTAGACCTTCGAATCCGAGGCCAACACCAAGAAAACCCGAATCTCGATTAATCCCTTAACAAGAACCACAGGTGAGTCTCACAGCCCCATTTTCACTGTTTTCACTATTTTAAACTGTTTTCGGGGCGAGGGACACGTACTTAAATAATGTTTTATCATGGTATACTTACAAGCTAAGCAAACGATTACGTGTTTAAGTTATGTTTCATGATGAGCAATGCGAACAGTCATCTATGGTTTTTCGATGATAGTGCACCAGATTCGAGTAAGTGATCACTTTACCATTGGAACTCTAAGGGTAGGGACTGCTGGTTTGATCCGCCCACTCGTAGGGGTCGCACCTCTTACACAGACGAGTGCCTAGCATGTCACGGGGCAGTACTATGGGATTAAGCCCGCTCGTAGAGGTCGCTCCTCTTACGCAGACGAGCGCCTTGTTTTCCGGCACAACGTCCGCGCGTAACCCGCGGGACGGTATTACAGCACATATTCGCTCGTAGTGGCAGCGCCACTTACACAGACGAGCACAGTTTTCCAGAAGTGTCCGCGCGTAACCCGCGGGACGGTATTACGTTATTTTAGCTCGTAGTGGCAGCGCCACTTACACAGACGAGCACAGTTCTCAGAAATGTTCGCGCGTAACCCGCGGAACGATTTTATCAGAATATGTTGATAGAACTATGTTTTACCAAGCATGTGTTTTAATGATGCTAACAGAATTATGTTTCAGAATGATTATGATGCAATAAGATTTATCAAGTTACTAAAACTTGTGAACTCACTCAGTTTATACTGATTCAAATGTTTTTACGTGTCTTTCAGGAGATAACTAGGTAGCGCATGGAGTCACACTTAGAGCACCACACGCCGAACATCTAAAACAAGCTTTTTGGAAGATTTTGGTTTTATCCCCTCGATGCGCACGGTTACCCGCCGCGCAAGGGGATATGGCGAGGAAATCTTCAGTTTTATACTTGGATGTTTTTTTTGTAATCTTTGAACAATGTAACGTGTTTGTACTAAACTTCTCATGCGCAATAAAAATCTTTGAATGTTTTGCAATGGCCCGTGCTTAATTATCAATCCCCACTCGTGCGCGCCCGGCTGTTTCCGCCGCTCAGGGCCGGGTGTGACAGATTGGTATCAGAGCACTGGTTATAGCGAACTAGGAAAAGAAGTTTTTAACCTAGACTATAACCTTTGGGGAATCGCATGAAATATTTTTCAAAGAATATTTTCAAAAGAAAAATCACACACGCACTTAGGAACACGGGTCACAGTGTCTAGAGATAAGAACATTATGTGCTCTGAGTACATGCGCTAAGTTTGTTATATTTTCTTTTTATGAAAAGAATGCCTCCAACCAGAGCCAAGGGAATTACCATGACACCCGAGGAGCTCGCAGAAATAATCGCGCAGGCGATTGCAACGCATGAGGCCAGCAAGGCCGAATCTAGTCAGGGTCGCCAAGAGAACGAGACCCCAGAACCCGAATCAGGAGCCTTGGACAAAGGATGCTCCTATAAAACATTTATGGCCTGTAGGCCTTGGCCGTTCAAAGGCACCGAAGGAGCCATTGGGCTCTACAATTGGATTGACAAGATGGAGACCGTTCTCTCCATCAGCGGATGTAGTGAAAACCAGAAGGTCCTTTACGCGACCTGCATGTTCCAAGAAGCAGCTTCGTCTTGGTGGAAGCTCCAAGTAAAGACTTTGGGGCGAGAAGTTGCTCTTCACAAGACCTGGGAAGAATTGAAAGAAATGTTGATGAGAAAGTTCTGCTCTCGCGCAGAAATTCAGAGCTTGCAACAAGAATTCTGGAACCACACCATGGTAGGAACGGATATCGATGCCTACACCAATCGTTTCAACGAGCTTTGCCAGCTGGTGCCAGACATGGCAAACACAGAAGAAAAGAAAATCGAGAGGTACATCTTTGGGTTACCTCCTGTCGTTAGAGTCCCGCTCAACGCCGCCGCACCTCCGACCTTTGACGAGGCGGTTGCGCGAGCCATCACCCTTACAAGGGATACGGTTCGTGCGGGTATGTTGACTGCTCGCTTGAACGAGCAGCGAACCTCTGACTCCAAGAGGAAATGGAACTCCCACCGAGGATCAGACTTCAAGCAGCCACCGCCCAAAAAGCAGGAAAGCACAAGGGTTTACGCGATTCAAGCCGCGGAACCATCAAGGAAAGGATACAGCGGGCCTTACCCATAGTGCAACAAATGCAAGTACCACCACGAGGGTGAATGCGCGAGCGTCACGTGCGCCAAATGTGGCAGACCAGGACACAAGACGATGAATTGCCGTGCTAAAGAAGCTGGAGCCAATGACAACTGCTACGCATGCGGAAAGCCAGGGCATTTCAGTCGGGATTGCCCGCAAAAGGGAAACCAAGCTCGCGGGAGAGCTTTTGTGATCGGCGCAGGCGAAGCAAAAGAAGAGCCGAATGTGGTAACCGGTACGTTTTTTCTTAACGGCCATTTTGCATCTGTCTTATTTGATACTGGCGCTGACCTAAGTTTTATATCCCATGAGTTTAAAAACTCCCTGGGCTTAGCGACCAGTAGGTTAGACAAACCTTATACTATAGAACTGGCCAATGGTAGGCAGTTGTGCGCGAGCGAAAGGGCTGAGCAATGTGTTTTAGTCATGGGAGGTCACGGGTTCAATATTAACTTGTTGCCTATAGATTTGGGAAGTTTTGACATTGTGGTAGGTATGGATTGGTTAGTTGAGAATCTCGCAGAGGTTATTTGTCATGAGAAGCAGGTCCGGATTCCACTGTTGAACGGAGAAACTTTGATGATTCAAGGGGAAAGAAAGGGAGTTGCGACGAAACTGATTTCGTGCCTAAAGGCGCGTAAGTGCCTAAGGAAAGGGTGCTACGCCTTCCTGGCGCACGTAGTAGAGAAGAAAGATGAGCGAAGAATTGAAGACTTACCAGTAGTGCGCGAATTTCCAGAAGTTTTTCCTGAAGATCTGCCCGGATTACCGCCGCCGCGACAAGTCGAGGTTCGTATTGATTTGGTCCCAGGAGCTGCGCCAGTAGCTCGAGCGCCTTATCGATTAGCTCCATCTGAGATGCAAGAGCTATCCAATCAGTTACAGGAACTATTGGATAAGGGTTTCATACGCCCAAGCTTTTCACCTTGGGGAGCTCCAGTACTGTTTGTTAAGAAGAAGGATGGTTCGTTCAGAATGTGTATTGACTACAGGGAGCTGAACAAGCTGACAGTCAAGAATCGGTACCCTTTACCGAGGATTGACGACTTATTTGACCAGTTGCAAGGATCCAGTTATTATTCGAAGATAGATCTACGGTCAGGATACCACCAACTTAGGGTCCATGAGGAAGACGCGCCAAAGACAGCCTTCCGAACTAGATATGGCCATTATGAGTTCTTAGTGATGCCTTTCGGGCTAACTAATGCACCGGCTATATTCATGGATCTGATGAACCGTGTGTGCAAACCATACTTGGACAAGTTTGTGATTGTGTTTATAGATGATATTCTGATTTACTCTCGGACCAAGGCCGAGCATGAGCAACACCTGAGATTGATTTTGGAATTGTTAAGGAAAGAAAAGTTGTATGCGAAGTTTTCCAAGTGCGAGTTTTGGCTTAGAGAAGTTCACTTTCTCGGTCACGTTGTGAACGAGAAAGGAATTCACGTTGATCCTTCCAAAGTCAAGGCCATCGAAAACTGGGAAGCGCCAAAAACCCCAACTGAGGTGAGGCAATTCCTAGGACTAGCTGGCTACTATCGACGCTTCATTGAGAACTTCTCCAAGATAGCTCTACCTCTGACCGCGCTAACTCAGAAAGACAGGATGTTTGTTTGGGGCAAAAACCAGGAAGCAGCGTTTCAAATGTTGAAGCAGAAGTTATGTAGTGCGCCAATTCTATCTCTGCCCGAGGGGACAGATGACATCGTCGTTTACTGCGACGCTTCACATCAAGGACTCGGATGTGTCCTTATGCAGCGAGACAAAGTCATAGCGTATGCCTCGCGCCAACTTAAGACCAATGAAAAGAACTACACAACGCATGATCTGGAACTTGGAGCGGTTGTCTTCGCGCTAAAAATTTGGCGCCATTACCTCTATGGTACAAAGTGTATAATCTTTACGGATCACAAGAGCCTTCAACATATATTTGATCAAAAGGATTTAAACATGAGGCAACGAAGATGGGTTGAATTGTTAAATGATTATGATTGCGAGATCAAGTATCATCCGGGGAAAGCGAATGTGGTAGCAGACGCGCTAAGTAGGAAGGAACGAATAAAAACGCTACGAGTCAAGGCTCTAAGGTTGACCATTCACGCAGATCTCTCTACCCGCATCCGAGACGCTCAGCAAGAAGCCTTGAAACCAGAGTTTGTTAAAAACGAATGCCTTGGGGGTATGATTAAGAATTTGGAACTTAAAGGGAACAACACTCGATATTTTGCCAACCGCATATGGGTCCCTCTCAAGGGAGGATTGCGCGAGCAGGTATTAAACGAAGCTCACAAGACGCGATATTCCGTACATCCTGGCGCAGACAAGATGTACCAAGATGTTAAAACACTGTATTGGTGGCCCAATCTTAAAGGCGCCATCGCGATGTATGTCAGTAAGTGCCTGACGTGTTCAAAAGTAAAGGCTGAATACCAGAAACCATCGGGGTTGCTTCAGCAGCCAGAAATTCCCATGTGGAAGTGGGAACAAATCTCTATGGATTTCATCACCAAACTGCCAAGGACACCTGGGGGTTATGACACAATATGGGTTATTGTGGATCGGCTAACTAAGTCAGCGCACTTCCTGCCGATCAAGGAAACCGATAAGATGGAAAAGTTAGCCCGACTGTATATTCGAGAAGTAGTTTCAAAACATGGAGTCCCAGTGTCCATCATTTCTGATAGAGATAGTCGGTTCACATCAAGGTTTTGGAGATCGTTACAAGGGGCTTTAGGTACTCGTCTTGACATGAGTACGGCATATCATCCTCAAACGGATGGGCAAAGCGAGCGAACAATCCAGACATTGGAAGATATGCTACGCGCGTGCGCAATCGATTTCGAAGGTAGCTGGGATACTCATCTCCCATTGGTTGAATTTTCTTACAACAACAGTTATCACACAAGCATTAAGGCTGCGCCGTTCGAAGCTTTGTATGGGCGCAAGTGTAGATCCCCACTGTGCTGGGCTGAAGTAGGTGACAAGCAAATGACTGGTCCAGAATTGATCCAAGAAACAACAGACAAGATTTTTCAGATAAGGGATCGCCTTAAGACAGCGCGCGACAGACAGAAGAGCTACGCAGATGTGCGAAGGAAACCATTGGAATTTCAAGTAGGGGATAAAGTACTTTTGAAAGTCTCTCCATGGAAAGGAGTCCCCCGTTTCGGCAAGCGAGGAAAGTTGAATCCGCGCTTCATTGGACCATTCGAGATCCTGGAAAGGATCGGTCCGGTTGCTTATAAACTCCGTCTACCCGCCGAACTCAGTGGAGTTCATGATACGTTTCATGTGTCCAACCTCAAGAAATGTTTATCTGACGAAACGTTGATTTTACCGGTGGAAGAAATTCATATTAACAAACAGCTGCACTTCGTAGAAGAGCCTATAGCAGTAACCGATTGGAAAGAACAAAGGTTGCGCAGAAGCAGAATCAAGTTGGTAAAAGTTCAATGGAACTCAAGGCGTGGGCCTGAATTCACTTGGGAGAGAGAAGATCAGATGCGCATAAAATACCCACACCTCTTTCAGAATATGGCTTCTGCCAGCAACGTCTCCTAAATTTCGGGACGAAATTCGTTTAACGAGGGGAGAATGTGACGCCCGGTAAATTCCCAACCCCTTAAACTAAGTAATCAACCTAATAATTAGGTGATTGTAAATATTATGCGCGCCATGATAGTCAGCGCGTGCATTTGTTATGTGCGCCCTGCGCGAGCGCGCTATGTTAAGAATTAGCGCGGGCACATTATGTGCGCCCGGCGCGAGCATATGTTAGAATCAGCGCGGGCATTTATGTTTGCCCTGCGCGAGCGCGCCATGTTAGTCAGCGCGTGCATGTGTTATGTGCGCCCTGCGCGAGCGCACCATGTTAAGAACCAGCGTGAGCATATGTTATATGCGCCATGCGTGAACGTTTTGGCCTTATGTTTTCATGTAACTTAAACGTTATGTTGTCTATGGGTTGACCATCCCGCATGATGCTAAGGCGGGTGCATCCTACATCGTTTATGCGCGTGCGGAAGGGAACTAACCTACCCGCATGGCGGGAACGTTGAGAGCTAGTTTGTCTGAAGCTCCAGGATGGAATTGACTTCAACATGACTGATCACTATGTTGAAATACCAAAACCACCTGGAGAATCTACAAATGAAACTCAAATGTCCCTAACTGCGAGAAGGTTACGCACCTACCCGCAGCAAAGAAATGTTCTACACGCAGAAAGCTATGCGCACCAAGTTATACGCGCAGAACACTTAGTCAAAATGATCAGATTTAAGGAAATTGTCCCCGCCCAAAAGAGGGCGGTTGCGTGTTTCAGAAAACTTCTACTTTTTACTGTACACTGTCTAAAGCACTGAAAAAGCAAACTGTAAAAGTCAACTGCCAGCCACCCACTCTCACCAACCACAGCCCTGCATGTCCTGTCCATATCAAATCAGAATCTTTAATCTACTTTTCTACTCTTTTTAATAAATAATAATAATTTCCATACTTTATCATCATTTCAAAAGATTACAATTCCCTAAAGCAAGGGATTATGTTCCCTTGAGTTTGCCTATAAATTTGTAGCCTAAATTATCACCCAAAACACACTTCAAAGAACTACAAACTTGCACTAATCTTTTCCCAAGCATCCGTTGTTTCCAGCTCCGATCCTGTTACTAGGTAAGCCGAGATTATAACCTTGAGATCTACTTTCCAACCCTTATATCTTGATCTTAATATATATATTTGTTATTTAATCGTATTCTAGACCTTCGAATCCGAGGCCAACACCAAGAAAACCCGAATCTCGATTAATCCCTTAACAAGAACCACAGGTGAGTCTCACAGCCCCATTTTCACTGTTTTCACTATTTTAAACTGTTTTCGGGGCGAGGGACACGTACTTAAATAATGTTTTATCATGGTATACTTACAAGCTAAGCAAACGATTACGTGTTTAAGTTATGTTTCATGATGAGCAATGCGAACAGTTATCTATGGTTTTTCGATGATAGTGCACCAGATTCGAGTAAGTGATCACTTTACCATTGGAACTCTAAGGGTAGGGACTGCTGGTTTGATCCGCCCACTCGTAGGGGTCGCACCTCTTACACAGACGAGTGCCTAGCATGTCACGGGGCAGTACTATGGGATTAAGCCCGCTCGTAGAGGTCGCTCCTCTTACGCAGACGAGCGCCTTGTTTTCCGGCACAACGTCCGCGCGTAACCCGCGGGACGGTATTACAGCACATATTCGCTCGTAGTGGCAGCGCCACTTACACAGACGAGCACAGTTTTCCAGAAGTGTCCGCGCGTAACCCGCGGGACGGTATTACGTTATTTTAGCTCGTAGTGGCAGCGCCACTTACACAGACGAGCACAGTTCTCAGAAATGTTCGCGCGTAACCCGCGGAACGATTTTATCAGAATATGTTGATAGAACTATGTTTTACCAAGCATGTGTTTTAATGATGCTAACAGAATTATGTTTCAGAATGATTATGATGCAATAAGATTTATCAAGTTACTAAAACTTGTGAACTCACTCAGTTTATACTGATTCAAATGTTTTTACGTGTCTTTCAGGAGATAACTAGGTAGCGCATGGAGTCACACTTAGAGCACCACACGCCGAACATCTAAAACAAGCTTTTTGGAAGATTTTGGTTTTATCCCCTCGATGCGCACGGTTACCCGCCGCGCAAGGGGATATGGCGAGGAAATCTTCAGTTTTATACTTGGATGTTTTTTTTGTAATCTTTGAACAATGTAACGTGTTTGTACTAAACTTCTCATGCGCAATAAAAATCTTTGAATGTTTTGCAATGGCCCGTGCTTAATTATCAATCCCCACTCGTGCGCGCCCGGCTGTTTCCGCCGCTCAGGGCCGGGTGTGACATCTCGTGAACTTCCACCTGTGCTTTTTGGTTTGAAGGCTTGTCCAAAATGCCTTCTCAGTTGGGAGTCCGTTTCCTTACGCTTCCCTTTTGCCCTATGGCGAGGGTTCGTGTCGGAGTCGGATTCCTCCGAGTCATTGTCCAAGTATTCTTCGAATTCGTCGGCCTGTTGGACGGAACGCAAGCGTTCGTCCAACTCAGCTTGGAATTCCTTTTGTCGTGCCTCCGCCCATGCCTTAACTTCATCGAGAGTTTGGCGGGGAGTCTTGTTCGTTTTTTAAACTGGGTATCGGTGAATCCCAGTGGGCGATTATTTACTGCACTTGCCCCAGCTTGGGTAACTGGGGTAGTGTTCGTAAAAATTTACTTCACTTGCCCCGGCTTGGGTAACCGGGGTAGTGTTTGTAAAAACTGTGTTGCCGGTATTCCCTCCAGTAGCTGGGGTTGTGGTTACCGGAGTTTCTTTAACCATCTTTCTAGAAGTTTGAAAAAACTGGAGAAAAATGAAGTTCTAGCTTTATGCACGGATGGCGCCAATGAAGAAACACTAACCGGACCCCGGGCAGATTACTGGTAACCTGGGGGTTAGATAGCTGTTTCCCACGAGGGGTTAGACCCTTGGAAGATGGTTCTTCTGATAACCTGCAAAACAGACACCGTGAGCTCGTCACTGAGAAGGGGGGGGGGGGTTCCTCCTTGTGACCACCCTCCGGCGTGAGAATCAGACTAGATTGCTCTTTAAATATAAAAGTATATTAAGAGATTGCTAGAGCAGATATCAGGTATATATGATAAGATAAGATGTTCTAAGATGATCATACCATTGGGGTATTTATAGCCGAAGGTAGGTTTCCAAGGGGTTTAGCCGGCCCAACACGCTACCAACTGTAACCTATGCACGTGCCTTGCCTGTGAGTGGTGGATAGGTAGCGGCTGACACAGAGCAGGCGTGTCGTGCACTCTTCCTCTTCTGCCAACTACAGGCTAGGCACGTGGTTTGGCAGGAGTTGGTGGGTAGGCGGCGGCTATTGGTCACAGTGCTGTGGCGTGCTGTCTGCCATGCTGCTGTCAGTGAGCTGTCGCATTCTTGGTCAGATCTTTTGTCTGTACCTCGTCAGGTATCACACAAAAGATCCTCCATCATACGGACTGGCTCATTTAGGCGGGAGTTTTCCCCCTCCCGCCTTTGCTCATTCCTTCAGGTGACACTGGGGAGAGTTAAGTGCCTTGTGCGTGTAGCCATGCTGCGCGGGTGGCCTTCCCTAATGGCTTGTATCCGAGGCTGCGGGGACAGGCGGAGTCCTTCACCATTGGGAGGCATTTCCTGCGGGACCAGCTTGCGTACTGCGCGTAAGGACGTTACGTCTCTGAGCATGGTTGGTCCTGCGGATCCAGTTGGTCTCTGCGCAGACGTCCCTGTTTAAGGTGAGTCTTGCGGGTCCAACTGGGCTCTGCTGGGACCTACCTCTTCACCACTCTTATCTGATTACAGCTCATCAGATTTAAGGTGATAAGACGTTTGTCCACAAAACACTTAACGTCCGTTGGGGTCCAACTTTGAAGATTATTGGTCAGAACGGCCGTCCTAGCAATATATGGACAACTATTTAGATTAAAAAAAAGTCAAAACTTTAAAGTTATTGGTCATAACGGTCGTTTGAACAATATATGAGCGATTGCCATAGGGATTCAGACTTTGAAAATTATTGACAGCTGTTCGGCGAATAATTGGCCAGCTGTACTAGCTGTTATGAACATAAAGTCATAGACGGTCGATCAATTCAAAAAAAAAAAAAAGTTGGTCAAGACGGCAGTAAGATCACTATCTAGATAGCCGTTTGAAACGATGCAGGATTAAATGTTAAACAGTGTATGTTTTCCTGAAGAAATTACCGGTTGAAGGTATCCTTTCTCGGCACTGACGTCCATGTGAGAAAGAATGGGAAGCTTGTGCTCGTTAACTAGGTTGAGCTTTCCAGCTTGTTCGGAGAAGATGTCGGCCTCACGTTGGCTATTCAAGTTGAAAACGAGTTTAGAACTGCAAAATCTTCCTTCTTCCAGACCGTTAGCCGGAATTCCTCCTCTGCTGAATTGTTGTTCGTCGGGGGTGACAAATCGCATGGGTTGCTGGACTTTAACGATGAGCCCGCGGTTGCTGGGCTCCTGCAATGCACTCACGACTTGAGGAGATTCGTTAAACGACTCGGCCAGTAGTTCCCTATCAAATCCAGCATAGGTACTCTTAAAGAAAAAGCCTTCCTGATCCGGCCTGAAGAAACCCTGTTGTTCTTGAAGGTGCTGGCTTGAAACTCCTCCGGCCAAGTACGATATCTACACAAAAGATAAGCAAATAACTATATCAAATGACCGTCCACAAAACACTCAGATATAGGTTGACCATAAGGGTCGTCTTAATAAATTAAAATTATTGGATAGAACAGCCGTCTAGACAATATCCCAACCGGTCATTTTGATAAAAAGAAGTCAAAACTTTAAAAATTATGGTTGACCATAAGGGTCATCCTCTAAAAACTATTGGTTAGAAGTTAGAACGGCCGTCTAGACAATATCCTAGATGACCCTTTCATCATAGACGGTTAAACTTTGAAAATTTTCGGTCAAAACAGATGGCCGTTTGTTTCTATGAAATGGATCATGCCCATCATAAAACACCGTCCACAAAACATTCGGAAAAACTCAAACGGCTGTTTTAACCAAAAAAAGGTCGAACTTCGAATAATATTCGTGAATGGTTGTTTGAACAATATCTAGATGAGCGTTTTGAACAAAAATAAGTCCAACTTTAAAAAATATTGTGAACACCGGCAGTTTGAACAATATTTGAATTACCGTTTTCAATAGAGTTAAAAATATTTTGGTGATAATGGCCGTTTAGCCGGTAAAACCATTTAAAAGAAAAAGACATTTGAAAAATAATTGATGAGAATAGCCGTTTAGCTAGTAAAAAATATAAAAAAGATTGATGAAAATTATTGATTAGAGCAGCCGTTTAAAAATTACAAAATAGAAAAAAAAAGGTCAGACGTTGAAAATTATTGGTGAGAAGAACTGTTTAGCAGTAAAGATTAGAAGAAAGAAAAAGACAAACGTTGAAAATAATTGGTGAGACCGGCCTTTTAGCTAGTATAAAATAGTTAAAACATTGAAAATTATTGATGAGAACTATCGTTTAGTTAGTAAAAAACGTATAAAGAAGTCAGACATTGAAAATTGTGAAAATTATTGGTGAGAACGCAGTTTAGCTAGTATCTAGACTAGCCCATATATAGACATATATTAACGGACTTTCAAGTTTTGGTCAAACTTTAAAGTGTTTTGGTGTCATCCAACCTCAAACATACTATGACTTTTTAGTATATGAAAATAGACGTCAGACTGTGTGCATAGTTACACATACTTGAATATTAATCGGAGGTACCTTCTTTAATGAAGATTAGACGAGGGAACGGAAAGAAGTTGGGAAGCGAAAGAGACTCGGTTTGTATCGTCACCCTTTCCGGATTAAGTCCGAAACACTGAAACTCCTCATCGTTTTGATTCAAATATTTCTCAACCGAACCACCTTCGAATTGTAGAAACTGCAAAGGTTGTTTCTTGGTGAGTTGCTGGAGGTTGCAGAACTCCGGGCTGGTGAGGCGGGAGGTGGCAATGACAGTGGTCCCAAGGAGGCAAAGAAAAACACCTATGAGTTTTATAGCAACCATGGTTATTAATGTGTGTATGTGTTTGTTTGAATGAAATGTGAAGTGATGTGAGGGTGGTTTTATAGAGGTGGTGGAAGAGGGTGTGGCGGAAGAGTTATGTTGTGAAGACACCTTGCACTGGAAGTTGATGAAGGTGTTGTGTAACGGTGGCTTCAACGTGGTGTTGGGTGTATACACTTGGCATTAATGGTGTCTGTGTTTGGACAACTGTGCTTGCATATATAGCCAAGTAGCCAACAGATTAAAGCTTTTGAGATTTATGGTTTGCATATTACAGTTTTACACAATTTGATTGTAGTGTAACTTGTTAAATGTGTTACTGGAAATCAAATGTTATACTTTTTCTGTTGTTCTATTATAATTCAGAAATTGGATTGAGTATGGATTTAGGAGTATATTAAAATAATATATATGTAGAGCGGCAATAGCGTAGTTTGTACATATTTCTAGGGGCCGAACTCAAAATGTAACACTCCAACCTGTAACTAGCTAACGTGTCATTATCATAGATATTAAATAAAATACATAGAAGCCTAAGTCAAATTAAAATTTACTCAAATAAACTAATAAAAATGAATAGTCTTTAAAAATCTTGAACTTCATTACTCTCTCTCATCACTAATTCCCTACTTTTCCGGTTTACCTGTCAACAAATAAGAAAAAAAACCATCAAAGAAAATACGGCTGAGCCAAAAAGTGCCCGGTAATAGAAAGAACAATAGTAAAAATAAAGACGTACATACAGAAAACAAGACATATATTGAACTGAAGCATGGACTAAATTGACGCTAAAACTAATACGAATACAAACTCGAGATCCACACCGAAACAAAAACAAATGGTTAATGTAATCAGAAACATATAATCTGATACACGATCGGAACGTAATCAGATGCGTATATATAAACATATTCAACAAATCAGAACTATAATAGAAACATATGCAGATACTAAACTACACGACTGTGGCGTAATAATAATAATAATAAAATAGTCGTGTAACACAGAAACACCCAGAGCAAGAAACAGAGGGGTACACCGCTAGCTAGTCCATGCACCTATGAGATGGTGTACGTGGCGTACACAGTGGCGGATCCAGAAAATTTTCTCACAAAGGTCGGGAATTTCTATGGTCTGTACTGATACAACTGTCGGGTCGAATCGGGTCGGGTCGGGTCATACATATAAAAAAAGGATTACCAAACAAAATATTAGATAACAAATATATTAAGGTTGTTCTCTACGAGTTTTCATTTTTTGAAATCTAACCATTAATCATTTACTTTAACATTGATAAGCAAGTCTTTCTCAATGTAACAAATACAGTTGTCGCTTAAATTTTCATCACCCATTCGATTAGGCAAATCGGACTTCACATACTTCATCGCCGAAAAGGATCTTCCAACGGTTGCGGTTGCGACGGGTAATACGAGAGCTAACTTTTATAAACTATACACCAATGCAAAGGAATGGTGTTTCTTTAATTGAACCATCAATTTTAACAAGACTTGCAAAACCATTCAAGTTTTTAAATCGTTTCCTTTCAAATTATCGATGCATGTCGCGAGTTGGAATAGTGGAATTGTTTGTCACCGTGAGTCCTCCCCTGCCTGGTGGCCGGAATTTCTGATTCCGGTGAGCTGAAGCTTGAAAAGACGAAGGGACAAGGGAGGCAGACATTCAGAATGTGAGGCAGAGGGTGTGAGATGCGGTAAAAGAAAATTTATTTTAGAATAGGATTGGGTATTGGGCAAAAAATTGAGTAGGGTTTGAGTTGGGTCTTGGGCTTAAAAATTGGATTGAATATTGGACTAATGGACTTATTAATATTAATAGGAAAAATTGTTTATATAACGTTTATATAATTATATTTATAAAATTTTCATTGTATTTTTTATGACGGTTAGTCTCAAAATCACATGGGGGTCGTCTTGAAATTATACAGGGTTCGGCTTCAAAATTCCACAGGGATCGGCCGGGATTTTTCCGTTATACTAACACTAAAAAAAATTTCACAGGGGACGGGGGACACCCCTCACTAACAAGTGAGTCTGCCCCTGGGCGTACACACTATATTCCATCCCCATCATAACCGAATTAGGATCAATCTATACGTCCCTAAGCGGCCCTAATACTACACAAGTACAGTTAAAGACGCCGTGGACTTTAATTACGCACAGTCACGACATGTTAGAAAATGCTCGGGTAACAGAGTACTAAAGCTAAGGTCGTATAAATAATCTACATGAAAAAAATGCTATTCACGAAACATGCAATAACAAGTACAAAATATATATTCTATTGCATGCTACAAAAATAGATATAAGACGTAACATACCGGATAAATCGAACTCAATGACAACTAAAAGATAACGGATAATTTCGCACTACAAAGTGACGAAACCGAATATAAAACAAAATAGAATACTACGAGTAAAGAAAACAGAATCCGTACCACGAAGTAACGGAATAGAGTTAATACGTACTATGAGTAAGCGAAAACAGTAACCGTACCTTAGTTTAGCAAGTAAAGGAAAACAACTCAATTCGTCGTTAAAAACCAAAAAGAACCTACAATTTAATTTCTTTCGGAAAAAAATATCACGACTTAATTAACTTCCATCTTTCCGGGAACAGAAGGTTTTAGAAATTTTTATTTAGGTTAAGTTCGAGATATTGGCAAATTTTGTAAAATCGCCAAGTCATAAATTAATTTATTTATATTTATATTTGAGCAAACTGTTTTTACTCAAAATCCAAGTTTTATAGACTTTTATACTTGTTTAACATTGTCAGAATTTATAGATAATCTTACACACAAGAAAGATGTGGTGGCAAAATTAGCGACAAAACTTTATTAGATATTAATCCAAACCGAAAACACCTCCCAAACCTTCATAACTCACATACATGAGTTATTAATCAACATTACAAACAATCACCTACTGATACAAATCAAATGATGAAATGAAAGAAAGACGAAAAATAATAAAACCAGACTAACCGAATGAAAACCTAATACAAAATGAGATGAACTCGCAGAGAGAGAACCAATCATCACGATGAACAATACGCCTGCATTAATATAACTGGTGAAAGACTTGTTTTTTAAGATCACAACACAAATGGGCTTCATCCATACTTGAATCCTCAAAGCCCATTGCAGCCCATTTATCTCTTAGCCCACCAGCACGTGTTCAGCCCAGCGTAAGTTTTAAGTTCAGCCCAGATTATTCTCTGTCCAATCCAACATACAAAACAAACAAAATTCTATTAGAACAATGTTCTCTTTAATATTTTCAATATTATTTGCTATAGAATTGAAATATCCGTATATTTTAACAAACACAAATTTCACTTAGCTTGGTGCCGACAATTTAAACATACTATAACGATTAATATTTCAGGGCCGGGCTCAAATGTCCCTCGTAACTACATAAAATAATTAAGATACACAAACCATCTAGAATCTGGTGAATGCCTCAACGAACAAAAATCATTTGTTTCATTTATAAATCAATTAACCACTACTTTTGAAAATAATTAAACTGCATATTTAACAAATTGTGTTCAAGGACGAGTAATTCAAGGGAACAAACTGAGTTAAATACCAGGTTCATGACCAGAGGTAGTTGGCAGCGGCTTTGGTTCTGCAATCGAGACATGGGGTTGAAGTTTGGTGACCAGGACAAATAAGCATAAAAACGAAAATTTAGATTATAAGCTCGATCTTTGTTAATTGTAATTCTTATTAGCTCGAAAATTACAATACATAAACTCTTAATGATATAACCCATAAACTCGGATATATATACTAATTTAAACTTGAAAACCTAATTAGACTAGAATACAAACACTTATCATACTCGAATATTAATTAGCAAAAACAAATTTAAATAATAATGAATAAATAAATTCTTTGTTGTCCAAGTCCTATCACTTCCGTGGATCAGGAAAGAAGGTTTAAACTTTCGGTAACGAATAGCTCTCGTAAAACACAAATACTACTGTGCCAAAACCGATTTGCAGAGAACCCGCTTGGTTCCGCCGATTGCCCCTGTAGGATCCTTACTAACTTTCCGCCACCGGTAGATGTAAGATTGACAGTTGATCTTGAGAGAAAGTAATGAATGTGTTTGTGTTACTGTGAGGATGTTTAAGTTAATCATGGATATCACTAAAATGGGGGAGGAAAGTTGGTAATTTTAGTGTTATCAACATGATTTAGTGTTATTGGATTAACTTGATGATCTAATAAACACATGGTACAAGTTTTTTCTCACAGAAACTTTCAATATACACATTCTGTACAAGTTTTTAGATCATATACACATGGTACAAGTTTTTTCTCACATAACTTTCAATATCAAAATTATGTTTTTAAGATATCTTGGTCTAATCCGATTAAGCATTGAGTATACCTTCAAATAGTTTAATCTGATAGTGACATCACGATTCCAAGATTAATCCAAGTTGCTATATTTATTCATCATCAAGGTATTCAATCACGCATCATTTACGGGTACGTTAATTCTGTTTGTACAACACCAACTCCAGGGAACACACGTGCAAGGGACATGATTGGTGGTGGAGAGCCAGAAGATCAAGGTCGGTCGGCGGTGCACCCTGCTAGGGGAATCCCGTCAATCAGCTTCCTCGTGCCTTACGGGTTTACTCACCCGTTGACTCGCACACATGTCAGACTCCTTGGTCCGTGTTTCAAGACGGGCCGAATGGGGTGCCCGCAGGTAGCAAATATTCAAATGAGAACTTTGAAGTCCGAAGAGGGGAAAGGTTCCATGTGAACGGCACTTGCACATGGGTTAGTCGATCCTAAGAGACGGGGGAAACCCGTCAGATAGCGTAGGGCAGTTGGCCATATTCCCTCTCTCCTCTCCAACAGCTATAAATATCAACCTACCTTCAAATGGTAAAGGATCTAGCATCTAACACTCTCAACTCTCTCTCTCTCTCAATATTTATCATAATTAGTATATTGATTCTCACGCCGGAGGGTGGTTACGAGAGGATCCCCCTATATCCCTCGTGACGAACTTACGGTGTTCTGTTTTGTAGGTGTGCTACTCATTTGCGCCTACAAGGAATATAACCCATCGTGGGAAATACTAGATCATCTCCCTTGGACTAAGTAATTAGACCTAAGGGGGTGATTTCGTGTTACTTCGGGAGACTTAACGGCAAAAACTAACGGGCGTTCATCGCTAGAATCACGAGAATGATAAGAAGTAAACGTTAAGGATCACATTTGTAAATAGTAAACCTCAAGGATCAAGCGTGAAACTTTGACAATGACAACCCGTAACCAGAGAATATTTTTTTTTGATTAGTGGAAGCAAGAATAAACTTAGGTACGTACTGCCTTTGTTCATCATTCAATACTCAAAATTTGAGATATTGTATATTTCAAATCGTTCTTAGAAAACTATGTATCTGGTTAGGTACCTTTAGCTATGACCTCTGTACTTAAAGAAGACAAGGAGAATAGATTTTTGATTAAAGCACTTTCCAGCCTACAAGGTGTTTCACGTGTGTCTAATTTACATACTATGATTGTTTGACGACGAGAGTTTGAGTCAGATTAGCCATTTTATATTTAGGAGTAAATCATTGTATGTTTTTAATTGCTTTCTTTTTGTTAAATTTTGATTGCCCTTTTGCAGGTGCTGTCATCTAAAGTGATGATTTGAGGATAGGGTTTCTGAGTACTATCAAGAACACTAAAAAGGTACAGTAATTAATTCCAAACGATAATTCTTAAAAGAAGTCGATTTTCGTGTTTTGAATTTTAATTTACTGTTGATATGCTAAGTCAAAATTTGGTTTTTATGTTATGATCTTAGAGGCAGCAATTCCATTTGTGTGTAAAAGGATCTACGTACTGATAAAGTACATTTAAGTAGCTAAAGATGCAATTGATAAAATTTAAAACTTAATTGTATTCTTTTTTTAATCATAGTTCATTAATTTAAAACTTCTGAAATATCCAAGAATTCCATGTAATTTGATGGTTGTATATTTGGGCTAATGAAAAAGACACGACATCCATACTCAATTAGCAACGAGATTTCAAAGCATTTAATGTGTATAAACTTTAAAGACATTTAGAGCATCATTCAACTTTATTTGCATTTTATTTTTCTTGAGTTCAGGGCTTATGACAAAGTTGCCATTAGACCAACTTTGAACCCAGCATCTACGAGACAGATAGAAGTTTCAAAGCCACGTATCAAAGTATTCTTTGTTCTTATAATGACAATATTTGGAGCTGCTGTGACATGGGCACTTGCAATTAATTATTCCTGATTTGTTGCAAACCATGTGTTTTTCATTATCTTTTTTCTTTACAATATTGTACTTTATCATACTGGTTTTCAACTTGGGTTGGGTGACGGGTTAGAATAGGTTCGAGTCCATACGGGTTATGAGAAAAACAAGTTCGAGTGAAAACGGGTTACGGGCAAAATGATTCTAGATCAAACCAGGTGGTGCTAAATAACTACTAACTTGGGTTGATGTGAGCTGATTTAAGGAAAAGAAATAATATCAAATGGGTTCACCTAATTTATATATATACTAGTTTTTATCCCCCGTATTACGGAGGCTGTTTTACATTATTCGTTTTTAATATTTATATACTTTTTTGGAGTTTAATTTTATTTATTATAAAGAAATTCATAATATACTTAGAGTTTGATGATACAAGGGTTTTACAAATAACTAAGATGTTATAACCTGGTTTAAAAGTTATCTGGGTTGGGTGAGATCCAAGACCTACTTATTTTTTTTACTAAAAAATTGTTTCTTCTTTTTTTTAAAAAAAAATCATATAATAATTTTATCTTGTTCTAATATTTATTTATTTTTTGAATATATATTTTATTATTATATGAAAGTTAATAATATATTTATGGTTTGATGATAATTATTTCACAAGTAAATGGGATGTTATAACCCGGCTTAAAAGCTATATGATTTTGATGAGACCCAAGACCCGTTTATTTTATATAAAATTGGTTTTTAATTATAAATAATATTTATGAAAGTTAATAATATACTTATGGTTTGATGAGACCCAAGACCCGTTTATTTTTTTTACTATAAAATTGGTTTTTTAATTAAAATAATATATATATCCTTTTCAAAATAAATAAGATATTAATTTTTAGTATATCCTATTTTATAGGATTTTTACATCAATAATTTGGTGAGAATAATTTTTAATTTAATGAGATTTTATAACCCGTTTAAGGAATATCTGGGTTTGGTAAAACCCATACACATGAATTCGGGTCAAATGCATGAGAAGTCTCCATTTAAAAATCAAGCAAATCTAGTGACTCCTAAAAAAGGAGGAGCGACCACATCGCGACACATAGGATTTTTATGTTTTCGTTTATATATATTATAGATTATACTAGTTTTTATCCCCCATATTACGGGGGTTGTTTTATATTGTTTGTTCTAATATTTATTTATTTTTTAATTTATATATTTTTTATTGTATGAAAGTTAATAATATACTTATGGTTTGATGATAAATTGTTTCGCAAATAAACGAGATGTTATAACTCAATTTAAAAGCTATATGGTTTTGATGAGACCCAAGACCCGTTTATTTTTTTACTATGAAATTGGTTTTTTAATTATAAATAATATTTATGAAAGTTAATAATATACTTATGGTTTGATGAGACCCAAGACCCGTTTATTTTTTTTACTATCAAATTGGTTTTTTAATTTAGATAATATATATATATATATATATATCTTTTTTTAAATAAATAAGATATTATTTTTTATTATATTCTATTTTATAGGATTTTTACATAAATAAATTGGTGAAAATAACTTTTAATTTAATAAGATGTTATAACCCGTTTAAGGAATATCTGGGTTTGGTAAGACCCATACCCATGAATTCGGGTCAAATGCATGAGAAGCCTCCATTTAAAAATCAAGCAAATCTGATGACTCCAAAAAAAGGGGAGCGATTACATCGCAACACATAGGATTTTTATGTTTTCGTTTATATATATTATAGATGCCGGTTATTAATTATTTCTGATTGTTTTGAACCAAATCCAATTGAGACCATTTCTTTGCAAAAAAAAAAATAAATAAATAAAAATAAAAAAAATGAAAATACAAATACCGAGGACTGGACTGGCTTTAGTCACTTTGGTGTTCGATAACTATTGGTTATTTTTGTTATGATTTTGTTAAATTTTTGCCAAACTTTTTTAAATATTAAAATTAGGTTATATTATTTTAGTTATGATCTCCATTACTTTGTAAAATTACTATAGTGTCCCTGCTTTGACGATTTTTTAAATTCGCTATGTGGCAACATGGGCGGGCAAATTGATTTTCGAAATTTGTAATCGCGATTGAATTAAAACATGCCATTTTGTTTGGTTAAAAACGGCATATTATATTGCGTCAACATAAACATAGTTTTTGCTTACCTTCTGTTTTCATATAACTAACTAGGATAGAGTTTGGTTCATTTAGTATGTGGACACCCGCGGTATGCCAGATACCCGACAATTAATGGCCGGGTATGGGACATTATTTTACAAACGGGTATAGGATTTGTATTAGCAGTACTCGGGCCGAATCCGACCCATTGTCATCTCTAATTGAGATCAATCTACTTTTTTTATAAGTATAGGAACTCATAAATTATAATGGGTTATCATGGATAGCCATAAATGTTGTGAGGAGTGGTATACGATGAAGGCATGCACATCGTATTTGGTGGTTCATCCATGACTGGAGGACGAGCTCATATATGTCCTCTAAATGCGTATTTCAAATGTTACCGTTTGTTTTAAAGACAATAAATACAATTTGTATACATTTATAATTAATGAACTTTTTTAAAGTTAATTTTAATTTCAGAAATTATAAAATGCATTGTTTTATGTAACAAAAAGAGCAAGTTATGTGTTAATTTATTAATAAAAAGCTAAGAATTTGTATATATTCATGTATAAACTTATATAAATTTAAACTTGTTATATAATTAATAATTTCATTCCTACTTTTATTTTGTTTAAATGTGATAATTTATTAATGAAAGCTAAGAATTTGTATATATTCATGTATAAACTAGTATAAATTTAAACTTGTATAGATATATATAATTAATAATTTCATTCCTACTTTTATTTTGTTTAAATTATGAACTTTTTTTTGGAATAAAAATTAAAAGTGTATTTTACCTTATATCACTTTAAAACAGTTGAATCAAAGAATAAAACAACACTTTAAACACTCCCTTTTTAATAAAGGAATGACATTATTAAAAAAAAATTTTTTGTTAAAACTGGAAACTAAACACTAAGTTCAATGCACTTCGTGTTAATGATGTTATTAAAAAAAAGAAATTTTGTTAATATTGGAACTAAGCACTTCAACAAAAAAAAAATTGTTAATCTTGAAAACAACTTTCGGCTTGAAAAATCGTTCTATCGTATGCAATGTTACTTGTTCTATCCTATGCAATGTTACTTGTATAATACGTAGTTTAATGTTTTAAGAAGCCTTTTGACTTTGTTTCTTTTTTAAAATTATTCGACCTAATCTTATACATAATTACATAGTGATGGCAAAAAAGCCCGAGCTCGACGGGTATACCCGAAACATATGGCACGGGTATACCCAAAAACAGACGGGTATGGCCCGTATTGGATTATAATTTAAAACTTTGTGCAGGTTTGGGATTAGATAATACCCGACTTGATTACCCAAAATCACATACATGTTTACATGAATCGTATACTCGGAGACTTTAAAATTTTAATATATATATACTATTACTGCTTCATTTTAGTATGGCGATACCCGTGGTTATGCCGGATACCCGGCAGGTAATGGGTCGGGTATGAGACATGATTTTACAAACGGGTATGGGACTAGGATTACCAATACCCGGCTTGTATTAAAACTTTTTATTAACTTGATTATTAAACTGTATTATATGTATTCATTAAATATTAGATATTATGTTTTAGTTAGCTACCCATGAATTACACAGCTAGTTATAAACATAATACAAAATACGATTTTATTTAACCTACATCTCAAAATGGATGCTCTTTCTTCCAATTTGGGAAAAAGCAGAACCATACAAGCAGAACCAAAGTATTCCAAGGCATATTGCAAATTATTGTTTCCATGTGCATGTCCTTTATCTAAAGCATAAATGAAGTGACGGGGACCAATAATATGGAATGCACAGACAATTTTATGCCAAAATACTATGATTCCATACAAGCAGAACCAAAACTTAAGTACTACGATTCCAATCAATTCAATTCGACTTCAGTTAAAAAAATCTATTTTAATTATAATTTCAAAATCACTACAAACTTGAATTTTTTAACAAAAAAAAAGTACAAGTTTATAAAACAAATAAATAATTCAAGGTTATGGCATTCTAAATATTCAAAATGGTAACACCCAATTACATGAACTTTCAAATATTAGTCTTTAGAACTTAAAAGACTTATGTAATATATCTTTGTTCGAATATGTATATTTATAATAAAGATAAAATGCATAATTTGAATTCGAATTTCGAATTGAATTTAAAATCATAAATTCGTATTCGACTACTAAATCGAATTCGAATGCGAGTCGAATCCAGATTTCAAGTTCCTCGAGTCCAACTCGAATATTGAACACCCCCATGTTAACATGTTGAATACGTTCCATAATCTTGAGAGCATCTATATTGATATTGACATAATATGGTTTTGCAATTATAATCAACTGCATTAATCTACCTATACAATTAAAGCAAAACCATCTTTTCACATGTCATTCAACTAACCCTCCACATAGATTGGCAAGTATACAAGTTTCCATTTTTACATTTTAAACTTCATGAGTGATAAAATGAAAACTATGTTGTTGGTGGGAATTGAACTCATTACCGTGGGTAACCAACTCAACTATGATGAATTAATAATATTCTCTTTTTCTTAATTGGTACATATTCAAAACCTTCCATTTTGATTTCTAATACAAATTCAAATTGTTCTTACTAATCTATGTATATTAGAAAATTGTTTATATCTTATAATCCATAAGGTATGTTATTATGCATTTTATTAAATTTAATTTTTTTGTTGTATTTTTTTAACAACTCGTGTATCACACGGGCTCTATCCTAGTTAGTTATATGAAAACATAAGGTAAGCAAAAACTATGTTTGTGTTGACGCAATATAATATGCCGTTTTTAACCAAACAAAAGTGGCATGTTTTAATTCAATCGCGATTACAAATTTCGAAAATCAATTTGCCCGCCCATGTTGCCACATAGCGAATTTAAAAAATCGTCAAAGCAGGGACACTATAGTAATTTTACAAAGTAATGGAGATCATAACTAAAACAAAATAAAATCACCAAATTTTAATATTTAAAAAAAGTTGGCAACAATTGAACAAAATTGTAACAAAACTACCCAAAACTTCATCGAAAACCAAAGTGACTAAAGCGAGTCCAGTCCTCGGTTTGTTTGTTTTTTATTATCGCAAAGAAATGGTCTCAATTGGATTCGGTTCGAAACCATCAGAAATAATAAATAACCGGCATATAAATAAAATAGATGAACCATTTGATATTATTTCTTTTCCCTAAATCAGCTCACATCAACCCAAGTTCATTTTGTTTGGCAATCATTTTGACCCGAACCAAAGTAATATTTACTTAGCACCACCTGTTTTGAACTACAGTCATTTCGCCCGTAACCCGTTTTCACCCGAACCAAAGTAGTATTTACTTAGCACCACCTGTTTTGAACTAGAGTCATTTCACCCGTAACCCGTTTTCACCCGAACTCATTTTGCTCATAACCCATATGGACCCAAACCTATTCTAACCCATCACCCAACCCAAGTTGAAAACTAGTAGGATAAAGTACAATATTGTAAAGAAAAAGATAATGAAAAACACCTGGTTTGAAGCAACTCAGGAACAATTAATTGCAAGTGCCCCTGTCACAGCAACTTCAAATATTGTCATTATAAGAACAACGAATACTTTGATACATGGCTTCGGGAACTTCTATCTGTCTCGCAGATGCTAGGCTCAAAGTTGGTCACAGCTTCCGTGCTATTGCAGTTAATGGCAACTTTGTCATAAGCCCTGAACTCAAGAAAAAACAAAATGCAAATAGAGTTGAATGATGCTCTGAAATGTCTTTAAAGTTATCAAATGCTCTGAAATCTCGTTGCTAATTGAGTATGGATGTTGTGTCTTTTTCATTAACCCGAGTCTACAACCATCAAATTACATGGAATTCTTGTTTTTTTTTTTTGAAATGGAATTACTGCCTAAGATCATAATATTAAAACCAAATTTTGACCTAGCATATCAACAGTAAATTAAAATTCAAAACACGAAAATCAGACTTCTTTTAAGAATTTTGTTCCCAAAACTACCCCTGTTTGGAATCGACTCCTTGAAGAAGCTTCGCCCCTGCGTATCCCCAAATCATCACTTGCAAAAGTGTAACCAAAATTCAACAAATATCATCCCAAATTAACACCGAATCATACGGAGACAGACACGCAACACAAACAAAACAAAAATAAAAATTTTACTCGACTACTTGTATGAAATCAAGGTATGATGATAAATATAGATACTCACATTTGACTAATCATAGCATGTAAATTATACACACTTGAAATAAAATTTTACCTTGAAGGCTGGAAACTGCTTTTAAGTACAGAGGTCATAGCTAAAGGCACCTAACCAGATACATACTGTACATTCATAGTGAATGAAATTAGGGTTTCTGAGAACGATTTGAAATATACATACAATATCTCAAATTTTGAGTATTGAATAATCTACCTGGCAGGTCGATCGAACATGAGCAAAGGTGGTACCTAAATTTATTCTTGCTTCCACAATACGTACAAGAACAAATTATTTATTATTCTCTGGTTGCGGTTTGTCAAAGTTTCACACTTGACCCCTGAGGTTTACTATTTACAAACGTGATCCTTAACGTTTACAACTTATCACTCTCGTGATTCCTCCGTTAGTTTTTGCCGTTAAGTCTCCCCAACTGCTTCTCACGTGAGGGTATTATCGTCATTTTACAACTTAAATGATGGCAACTTTTGGAATGAACAGTCCTAGTCCCTATATGTCAGTTTCAATTTCCCTCCTATATCAACTCTCTCTTTCTTCAAACACACAAGAAAACACATGGTCACACTGAAAATCTAAAATTTATGGAGCGATCTTGCATAATCGATCGATTAGAAGTATTATGAGGACAATGAACCCTATTACAACTTGGTACATAAGGGCGAAACACGATGACTTCGACCCCAATCACCCCTACCATGGTTATGGTAAGATTTCATATGTGGTTATTGCACTCAATGTTGTTTTTATGGAGTTTTTTTTGTAGTTTGATCATAAAGTTTACGTGTTTTTATTTTGTTCAGGTGCAACAAGCCCTAATTTGTTTACCATGAAGCTACATTATGGTGGTGAGTTTAAGGTGTCACAACCCCCAACTCCTGGGAGGGGAGCCGTAAACATCGAGCGTTGGTATTAGTGTTTATTATAATAATTTGCATCGGAATGTTTCATCAGGGCCGTAGTTAGAAAATTTTATCACAGTTATAAAAACACCATGATTCTATTTCATAAACTCAGAATAAAACTCATTTTTATTTTCCACAAATATACTAAGTGCAAAGCGCGTCATCAAAGTGTCACGCTGCAGCCAACGAACTTTGCTCGTGTGCGTCGGGTTCTTCGTACCCTCCGCTAGGACCACGGAGAGTGTCTTGTCATATAAGAATATTATAATGTGAACTTTCTTTTTTATAAAGAGCTTACAAGTTTTGTAATCTGGCGATATGTGACAAGAACCTACATTTTTATCTATAACAAGGTGGAAGCATTTCATTTTCTTTCTCCTCCAACGTGGGATAAAAACACACTTGTTTTATTTCTTCACTTTTCATTCGCTTGTATTTTATTTTATTTTTGGTTTGCTGTATAAGCTCTTCCATGGTAGAAAGTATGTATGTGGTAAGTTTGTGTTTATAGATAATTTGGACAGAGATAAGTTTTCCGTCCACATGTTTCATGAGATGGTGCGTAAGGTAGAATTTTACCCCAAAAAAATTGAGGCTTTATTATCATTTCAAATATCTTTTAAAGTTTTCCGTCCACATGTTTCACCGATTGTCTCAATGAATGATGTGGTCGGGGAGGGGGCGATGATGTGGCTGTTGTCAAGTTCCATTTTGTAACCCTAGGTGACGCCGGTTTCGAAGACCGCCAACTTTTGGTTGTGTGATGTCATACCCCTGGCCGAAGGCGGAAATGCCGGGGCGTGCGTAGATTGAAATCATGCACATGGTATTAAATGTAAAAACTCTTCTTAAAATAATCCAACAAGTTTTTAAAACCAAACATAATCCAAAATAGAAAACATGACATGGCAATTAATTCATTAAACTTTTAAGTCTGACTCATCCCCTATGTGAAACTTCAAGAATCTTCCTTAATTTTCATAACCTGAAAAACATGCGAGAGTGTCAACTAAAAATAGTTGGTAAGTACATAGGTTTTTAAATAGAAAAATATGTATTATGTTGAAAACATTTCATATGTGTTAAGTTACTTTATATACTTTAGTGATTACAACCAAACCTCTGACACGATTAGCGAGTCGTTTAATCCACGATTAGACTATTATGTTTAACGTTTAACGATCATCGGATTCTGAACACACAAGCCTCTACTCGAGGCCTGAGTGGGCGGGTGGGGCCAATAGATCTATCATCATACTACCACGGGCTTAACAAGTTAATGGTTGTACATGCGATTAAGTATATACTCGTAATGATCACACTCCATGAATATCATGAATAAAGCTTGAATCAAATAGCATTTATAAAACATAGAATAATAAGTTGCATGTTACCACCCCAAAGTATAAAACATTTAAAAGCATGTAAAAGGGGCTATGATCTCACCTTGCTTGATAGATGAACACGAATACGAGCAAGAGTTAGTTGAACCGGTCACGGGATTCCCTAGATTAAGTTTCGATTTTTAAATTAGTTAGAGTGTCGCATACTAGAATGTTCTAAACCAAGAGCATGACCTCCAGCAAGTTGATTCCCAGGTAAGAGTCACGGGTCCAATGGGATTATTTACGCCACTCTTGCCTTAGGCAGAACCGTTTGCTTGTTAGATACATACATACCCAGTTTATACTCTATTTGTATACTAACTCAAAATGTTTTAGAATGGTTTTGATAAATAAGAAAGTACGAGGTTAAAAGTGTAATATCATATAGTTTTATGTATTTATTATCATTTAGGAAATTATAGGGTTCAAAGTGTAAATATTATAGTTTAGGATGTTTATTGACATTTATGAAAGTATAGGGTTTAAAGTATTTATGATAATTTTATGAGTTTTTGAAGATCATAAAAATATTCATAGTTGTTCATGGAAAAATTATACTTTTGATCCAAGATCTTGAGAAAATAATTGTGATTTCTTGGAATAACATGATCATCATAATCTTTAAAGCAAAACGTAAGGGTTTTATTAACAATTTATGATGATCATGGTGAGGGTATATGAACAACTATGAAGATTTAAAGGAAAATTCAAGAACATAAGAACAAACAAGAAGAAATTCATAATAGAAAGCAAAAATGTATAAAAACAACAATTAAAAGCAAAATAATTATAAGACTTACTTGTTTATGCTTAGAGAGAAAAGAGAGAATGAGATTTGGTGTGAAAAATAATGAAAATGAGAGCCTCTATTTATAGTGGATGTAAGGAGGTTTGAATACAATTGAGATAGAGATAAAACTTGTTTAAAGATTAAATGATAAGTTTAGATATTTAAAAATGATAATGATAATAATATTATAATAAAAATAATATATACATGTGCACGTATAATGTGCACGACACTTTTTTTTTTCCTTTTTTTTCAAATTAAAAAGATTAGATAAACTAACTTGATGAACAAGTTTAACTTAGAAGGTTCTAGAATTTTCCATTTTTAAATTGTATAATTAATTTAAATACTTAGGATAAAATAAATATTAATAATAATAACAAAATGTTTTGTTACATGTTATAAAATATTAATCTAGGCATTCCGGTTCAACGTGTCATATTAACGATTAAGCATGTTTATGATGAAATGAAGATATAAAGTTAATGTTATTCAATAAATTACATATAATTCAACATTAATAAATGTAGACGATGAAATGAATACTATAACTTTATTAAATGAGTAGAAAAATTAGCATTTATTAACAAGAAAAGTTCATAGATGCTACGGTCTCCCCCACTTAAGGGAATTTCGTCCCGAAATTAAATAGTGGATACTGGTTTGGATTAAAAAAAGGTGAGGGTACTTTTGTTTCGTTTGATCTTCAAGTTCCCAAGTAAATCCTTGCTTATAGTTCCACTTGCCTTTCACGAGACGGATTCGACTTCGCTTGAGTTTCTTTACATCTCGGTCCACGATTTCGATAGGTTTCTCAACAAAGTGAAGTTTATGATCAATGCAGATATCTTCAAGGGGAATAGGCTGAGTGTCATCGGATAAGCATTTATTGAGGTTAGAAACATGGAAAGTGTCATGAATACCGCGCAATTCCTGAGGTAGTTTGAGTTTGTATGCCACTGGACCAATCCTATCAAGAATCTCGAAAGGTCCAACATACCTAGGAGCAAGCTTTCCCTTTTTCCCAAATCGGACAATGCCTTTCCAGGGGGGAACTTTGAGTAAGACTCGGTCGCCAACTTGAAACTCAAGTGGTTTCCTTCGATTGTCAGCATAACTCTTTTGTCGATCACGAGCGGCCATAAGTCTTTCTCGAATGATAACAATCCTGTCGGAGGTTGCTTGGACGATTTCGAGACCAATAACTTGTGAGTCACCAACTCGGTCCAACACACGGGTGTTCGACATTTCCTACCATACAAAACCTCAAAAGGAGCACATTTGATGCTAGTATGGTAGCTGTTATTATAGGAAAATTCAATGAGAGGTAGATGATCATCCGAATTTCCTCCAAACTCGATTATGAAAGAACGAAGCATGTCTTCCAAGGTTTGGATGGTTCTCTCGGTTTGACCATCCGTTTGGGGATAGTAGGCTGTACTAAGATCTACACGAGTCCCCAAAGCTTTTTGAAGGGATTGCCAAAACTTAGAGGTAAAGCGTTTCTCTTGGTCAGAGATTATGGATAAGGGAACACCATGACATGTCACGATTTCGTTGATGTAAATTTGAGACAGCCTCTTCGTCTTGTAGGCTTCACTAACAGGGATGAAATGAGCTGATTTGGAGAGACGATCGACTATAACCCAAATAGAATCATGCTTACGAGTGGTTTTTGGTAGTTTAGTGATGAAATCCATGGTAATTTGATCCCACTTCCATAGAGGAATCTCGGGTTATTGAAGCAGACCCGAGGGCTTTCAATGTTCGGCTTTGACTTATGAGCAAGTGAGACACTTCCCAACATACAAGGATATATCCTTCTTCATACCAGGCCACCAATAGAATTCCCTAAGATCGTGGTACATTTTATCGGCTCCCGGATGGATCGAGTATTGAGTTTTCTGTGCTTCATCAAGGATAAGATTTCGAAGGTCTTCAGAATTTGGAATCCATATGCGTCCCATGAAGTAAAGAACTCCATCGGACTTAGTTTCAAATTGTTTTTCGGCTCCACAATCCAATTCGGCCTTGAGATTGTTTTGGGCTACCACTTGGGCTTGAGCTTGAAGAATTCGGGCCTTAAGGGTAGTGTGAATAATCATTTCCATGGCCCGAATATGAGAGGGTTTAACTCTATCCTTTTGGATTAGGGCATCGTCCACGGCATTCGCTTTCCCGGGGTGGTAGCGAATTTCGCAATCATAGTCATTGAGTAACTCGACCCAACGTCGTTGCCTCATGTTGAGTTCTTTTTGGTTGAGGATGTGTTGCAAGCTTTTATGATCGGTATAGATGACACATTTACTTCCATAAAGGTAGTGCCTCTAAATTTTAAGAGCGGAAAATCACCGCATCTAACTCAAGATCGTGAGTGATGTAGTTCTTTTCATGGATCTTGAGTTGACGAGAGGCATATGCTATGAATTTGCATCGTTGCATGAGTACACAACCGAGACTTTGATTTGAAGCATCACAATAGACAATGAAATCGTCGTTTCCATCGGGAAGGGTTAAGATGAGTGCGTTACACAGTTTTTGTTTTAGGGTTTGGAATGCGTCTTCTTGCTTTTGTTCCAAATGAACGGCTTGCCTTTTTGAGTTAAAGTGGTGAGAGGTAATGCAATTTTTTAGAACTTCGAGATGAATCAACGATAATAACCAGCTAAACCAAGGAAGGAACAGATTTCTGATGGGGTTTTCGGAGCTTCACAATTCTTGATGGCTTTAATTTTTGCGGGATCCACGTGTATGCCTTTATCGTTAATAACATGACCCAAAAATTGAACTTCGCGAAGCCAATATTCACATTTCGAAAATTTAGCATAAAGTTGTTCTTTCTTCAACAGTTCCAAAGTGAGACGAAGATGTTGCTCATGCTCGGTCTTGGTTATTGAATAGATTAAAATGTCATCGATAAAAACAATGATGAATTTGTCGAGAAGTTCTTAAAGTTGGCTAGAGAGTTCTTGCATTTTGGACGGGGCTAAGCGGTAGGGAGATTTGGCTACGGAAAGTTGCACCGGGTATAAGGTCGATTCGGAATTCGACTTGTCGAGACGGAGGAAGTCCTGGCAGGTCGTCGGGAAAAACTTTGGGATAGTCTTTGACAACGGGAATGTCTTGAATCCTTTTCCCTTCGGATTTCTTGTCAACTGCATGGGCTAAAAAGGCATAGCATTGTTTTCTCAAAAGTTTACGGGCCTTCATACAAGAGATGATTTTTAGGTTACGATCAGGTTTTTCTCCATGAATGATTAGTGTTCCACCGGATGGTAACGGGATACGAATAAGCTTCTCAGCACACACAACTTTGGCTTGATTACGGGATAACCAATCCATTCCCACAACTAGGTCAAAGCTACCAAGCTTAAAGGGAACTAGATCAATATTAAGAGAATGATCATCAAAAGTCAAGGTGGAATCGCGTATAAGAGTATTAGCTTGGACGGTTTTACCATTGGCTAACTCGATGGTGTAGGGGAACTTGAGTTTTGTCGGTTTCAAATTAACGAGGGGTTTAAAATCAAAATATATAAAGGCGGATCAAGATTACACATAGATAGATTAAAAAATATAAAAAAAAACAGATCAATATTCCAAGTACAACAAGTCCGCTAGTCTTCCAGATAGTTGTAATGGTCCCGCCCCATTTGCTAGTGGCATCATCCTCGAGCTCGTCGTCAAGAAGTTGATTACTTCCTACTGAGCTATTGACTGACGGGGCTAAGAATTCTCCGATTGGGTCTATTAGTTCTCCATGGGTGGGGGAAGGAATTCTCATTAAACGGGCCCAACTAATTGGGCTGTAGGTAGAGATACTTGGTGATGGAGGGTTCAAAGGCATGTCCAAGTCCTCTAGCGCAATGTAGTCTTCGTCCAACGGTGGTAAGGGGATGCAGGAGTTTTCGGAAGGGTTGGCGGAATCAAATGACATGCTACAAAAGGAAGTTAGTACATCTAATAGAACATAATTTCAACCTAAGGGACATTCTAAGACGTAGGTCGGTTACTAACTCTCTACGACCAATGCTCTGATACCAATCTGTCACACCCCCAGCAGAAGGCGGAAACGCCGGGGCGTGCCTAGATTGAAATCATGCACATGGTATTAAATGTAAAATCTCTTCTTAAAATAAACCAAACATATCCAATATAGAAAACATGACATAGCAATTAATTCATTAAACTTCTAAGTCTGACTCATCCCCTATGTGAAACTTCAAGAATCTTCCTTAATTTTCATAACCTGAAAAACATGCGAGAGTGTCAACTAAAAATAGTTTGTGAGAACATAGGTTTTTAAATAGAAAAATATGTATTATGTTAAAAACATTTCATATGTGTTAAGTTACTTTATATACTTTAGTGATTACAACCAAACCTCTGACACGATTAGCGAGTCGTTTAATCCACGATTAGACTATTATGTTTAACGTTTAACGATAATCGGATTCTGAACACACAGGCCTCTACTCGAGGCCTGAGTGGGCGGGTGAGGCCAATAGATCTATCATCATACTACCACGGGCTTAACAAGTTAATGGTTGTACATGCGATTAAGTATATACTCCTAATGATCACACTCCATGAATATCATGAATAAAGCTTGAATCAAATAGCATTTATAAAACATAGAATAATAAGTTGCATGTTACCACCCCAAAGTATAAAACATTTAAAAGCATGTAAAAGGGGCTATGATCTCACCTTGCTTGATAGATGAACACGAATACGAGCAAGAGTTAGTTGAACCGGTCACGGGATGCCCTAGATTAAGTTTCGATTTTTAAATTAGTTAGAGTGTCGCATACTAGAATGTTCTAAACCAAGAGCATGACCTCCAGCAAGTTGATTCCCAGGTAAGAGTCACGGGTCCAATGGGATTATTTACGCCACTCTTGCCTTAGGCAGAACCGTTTGCTTGTCAGATACATACATACCCGGTTTATACTCTATTTGTATACTAACTCAAAATGTTTTAGAATGGTTTTGATAAATAAGAAAGTAGGAGGTTAAAAGTGTAATATCATATAGTTTTATGTATTTATTATCATTTAGGAAAGTATAGGGTTCAAAGTGTAAATATTATAGTTTAGGATGTTTATTGTCATTTATGAAAGTATAGGGTTTAATGTATTTATGATAATTTTATGAGTTTTTGAAGATCATAAAAATATTCATAGTTGTTCATGGAAAAATTATACTTTTGATCCAAGATCTTGAGAAAATAATTGTGATTTCTTGGAATAACATGATCATCATAATCTTTAAAGCAAAAAGGTAAGGGTTTTATTAACAATTTATGATGATCATGGTGAGGGTATATGAACAACTATGAAGATTCAAAGAAAAACTCAAGAACATAAGAACAAACAAGAAGAAATTCATAATAGAAATCAAAAATGTATAAAAACAACAATTAAAAGCAAAATAATTATAAGACTTGTTTATGCTTAGAGAGAAAAGAGAGAATGAGATTTGGTGTGAAAAATAATGAGAATGAGAGCCTCTATTTATAGTGGAGGTAAGGCGGTTTGAATACAATTGAGATAGAGATAAAACTTGTTTAAAGATTAAGGGCGCGTTCGTTTCACAGAATGAAATTGGAATTGGAATTTGCATAGGATTTGGTATTTGAAGGAATTGGCTTTGGAATCTGAACGTTCCAATAGGAATTGAAATTGAAAGGAATTAAAATCCAATTCCATTTTTGATGTGTTTGTTTGACATATGAATTGTAAACGACAAATGAATTGGAATCGTTTTTTTTTCTTTTACGAGAATAACAGCGGAAACATTTTAGTTTTTTTAAATTTTTTGTTTTTTATTTATATAATTTGCATCATGATTTTTTTATTATCTTTTTTGAATTTTTTATGGGTTTTCTATTAAGATCAAAAACCCCTTAAAAAAATTATTCAAAAATAATAATAATAAATTCATAACTCAAAATATAAATCAAAAACAAAAAAAGTAAAAAAAAAACTAAAATGTTTTATTCGTTGCCCTTGTTAAGTAAAACCATTCGAGAAAACATTTCAATGAATTTACTTGAATTCCTCTACATTTTGGAATGATTTGGAATCCCTTTATTTAAAGGAATTTGAAGGAATTGAATTCCAATTCCAATTCCAATTCTAATTCTTTGACAACGAGTACACCAGAATGGAATTGAGATTCCAATTCCAACGAAACGAACATGCCATCTCATGAGATTTTAATTCCAATTCCTTTGAATTCCCACGAATTCTGTGAAACGAACGCGCCCTAAATTATAAGTTTAGATATTTAAAAATGATAATGATAATAATATTATAATAAAAAATAATATATACATGTGCACATATAATGTGCACGGCACTTTATTTATCTATTTATTTATTTTTTGTTTTCAAATTAAAAAGATTTGATAAACTAACTTGATGAACAAGTTTAGAAGGTTTTAGAATGTTTCATTTTTAAATTGTATAATTAATTTAAATACTTAGGATAAAATAAATATTAATAACGATAACAAAATGTTTTGTTACATGTTATAAAATATTAATCTAGGTATTCTGGTTCAACGTGTCATATTAACGATTAAGCATGTTTATGATGAAATGAAGCTATAAAGTTAATGTTATTCAATAAATAACATATAATTCAAGAATAATAAATGTAGACTATGAAATGAATACTATAACTTTATTAAATGAGTAGAAAAATTAGCGTTTATTAACAAGAAAAATCCATAGATGTTACATGTGAGAATTGAGTTGATGATGTTGTTCACCGTCTATGGTCCGACTGTGATTGTTATTGAGTTCTAGTTTGGAACCCTATGCAGTGGCGGTGGCGGTATTATTATCATACATTATTTTCAAGTTTAAAATCTCCTCTTTATTTAACCATTCATTTTAATGTCTGCATAATATGTTGTACGCCTTCATGTATCTCCATAGGCGAAGGTAATGTTGTGACATAAGTAAAATGGTGACAACATTCGATGTTCGGCTGCCTATGGCTGTTCTAGAAGTAAGACAGTGATGTTTTCCGCCGCATGTGCTCAGATTATAGCTTCGTATATGACAGCGATGGAAACGTGCAATGCCTTACGTCAGTTGTACCAAATAATATTTGTATAAGGTTTAAAAACAAAAAAAAATATACATGTTGTCCTGAAAACAAAAAAACAAGACCCAGGAACCAACTGAATTACTTTGGTTTGGGCTAGTCTTTTCAAGAACCAACCGAATTAGTTCAGGTTCAAGGTTTCTCAGATCGGGAGACGGATTTCATTCTAGGGGGTCCTCAAGTTCAAAAAGGGTCAAAATTTGCTCTACAGTTGCCGGAAACTCCCGATTTTTCTCAAAAGAAAAAAAAGACTATAACCAGGTACGAACGGAATGAAAGAGAATACAGAAATGGGTAAGAACTATCATGTTTATCAAGTTTGGATTGGGTGTGATCCTTATAGGGTAGGAATTGGAACTGGGTGATACGGTTATACCCATCTATACTCATTTCTTCTAGTAGAAATATATTCTGAAAATATATATGGTGGAGTGTCAACGTTTCATAACCAAACCAGACATCGTACCGGTGACCTTACTGGTGATAACATTTTTATAAATATAAGTTTATAAAAAGTGTAAACAAATTAAATAATATACTAACTACAAACAATACTATAATTCTTTATATAATTTAGTATGTTGGGTTTATATTAGAAATGCATGGTTCACTTTTTTAAATTAGAAATAAACATATAATAAATTAATGAACAAAAACAAGAGAAATAAGGAGTTAACCTTATTTTTTTATGAACGACCAACAAACAGAGAATTGTCTAGATATTTTGTATGGGGTGATCCAATGGCAAAAGGCCACCGCCAGTTGGCCTAACCCAGACGTACATAGCCCTTAAGCGCCTCAAGTTATCTCCAATTTTGAGGAAAACTCACCTGCTCGAAGCCCCACTGGTGGTAAATCCCGTACGCCCTCAATATCGAACTGAATGTCACAAAAATCCCGGTCTTCACCCTAAAATATTATATGTAATGATTAAACCTAAGTCTTCATTAATGAACTCAGTCTTCCTACCACTATACGTCATTAGAAAAGGTACAAAATAAATATAAAAAGAATGAATGAAAATCACAAAATATTAAATAAGTTAATTTTGTTATGGTAAATTCTGATTGGTTGGCATTTAACTCAAGATTTGTTTTAATCTCTTCCTAGTTGGTTATTGACCCGTGTACAACATATGTGGAAATATAGAAATCGTCTAATAAACACATAATTGTAAATGACAAGATAATTTGTAGTATATTTTTGGGGATGTCAACATGATTTATTACGTATGTGGCTTGAATACACAAATAAATGTAATGTAAAATCATAGAAACATGAAAAAAACCTATAAAAACATATATAATTCACAAATAAATGTTGTAATAAATATGACAAACACATAATATAGAACTTTAGGACTTACATAAGAAATTATATTGTCTAAATGATAACTAAAATTTATCATGTCAGAGCCCTTACGAAGCATCATGCTGAAAAATATGTATGTGTTTATATAAATTATAATGTAATTGGATTAGGCTAATTGGCTAAGTATTTATAATGGGCCCAAAAATGTTATTGATTGTACTGAGGAAGGTAAACTAATGTGGTGTTAATATCTGTAGAAAATAATATATTTCTAAAAATACATAACTTTAATAGGAATATCTAAGCAATATACTTTAAAAGTTTAATAGTTAGTATTCATCACATTCACTTAAAATTAGAGGTGGCAAATGGGTTAGCTTGGATCGAACGAGTCATGGGTCGAAACGGGTTAGTGTCAGATTGAGTTAGGGTCAGAACGGGGTCAATTAAAAAAGGTTTGTTTTGATTTGGGTCTATTCATGTTAGGGTCGAAACAGGTCAAAACGAATTTCAGTTTTTTTTTTTGAATAAGGATAACGACATAAACATTTTAGTCTTCTAGATTTTTGTTTTATATTTTGAGTTTTGATTTTTTTTTATTATTTGTTTTGAATTTTTTTATGAGGGTTTTCTATTAAGATCCAAAACCCTTTAAAACTTATTAAAAGGCAACTAAAAAAATCATAACTCAAAATATAAATCAAAAACAAAAAAGTAAAAATACTAAAATGTTTATTACGTTGTCCTTGATCCATAAAAAAAAGAAAAAACCTACCGAGAAATCGAACCGAAACTAAAAAAATCGACGAAAATTAAACAAAAAATCAAAACCGAACCAAATCAATCGAAATCAAAGAAATTGATCAAACGAAGCTAAAAAAATTGAAATCGAACATAAAAGAAACTGAAATAACGCATACAAACGAAACAAAAAACCAAAAACGAGTCCGGAATCGGCCAAAAATAAACCAAAACCCAACCCGTTCCGTGTGAAAAGTCGTGTTGGCTTAAAACATGTACCGAACCCGTTCCAATTTGAAACACGTTTTGTGCCGAAACCTGTCTCGTGCGAAAACCATTCTGATCCGAAACTAGCCACGTTTACTTTGGACACTAACCCACAACGACCAATTTATTTGATTTTATCAACCCATATTGACCCGAAAATAACAAGATGGAATTTTAAGTGACCCATTTAGTTAAAATCTCTAACTCAAACCAATCCATTAATTTTTAAAACAACCCAAATTGACCCGTTTGAAATGGTTGGGTCAAGATTGCCACCCTACTTAAAATAAACATAATAATTTAATTGGATTTAGGTTTGTGACATTATAACGTCTTATGATACACTTTTATTTATTACAAGCTAACAAAAATAACCAAAGTTGAATTTCGGCATTAAGTTTTAAAATGTATTAAAAATATGTTGTTAATCAACACTGAAAAATATGGTTACAACATATTCCATTACTTATTCTTGACTAATTATGTATGTTACATTTTGTATAATTGATGGTACATAAAAAATCAATTGTTATTTGACTATACATTATATATATATATATATATATATATATTAAAAACCCTTATTTACTACACTCACACAATTACTATTTATCAGTGTTCATATCTTCCTACATAATGTACAACTAATCATTGCATAAGTATTATATATGCATTTAAAAGGTAAACACTAAAGTATTTTTTCTTATAATTATATCACAATAATTTCAAATAATTAACTTTTTAGCCTTTAAACTTTTATCACAAACTTTGGTTTATTAGACTTTTGGCATAAATGTTTTTACACTTATATTTTTCTGAACCCCTCAACTTTAGTTTTGTATGTTTACTTTTTATTCCATTAACTTTGGTAATGAAACTTCTGCCACAAAATTTTTACCGTAACGAATCGATCCGATATCAACCGACTTCTCGACGCGTTCCCGTTGCAAAACGTGATAGCTTTCGAACATGTAACGCATTTAACCCGCTCCGCCGCAACATGCGGGGTAGAAATACTTGTTCACGTTTATAGTATATTGTATCATTTGATATAATCTTTAACTTGAAGCTGATAACATAACAAAATAAATTTAAATATACGTTATTGTATTAAGGTGATGTATAAGAATTTATACACCTTTTCGGCACTAAAATATTTTCAAATAAGCGTAATATCGGCAATTATATTAGAATAAGTAACCACTAATGTTTATAATTTTTACCTATAAGTAAATATAGCCCTAAAGAATAAAACGAGTTAATGTACGAAGAAAAATTGTGAAAACAAACGCAACACGCCCCATGGAGAATCAATACATGGCCATGTTTAAGTATTACGAGGAAAAGACAAAATTCAGGAAGTCATAACATGGTCATGTTAACCTTAACACACCATGTTTACAAGAACAAGAATATACAAAATAGAAGATTCTGAAGCTAAACATGGTCTTATTTTACCAAAACACACCCCATGTTGAAGTAGAAGAGAAAAACACAAATTTGGACTCTTTTAGACTCAACATGGTCGTGCCCAACTCAACACGGTCGTGTTCACTTCCCTGTTGTGCCATCTGCCGACGAGCAATTAAGACAATAAGACAAAAAAAGGTCAACACGGTCGTTCCCAAGTCAACACGACTATGTTTAAGTCAACACGCCCGTGTTCACCTCTGTTGTACGATCTGACAACGAGCATTGATTACAACATGACAAAAAGGTCACCATGATAGTGTTTTGTTAAACACAGTCGTTTTTTGGGCACCTGATCATCCTATAAATTGAATTTTCATCTTCCCCATTCAACACATCTTACAACCTCATTTACTCCACTTCAACCACATATTTTCACCACCATTAATAAGAAAATTATCCCATCCATTCAATACTTGAAGATTAAGGAGATTAAACTCTTGGAATAGGTCATTAGCATCAAAGATTAGTTATCCAAATTGGTTAGATTGTTTCCATTTGGTCATATTTGTATCTATTACTTTAATGATTAACATTATGTTTTTATTGGCTAAACTTTCATAGTATCATCTTGGTTTATAATGAACCTTAATTAAAGTTTAATAATGATAGTTAAAGATGTGATCGGTTTTTAATAAGTATTGGTTATGTTGCAATTATCACTTGATGAGGAATATTAAAATACTCTTAAAATATATCCCAAGTGCCAGGCTTAACGATAAGCCGAGAAACTGCTAGTCTTGTGAGGCCTTGGCGAACCTTAAAATAGACCCCAAGTTCCGAGCTTAATGATAAACCGGGAAGATGTCACTCTTGTTATGACTTGGTTAATAAATTATGAATCTTTAAGAGAGCCGCCAAGTTCCGAGATTGATGATAAGCCAAGGAATTGTCATTCTTGTAAGGGCTTGGTTGGGGGGAGGGGGGCGTAAATCCTAATATTGACATGGACCAAGTGGAATATTAGTATCAATTAATCATTTTAAAATGGGAACTATCAAAAATGTTTGTGGAAACCATTTGTTGATATTCATCCACTAAAATCGATTAATTGGTGCAACATAACCTATTTTAAACAACTCTTTGGTGGTTATTACATGAGTTTTATAATTGTTCAATAGTTGTGTGGGTTAATACTCAGTAATTCAAGGTTAATCCTTAACAACTTAACTAATCTTAATTGGTATTTTAAGTATGATACAAATGTTATTTTTAATAAAATATCAAGGGCAACTCACTTAGTAATTTAAGGGATTATCTTATCTTTAAAGTGAGTTATCTTTTAAAGATTTATCATAAACCACTTGTTTACATAGAATGATCTTTTAGTGGAGATCATGAAGTTATGCATATCTTTTTCTTTAATTATTATGGAATAACATGACTTAGGAATAAAGTTGTCACACCCCGACCAAAGGCGACAGAACATGCCGAGATGTAACGATTGCCCATAAGCACATGACACTTGTAACACGCGCCAAAATCTCATAAGTTTCAACTAAAAAAATATGAATAAATAAATAAATAAAAAGACCTTAAAAGCCAAGGTGTAAATATATGGTATGGTCGTTTTCAAAATCTACATAGTTCAACTAATATTCAAAATGTTAATACTTGAGCGTTTAAATGATAAAAGATCATATGAGTAGCGAGAGATATTTTAACCAATCATCAAAGAAACAATAAAATTTAGACGAAATAATAATACATATTATTTATAAACTATTATTATTAATAGTATGTAATATATCTATAATATATATAAACGAAGACATAAAAATCCCACGTGTCGCGATGTGGTCGCTCCCATTTTTTTTTGAAGTCACCAGATTTGCTTGATTTTTAAATGGAGGCTTCTCATGCATTTGACCTGAATTTATAGGTATGAGTCTTACCAAACTCAGATATTCCTTAAACGGGTTATAATATCTCATTAAATTAAAAATTATTCTCACCAAATTATTGATGTAAAAATTCTATAAAATAGGATATAATAAAAATTAATATCTTATTTATTTTAAATATATATATATATATATATATTATTTAAATTAAAAAACCAATTTGATAACAAAAAAAAAATAAACGGGTCTTAGGTCTCATCAAACCATAAGTATATTATTAACTTTCATAAATATTATTTATAATTAAAAAACCAACTTTATAGTAAAAAAATAAACGGGTCTTGGGTCTCATCAAAACTATATAGCTTTTAAACCGGGTTATAACATCTCATGTATTTGTGAAACAATTTATCATCAAACCATAAGTATATTATTAACTTTCAGTAAAAAAAATATAAATTCATAAAATAAATAAATATTATAACAAACAATATAAAACAATCCCCCATAATACAGGGGATAAAAAATATATATATATAGAGAGAGAGAGAGTTAAACTTATAATAACAAAACACAGTACATGTCGCAACATATCTATATTCATATTAGTTCAAATAAAAAGATATATTATAGTATATATAGAGTATATAAATGTTTTAAAATGATAAGTTGTGAAATATGGATTAAGTATGAACTTATGGCATGAGTACTTTACACCTCCTGTAATTAAAACTAAGCCACGTTGCATGTATGTTTCCACCATTGTATTAAATGTGAAAGCTGTTAGATTTACAAATGGCCACCAAAAATCAAACATTTATCCATTAATTATAGGCAATTACTTGCTTTCTATATATATACTCAATACTTTTAGCTCCAACAACAAAAGATACCAAACAAATTAGAAATTAGCAAGTGTGATGTAGTAGCATCCGGCCCAACAACTCGGCCCGACCTAAATGTTTATTTTTATTTATAAATAGGATTATTAAGTCTCTTGTTTAGTCAGTTGATTGTTTTTGAATTAAAGATTGTAAGCTTATAAGTTTGTTAACCGAATCATTCGGTTCGAATCGTTTAAATGAAATCATTATGTTCTTGAGCCATTTGATTGCTAGCCGAAACTGCATCAGTTGGTATCAGAGCTCATGGTTGTTCAAATGGCTCTACGTGAAGACGAAAGTTTTCTTGTTCGAAGAGTCGCCGACCGAGGCATCGACAAGAACATTGGCGATTCACGTACTTGTGGAGAAGATCGACGCCCTACCCGCAGAGTCGCTGACCCGAGGCAGCGGTGGAGTATGTTCTGACCCGCGGGATCTTACGAAGATCAAACGACTTCGACAACGAGTCCGCGATCTTGAAGAGATCGAACGGCTCCGAAAGCGAGTTCGTGATCTTGAAAGACAACAAGAGATAAAACGGCTTCGCCAACGAATCTGAGATCTTGAAGCATCGACATGGAAGGAAACGGAACCGGAATCACCCGTCAGGGACGACTTAACCGGGGATGAGGAGTATCCTTCTAATGGCGATTTTATCTATGATTCGCCACCCGTATTTGATGACTACGGGGACGAGGAAGAATGCACGGTGGTGGACGGTGGTATGGTTGGTAATGATGAACTCGTATAGGCGTTAAATATTACTGATGGTTTTTGTCTGGGCTCGGCTCGTTGTGAAGTGACTGAAACAAAAGGTTTGTGTGGAAAATCGCTAAGCCAGGAGATGACAAACTATGTGTGGATATCTGCGGTTATATTTGATGAGTTCTTAAAGGGTATCACTACCAACAGTGGTGGGGTTCGGGTGGATATCGGTGGTGATGCGCTGACTGCGGTGGCAACAAATTGGTTGGAGGTGTTGCCTTGTTTTTGGAAGTTCCGATCGTTATGTCGATGACATTCATGGAGGAGGTAACTGATAATTTTGGTTTAAGTTTTGAAATCCCATTATCTTCGTCCATAATTATGGAAAATTTTAGTGTTGCTAAAGATAAGGTTAACTTGTATTGTGAGTTAGTTGTTGATCCGATTTGTACGGAATTCAACATTGTTTTGCAAAATCAAAATATGGAAATAATTAGGGTTGCCGACGATGAGCATATTTTAGCCAGAATTATGAATAAATCTTCTTTTGGCAAACATTTAATATGGCAAGTTCAATTCAAGGGACCCACACAAAATGATGGAAATCATGATATTTCTCATAAGTTGGAGGTTTCAATTTGTATGGGTAATTGCTTGCTTATGCATGGCAAGTCATGTGGGTTACTTGCAAAAGCTCATGGTTGGCCAAGGTTTTATGAGGTTCCATTTGATCCGGGTGGTACCGGCCCAAAGCCAAGCGACACAACACACGAAGTTCAGGTTTATAGGTTGGTGATAATAATAATTCGAAATCGGGTTGAAGTTCCTTTCGATCCGGGTGGCTTTGATCCGAAAGCAAAACTCGAGGACGAGTTTTTTTAAAGACAGGGAGTATGATGCAGTAGCATCCGACCCAACAACTCGGCTCGACCCAAATGTTTATTTTTATTTATAAATAGGATTATTAAGTCTCTTGTTTAGTCAGTTGATTGTTTTTGAATTAAAGATTGTAAGCTTTTAAGCTTGTTAACCGAATCATTCGGTTCGAATCGTTTGAATGAAATCATTATATTCTTGAGCCATTTGATTGCTAGTCGAAACTGCATCAAAGTGAAAGAACATTTCGGAAGAAACACACAAAAAGAAACTTAGTGGTGAACCATAACAATGCGTTAATAGCATTAGCTGGTTAACCCGATCAAGAAAGTAAACGAGTGGGACGTAAGGGTCTTAAGCACGGGTTCTAAATAATCAAGTGAAACTTCGACACCATTACCTGGGGTCCGACTTTTCGTTTCCCGACACCCGACGTGCAATAGAAATGTCTCCAGTTCGTTTGTAAGCTTTATAACCGTATTAAGGTAGGGATTTCGCTTAAGTAATATTATTATATTGGCTTAGACCCTAGTCGAGTGTATAGCTTAAACTTTGATTGATTATAAGCTAAATATAACTCTTCATAAGTCAAGGATATAAACAAAATAATGTTTCTTATAACTAAGAAACATAAGGTTTACACACAAATAATGGAATTCATAATAGTGTTTCATTGTGATTAAGAAACATAAATAAGAAACATAAAGTTTTATATATGAGGGTTATGGTTAGATTGATATTTCTTGTTGAAAAAGAAAAACAAAAGACGTTTCTTCGTAACGAAGAAACGTAACATATATATGATAAATAAACAAAGGGACTAAAGGTCCAAATGTTTTATAAAAGCAAATGATGACAAGTTTAAAGCTATCAAAACCAGACTAAAGGACTATGGCCGAATTAAAAGACGATCCGGATATTTATATAAACCTATTTTATTATAGGTCAGTCATTCATTCATTCACAAAGGTTTTTCAAACGAGATCACCACATCATTCAGAACAGACAATCACAGGTGAATACGTTAAACCTTTTTCAGTCAAGATAAACGAGTTGTTTATCTTAAACAAAGTCAATTAAATAAAGATTTATGAGATTACGTGATCCCTATTAAAATTACAAGAGAAAATTAAAGCAACTCAGACCGAGTACACGTGTCTGGATCCAAACATAATTAATCTAGTCTATCAATCAAGGCTACGTGGCCGCAGACTAGAGATCATAATAAAAGTTCTCCAATGGGCGTCAGTTCCCAGAGAACCGTAATTGTGTGTGTATGGCAGTGGCACAATCCCAGAAATAAGAGACGTTTCTGCTGAGTGTGTTCAAGAAAACTATCTGTCAGTCAAAGAAAGATTTATTAAATGTTTTTAGAGTCAACGATTCACCAGCATACCGCTGACGTATTTTTCTAACATTTTAGGAAATAAAGTTAGTACAAGTAGCAAGGAATTAAAGACATTCAAGAATACATACGTTCGCAAGGTAGAGATGACTCAGTTTTAAATCATTAAAATATTTAAACAAAGTTTATAAAGTAAACACTTGGATATTTATTATCCGAGAAGTTTTCCAAAATAAATTAATATATTATTATAAATAAAGGTTTACAATTAAATTGTTGTTTCAAAAGTATATTAATATTTAATATAACTTAAAGACTTCCGCTAAACTCTTATATATTTACAAAACAGGTACCAACTATTGGTCACACGCCTAGGCCCTAAGTCGGGGTGTGACAACACTATTAAAGCGACAATATTTAACAAACTCATTTCATTTCACATAACATACTTGTTTCATAAGATAAACATAACAAAATATAGCAAATAAATATTGTTCATTTTTACTAATATCCTAAAGTCTTGATGACGTTTTCTCCAACTCCATAATCAACCAAGATGTAAACCTGTAACATTTCATAAAATAAAGTTTATCAATACAAAGGTTGGTGATCAATTCATAAGTTTGAGCATATAGATATATAGTAAGAAAGAGCCACAAAACTCGTATACGAAACAATAAATAAAAGCAATAATTTGGATAAAATCGCTAATAGAATTACGTAGCGACACCTAACTATAAGGGGATGCCAAATAGTCTAGGATTTTATAGTTATCGTTAATTGCATTACGTTAACGACACCTTGCTATAAGGGGATGCCAGATAGACTAGGATTTTATAGTTCCACCAACCAAAAGTGATAAACACATAGGCATATAATCATAGAACACCAAATCGGGCAATTATTCAAGTAAAGTATACAATAAAGTTTGTGGTTTAAGATTCAAGTATAAAACATTTAGTTGAATAAGTATGAAATGTCACCCCAAAAACAAAAGATGGAAAGCGGGGTATGAAAGTACTCACGTTCAAGTAATAAACTTGAAAAGTTGATAATTTGAAGATTTGCCGCAACGGCGGGTTTAACGAACAAGGCCTAAAGGAAAGAAGTATTGAATTTAGAAAAGGTTGTCTTGAAAGTCTTTAAGTAAAATAAATGTTGGAAAATGTAAGCAATTAAATTTTCAAGGTTTAAAATGTAACTATTTAAGAATTTATAATAATAACCCTTTAAAAATGTAAGTTTGCTCGAAACCGGGTTAAATTATATAACCTTAATATTTACTCAACCTATGTTAAGTAATAAGGTGGGTAAAATGCAAGAATGCAAGTCCCTTGGGAATAAAGATACTAAAACGAGTTTTAACGAGTGTTCGGGTTGTTGGTTCGGGTCTTTATAATTGGTCAAACCTAAAGTCAACTTTCCAAAATATTAAATGTTATGAGATAACTCACAAAAATACAATAATACTTAACCAAGTATGTAGATCTATTGTTTTAGAACTAACAACGTACGTTAAGCGAGTGTTCAGTTTTGTCGGTCCAAACTTTGTTATAAGATCAAGTTGGATCCAACATTTCCAAGTACTTAAGAAAATAATTAAAATCAGTTTGTAAACTATTTTTAAAGAAATATACAAGTCTTGGGTAGCTAAAAACACACTTGCGTGTCTTAAGCGAGTAAAAATTGGATTGGTTCGATTTCCATCTCACAATAAGTTCATAGATGGTTTTCACATGCCCATATACCCAAGAACTTGTATAATAATGTACAAATGAAAATATTAAGTTTTACAACCAAAAAGTTAACAATAAAGTCTTTAAACAAAGTTCGGTTTACGGTTTGGATCTAGTTTCGGGTCAAGACCGAGTTTAGAATCTACTAACCCAATACCATGGAACTCATAAAAATGGTTTTATAAACTGAGATCTAACATTAAACATGTTTATAGAAGTATTTAACAAAAGCTAGTCAGCAAAGTTCGGTTTACAGTTTAGAACTATTAACGGTTAAACCGAAGCATAGACCCTCAAACTCATAACCATGGAACTTGTAAATAAACTAAAATGAGCAGAAGTTAAGCATGAATAATATGTATAAACAAGTTATATAAGTACATATATATATAAGAATACGAAGTCCTCCATGAAACCTTGCCTTAAGAGGTCCGAAACTTCACCGACCGGAATCGGAGAAGTAACTACCAAAGGTAACAAGGGGGTGTATATTATATATATGTTGTACCACAAGCTTAAGTAACAAAACAAAAATTAAAGAATGATTCTTGATTGATTATAAAGAAACCTTTAAGAGATGAAGTTGTGTTCTTTGTTTGGGAGAGAAAAGATGAGAGGTGAACAAGGTGGAAATGAAAGAGATGAGCTTGTTTATATAGGAAAATAGTGAAGGGTTGGGTATAAGGATTCTTTTATGGTTTGCATGAAAATGGGTATGTTTAAATGGTCAAACAATGCATAATAAAACAAATATAAAAATCCAATATTTTATATATTTTAAATGAGAAAATCCAATATTTTATATATTTAAATTGTTCGGGTTACAAACGGGTCGGGTTTACATAACAAAAGTAACCCGAAATTGACGAATGTCACAAAAGTTTTATTCCCACATTTAATCAATATAGAAAACTTACATCACATGTCACACCCCAACCTACGACAGAAATGCCGGGAGCGAACTGATTGTTCACAGCTTTTCAAAGGTTACTATCATGCAACATTATTTAAAATGACAATTTCTATTAATTAAATTAAGTTTTCAAATAAATCAAATACAACAAATACATAATCCATAAACATACAACAATACAACTTATATCACAAATGATCTTGATTAATTATTCTCTAACTTAAATTCTTCACTAAGTGTTCACCAACCTGCATTAAATTTCTACGATAACCTTCATATGTGTATAAAATAGAATTTTGTCAACAACACATGTTGAGTAAGCAACACACCAGTTTAAATGTACATATAATATATATAAAAAAATAAGTTATTGCAACAAGTCATACGAGAATAACAAATGAACCAAATGAGTAAGTATAATTGAGATGTCGAGAAGCACAAAGGCTAACGACTGGCGTATGATCATACTATTATGAGATTATGCTGGACCTCTTCGAATGCGGAAGCATATAAAACAAGTAAGCACATAAACAAGTAAGGTATAAGTTGTTAACACATGAGACAATAGTTGCAGTGTTGAGTATAACTAACTATATATGAGAAGTATAATTTACGCATATGTCCCCAAAACGTGAAAAATAAGTAAAATAGGGGAATGTGGTACTCACCTTGATGATTAAGCAAGTTAAGTAAGAAAGCGGTAAACGAAACTCTTCGGGAATGATACCGACAAGAAGTCCTAAGTAACAATAATTGCAAGAAAATAAATATGGATTGAATACGAAGCTAAAATTAGATAGAGGTTCGGAAATTGATGGTCGAGTGTGTTCTAACAAAAGTTTAATATTACAAAGATTTATTATTATTTTATTAGTTTAAATGGTATATTTTAATTAACAAAATCCTTAAGTAATTATTTATAAAAATTTGGATAGTTTATATATCGAGATTTGTTTATTTCAATCTAAAAACACATTTAAGGCATTTATATATATTTTTTTATTATTAATAAAGATCTCTTTTAAATACTTGTTGCAAATCATAGATAATAGATAATAAATAATTAATAATAAGACTTATATAACATATGATTTTTATAAAATACTTGTAGCTATATCTTAATATATTAGTTAACAAGATTAAATTTAAATATATATTTTATATAAAACCCTTTAACAATTAAAATACATATACATATCAATCAATCATACCCAGTGAAATCCCACCAACAGCAAAGCTATAAGTAGGGTCTGGGGAGGGTGGGATGTAGGCACACCGTACCTCTATCCATATGGATAAAGAGGTGGTTTCCAGAGAGACCCTCAGCTCTATAATACATATGTCTGGGTCAATATATGGAAATCAAAGTCCAACAGTAAATGATAATAATAATAATAATAATAATATGGGAAGAAAACACCATTATTTTGTGTGACCAGAGTAAGGTAAATATATATATATATGGTTTTAACATCGGTTCGGTCTATGCTCGGTTAATATGTTCGTTTTAAAAAAATATAAACAAAATATTATTTACATTAATTTGTTTAAACCTTTTAGATCCATAAAACAAATAAAACAAAAATCAAGCCAAAGCTGCCATGGCCTGGACTCGAACCCGAGCCAGTGGCCAACACACGTTAACACCCACACACCCAGCCAACTGCGCTGGGTGTGTCAGTTGGTTAGAAACATAAACAAAAATTAAAATAGTATACTATTTAAATCCCTAATACTCAGGAACCTTAATTCCCGATCGTTCAAATCGTTAAGCTTTAGTTAAATTAACACTAGGGCCATTGCTCCTTGAATATAAACGAACTCGCTACATGACTTAATATTACCTCCAACGATGATAACAGGCGTGTTTAATTGATCGCTCAAGAGCCGGCCAAGCTACGATGGAGATTAGGCATCAAACGTTAACGATGGTGTAATTATTGATGGGGCTTTAGTTAGCGACGGGAAGAGAATGAGGTCTGCAGAGTTAAATGTTTTATGGTGATCGTTATAATGTATATTAATAAGTAGGGGTGTTCATCGGATCAGATAACGGATTATTCGGGTTATTCGGATTTGAAAATTTTTGGATCATATCCGAAATACAATCCGATCCGAATTAGGAATATTCATATCCAATCCGAATCTATCCAAATTCAATTCGGATCGGATTCGGATAATATCCGAATAATCCGAAATTATCCGAATCATCCGAAATAAACCTAAAAAATTTCCTATTTTTTTGTGCCTAACATTTAATAGTTTAGATACATAATAAACATACAAACCGGAAAATACGAATTACTCTTAACACAAATTTAAAATTTAAACTTCAAATAATAGTCTAATAAATATACCAAACTAGAAAATACCACTAAAAACATGTTTTTTATTCGGATTAAACGGATATCCGAATAATTCGAACAATCCCAATTTTTTAAAGTTCCATATCCGAATCCGAATTAGCTATTCGGATATTCGGATTGATCCGATCCGAATAAGAATTCGGATTGGTTTATTTGGGTTTCGATTTCGGTTCGGATTTTGGTTTTTTTCGGATTTCGGATTTCTTGAACACCCCTATTAATAAGTGGCTCATAGACGGATGCTTAATAGGCCAATACATATCGCATTTGATCTGGTTCCCTAATCAAATACGTCGGCAGAGTCGATTATGGTATGAGGATCGATACCCATGATTTAATTACCAATACTATTATGAGAATTATGGTTCAAGGAAATCGAACGGTCCGATTTGTGATGTGGGTCAGGTATGGGTACCTGGTTGGACCAGGTAGGGTTATAATATTATAATATATATGGCAGATTTACATATTGGTCCCTGAAGTATTGGGGTGGAGACAAGATAGGTTTAAAGTATAGTTTTTGGTTAAAAATGTATATATTTTTCAAAGTTAAACTATATATATTAAATAAATATAATAAACAAACAAAATTAATATAAAAATTACCAGATAAACGCGATATTTTACGGATAAAATTTTCTTAATCAAAAAGCCCGAGTTGTTACATCACATGTTTACTAATTTATTGTTAAACCAAGTTAAGAGGAGTTTGAACCAAGATGATACACTTTTATCCTTTATCTTCTATCTAAAAAAATACAAAAACCCAAAAATATTGTCTTTTAATTTATGTTTTTAAATTTCTCTTGAAAGCCTACTTATCAAACAAAATCACTATGATGCTTACTTCCGGTTAAAATACAACGGTTTAGTATTGTGTCCGTTGTTCGGTATTTGGTTCTTACCTATACTTTACTACATATACGATATGTACACTTGCCTATGTGTGTGTGGTTTACTTAAGATAATGATCATTTTTATAAATTTAAATTTAGCCACTGTGTGAACAAAACATTTGAAAAACTTAACACTTTTTCAATACCCACACATGTCGCATCATAAAGCGTTATAAATAAATTGTTACCATTCGAAATGCTACTTAGTGGTTTTCTTGACGTTGGCACTGCACTTTCAGAAAAAAAAACATTATTTTAGAACATTTGAAAGGTAAATAAAGAATATTAAAATGACTAACCGTTTGAATTACTCCTCTTATTGGAAGAGGTTGATTGAATAAATTACGCTTATTTGATTTTGAAAACATCTGTAATATAATATAACAAGGTTACCATATGAAAATGAGAAAGTCCATAAATGTTGACAAAAAAACGTATATGGCATGCTGTCTAATTTTGTTGATTTACAAAATGTAAAAATTAGAAAAACATAACAAAGAATATTAAGTTTAGTCACAATCGTGACTTATTTCTATTGGATGTTCATAATGTAATTGTAAAAATATAGAAATTATAAACATCGCACGGAAAACATAAATAACATACCTTAGTTTACTGGATACGAAGAATAACGGCTAACTTCAAACGACATAGAGGATTATAAAATCAATAATGTAAAAGTGTTTAACTTGCCAACATTGTGTGTTGAATGTATATAAACAAAACGTGTAGAGTTAATTAGTATTCAACTTTTCATAGGTAAATTAGGAAACCGGAAGATTGTTTGTAGAAATTGATCTATAAAAGGAATTCAGTTAATCTAAGAAATCCAATAAATAGGCCTATTATAATGTAGAAGTTACATTGGTTAATATGTGAATATTTTAGGTGGTTTGAATTTTTTGAAAAAGGAAATGCGTTTGTTAGTAGAAGACCATACTGTTTTTGCACCATAATTTTTGTTCTTGATATACAGTACAAAATTGAGTAAGGACACAACAAACTGCATTGAGTAATTATTTGAATATCTAACTCATTAATGTTAATCACGAAATATACAAACACAACTAATTATTTACGACAATCGTTACTTTAAAAATGTCTTGCCCACCAATATTGTGTATTGAATAAGAATATGTTGTCCTGAATAAGAATTAATAAAAAGTGTGTTATTAAATAGTATTAATCTCTTAATAGTCTAATTAGGAAACACCTAAATTAGTTTCTTTGAATCAGTTTTTATATGAATTTTACTAAATCGTGATATTATAATGGAAGGTGGTTTGTATTATAACAAGGGAAATGAGTCTATTATATTAGTATAACTAGATACATATTTTATACCTTATATTTATATAGACAATACCCAATTGATTAACAAATTCAAAAAATAAATTTATTAAGTATCTGAATATTTAAGGTTGTTTGAATGTTTTAAAAACATAAATTTGTTTCTTTCTCTAATTCCATACAATGTTTGTGCCTTAATTTTTGATACATAATAATCAATGTGAAAACCTTCCAAGATCTAGCCGCGTCGATACATCAATTAAACAATACGAACACACGAGATCTAAACGTTAAATACATACTTTATTGATAAATATGGAGGAATACATAATGGTGAATAATAATAACTTATGGAGAGAATAACTTAGATCTAGATCTCTCTCTATCTATGTACTAGCTCTCTCACTCAATTATGAACATAATCTACTTATTTATAGGCCAAAGCCCAATTCACAATAAATATACATTAAATACAAAGACTAGACAACCTATAACTTATTCGATCGCTACGGACACCAAAACCGTGCACTAACAGACACCCCATTTTCCGTAGCTATCGAATACTTTAATCTTGAATACTTTGACTGCAAATCACCAGTAACAAAACTGTGCACTAACATACACCCCCTTGACTAATGATTTTAGGGCTTGTGCAAAAAGACAATGTTTAAATCTTTTCAGCAAACCAACAACTTGTAGCCTCTCATATTCACCCCCTCAAAGTGAGCAACTCTTGGAGATCATCCCGATCATCCATTGGCGTATGATATGGTTCAATCTTTCAACAATCAGCAACAAGTCATCAGCTATCCATCAGCACCGATAAAGAAAACATATCTTTACATGTACCCTCGTCACACATCTTCATGAACAACTCGATCATTCAACATCTTTCACTTCGGTTTTCCCTCTCTTGATAACGTTTATCCCAATAACTCTTTGAAGCTCTTCCACATCTCATTCGCAAAGATGCACTAATGTTTGGGCATATGATTCAAAGTTCCAACCTCCATTAATAAACCCCAAATGATCACTTCAATCCAATGACAAGACTCGTATATTCTTCAATAAGATCAACTCGTTCGAGAATCGTCCCCCTCAACAGAAGTAATCCGCCGTATACTCGTAGCCAACATAGTCAGGATCAAAGTCCCTCAGAAAGAAGTAAACGAACAGACACTCGTATCCCACATAGTCAGGTTTCAATCTCAAACAAACCAATCAACAATCGAAGAACAATTGCAGTCTTGAACTCAGTCACACGTAGCTTTGCAAGCATGAATTACCACTCGAATTGCAGTAATTTTTCAAGAAACTTTGCAAACGTAGGAAAATGTAAGCTAAATAAACTCATATGAATGTTTTATCTCCACCTTATCTTGACAAATTCAACAAGGTCTTGAATAATCTTCAAAGTTCACAAACAAACTCCTCCTTAAATTACTCGCGGGCTCCCCATCGGCCAATTGAAACGCGCAAAAAGTCGGGCAGAAAATATATTACCAAAATTTGAGAGAAGAGTACCCAATGCATTAGGAACATTGTAACATCTTAAAATATTATAATGTTAAATAAAGAAAGTTACGTTTAGTGACTTCGCGTTATTAATTTATTTAATATCGAGTAAAGAACGGATCATGGACTTAGATTAATTAAGGTGGATTAAGTGGTAATGGGCTTTAGGTCCACGGGCTTCAAGAGGTATAAATATCCTCCTAAACCACCATAAAACCCTAAACCTTATTTCATTCCATCTTAATCTCTACACACTCAAAAACACACACATCTTTCACCTCACACGGCCGCGAGAGAGAGAGAACGGGAATCGAGTCCAAAATCAAGCCAACCATTATTAGACCTTCGATATACGAGCTAGATACGAGATAACCAAGCAAACCGCGACCACACCGAACGCGTAAAGGTATGCCTTTTACCTTAAAGTTTACGTTTTTAGGATCGGTTAGCTTTGAAACTTAAACATAAAGTAAATCGGGTCTAAACAAAACGTAAAGTAACAAACTTGATGTTGGAAATGAACTTGACAAACCTATGGCTATGTACGGCGACTTGTTATTAAACGTTTTAACCGAAAGCTCCAAACTTTATGTCTTTTCGGGCTAAGTTTTACCCGAACTAGGCCATGGGAATGATCGCGGAGTTAGTTAACGTAATATCCAAGAAATTCTCGATGAAATAAGGGTGATTTTGGTGATTAAGTTTGAACAGAGACGACAGCTGGGCAACTTCGCCTGCAAGCCATAACTTCGCCTTCATGCAAGTTCGCTTGCAAGCAAGTTCGCCTAGCTGATAACTTCGCCTAAGGCCAAGTTCGCCTAGCTGATAACTTCGCCTGGTGATAAGTTCGCCCATGATAACTTCGCCTGGTGACAAGTTCGCCTAACTGATAACTTCGCCTGACATATGTTCGCCTAGGGTTAACTTCGCCTGAGTTAAGTTCGCTGAATGCTTAACTTCGCTTAATGTTAAGTTCGCTTAACACTAAGTTCGCTTAACAGTAAGTTCGCTTAATGTTAAGTTCGCTTAATGATAAGTTCGCTGAAGTTAGCAAATTAGAAAATAAATTAAAAACCTAATGAGAAACGTGTTAAGACAGTTAATGGGAATAAAATTTTTCCAAGCTGACCTGGCAGCTCGACCCCAGCCAGGGGCTCTCCCCTTGGACCCTGCTAGGGGTTGCCGCCCCTAGACCCCGCTGCCAGGGGCGCTGCCCCCGGACCCCCGTTCGTTGTGGGTTATATAAAGATGGAAATACAACATGAGTAGTAGTAGTTAATTGATACATGTAAATATTATACAGTTAGCCGTGCACAGCTCAAGAATAGAATAACGATTAACGGAGAGCGTAACATGTAAGGCCCCGAACCCGGTGACCCTACTTTAGCGTCGGATTTACTCATAAACACAGTTCTTCAAATCAGAGTTTATTAAAAACTTTACGCGGAATATAAAACTTTCATAAAACATTACATATCAATTCATAATCATATCTTAAAACATTCCTCTTGTCTTTCAAAATCAAAACATAACTTATAAAACATATCAGATCTTCAGATACCAGGCTTTAGTCTTCTGCCATGTGTCCTCCACTCAAGCCAGCTGTCTCATCCTACTCACCTGCGTGCATACTAAAAGTCAGCTACGCTGAGTGAGTTCTAGTTAATCATACAATACCATACAATACCTTATTACATACATACGTACTTAACCTCATAACTTTCTTTCATACACACATAAGTACTCACACCTTCATTCTTACTTACATACTTTCTTTACATTCATAATCATACGTTTTAAAGAGCCTTTCGCCCTATAACCTCACAGATATTATAAGGGTCTGGTCCCTAACATCACAGATATTATAAGGGTCTGGTCCCTAACATCACAGATATTATGAGGGTCTGGTCCCTATCCTCACAGATATTGTAAGGGTCTGGTCCCTAACATCACAGATATTATAAGGGTCTGGTCCCTAACATCACAGATATTATAAGGGTCTGGTCCCTAACATCACAGATATTATAAGGGTCTGGTCCCTAACATCACAGATATTATAAGGGTCTGGTCCCTAACATCACAGATATTATAAGGGTCTGGTCCCTTGTTTTCGAATATTAGTAGGGTTCGATTCCCTCTTCGTTACCATACAACCATACAACCGTCCTTTCCTTCTTTTATTAACTTTATTACGTTCATACACATAAACATACATATCATACCTACCATATTTATAACGTTACAACCTGACAGTACGTGCAATATCCGAAGATCGTTCACGTACCATCAAGCAATCATTCATACATATCACATATATCACATATGACATACACTTATCACTTAGGATAAATGTATTAACAACACATCAAGTATGCACACAGCCCCGAAAACATAACAAGGAATGGGGCTAGAAACTCACCTGGACTCTGCTTCTTTCTTCTGATAGCTGTAAATCCCTTCTTTAACTGAGCTCGGCTGACTGAACAAGTTACACGTATCAATACTCGTCTGATCTAATCTGGTGGCCTAGTATTAGCTTACTTTAACTTATCGCTTTATAATTTATTTTCTAATCAAACTTGGCTTTAGGCGAAGTTAACCCTCGGGCGAACTTAGCTTCAGGCGAAGTTAAACCTTAGGCGAACTTGGCTTCAGGCGAAGTTAAACCTTAGGCGAACTTGGCTTCAGGCGAAGTTAAACCTTAGGCGAACTTGGCTTCAGGCGAAGTTAAACCTTAGGCGAACTTGGCTTCAGGCGAAGTTAAACCTTAGGCGAACTTGGCTTCAGGCGAAGTTATCCTTAGGCGAACTTGGCTTCAGGCGAAGTTATCCTTAGGCGAACTTGGCCGTAGGCGAAGTTATCCTTAGGCGAAGTTACGCTTGAAGGCGAAGTTACGCTTGAAGGCGAAGTTCATCAGGCGAACTTAATCTTGCAGGCGAAGTTATCGCGCTGCAGATCTGTTTGCCCATAAATCCTTCGTTTCTTAGCCAAATAACTCGATTTTGGTACCCACGGAATCGTATGATCGGCGCCTACAAATCCCAACCATCAAATCGGCCTAAAATCGACGTTTTAGGGGTCCGATTTGGGCAGTTTGGGTTTCGGGTCCGGTTAACCCATCCAATCCTAACCATTTTCAGTAATATTAGCTTTGTTGGATTTGTTCTTACCTTACCAACTCAGATCTATCAACAAAATCTCGGGTCTCGGCTTCGAATCTTGATCGGTTAGAATGTGTGTGTTTTGAGTGTGTGTGTATGTATGTGTTTAGGAGAGTGGGGGAAATATGAAAGATATTTTGGGATTTTGGGGGTATTTATATCTCTGAAATTCCATTCTCATTTAACCCATCTCAATTAATCCAAATCCATAACCAACGTCCATTACCCGACACTAGCCCGACCCATACCAACTCCTACTCTTTTATTTATTTCCTGATAACCCGAGTAAACTTTCCCTCTATTATTAAGTAATATAATTAATATTATCTTGAAATTTCGGGATGTTACAAGTCTCCCCTCCTTAAAGAGGTTTCGTCCCCGAAACCAAACTTATTCCCTATAAAAGGAAAACTTCTTATATTTACACGCTTTATTGAATCGCCTTCGTTTTCTATGTTACCCTTCTTACTTCCGGTTTTACAGTCATCGAATGGTGGTCATGTGTATTAGCTATTTAAGGTAGCTTGTCCATGAGGCCCTCGATGTACCAAGTCTCGTCTCATCCTTCTAAGGGTTTCGATTAGTACTTTTAACACTATTGTCTAAAACAACATTTCATCATAACATAAAAGGAAATCATTCAAGCTTGCTAAACAAACATAGGTTCAACTGTAACATAAAACACTCTTTAACTACTAAACATAAAACGGCTGTGACATACCACATATTCTTCTTAAAGGGACAACACAAACATCATCACTCAAGGAACTATTTAGTACAAGGATAGCAAGGCTAACAGGTAATAACAGTGGCCAGCTGTGACTAGCTGATCACGTTGCTTTCCGTGTCCTATACACTTCCCTTTATGAGTCTATTTGTGCTGGTTCTACTTAAGCAGTTAGTTAAATCAAACAATCAATTACTTCTATCCTTATCGTTCACGTATCTTTTCTTTCTCATTAACATATATCATTTAATCATACACCATACCTTTACTATTTTTTCTTGAGCGACACATGGCATTCTTGAACTGGCATCTTCTTTCTTTTCTTACTTAAATCCCATTCTCTGTTCGAGTCTAAGCATGTAGGATGCTTAAATCTCTCGAACTTATGCTCTGATACCAACTTGTAAGGCCCCGAACCCGGTGACCCTACTTTAGCGTCGGATTTACTCATAAACACAGTTCTTCAAATCAGAGTTTATTAAAAACTTTACGCGGAATATAAAACTTTCATAAAACATTACATATCAATTCATAATCATATCTTAAAACATTCCTCTTGTCTTTCAAAATCAAAACATAACTTATAAAACATATCAGATCTTCAGATGCCAGGCTTTAGTCTTCTGCCATGTGTCCTCCACTCAAGCCAGCTGTCTCATCCTACTCACCTGCGTGCATACTAAAAGTCAGCTACGCTGAGTGAGTTCTAGTTAATCATACAATACCATACAATACCTTATTACATACATACGTACTTAACCTCATAACTTTCTTTCATACACACATAAGTACTCACACCTTCATTCTTACTTACATACTTTCTTTACATTCATAATCATACGTTTTAAAGAGCCTTTCGCCCTATAACCTCACAGATATTATAAGGGTCTGGTCCCTAACATCACAGATATTATAAGGGTCTGGTCCCTAACATCACAGATATTATGAAGGTCTGGTCCCTATCCTCACAGATATTGTAAGGGTCTGGTCCCTAACATCACAGATATTATAAGGGTCTGGTCCCTAACATCACAGATATTATAAGGGTCTGGTCCCTAACATCACAGATATTATAAGGGTCTGGTCCCTAACATCACAGATATTATAAGGGTCTGGTCCCTAACATCACAGATATTATAAGGGTCTGGTCCCTAACATCACAGATATTATAAGGGTCTGGTCCCTAACATCACAGATATTATAAGGGTCTGGTCCCTAACATCACAGATATTATAAGGGTCTGGTCCCTTGTTTTCGAATATTAGTAGGGTTCGATTCCCTCTTCGTTACCATACAACCATACAACCGTCCTTTCCTTCTTTTATTAACTTTATTACGTTCATACACATAAACATACATATCATACCTACCATATTTATAACGTTACAACCTGACAGTACGTGCAATATCCGAAGATCGTTCACGTACCATCAAGCAATCATTCATACATATCACATATATCACATATGGCATACACTTATCACTTAGGATAAATGTATTAACAACACATCAAGTATGCACACAGCCCCGAAAACATAACAAGGAATGGGGCTAGAAACTCACCTGGACTCTGCTTCTTTCTTCTGATAGCTGTAAATCCCTTCTTTAACTGAGCTCGGCTGACTGAACAAGTTACACGTATCAATACTCGTCTGATCTAATCTGGTGGCCTAGTATTAGCTTACTTTAACTTATCGCTTTATAATTTATTTTCTAATCAAACTTGGCTTTAGGCGAAGTTAACCCTCGGGCGAACTTAGCTTCAGGCGAAGTTAAACCTTAGGCGAACTTGGCTTCAGGCGAAGTTAAACCTTAGGCGAACTTGGCTTCAGGCGAAGTTAAACCTTAGGCGAACTTGGCTTCAGGCGAAGTTAAACCTTAGGCGAACTTGGCTTCAGGCGAAGTTAAACCTTAGGCGAACTTGGCTTCAGGCGAAGTTATCCTTAGGCGAACTTGGCTTCAGGCGAAGTTATCCTTAGGCGAACTTGGCCGTAGGCGAAGTTATCCTTAGGCGAAGTTACGCTTGAAGGCGAAGTTACGCTTGAAGGCGAAGTTCATCAGGCGAACTTAATCTTGCAGGCGAAGTTATCGCGCTGCAGATCTGTTTGCCCATAAATCCTTCGTTTCTTAGCCAAATAACTCGATTTTGGTACCCACGGAATCGTATGATCGGCGCCTACAAATCCCAACCATCAAATCGGCCTAAAATCGACGTTTTAGGGGTCCGATTTGGGCAGTTTGGGTTTCGGGTCCGGTTAACCCATCCAATCCTAACCATTTTCAGTAATATTAGCTTTGTTGGATTTGTTCTTACCTTACCAACTCAGATCTATCAACAAAATCTCGGGTCTCGGCTTCGAATCTTGATCGGTTAGAATGTGTGTGTTTTGAGTGTGTGTGTATGTATGTGTTTAGGAGAGTGGGGGAAATATGAAAGATATTTTGGGATTTTGGGGGTATTTATATCTCTGAAATCCCATTCTCATTTAACCCATCTCAATTAATCCAAATCCATAACCAACGTCCATTACCCGACACTAGCCCGACCCATACCAACTCCTACTCTTTTATTTATTTCCTGATAACCCGAGTAAACTTTCCCTCTATTATTAAGTAATATAATTAATATTATCTTGAAATTTCGGGATGTTACATAACAGGATTCAGGTGAGTTTCTAGCCCCATTTATGTGTTATGTTTTCGGGGCTGTGTGCATACTCAATATGTTTGTTAATACGCTTATCTTAAGAGATAAGTGTATGCCTTATGTGAATAATGTGAAATGTATGAATGATTGCTTGATGGTACGTGAACGATCTTCGGATATTGCACGTACTGTCAGGTTGTAACGCTATGTATAAGGTAAGTATGATATGTATGCTTATGCCTATGAATGGGATAAAGTTAATAAAAGAAGGAAATGATGGTTGTATGGTTGTATGGTTACGAAGAGGGTACCGGGCCCTAATAATACTCGAGGTATGATGTATGGTTGTATGGTAACGAGGAGGGAATCGAACCCTACTAATATTCGAGAACTAGGGAACCGAACCCTACTAATATTCGAGGAAAGAGGGTACCGAGCCCTAATAATACTCGAGGAAGGAGGGTACCGAGCCCTAATAATACTCGAGGAAGGAGGGTACCGAGCCCTAATAATACTCGAGTAAAAAGAGTACCGAGCCCTAATAATACTCGAGGAATGTAGGGCGTAATGCTCTTTATAACGTAAGATATGAAAGCAAGTTAATACAAAAAGAAAGTATGAAAGTATGAAAGTATGAATGAAAGAATATAAGTTTATGTGTATTGTATAATGTATGATTAACTAGAACTCACTCAGCGTAGCTGACTTTTAGTATGCACGCAGGTGAGTAGGATGAGCCAGCTCGCTTGAGGAGACACGTGGCACTGAATAAGAGGCTGGCATCGGAAGACTCAAGACGTTTAAGTCTAATGTTTGTTTATTTTGAAAGACAAAATGATGTTTTAAGACAAGATGTGTTTTGTTATGAAATGTTTTATGAAAGCTTTTATATTCCGCGAATGTTTTAATTAACTCTGATATTTAGAACTGCGTTTATGAGTAAATCCAACACGAAAGTAGGGCTACCGGTAACGGGGCCTTACAAACATCCCAGAAAAATTTCGATTAAGAGAATTTTTTCCGATTTTGCCACCAAAAATTCATCGAAAATTATCGGAAAATAAATATTTTTCGCCAAAATTTTCAAGAATGATGTCTCACTTATGAGGAGTATCCAGGAAAAAATTCGTTCAAGTAAAATTTTCCCGCCAAATAATTTTTTTTTTAGTTTTCAAGTTTTTTTAATTCTTTTTATATGTTCATTCGCTTCTCAAAACATGGTTTCCATGGGATTCAAAGATAAAGCCCACATCACCCACTCTTTTCAAAACATGAGTTTTAGTTGATAAACTCTTCAAGCCGCAGTTGCATGGTCAAAACGAGCCTATTGACTAGCCACACCAACGTTCTCCTCCCTCCAGTAAATTCTCCAGAACTTAACGTATTTTTTTTTAACGAATGAACTCTCCATTCGTTATAAATATCCACCCCATTTGTTAACTTAGTTCGTGCTCTCCATTCTTAATTCGTTATAACAATCACACGAATGGCCTTCCATTCGTTAAGATATCCACTTCGTCGTACACATTAATGAATTACCTTAATTCGTTACCTTTAACTTAACGAATTACCTTAATTGGTTATCATTAATTTAACGAATTACCATGACGAATTAACTTAACGAATTGCCTTAATTCGTTATCTTTAATTTAACGAATTACCTTAATTCGTTAAATTTTACATTCGTTAAGTTTCCATAACGAATTGCTACAGTAACTTAACGAATCAGGTTGTTGGATCTGTAACAGATCACCGGAAAAGCGTGTTTTGCCGGAAAAAGTGGTTATCTCGCCGGAAAATCGTAGATCTGGCCGGATTCTGGAAATTTGAACTTCAACCATGGTAGATTCATCAAAACCACATAATTAACCACGAAAATCACACCGAAAGCTCAGAATTTCATTGCGATTCCAAATCTAACATCAATTTAACTTAACAAAGACCGAATCATCATAAACTGAATCAAACCATAACCATGCTCTTCCATGGCAGATCCTTCAATACACCATAACTTAACACCAAATTACACAGGAAGATTCGTATTACATCAACAAACACGAATCTACCATCAATTCCACCAATAACACACTAATTTACTCCAGATCTGACCAAAACCCGATGAACACTATTTTGACCAGAGTCATACCTTAATCGATGCACCGAGAGCAGCCGTCTGCTCTGATACCAAATGTGAAAACCTTCCAAGATCTAGCCACGTTGATACATCAATTAAACAATACGAATACACGAGATCTAAACGTTAAACACATACTTTATTGATAAATATGGATGAATACATAATGGTGAATAATAATAAGTTATCGAGATAATAACTTAGATCTAGATCTCTCTCTATCTATGTACTAGCTCTCTCACTCAATTATGAACATAATCTACCTATTTATAAGCCAAAGCACAATTCACAATAAATATACATTAAATACAAAGACTAGACAACCTATAACTTATTCGATCACTACGGACACCAAAATCGTGCACCAACAATCAATGTGATTGACTAACGACTAGAGCTGAGCAGGGTTCGGTTTGGTTTGCTTATTAGGCGAAACCCATATCGAAACCGAAGTAATCGGTTATTTGAATATACAAGCCGTTCGGTTTTCGGTTATTTTCGGTTTCGGTTCGGTTCGCTTATTAGGCGAAACCCATACCGAAATCTAACTAATCGGTTATTTGAATATACAAACGTTCGGTTTTCCGGTTATTTTCGGTTTCGGTTCGGTTCGCTTATTAGGCGAAACCCATACCGAAACCGAACTAATCGGTTATTTGAATATACAAACGTTCGGTTTTCCGGTTATATTCGGTTTCGGTTCAGTTATTTTCGGTTTTTTTTCAATTCCGTGTAGACATTGCGAAAAAAAAAATTAAAAATGAAAATGCATATTTTAAGCTTGTTTAAGAATGCATTAGAGTACCACATATATATTGAATTAAAAAAAAAACAAAATTAGACACGTGTTACAAAGTTAAAAATTCAACAAAGTTCTTAATTAAATAACATTATATGTGTAGTCACAATCTTCACTCATCATCTTATTTATTTTCAAAGTTTAGCCTATTCCACATCATCTTGATAATCTTTATTACCGTCAATCGGTTCAGTTAGGTTTTTCAAAAAAAACAAAAAATTAACCGTCGGTTGATGCTTGGGTTCGATTTTTTCAGTTAATTAGGTTTTGGTTCGGTTAATTCGGTTTTTGGCTCAGCCCTACTAACCACCCCATTAGTATGGATTTACTATTTTATTTATATCACAATCATTAACATTCATATACGAATTGAATTGTTACTTTTGAATGACATTATTTAATTACCAAGAAATTCGAGAAGCATTAGGCAATATGTAGTGGGCGCGAAGGGGCTAGAACAACCCCCCCCCCCCCCCCCCCGCGATTTTTGGGCGATAAGGGGCGGGGGCGGATTGTTAATGTCGCCTAAACTTGTGAGAAAATAATAATATTTTATTAATTTGACCGTTTGACAACGGTAAAAAATAAAAAAAAATTAATTAAAACAATATATTTATATATCTATATAAACATAAACCTTCTTCACCATTTCATATCCTTCTTCTCCATTTCACATCTATATAAACAAACACATTCTTCAAAAAATCTAACAAAATGAATCCTACAAACAACCCGAACCAACCGAAACCCGTGGAACTCACCGCTATCATGACAGAAATGATCAAAAAACACGAAAAGTGTTTCGAGGAATTCAACGATGCCATAAGAGAAACCAACAAACAACACGAAAAGATTGCCGCTATGTTGAAATTGCGGGAAATGAGTAAAGAATACGAATATCTCAAAGTGGCCGGGTTACACGAAGATGCCGCATTATTGTAACGACAACAAATTGAAAAAAATGCGCGAATATTATGGATATTAGTATTTTTTTAGTTATGTATTTTTTTAATTTTTAGTTATGTATTTTTTGTATTTCTTTTTAATTTTAATGCATTTTTATTTAATTATTTGAATAAATTGGTTTTTATTTAATTAGTTTAATTATAAAAAGAAAATAATAAAAAAAGACACTGTGGGCCCAACTTGTAGCCCCTAGTCCCTTACACTATTACACACAAAAACAAATTTTCACTCCTTGCTGACTGGGCGCCATGTGTCACAATTCGCCCCCCAATTGTAGCCCCTCCACTACACATAGCCTTAGTATGTATGTAAACTATAGTAATCTATACTATATAATAAATAAAAGTTTTCTTATGCCACATGTCATTCTCTTATGTATTATTATTTTTTCTTCCCGCCTCTGTCTCCTATTAATTATACTACCTTTTAAAAGTTATTTTTATATATTTTTTGTTTAATAAATTTTCTAATTGCTTTTACAAAACATATATTATATTTTTAAAAAACGTTTTATAAAACATTTTTATAAACTGAACATTTTCATTATTCAACGGGATCATTGTTAAAAACACGTGGATCTTAATTGAACCTGGTCTGCCTTCTTTTCACCTGTAACCGTAATATCTTTCTTTCTATCCATATTTTGTCGATCAAAACCTTAATAATTCTCCTTTACTGTACATTCTTCAACTAATCGAACATTTTCTTCTATTGATGATTTGTTCGTATTGTTTCGATTGTACCGTTTATGTTCTCATAATACTATTTTACTTTAGTTGCTACCATATTTTTAGTGTATTATCTAATGTTGTATCGAAAGAAGTATTTAGAGATTTATGATTTATTTTTAAGTTTGTGAATAGTAGTTATAATTAAATTTCAGACTTACTTAGTGTATTACTTAACTTTATTTATCAAAAGTTATTACTTACAAAATCTAAGTTGTACCACCTAATTATTATTATTATTATACTTCCTTCCTTCCTCTTCTTTTTTTCTTTACTTGCTTGTAATTCATTCATTCTACTTACACAGATCATGTTTTCGACCACGATTGCTCGAATTCTAGCGTTTACCAAGGACATTATCCATGCCGTTCTTCAAGGCTTCAATGGTAACTAACTAACCTTAATTTCTCTTTCATTTCAATCGATTTGAATATCGAATTTTCAAACTAATCGAATCGAATTTCTCAAATAATTTATTTTTTGTAGCCTGCATTTGTATTCACTTTCGATTAAAACTTCATTATATGATTCGTATTTGTATTATTTTTCCTATTCGAATTTCAAGTTCTCCCAAAGTAAACAAATACCAAAATTATAATTGTAACACCAGACATAAATTTGAAGTGGCCACAAATCACAATACGACATTATAAAAATTCAAAATAAAATACCAATAACATTCAACACAGGAAGTCGAGTACATCCACTCCACATTAAAAGTTCCAAGCTTAAACATTCTAAATAATGTACCAATAACATACACAAAATTACAAGTAATATTATATATTTACGTATACATAAAAATATAAATATATACACACATACCTTTGTATATTTAATTTGAATCTTGATTAATCGAATTGAATCAAATCGAACATCGAATTCTGAACACCCCTACTTCACTTACTTAATAATTCATTTGTTCCGGAGCGACCAGGTACTGCTTTTGCTTATGGACAGACAAGCAGTGGCAAAACTTTTACGATGAATGGATCACACAATGATCCAGGAATTATTCATCGCGCTGTCGAAGATATCTTTTCCAAAACAAACACGGTATCTATCAGATCAGATTACTTCTTCTTACCACTATTTTTAAGCCGCCGCCAAAGTATAACTATCAACATTTGCTTGCTTTGCAGTCCACTGATAGGGAGTTTCTCATTAGAGTCTCTTACATGGAGATATATAATGAAGAAATCAACGACCTTTTTGCTGTTGAGAATCAGAAGCTGCAGATTCATGAAAGTTTGGAGGTACTGGCACTCTATTTTATAATATATTACGTCACATTACGGTAGAAATGCTCTCCTTTTGCTGATGTATACTTGTTGCAGCGTGGTATATATGTTGCGGGCCTTAGGGAGGAGATTGTTAATAGTGCTGATCAAGTACTTAAACTCATTCAAATGGGGGAAAGTAGGTTTGACTATATTTTCAGATTTTTTATTTTATATGCTAGTTATTACAGTTAACCATATGAAACTGCTTGCTTCTTTCAGCCAATAGACACTTTGGTGAGACTAATATGAATGCACGAAGTAGTAGATCTCACACCATCTTTCGGATGGTATGTAGTTACTTTTGTCATTGTTGATGTTAGTGTCATTTAATTTAGTATGGTTTATAAGCCATTATATAATCTCAGGTGATTGAGAGCAAGGGGAAAGACTCAGGTTCTAATGAGTATTCAACTTTGGATGATGCCATCCGTGTTTCTGTCTTGGTTTGTAACCTTTTTATCTTATAGTTTATTTGGTAATGTAAATTATTATCGTATCCGTGTTTTGAGTTTTTCTTCTCTATCTGGGAACTAGAATTTGGTAGACTTAGCTGGGTCTGAACGGATTGCCAAAACTGGAGCTGGTGGAGTTCGATTGAAGGAGGGAAAGCACATCAACAAGAGTTTAATGATTCTTGGCAATGTCATCAACAAATTGAGTGATGGTGCAAAGCAAAGGTACATGTTTACGACTCTACGTCTAGTCTAGTTGTGTAACACCCCTATTTCCTGCAAGTAGTAACTTCTTAAAACAATAGATATATCGATATGTTTATCAATCCTCTGGTATTTGGCAATACTAAATAAACTGACCCAGAGGCCTATTTTTCTAGCTTATCACCCAAATTTAATTACATCCTTCTTTCGCATAAGTTGGTTTGTTTGTTTTTAAACGATACTACTTCACTTAATATAATTTTTACTTACTATTTCCTAGCACCTGAAGCAAATTTCATCTGATAGAACAGGTGCTATAAGTTGATAGCAAAATGATTACATTCTTTTTGCAGGGGACATATTCCTTACCGTGATAGCAAGCTGACCCGTATCCTTCAACCTGCACTTGGTGGCAATGCAAAAACATCAATTATTTGTACTGTGGCACCAGAGGAGGTATAGCGACATCATTTTCATTGTCATGTTTTCTTTCTTACACAATTGTGTACTACATGTTAATTTTTGTTGTTGTTTAAATGGTACATGTATATGTAGGTTCATATAGAGGAAACCAAGGGAACACTTCAGTTTGCTAGTAGAGCTAAACGTATCACCAACTGTGTTCAAGTAAACGAGGTTGGTCTTGTTCTTTATACCATTCTCTTTTGCGATAATTGTAGCATATGATATTGTAGCTTTTGTGTAGGCTGTCCTAAAGAGGCCATCATTTTGGTCTAAGTAGTAAAAAGTACACAGTGCACCCGCAAAGGGATGCCTGTTGCCTAGGCGCAAGGTGAAAAAAAGTGCACATCCGTGAAGAAAAGTGCAATAAGAAAAATTAATATATGATAGGCAAAGATTATGTTAAGATCTAATATTCAAGCAGGCAACTTTATTCAAAATGAGATAAAACAGCCCGATTCGAGAGGGGCAATGTCTCCAATTACAAAATACTTTTTGATGAAAAACTAGAATCAGAAATACACAAATAAGAAGCCTGCTTTTATTAACCCAAAACGTGTAACTACTGGCATAGGAACAACTCCTTACTCTTTTATCTTCCTGTTAATAAAGGCCATATTAATTGCTCCCCACTCTTCCAACTTACCACTAACTCCTTGACCAAATGGATCCAGTTTAAACCCAAAAACAGAATTCAGCTGGCCCGTATTGGCATTTGTGGCCCGTTTCCTTCTTCTCGAGTATACTTTAATCGGGCCTTTATCAGATTATTAATAATTCAATACTGTTTTACAAAGTAAAAGACCTAATATAGTTATTTTAAAACAAAGTCCAAAAAGTAATGACAAGGTGATCATTTTAAATGTGATTTTGATTCCACATTGCTTCATCATGTAAATAATTTTGGGAAGTGAGATGTCTAAACAAGGAAGCATAAGCTAGTTCAGACTTTGTTTAGGTTGGTACAGGCTTAGGCCTGCTTTTGGGTGGTTCAGACCTGGTTTTGGTGGGTTCAGACTTCAGACCCATTTTTGGCCAGATCAGTCCATTTTTTGATATTTTGATTATATATAGTTAAAAGGGGGTAGAAGATCTAGAGACACACATACATTTAGGGAGAGACAATCTTGCCGGTTAATTATTGCCCATGAAGTTTGATTGAGTAGTAAAGGTTTCGTTTTTTAAGTTTTTCTGTAGTTGATAAAATACACTGTAAGAGGAAACATATCCATCCTATCTGGGAAGTGTATACCTTGTTTCTATAAGAAAAGAAGTATATGCATCATACTAGTGTTTCTTGGTATTAGTATATTGATTTAAGATACTTATTGACTAACTGAACAATGCTGCTGTATGGCTTCAACAGTAACTGTATTTGCTCTTTATTCTTTTGTTATGTATTTCACTGTAATCTATGTACTTAAGACATTAGAAACACATATGGCCCAAGCATAATGCTCATTCTTCTTGTTTATTTTCAAAAATATGGAGTGAGACACTAGTCATACTTAGGGCTGCTCAAAAAGTTCGCGGCTCAGTCAAAGCCGGCTCAGCTCGAATTTAAACAAGCCGGCTCAACTCGATTTCTAAACGAGTTGAGCTCGAGCCAGGGTCGGCTTGGCTAGGCTCGTTGGCTCGTTTAGATTAAACCTTAAATTTTACTATCTATATATAATAATAGCCTACCAAGAAAAGAAAAATTATACATATATTATGCCACTCGATCATTAAAACATTATAAAAAATAACAAAATTATAACATATAACGTTATACATTCTCTAGTTTATAAATTTTATATAATATGTATGTTTAAGTTATATTTTTGTGTTTTATATATCAAAATTTGTACAAAAATAAATAAATTAATTAAAGGAGCTCGGATCCAGATCTAAACGAGCTGAGCTCGGGCTTGATTTTTCAGCTCGATGAAGAAAATGAGTTGAGCTCGAGCCAATTCGTTTAACTTCGAGCACACCCTGGCTCGGCTCAATTACAGCCCTCATACCGTGGTACTGAAGCATATATTGACCTTATCTTTTATTTATTTATGTTTTGTTGTCCATTGTTATTAAGGTTAAATGGTTTTTTATTCTCAATAGATTCTGACAGATGCTGCCTTGCTGAAGCGCCAAAAACTCGAAATAGAGGAATTACGCTTGAAACTTGAGGTGAGGTGTTTATTACATCTTGTTTTGAGGTTGTGCCACTGCCACCAAGGTTAGAACTTTAATGCAGTGTACTACTTTGATAGGGATCTCATGCGGGGGTTTTGGAACAAGAAATCTTGAAACTGAGAAATGATATGCTCAAGGTAAGTTTATTCAGTTTAGTCATCATCTTCTTTTATAGTTAACTCGATTGTTTATGTTTCCATTTATCAGTATGAACTAGAACGTGAAAAGCTTGCTATGGAATTGGAGGAGGAGAGGAAATCACATAGAGAAAGAATCTCAGCCCAGGTAAGACTTCATTAGTTATTATTGTTATGTTTCATCTATACCGCTGGCTGATAATTTAGATTGTTTGTAGGGTAGCGAATCCTTAACACAAGAAACCGTTGACACACAAGGAGATGCTTTTAGTACTCCTACTTTTAAACCAGCTCCACATGCATTTGTTGCTAAACGATCTTATAAATTGACACCACCTGAATATAGCCCTCTTCCATATGAATGTGGTGTTGTTGCTGATGAAGACACGTGGTTCAAGATGAACAATGGTTTCATACCTGATCTTGATTTACTTAGTATGACTCCTGCAAAACAAGATTCTGTAAGTTCCAACTTTTCATGTTTTCTCCTACTTGTTTTCTTAATGAAACGCGGGTTGCTTAACTAGTATCATCTTTGGCATTGTAACAAGCCTATTATTTATAATCATCAACACTAAAGCCAAATTCAGTTGAGTTAATATTTAGATAATCACTTATATTTTCTAATACAACCTATCACATGCTTTAGGATGTAATCACACTACTATATAAAATGAATGATGTTAAACTATGTTGCCAATATGCATTTTATATAAAACCGCACACGCATAATTTTTACAGGATTGTCAAGTTGGCAATTACAAAGAATTTCAGAATCTTCAAAGACAAGTGCAGGAAGCTAATAGTGAAAAAACTGAATTTGAGGTTAGTTTGTTTCTCTATCACGTGATTTTCTACATCAAATCTTATCGAGAAGGATATCTAAACTTATTTTGTTTCAAATCGCACTACAGAAAAAGTATAAAGAACAGTTACAGTTGAACAACCAACTTGTGGAGGAGATATCGAAACTTAAGAGAGAAGCTGAGGAAATTCCTAATAGGTTGAGGGAGTCTTGCAAAGCCGTAAACGAGGAAATATCTTCTACTTTTCAGGTACCATGCATACACATTGCAAAGCCACAAATGAGGTGAAATTGACATGCATAATGAATCTTGTTGACTTGAACAGAGTTTGGTAGCGGATGACAAATCCACGGCTGCAAAATTGTTTTCTAGAACAAGTGAATTTGTGACGTTTCTCATGTCAACGTTTGAAGCAAATATGTTTAAGAATGAAGGAAATGAAAGCAGTTCTAGAAAAGATGAACAAGGAAGCAACAAAGACAAGGTAGATGCCTGGACAAAACTATCAACAAGTTACTACATGCGCATTTTGATATTTTTCATCATCTTAATCTTGAGTCTGTTGTCTACCCTGCATTTTAGTCAGGTATAATAGGAGGTTAGTGTTCAAACTTTATTGATTGTTAGTATATCTTTTATACATAGAATAGCTTTTAGGAGAAAACTAGATTGGGCATCATGGAGTGGAAAGGCAAAAGTAAGCATATATTTTTTTTTCAAGTTTTTATAATATTTGTTCAAGCACTTCCCATGATAAGGTACTCATTAGTTAGACCAATTCAGTATCCCTTACTTGCATGCATGATTGTCTTTTCACTTTTATTTTGGTTCTAAGAATATTCAAACGTGAATTTAGGACCGCCCACAAGTTGTTTCTTGGAAGACGGAACTAAGTAGTGAAATTGAATTGATCAAGGAAATGTACAAGAACATGGAACAAGAGTTAGATACTAATAACCGCCTTCTCAAAGCTTCTAAAGAAAGAGTTGATGGCCTTGAAAGGGAGTCTCAGCTTTTGTTAGCAGAAAGAGATGAGCTGCTTCTAACCGTATCTGATTCATCGAAAAGACTCGCATCACTGAGTCAGCAAAATGAAAAGATTTTGCAGGATCTGTCCTGTGAAATTCAGAAGAGGAAACGTCTGGAGGAAGAAATCAAACAGTTTAGTATTGCTTTTGCTTCTCGCCAAAGGTCACTCATCTCATTCCATTGCGACTTTCAATCTAAACTAGAAGATCATTTGAAAGCTCAAAGTCTACCCAAGTCTTTTGATTTCTCTTCTTGATACCGTAAAATATACCTTGTATGCTTCTATAACTACTTTGTTCTTTTATCTCGTGTATTTAAAGATTTATGTGGTTTGTGCTCATTCATTATGTCCAAATGGTAGAATACTACAACATTTTAAGGTTTCCACTCTGGTGTCAAAATGACTGACACTAAGATGTTTCCACTCGCTTGCTTATTTAGCACAATAACTAGTGATTAATTAACACTTTGGCATCATAGAAAAGTTAGAATTCCTAAGTTATTTTAAGTTACAAAACAGAAACACTAATCATAGAATGAATGTTTAACTACAACCTATACTGCTTACTCAGCAAACAAAATTGTGAGAACAAATACGACGCTACCAGAACTCATGTGCCGCATATCTAATAAATCGAACCACTACTAAAGTAAAGTCGTATTATACCACACCACAAGAATCTTAAGAGTGACCAAAAAACTGATGTGTCTCATTTAAAGGTTTTTAGATGCTTAACATATGCTCATGTTGGGTAAACTTTACAATCCTCAAACCATCTAACCAAGAAATTTATAATCAGCCATAACACATTATTTGATGAAATGCAAGTTGGAGCACTCAAACTAAGTCCTCGGGAACTCATTGTATACTATTATTTAAATAATCATAATACTCAAATATAATTAGTATTTAAAGCAGGCCGGGTTAAATTGCACTCTTACAAACTCGCCGTGAAGCGCGGTACACCCACTAGTATATTCTAACATGGAGAATGAAAGAAATAATCAACCAAGTTTAATGAGTGGGCCTCACTATAAATCAAATTGGAGTTGGGCTAGCCATTGCAAATTAAAAATAAAGGCTAAGAAGGCCCATGAGGGCTGGTAATGGCCTTACAGAGTTATGGGAATTAAAATTTAAAAGGAACAGTCGGCACTCGGCAGTCCTGGGGCTTTTTGGTATCGGGTTCGAGGAAAACAACACGTTCGTTTCATAAAATTCATAGGAATTTAAAGAAATTGGAATTTAAATCCCGCGACATGACGTGTTCGATTTGACAAGAGATGGAATAAGAATTTAGGTGAATTCCAATGAAATACCATATTGAGTGGAATTCGTAAATCTTTCCGACTTTAAAAAAAAGTTGATAAAAACCGATGAAATGTTTTAGACGTATCCCATCCCCCCAGCCCTCCCCAAATTTTTTTTTTGCTTGTTTATTCTTTTTTTTACCAAAACAAATACGGAGTAATATATCTTTTGAGTTGAGAATGAGGGGCCCACTCCCATCCAAAAAAAAGTAATTTTTTTCTTTCATTTTTTTAATTAAGAAAAAAACGATTTCATACAATATTAGCTAAAGATAACACAATCACACAAAGAAAAGGCAACACTCAAAGTCCCACCAGAAAAGTAAATTAACCGACCAACATAAAATTTAGAAGGGCATACACATAATCAAAGCAAAAGCAAATAACATGAACTAAATTCTGACAAAAAATTACCTGCGATGTCATAAAAGATTGTTGCCATCGATCTTATAATAAATTATGAACACACTCTAATCTACGGCGGAAATGTCAGGGCGTGAACTGATTTTTCACAGCTCGGAATGTACTATCATGAAATTTTAAAGCGACAATATCTAATTAATTTATTTATTATCAAGCAACATTTAAATACAACAAAAATAAAGAAAATTACAAATACAAAACCAACTATTATTATATATGTTTATTATCCTAAAGTTATCTTCACGTGAGTAGACCACCATCCAATCTATAACCTGCAAATGCGTACAAAATATATATTTGTCAATAATACATGTTGAGTGAGTAGATCACCAGTTTTGACACAAACAAAAATGGTAATATATAATGATATAAATGAATGAATAAAAATAGGCAGAACTGTTATATGTGTGTATAAACAACGAAATCGTTAAGCAAGTAATGAGTGTCGGTGAAACCATTGCCAATGCGATCGGGCTCCAGCCACTACGACGGTTGTATGATCATACTATAATGAGATTATGTTGGACCTCTCTGAATGCGATTCAAGTAAGCAAATAAACAAATAGCAAGTAACAGGCAGTCATTCAATTGATACACAACACAAAGATCACAGTTTGCGTTTGAGAAATAATAAGATAAATAATTTGATAAATGGTACGCAAGTGATTATTTTGTAAGTAAAATAATTGTAGTACTTGATTCCTCTTTCATAAATTACAGTACTCATAAACATAATTACACTACTAACACAGATAATTACATCAAATTCGTTGCTTGTTTCAACTAAAGTAATTATATTGTAAGTAAAATAATTGTAGTACTTGATTCCTCTTCCATAAATTACACTATTTGTTTCAACTAGAGTAATTATATTGTAGGTAGAGTAAATATTGAATCTTCTTCTTCATATATTCACGGCCATTTTCTTCTATTGGAAAATTCAATTAGCTTCAATTGATGTACTACTTCGATTCCCAGATTGACCAATAAATGATTCGCAAAAAAAATTCAATTTTATCCATAAAATTGTAACCTAGAATGAACGAGGGTAATACGAAACAACGATTGACGAGGTCTGGTGGCCAGAATCTGGCGGATGCGGACCGTGACGGAATTGATAAGCAATTGACGGTGGGAAGTTGAGGCATATGTGTGGTGGTCGGAGGATCAATTGAATTAAGCGGAGGCGGTTGGCATGGTGGGGAACTACGAAGTTGTTGGCCATCATCATTTATTTTGGGATTCCTTAACTTCGTACGTTTAACACGTATTTTTTATTTGTATTTGATCTTTACCCATTAAAAATTTATATAATTAAAAATATATATATAATTAGCTTTTGATCCCGTGTCACACACGGGATGATGCAAATTATAAATTACAAGTAAACAAATAATTGCAAAACGTTTATGAAAAAATGTTTTGCATCTATGTTTGTATATACTATGTGTACATAAATTAATTTTATTTATATCAAAAATGATTTTTATTAAATGAACTTAATAACAAAATGCACGTGCAAAAATGTACCCGAGAACACTCTTTTATTGAAAAATTCATTTTCAGAGTCATATATGTATCATTGAAAAAATTTTGGTTATGAACCAATTTCGGAAATAAGACTTCTCATACGATAGTAGTTCTAACCACTCAGCCTAAATACAGAATGAGCGTTACCTTTATTGATATATTTATCAATTTACTACCCATTGAATGAAATGAGATCATTAAATTGTAACGGCAGATGTGCTTCAGACTATGTTTTTGTAAGTTATACCATGAAAAAGATTTTGATAAGTTATAAAAACAACATGTTAACCTATTTAATTTTGTGAAAATTTTGCTTCATTTGAGCATAGTTTTGCATGACATGATTCTCATACACAGTTCTGATCGCAATTGAAGGAAAAGTTAACGCTAACACAAATATTTCAAATTTGATAAAAGTTAGAAACATTAATAGGCGTGAGGGTGGTATGTCGAAAATATTCACAATCTTTTCATAAATTTTAATAGTCGATAGGAAAATAGTCAATTTGCCAAATCACGAACCTTTGGATTATTTCCAAAAATGTCATTGAAAATAAATTTGAAACCCGAATCATGTTTAAATGTAACATCCAAAATATTATAATGTTCAATAAAGAAAGTTACGTTTAGTGATTTCGCGTTATTAATTAATTAATATCGAGTAAAGAACGAATCATGGACTTAGATTAATTAAGGTGGATTAAGTGGTAATGGGCTTTAAGTCCATGGGCTTCAAGAGGTATAAATACCCTCTTAAACCATCCTAAAACCCTAAATCCTCATTCTTACCATCTTATTATCTAACACACTCATAACACACACACACACACCCTACACCACCTTACGGCCGAGAGAGAAAGAGGGAAAGAGAGGTCGAGCGAACATTCGTTTTGGTGGATCTTGACTATTCGAGCCATACACGAGATTTATAGTTCATAAACAAGCTAGCCTAGGCCAAACGAAACGTAAAGGTATGATTTCGATCTTAAAGTTTATGTTTTTATAGACGGTTAGCCTTGAAACTTGAGTCTAGAATAGATCGGGTATGAATGAAACGTAAAGTTGTAAACTTGATGTTAGAGATGAACTTAATGAACTTACGGCTGCTATGGCTCGTTAGAAATAAACCTTTAAACCTAGTATTGAACGTTTTAATCTAAAGGTCCAAGCTTTACGCACTTTCGGGTCGTGTTTTACCCAAAAACGGCTAAAGGAATGTTTGCGAGAATTATTAACATCTTATCGATATATTACACCTTGAAAACCGACTGATTACAGAGTTTTTGGGACGAGCCGTAGCTGCTGCTGGGTAACTTCGCCCACAGCAAGTTCGCCCAGCAAGTTCGCTAAGCATACAAGTTCGCCTACTGTGAACTTCGCCTGGTATAAGTTCGCTAAGCATGCAAGTTCGCCTACTGTGAACTTCGCCTAGTATAAGTTCGCCAAAGCCAAGTTCGCCGAACACTAACGTCGCCGAATGTTAAGTTCGCGGAATATTAAGTTCGCCAAAAGTTAAGTTCGTTTAGAAAATAAATTAAAATCCTAGTGAAAAATGTGTTAAGACAGTTAATGTAAATAAAATTTTTCCAAGCTGACCTGGCAGCTCGACCCCAGCCAGGGGCTCTGCCCCTTGGACCCTGCTAGGGGCTGCCGCCCCTAGAACCCCGCTGCCAGGGGCGCTGCCCCCGGACCCCCGTTCGTTGTGGGATTACAATAGACTAGAAGCACGATATGGGTAGTGATAGTTAATTAATACATGTAATTATAATACAGTTAGTCGTGCACAGCTCAGGAAAGGGATAACGATTAACGGTGAACGCAACAGGATCCAGGTGAGTTCTAGCCCCATTTATGTGTTATGTTTTCGGGGCTGTGTGCATACTCAATATGTTTGTTAATACGCTTATCCTAAGAGATAAGTGTATGCCTTATGTGAATAATGTGAAATGTATGAATGATTGCTTGATGGTACGTGAACGATCTTCGGATATTTCACGTACTGTCAGGTTGTAACGCTATGTATAAGGTAAGTATGATATGTATGCTTATGTGTATGAACGTGATAAAGTTAATAAAAGAAGGAAAGGATGGTTGTATGGTTACGAAAAGGGTACCAATCCCTAATAATACTCGAGGTATGATGTATGGTTGTATGGTAACGAAGAGGGAATCAAACCCTACTAATATTCGAGAACTAGGGAACCGAGCCCTAATAATACTCGAGGAAGGAGGGTACCGAGCCCTAATAATACTCGAGGAAGGAGGGTACCGAGCTCTAATAATACTCGAGGAATGTAGGGCGTAATGCTCTTTATAACGTAAGATATAAAAGTAAGTTAGTATAAAAGAAAGTATGAAAGTATGAATAAAAGAATATAAGTTTGTGTGTATTGTATAATGTATGATTAACTAGAACTCACTCAGCGTAGCTGACTTTTAGTATGCACGCAGATGAGTAGGATGAGGCAGCTCGCTTGAGGAGACACGTGGCATTGAATAAGATGCTGGCATCAGAAGGCTCAAGACGTGATATGTTTTAATTACCTTGTTTTTGAAAGACAAGTTTTAGATTGTTACGAAATGTTTTATTAAAGTTTTTAATGTTCCGCGAATGTTTTAATTAACTCTGATATTTAGAACTGCGTTTATGAGTAAATCAAACACGAAAGTAGGGCTACCGGTAACGGGGCCTTACATTAAAAGTCTAACTTTCATCCGTTTGACATTTTCAAGTCAACACTTTGAACCAGTAACAAATTTGACGATAAATCTATTTGCATTCTCAAACTTTTAAAAATACTCAGATTTCCCATTTTTGACTCGTAAAAATTTTGACCCAGTTGTAGTTAACTTGCACAAAACATTCTATTACCAACATTTGACCCATAAAAATCAAATTTAACTTCCACAAAAAATCCGAAACAATCCTTGATAAAGAAAACTAAGAAATTAAATATGATAAACTTTGTTTTGTCTAAAAGTGATTGGTATATACTATCATTACATTTATAAAATTGATAAACTTTGTTATGCCTTACATTTAACATATATATAGTTTAATAAATTAACCGAAAAAATAAATCGAAAGATTTAAAGCATATATTTATAATTTATAAATTTATATGACAGTTTACAATAATAATAATAATAATAGATAATTAGATTGATTTTAAAAGGCTTGATCGAATTTAAGCATATATTTATAATTTAGTGATTAAAAAAATCACTTCGTAAAATGAAATCATATTCGAGTTTGTTTTTCTTTACAATCTTCTACAATATACATAGTACAATATGTTAATGATAACATTTGAAAATATATTTTTTTTCAATCTTTGACAAACATGGTTTTTTGTTGATTTTTGGATTTCACCAAGTATTTTAGATTATATATAGTAAAATAATATGTTAATATTTATTTTTATAAAAATGTATAGATATAATATAAATAGAGTGTATAAGAAAAGTGAATAATTATTGATCTATTACATATATTATAGTTAGTTAAAATCTTAATTTTGAAGAAAAAATAATTGTGAGAATTAACAAAAAGATGAAAATTGTCCATAACTATTTTAATTTAGTAGAATAGAGAGATTTAATTAGAGTTATAATATTGTCGTTCTAATAAAACTATATATTCAATTATCTCCTTTCCTTTATTACAATACGTCTGCATGATATCACTTTACACTTGATTTGCTAGAAATATATTACTTTACACTTGATTAGCTAGACTTTTTTTTTACAACAAATTTATGTTACCTACAATATTTATTTTCACGTCTATTGATTTAGGAGTAGCAATATTCGGAGACATAACATGTACCTAGAACTTAATGATGAAGCTAACTCAAGATCAAGAATCGAATCGTGCGTCTCATGTCTGCCAGTGGAACCAAAAAAGTAGATCAGAATCTCCAACCCACCACAAAAAACGAATAAGTTTAAACCTTAAAAGATATCTTAGCTTAAAAACTAAGTTACACAACCCACTCTATAACCTCAACCACAACACCATCATCCATAATTCAATGGCGTACTTGAAAAATATCAAAAAGCTTCTAGCTGCTAAAAAGGTTCTAAGATTGTTCACCTCCAAGCTCCGCCTACACAAGCTCCAAAGGTCCAAAACCACTAGTCGAAAAATCAAGAAACGTCCCACGAACAAAGGCGCGGGCAGCTGGCTCTCCTTGTCGTTTCAATCCAAGTTTAAACGAAAACGAAAGGATGTTCATAGATATCCTAGAAAGAAAACAAAGCCGGTTTATGTTGATCAGCTGTTTTTGGACAAGAAGCCGATGGTGGAGTATCCGGTGGTGGAGAGAATAAGGGAAAACACGGTGGAAGGGACGAGTGGCAAGGGTGGTGGTGTGGCGGATGAAATGTGGGAGTCGTTGGTGATGGGGTCGTCACAAATGGATAGGATTAACGAAAGGGCGGAGGAGTTTATTTCTAGGTTCCGAGCTGATCTCCTGGTTCAGGAAATAATGGATCGGAGATTGTAACGGTTCGAGCTTGTTGGTTTTGTATGTTGTATTTTTTTTTTTTTTTTTATTTCGTGTTTCTAAGGTTTGAAAAGTAAAAGTCAGTTGTAAAGCGACTTAATGATGTATATACATGTTGATATGCATTAAAATAATCTGTAGCTTACTACTACAAAACTGTCTGTCACTAATAAAAATTAATATGATCGATGTTAGTGATTACCGACGTAGCATATAAAATAAATTTTATAAATGTGATGATTGTGCTTTTTGCTCATAGCGAGCATGTCCTTTTTGGCTCCTTTTCGCTCTAATCGAATGGATAATTGCAAGCCTGGTCGGATTGCTTTCTCGATAGTGATAGTGTCCTTCGAAAATCGATGGTGTGTATAGTTCGTTTGGTCCATGGATCAATGGTGCAAATCGGTAGCACTTCAGAAGCCGAATGTGTTTTTCATGAATAAAATTAAATAATATCTATCGAAAAGTGTACACTTACACCATTGTAATTGATGGTTTGTGTAGAATTGGTCAAATAATATGCGTACAAGAGGTGCTTGTTGAAATGCTTGACCAAGTGAATAAAGAGAGTGTGTAGACAGAGGATTTAATATTTTATTTATTTGTTAGCAAGGACGTATAGGTCACTTCATACTAGTTCATAACATAACATAATTAATGGTGTTGGTGAGTTGGATCAAAATTACAAGATAATAATAAATCACAATGGAGAAGAACATTTTAAATGAAAATGATAAAAGTGAACAAACAATATGGACAGAAATGATAATTTACTTTACAAATTAATCATCTTTAAATTGAGCATAATATTGCTATATAATTTTTTTACAAAAATGATTTTTTTAAAGCAACGACTTGATATGCGTATAATTTATGTAATTATTTACATGTTTTGAGTAATCATTCATATATGTTGCATAATGATATAAATGTATCAATTACGGATGCTGAATTTTTAAAATAAATCTCAATTTTTATTGTTTATATCAAGGTACTTTTATCAGATCGAATTACCGATATGCTTTAGTTAGATTAGGTGAGTCATTGAAAAAGCTCTTGAGATGATTTGCTTCGATTTCTATTGGTATAGAAGATCATATCAACCGTGTTGATATGAAGTGATTTCTAATGTGTTATCGTGATTTGAGGTGACTTCAATTTAATATTTTTTCATAATTATTAAAATTATTGGTAGAGGCATTTGTCACTCAGATAGAAGGTCCAAGACTTAAACTTAAGCAAAGACGCAGTTTAGTATTATTGGTGTAAAATAGGAGTGGTGAAACATTTGTTGTTAAAAAAAGTTCAGATTTAAGTGTAATAATAACAACTATGTAGCCTTAAAATTCAAAATCAGCCACACAATTTTCATTTTAATTACAAAAAATCTATTAAGTTTTAGAAAGAAAAACATAACATATATGAGGGTTGTAATGTCTCATAAATATATGAGATGATTGTCTTTTAGGGGTGTGTATTAGTTAGTTTGGGGTTAAAACCGAACAAAAAAAAGAGCTGAAAATTCAGTTTTTGAGTTTTCAAAAACCTTTTGCTTTGATTGTTTCGGTTTTGGTTTTAGATTTGTGTTTGGTTCCATTTTTTTGTTGTACAAATATGATGTGCGAAATTATATATATATAAATAAACACAAATCGCAACTAAGTTTTAAAAAAAAACAAACAACCTATCATAGTCCACACAAACGGCAAGTGTACCGGTCGCGTATAGCAAAGATGAGGAAAGTCCGGATATCGAACTCGAAGACACGTGAGAACGGCTCAAATAATAAACCCTAATCCAAGTCATACCCTAATAATATTTGTAATTGATTTTTTTTTTATTTTTTTTAATTAATTTAAAACTAACTTACTTAACTTAAAGAAACTAACAAGAAAACTTAACTGCACTAAACGAGGTTTTAACAAATGTGGAGAAACGACTACCTAGGCAAGAGTCCTATTGACGGTTCAACGGCTAACGGAATTAACTAATCACACGACACCGGGATCTTAAAATAATTAACTAAGACTTATTAAATTTCGCTAGATTACTTCTCGGTCTCACCAACTAACCCTCACAAATCTAAGAAGATTGAATAAATATACCGGAAAAAATATTACTAAGGTACCCTAATGACGCATCTCCTCTCGGACTCAACGACACAAAACCCGCTTAAAATTGGTACTAGCAATTATAGGGATAAATGGGTAACAATATCTAACCCAATCTAAGACACATATTTGCACGCAAAACTAAACCGGATAAGACCAAAACTCGCTCTCGCGCAATTCTAACCTAACCGAATAAAGACGCGAGACAAACCGACTCCCTATTACCTCTCGGTCGCAAGGAAGGTGAAACTATTGAATTTTAATAATTAATCGTACTCAAGATTCCTATGGTAGCGCTAACCACAAACAGATCAAAAACACTAAGTCTAAGACCTAAACGTAGAACCCTAACCGAACGACACACAATCAATCAATCAAAGTAATACGCGGAATCAATAAACAATAATTATATAAAAACAATATTTAACACACCAAAAATTAAATTATATAAAGTTTTCAATAATAATACGTCGTGTAATCAATTAAAACCAAATAAACCGCTAAACAACGTTAATAATCATCAAAACCTAGGTAGTACAAACAAGTTTAGCTACTCATAATTTTTGGACAGCAGCAAACAATTGATTGATTTAAACATCATAAAACTCAACCAAATCATAATTAAACTCAATCCACAATCAAGTATAATCAATAGCAACTTAATCCTTATCTCAATTGCAAAAGAAATCAATAATATGATAACAAAACAAAAGAGTTATGAACATAAAACAAACTAAAGAGTATGAAGATGTAATAATGATGATCTTGGCTGTCCTTAGAAGCTTAATACACTCGTAAACAACTCAAAACTTGGCTGCCCAAAACTCTAAAATCTTCTTTGCTGCCAATCGATAATAAATCCCAAGGGTTATATAATATTTTATTTTTCTTTCCCACTTGATTTTTTGCCGTCCCTTTTTAACCAACAGTAGTTGGTTTATATATATATATATATTTACTTTCTAGCTGGCCACGTGATTGAGAAACCAAAACCAAAACAATTTGGTTTTTGATATCTTTTTTCCTTTCTTTTGCTCTCACCCGTTCGGAACATATATGGGGTTAGGGTTTTTATTTTTTTAATGCATAATATATAATATATAATATATAATATATAATATATAATATGCATGTAATGGTCTACACTTGTGGGCTTGGGTCGGGTTTCAACTTGGTTCTTCAAGATTTGATCAAAAAGGCCTCCAATGTCCTCAAAAATCCGAACCTTTTTTGCTTTAAAACTCGTAATCTACACAAAATAATAAACTTTGTAAAACCAAGTTAAAATGAGTTAAAATCATTAATTTATTATACGATTAAGCACTTAAAACGTGATAAAAAGGTGCGGAAAATAGGTGTGTTTTACGACACATCAAAATAAGACATGAAAGTATTTGAGTCAAGAAAAAATTTGGCCTAAAATAATAAAATTGAGCATACATTTTTTTGTTAATCAATTGATTATTATTTATTTAAGTTAAATATTTGAATTATATTATTTATTAATTTCTTATTAATTACTAAAAATTCAGGATAATAATGAAAATCCATTAAGTTAGTTTGGTTTTAGTTAGATGTAAAACCAAAACCAAACCAAAAATTCGAATTTTACAAAAACATAAAAAGTCACTTTTGTTTTGAATTGGGTTTTTATGGATTTGATGCATACACCTAGACACCTAGTGCCTCCATTTCCTGGGATGGGTAAAAAGATGTTATTTTTCATGATTAAATTTGAAAAAAGGACACTATTCATTTCTCATAACTTTTTAAAATATTTTTTTACCGTGGTTGTAAATGAAACAGAGAAAATGTAATGATAAAAATATAAAGAAAAATATTATTTAATTAAAATGAAAAAAAAAATTGTAATTTTTAGTGTAATTTTAAATTTAGAGATAAAAAACCAATTAAATATGCTCTAATGCAGATGGGGTTAGTGAAGCAATTAGAAAACAGATAATTAGATTGTAAGTAAATAAAAAATGTAAGACAAACAAATCGTGAGAAATTTAGCATCGTCATGTCTAGAGGTGGCAATTTTGACCCAAACCCTTACAAATGAGTCAATTTGAGTTGTTTTAAAAGTTAAATGAGTTGGTTTGGGTAAAAGGTTTTAAATAAATGGGTCAAAATGAGTCATTTGAAATTCCATCTTTTTTATTTTCGGGTCAAAATGGGTCGACAAGTTCAAAGAAATGGGTCGATGTGGGTTAGTGTCCTAAGGAAATGTGACAGGTTTCGGATCGGAACGGGTTTTCGTACAAGACAGGTTTCAGCATGAAGCGGGTTTCAGATCGGAACGGGTTAGGTTCAGGTTTCAAGTCAACACGAGTTTCACCCGTGACGTGTTGGGTTTTGGTTTATTTTGTTTCTTTTTGGTCGATTCCGGACTCGTTTTTGTTCGTTTTTTCAGTTTTGTTTTTGTTCGGTTTGAATTCTTTTAGTTTCGTTTTGATTGATTTTTCGATTTCGATTGATGTGGTCCGGTTTTGGCGTTTTGTTTCTTTGTTTCATTTTCGTCGATTCTTTCGGTTTCGGTTCGATTCTAGATGTTTTTTTTATGGAACGAGAACAACGTATGAAACATTTTAGTGTTTTTACTTTTTTTGTTTATGATTTATATTTTGAGTTATAATTTTTTTATTATTATTTTTGAATATTTTTTGAGGGTTTTTGATCTTAATAGAAAACCCCTCAAAAAATTCAAAAAAAATAATTAAAAAAATCATAACTTAAAATATAAGTAAAAAACGAAAAATCTAAAAAAACTAAAATGTTTCCGCCGTTATTCTCATTCACAAAAAAAAAAAAAAAAAAAAAAAAAAAAAAAAACTCAGTTTGACCCTAACTTATTTTGACTCAAACCAAAACAACCCTTTTTTTAATTGACTCATTTTGACCCAAACTCATTTTGACTCATACTCGTTTTGACCCATGATTCATTTAAACTCATGACTCGTTCGACCCAACCTAACCCATTTGCCACCTCTAGTCATGTCGCTAATATGATGTTTTTTGATTCTATGTTTTTACTTTTTAGACCTTACGTGTTACGTTTACACTTAAGAATTGATATCATGGGCTTAAATTTACAAAAGTGGGCTACAATTAAATTTCCTTAGAAGACAAAGTGGGATGCAATTGGGTATCTAAATGTATCAAAGAATGGTCACCGTAGAGTTTCGAAAAGGCTACTCTCCTCTTGATGGTATATTTTTTTATTACTTATGTCACGCAGATTATATTTATGGTCAATTGTTAAAAAAGATTGGGTCAATCCGTCAAAAAGGATTTGGATCAACCTACCTCAGCCCATGTCTATTCCCTAATTAATTGTGTCTCACAATTTGTGAGTGATTAGTTATATACATAATACATCGCGTAATATTTTACGTAATTATTTATGTAGGTTGCATAATTTATACGTAGTTATGGTGCAGAATCAATTTTGACACATATGCATCACGTCTATGATAGATGTCTCGCTATATCATTTTCTATGCTTGGCAGATTAAAAATCAGATGTGTAAAATAAACTCTGTATTTATATATGCTAATATTTTTTTTGGGTACGGTATATACATATATATTAATAAATAATATAATTGGTATACAAAGTTTCAAACTACTTTTTGCCTTGAAAAGTTTCGTCCACTACAAAACTTACATTACACCCCTATTCTTTGTCATGTTTTATTTGCCAACTTTAGTCCACAAAATTTGACTTACAATGCCTAAACGCCTAAAAGTCAAGTTGTCACCTCTACTCTCACATGGAGTCCAGTCCATTGTATCAATTCAATATTGGAAAAAAAAAGAGAAAAAAAGGAAAGAAAGATAAAGGGAAACGTCCTTGCATATGCGTTTGCAACCACTTTTAAAAATTTAAATATTTTAATTTATGATGTCATATACTCATATGTTAACTATTCTATTCTATAGTGATGTTAATTTTCGACACATTTTTCTCGATGATAACTTTATTAGACACGTTAACACTCACTATATTAATTGCCATTTAATTTATTTAATAATACTATTTACTACAATCGATTTATAATATTTATATTGCATTCAAATAAAATCAATTAAATTTTAAAATATTTAAGTTTGGTAAAATTCCTTTACATTTACTTGTTTCAATCATTCTATTGAATTTTGAGATATTTGTATCTTTATGTTTAATTAATATCCTATTAATGTTCATATTTTCATAATCATAACTTTTATCATTTATATTTGATAATGTACTTCAACACAACAAAATCTCATGACACACTTCAACTTTATACATTTTCCAAATATATGTAATATCAAGTATCAACATTAATTATATAATTTACCAATGCAAAACCGTTTATTTCAAAAACTTCATCACTCTAACAAAGTACATCTTTCTTTCATTTTAATTAACATAATTTGCTTAAATGATTTTTCTAAACAAAAATCAAACTCAATAATAACTAGAAAGAAAAAATAAACTTGTTGCCTAGAATTTTGGTAACTCATCACCTCTTGTTAATGCATTCGACCAAAACTGCATGTCATCATACATATTAAACTTGTAATATTCATACCCTCCTTCCACCTCCGTCAACTCACCGGAGCTTTCACCGGAGAATATCTCCGACCAGAAATCATCATCCATTTGCTCCAAGTTTCCTCCTAGCACTTGCATGTCACCTTTATTATCCAATGTAATCTCCGAAGATGTTTCACTATAAGAATGCTGAGGAGAATTAAGTTGACCACTTGTTTGACCACCCGCACCCGAATTATTATTTTCGGACATCTTTGATGATGATGATGATGGTGATGTCCCAATCTCCTCTTCTTTTAATTCGGGTTTTTGTTGCTGATGATAATCTAAGACTTGGTATTCCTTTTCGGGTTTGTTCATCGTGTTCACTCTTTTCTTTAAATGAGTGTGCCACACGTTTTTTATCTCATTATCTGTTCGTCCAGGCAATTGTGCCGCAATAGCCGACCATCTACAATTCCAGTTATTTAATTTGTTCATGTTAGTTCCCAAAATACCTTAAAAACATTATAAAGATTTACATGGTTAATAAAAGCATAGAACAAACCTGTTTCCCAAGGCTGCATGCAATTGTATGATGGTTTGTTCTTCTTCTCTTGTAAAGTTACCCCGTTTAATATCCGGTCTTAAATAATTAATCCATCTTAGCCTGCAACTTTTTCCACATCTCAACAAACCTGTCAAATAAAATTTTAAATTCAGTCTCTATAAGTTTTCTGGTAATAGATTCTCATAATAATAAAATAAAATGAGCTATAAGCATAAACGTACCGGCTAGTTTAGGGAGAGCACGCCAATTGTCATGACCGTACATATTAACATAATTAACGAGGATTTGATCTTCTTCACGTGTCCACGGGCCTTTCTTTAACCCCATCCTCTCGCAACACGGGGCTCTAACCATTGTTACACTTGAAATGTTTATAAAATTATATGGTATGTTTTATAATTTCTAGTGTGTGAGATAGTGAAAAATGGAAGGGAAAGATGAGGGGTTTATATAATTGATGTTGGCTAAAGGGACGTACACAAAAAGGACACTTTATGACCGAATATAATATGAAAGAGGTCAAAGTAGTGAATGCTTTTGGAATTTGGATCCTGTTAAAAAGGTAATATATCTTCAAAAGATATGGAACTGAAAGATAGTATTAATTACAAATATATCATTTTAAGTATTTTGAGCAATAGTTTTAATGATAATAATAAAGTATTTTCATATGAATAGTGAATCAAAGATTTCACACTTGATGGGCTATTAAATAAATTTCTTTTTTTTTCAAAGTTATAATTCATGATAACTTTTCCATAAAATATACAACACACAATGCCTCATTGAGTTATCACAAATGCAAATATTTACGTATTATTAAAGCTACAAGTTAGTTAAAAAAAGTTATTTTATAAAAATATAGATAAGACAACTTTTAGGAGACACGGCCCACGTTAATTTAAACGACATGCATGTTTAACTTACATCAATGCACATAAAGTTGAGTAACGTAAATGTTTTACACAACCCTTAAATTGGGGTCAAAAGGTACCTGTGTAAACAATACTCAATACAACATTGAGTCAAACATATAGAATTGGGTTTGTCATTGTTGCAAGTTGAAAACATATCTTTAAATTAAGGCTAGACAAACAATTATAATCAATGGCAGATCACATAAAATGCCGTCCTCCTAAATAATATAGTTATCAAATTTAATAAAATGAAGATTTACCTATGTATGGTATATGAAAATGTTAAAAATACAAAAAGAGACAAAAATAAGAAGTGTGAGAAAAATTTGTGGCAAAAAAAATATTCAAGAAAAATAATAATAAATCATAACTCAAAATATAAATTCTCGTTAAAGATACAACGTCGAGGAAAAAGACACAATGACGAAAATAGACAAAATAAAACACAATGATAAATAAATAAAAACACAATAGATCACAAAATATAACACAATATCAAGTAAAATATAACGCAATGTCGAATAATACAACAAAATATCAAGGAAAAAAGACAAATTAATTACGAAAATAAACATAAAACACTAAGTAAAAAGACACAATGATAATTTTTTTCCTCAACATTGTGTGCTTTTATTTCAATTGAGAAAGACGGGAGAAACATTTTAGTTTTTGTATGTTTTTTTGTTTTTTTTTATATTTTGTGTTATGATTTTTTTAATTATTTTTTAAGGTTCGTTTAGCCACAAATAATTTTCAATTTCTCATTTTTGTCCTCGTTTGTAAAATAATCTGACTCATATGATATAATTCAAAAGGTACGTATAATAAAGAAGTCAAATAATATTTTATCCGATGGTATTTGATGTGTTATAAAGTGCTCTATTTCTTAAAAGCTGGAGAATTTGTGTCATAATTTAAAATTTAAATTGATGTAACATCATCAAAAGTAGTGATGATGATGATGATGATGATGATGATAAAAGGAGTTAATGGTATTTAGTATTAAATGTGTCATTTCTAATTTCTAATGTGGTGTTGGTGTAGTGGTAGGAACTTTGGGTTTCTCAATAGAGACTCATGTTTGATTATCACTTACAACACTTTGGGAGTTTGGGAGGGCAGGGTGACTAAAAGAAGGAAGACCGGTATGTTTGTGATATTTGGTTCAATTCTAAGTGCCTCTGTTTTTTACTACCAATGGGCCTTTGAGCAGGTAAGTTTTCTCTGAAACTGAAAATAACTTGGAGGCGTTTAAGTGCTCCATACAACTGAGTTGGGCCAGTTGACGGTGTCTTTTACTATTAAATCATGTTGTACGGAGTAACTAAACAATTCTTTTTGTTGACCGTTAAAAAAATAGAATTAAATATAAAGTTGAAAATGGTAAATCTTTCTTTGGGTATTTAATTTCAAATCAGTTACGATTTGACAATCAAATCAGTTTTAACCTTTAATTTAATTATATCAATAGCTTAATTTCTTCTTACATTCTTGAAAAGAATTAAGAACATTTGGTTTTCCACATATCATGATTTAAGAATTTGATATTAATAAAAAAATAGATTTAAATCACGTGACAAGAGAATGATTCATTTTCCAGTTTTAAATAATATATATTTTAGCATTTTTTTATACAAAGGTCAAAATGGAATGTGAACACATGCGCGTATAGCGGCCAGTACGACTGTTACATGATTGCAGTGTGCTTGAAAATAGTGAATACCACCACTGTCTACATAGCTAAAAGGTATATTATTTTCTCACTAATCAATCTTTTATTTTATGTTTAATTTTATTTTTTTACGACTAAATTACATGGATCAATCTTCTAATCAATTATTTTTAAGATGGTCTCTTAGGCTATGCCGATGCGTAGTGGAGAGGCTACATTGGAGAATGATTTTTGACACGCGATACCACGTTAACAGTGAAACGATTTTCATTTTAGAGTATAGTAATTTGTAGAAAAAAATCACCACAATAATAACATAATAATACTAGATGAAAGAGTTGGGGGTGGAGGGCGACGTTGGGACAATTTTCGTCCCAAATCACTCTACTATACACAGTCTTATTAAAACTGTCGTTTGTGTATAAGTTTGATTCAAATGTTTATATTAACCAAAGTTATGAGCATTCGTGGTGGAGTTACGATAAAATTGAAAAACTCCATGTTACGTCACTGACACGTAAAATGATTATAATAATATCTATAACAATGATGATGCAAAACCTGGTCAAATGTTATAACTATTTTTTATGTTTTCTTTTTAATAAAATAGAAAAAAAAAATTAATCATGTAACCTTTTTAAAAGAACCATGAAAAAATATTATCATAATGACTCGACTTATAAAAATTAATTATTATTCGTATTAAAATTAATTATTAGAGATTTGTTTAAGAATCGAAGTTAATGTTACTCTAATTTCATTATTGTTCTTATTGTTCTTACGTCACTGAATCGTGTTTGTTAAGTAAATGGTGGGCTAAAGAGTCAATCCTAAACTGTACAAGGTGTTTGTAGTTGATAATGGTTTGATTACAGGCCCTCATGATAATGACTCATTACATACTTTACCATGTAAGTCCAAAGTTTGTCTTTTAATTGGCCTGTCAAAAGAAAATGTAAGTTGATCATATTATTCATATATTACATTATAAAATAATCATATATAATTATGTGAAATGTGATAAAATATCACGATTTATTGACCCTAGATATAATTTGACAAATTGGTTAGTAAATCATCTAAAGACGATCTTAAATGATTAATTTATAAATTATGTGAGTGTGGTTATATTATCAACTTAATTTGATGTTTTATAAAACAAGTTGGGTTGAAATTAAGTAATTTAGACTCAACTTCACAATTTGATATGTGATAATGACAAAATAAATAACAATGATCGATTTTATTTAATTAAAGTTGAACCGATAATAAAAATATTAAAATTGACCATGAAACCCTTTAATGTAAATGATTGTCGAATTAGTATAATAATTAAATTTGCGTTGACCATCAACCAACATCGTGCTAGAGTTGATCACTTGATTGAGTGTCCAACTATGACCCCGGCCTTCGCTACCATCGATGCGACACCTACCGATAGCTGTGATGCCATCACATCGTTGCCACCTACGTCAACATAGCCTCTGCTTCCACCAACTATGCCTCCACCTCTCACTATGCTACGCCTTAAAAGTATCATAGTATGAACCGTCATAACTCAACCTATTATGATTCAAACATATAAACATATATTTGACCCCCTAGATTCACCACTCATACTCGAGCAAAATGTTAGATCTATTGACATGGTTAAAGACAAAATGTTGGACTTAATTTCCGTCCTCGAGTCAATGAGGCGGGTTGGGCCGACTCATCGAGCTTATGATGAGTTCGTGTCTTGTTTATCAAGTTGAGCGCGTGACTTGGTTTACATGGAATAAATTACTTGGTGAACAAGTCGAGCCAATGACTTTGACAACAATGAATTTATTAATTAATTATTGTTTAAATATGTTTTTACTAATTAGTGTTTGAGTATGATAAGGAGTTTGTATTCTAGTCTAATTAGGTTTTCATGTTTAAACTAGTATATATACCCGAGCTTGTGGGTTATATCAAAAAAGAGTTTATGTATTGTAATTTTCGAGCTAATGAAAGTTACAAAGAACGAGCTTATGATCTAAACTTCGTTTTGTGTTTTTCGATCCTGGTCACCAAACTTCAATTAGTATCGGTTTAAACACGAGTTCTTTAATTATCTCAAGACCATCGGAGGTTTACGGCGGGGAACGCAAATTAGATTAGTTAGCGGTGGGATTTTTTTTGTTTAAAAAGTCAAACACCAGTTGCAAATCTTGAAGACCAACACAAATTTCAATAAAACAACTTTTGGAATTAATTCTCTGCTTCACGATTTAATTCTAGGTGGAATTAATTTCTTTATTTTACCACAAGGCTAGTTTTATTCATTTGTTTTACGGCGTGAATCGTTGATGTAGTCTGGGTTCCTTTACGGCGGCGAATTCAAGATTTGAAAACCTACGACGAAGAAGAACCGAAGCCATGGGTGATCAGCCGAATAACCAACCTAGTAATCAGACCACTATTTCTTTGCAATGTCCGATGCTAACCAAAACGAATTACACCATGTGGGCTGTCCGGATCAAAGCGGTGTTCCGGTACCATGGAATATGAGATGTAATTGAGCCGGGAAGTACGGACGAGAAGAAGAATGGTGCCGCCATCGCTCTTTTCTTTCAATCCATACCGAAAGATCAAATCATGCAAGTAGCCCAATACGAGTCGGCTAAAGAGATCTGGAATGCCATAAAAGCCCGGTATGTCGGAGCGGAGAGGGTTATAGAAGCACATCTACATCCCCTTATAACTGATTTCGAAGGAATGAAGATGATGGATTCCGAGTCTATAGACGATTATTCTGGGAGATTATCCGGTTTAGCGACTAAATTTGCAGCACTCGGTTCCACCATAGATGAAACAAGATTGGTGAGAAAGTTTTTAACTGGCATGCCTAAAAGATTCATAAATATTGTAGTTTCTATCGAGCAGATGGTAGATCTCAAGACACTCAAGTTTGAAGAAATAGTTGGGCGTCTTAAAGCTTTTGAAGATCGTGTGAACAGTGTTGATGAAGAACCTGAGAATAATGGGAAGTTACTGTTCAATAGGGCTAAGGCTGGAAAGTTTAAAGGGAAGGGCAAAGCAGAATCTGAGCAATCCCATGATAACTCAAAACGTGACCGAAACAAAGAAGGTAACTCGTGGAAGAAAAGGGATTATTTAGGGGTTCAATGTTTTCGTTGTGACAAGATGGGGCACTTCGCTTAGACTTCGGGTTGAAACGTCGATCCGGGTTGAAACACCGATGTGTTTGCTATCACTTACTTCGGTTAAAAATTTTGATGACCGAAGTACCCCTATGGTTACCCTAGGTACCGAACCCAGAAAAAAGGCATATCAGAAGTACAACCCGGTTTAGAACCAAATACGTGTTTCTCGAGATGTAATTTTTTATGAGAAAAGAGGGTGGAACCTGGTTGATAAAAATCCTAAAAACCGAGTTAATTCGCTTCATAGAAGCCCGAGCAAGGTTGCACAGAATGTTACAGCCCAAGCTAAAGGTCCGGTTCTTTCTTTGTCTGATATGCAAATTGATCCGGGTCCATCGACCGTGAGACGGATGACTCGAACCACCATTTTTCCAAAGAATATTATTAATGATAATATGTTGGAAAGAAAGGTTCGTTTCGAGCGAGGAAGAGACGACGATATTGATAACCCGAAATTACTTTTAACTCAAGATGGTGAACCGACGAGTTATGTTGAGACATCCGGAGTAAAAGAATGGGAGAATCGAGACAAAAGAGATATGCTCGGAGTTAAAGATCCACCAATTTTCGAGTCCGAAATTAGAGGGGTGATTGTTGTACTTAATTTCCGTCCTCGAGTCAATGAGGCTGGTTGGGCCGACTCATCGAGCCTATGATGAGTTCGTGTCTTGTTTATCAAGTTGAGCGTGTGACTTGGTTTACATGGAATAAATTACTTGGTGAACAAGTCGAGCCAATGACTTGGACAACAAGGAATTTATTAATTAATTATTGTTTAAATATGTTTTTACTAATTAGTGTTTGAGTATGATAAGGAGTTTGTATTCTAGTCTAATTAGGTTTTCATGTTTAAACTAGTATATATATCCGAGCTTGTGGGTTATATCAAAAAAGAGTTTATGTATTATAATTTTCGAGCTAATAAGAATTACAAAGATCGAGCTTATGATCTAAACTTTGTTTTGTGTTTTTCGATCCTGGTCACCAAACTTCACAAAAAAGTTACTTTTATTGCTTCATTTTTATTTGATACACATGATCAATCAACAATCAAAAAATTTTAAGACATAAAAAGGCAATTGAACAAGAAATCGTAGATGGGCCCCGACCTTTACCGACAAAAGATTCAGGGCCGCTTTTCAACGTTCAACACCCAACTTGTAATTATTGCAAGTTGAAAGCACTTTCTCTTTAACATCTTCATCATCATTATCATCAGCAATAAATCAATAATAATAAAACAATTTTCACCCAAAAATCAGCCAAATTTAGTAACTTACTTGATTATTTTGTTTCAATTTTAATACATTGAAACAAGGCATCTCATCCATCAACTTGTTAAATTACGCACTCTATACTTTTTAAAAAAAAAATCAAAGAAAAAGTGGATGCTTCATACAAACAAAATTGTAGGACCCAAACCTATTTTTTTAACCTTTGACAAAATGGGCCTACATGGCTTTTGCACGAGTTGAGCATTGTCAACAAAAAAAGGCCATCCACAGGACACCTTCATGTTGGTGTTGGACAATCCGTATTACCTCATGAATCACAAGGCTTCTGTCTTATTTCCAAGGTGTCGCGTACTATCCTCCCGCCCTAAGTATTTGTACACGTATAGATTAAGGTGTTAAAACAAGATATCGGACCTCAACTCTAATCAACTACTCATCGATCAACATATGACAACTAAATAAACCTGTTGAAGTATTTATACGTGTATAGACCTTTTAAGAGAGTGTATATAGGTACTATCATAGGGGTTAGTGCCTATTTTTCCGTTAATTGTTCTTTTACCTGTTGCTACTATAATTTATTATTTATCGCTACATCTATCATTATTGATAATTTTGTATAGCAGTTTGCTATGATTCTCTTGGTTATATTTATTATCCGGATTACTATATTGTAAATAATATAAATCACATCATCGAGACCCTACCGATAGCTCTATTAATCGTTACATATTTTATTTGTTACTATATTTAAACGGCAACTTTTCTAACCACAATAAAGGGAAATTAACTTGTTAAGTATGGTTATGAAAATGTGAAAGCAATATGTCAAATGCAGGAGACAACATGTATTGCTATAGCCAAAATTCCATAATTATTAGTGGAGCAACAGTAGTCATGGACATGTAACATCACCCACATTTTTGTTATGCACTTATGCTTAGATGTGTTCAGATTTCTTACATCCCCCTTGTAGACTTGTAGTGATGAATTGATGATACATTTGACAAATCAAACATATCTAAATATGTTTTGTCAACCTGTCCATAACTCCTTTTTTTATAAGTAATTAAGATATAAAATAAGTAATGAAACTTTACTAAAGAAATAAACAATAATACTGCATATGTGTAATTTATGAATTTGGGAAGTTGTATACACTTGATAATACTTTATGTGCCGACGTGCCGTCATGTTTTTCTTACCGTTAATTTAAAACTTATCCCATTGACTCGTTATGAGAACATACAAATTTAAAATTATATATTTTCTTGTATAAAAATTGATATTGACAACTAAATGGCCAGAAAACACATCCTATAGATGGATTACCTGGATGAGTTCAAATAGTTAGACAAAGAACAAGAACAAAGCTCATATGTTTCCAAAAACTAAAAAATGGGTAGATTAGGAACAACACATTTTTGTTTTCAACTAAAGTCGATTCTAGAATTAATCAACTTACATGAAACTAAAAACCAAAACGTATACCTTTTCCATCAAGAAAGCGGTCAGTGTGCCACCCTTTTGCTTGTAGTTCAGGAAGCAATGAAGGCATAACCGCCTTCATCTTCTCATACGCATCTTGTAAATTCTGTTCAAAGACAGAGCTTTCACTGCTAGCGTATGCTGCCACCAGCCACCCTCTTAACGCATCTTCACCACTAGCATTTTGCTCCAAAACCATGTCGGTCCACTTGTTTCCATAACTCAACAGAAATTTCTCGTTTGGAAATATTTCTTTGAGCTCTTTTAGTTTTGAAGGCTTGATTGCTTTATGTAATTCTCGACCGACTTTAACATTTCCAGCATCTTTTATGAGCCGCCCGGGAAACAAAAGATTTTCTTTGTACCTTAGGTCTGCAGGGCTTGATACCTTCCCTGTCTAGATCATATACATTTCAACATCACACGCAAAATAAAAAAAAAAAAAAAAATACCATTTTCCTCATTGTGGGTCCCATTTCGTTTCTTAAATATCCCGGATAAATGGGTGATGCTGGTCATGTGTTTGATTTTTTCTTTTCGTATGTGTACAAAGTACAAATGCATGAAGATCGGCCAACACATTTTTTTTCTTCTTTTAATATTATTATCGCATTTATCAGTATATACATTAAAGGAATTTTTACATATTTCCCCTTGCTAAATACCCTTAATTACATATATCCCCAACCCCAAAAATCAATTACATATTTCCCCTTTTTATATGTGTTAGGAAGGGGAAATATGTAATTATTTTTTTAGTATTGGGGAAATATGTAATTAAGGATGTTAGGAAGGGGAAATATGTAAATGCCCTTACATTAAATATGATCACAAAACTATATTAGCAAAACTATAATGACATTGTGAGTCAGGATGTGGTAAACATTTTAGTACACCTTTATTGACTTTTGATCAATGTAATTCATTTGACACATTTGACCAATTATCTATTCAGTCAACCTTTTTAGTTTTACATATTTTAGGTAAATAGGTCAAAAAATGAGACTGCATGATATCCTAAGGATATTTAATAACAAGTCAAAACTGTTTGGTTGAATTGGACTTAGGCACAACTACATTTTTCCCCTTTTTTAATTATTGAAAATAACTATTGCATTAATAATTATTACAAAAACAATAATATTTGTAACTAAATCTTTGAGAATAACAATTTAGGAGGTTATATGCATCATTAAAAATAGACATTGGGTGATTGACTGATTGTCAACCCATTTAACATATTCCCCTATCAAATACTTTTTACTTGACCCATTTGACATAAAACATAACTCAGGTAGACCCGTTCATAGTAAATGGATCAAACTTGCTACCTCTAACCCAAACAAATAATATAAAGTTGTAAACTATAGAACCTTACAAAATCCTTTTTATTAGCATTTGTTTACTAACCTTTAGGAACTCTTCGACAATCATTGCAGTTCTCTGTGGATTCAATGTGTTGACCGGAGCAGCTCTCATTTCTTGACTTACACTATAAACATGTATAATAGAAAGGATGGGCCCCACAATCATCTGCACAAATTCAAAACTATCAAGCATTTAGAGAACCAAAAGTCGAAAACTAATAATGTTATAAAAGGGGTCAATGGTTGACTGCAAAATTGAGACCTTTGGGCCCATACCTTCCCTTGCATTGACGAACAAACCGTGGAGACCAACTGAATCCCGGCACCTAGTCCGAGCACATTAAAAACAGTTGAAATCGCCTCTCCTTTTGCAAACAAATCACTAAGATTACCCTCTTTGGCAAATGAAGAATATATCGGTAATCTTGTTGCTCGTGCAGCAACTACAGCCATTCCCTGTTGAATCACAGTTTTAAGATTAAAAAAACAAGAAGAAAAAATTGTCCAACTCGTTAACCGGTTTTGATCCATTTTAAGTTTTTAACCTGACCTGCCCCTTTACAGTGGCTAATGTAGAGATTTTTTAGTATTACCTTTGCAAAATTACCGAGACCAGCCGTTTCAAGAAACAATGGTGGGCATAAAGGAGAAAAGATTTCAAGGCCGGTTCCCAGGTCATATAGCACGTCAGCTACATTTGTATTTAAAAAAATAAAAAGTTCATTAAAGTTGAATATTTCATAGCTACAAAGAATATAAAAAATGAGACCAACCCAAAATTCTCCAACTTTTGGGCTCAGAATCCATCCGCGCCCCTAAATTGCTACATATTAGCTTCCCCACATGCTGCATTCCGTCTTTTAGTACCTGTTGAAATCAACATAATCAGTTAACCCTTTATACCGCATTAGCACATTTGAAAATTTGAGTTACTAATTGATTCTCACCCAACTAACTGCAGTTGCTTGTGCAGGGGTCGGTCTCAAGCCTGCAGCATACAAGAGTGACTGGAAAGGGGTAAGATTACACATCGTGATAATAACAATATGTTTTGTATATATCAAACAAATATCAAGTATCAGAAGAGGACCTGAGTTGATAATACGGATAACGCTGCACTTGAAAAATGTTGTAACGCACGGAATTGTGTGTATCTAAGGTATCCTTCATTGACACTAGAGTAACAAAAAACACATAAAACCATTAAAATAAAAAAATTAAAAAAAAAAAAAACTTCTTGAATTCAGTTTAATCTGAAATAAAACTTGATGAGGTTACCTATACGGAAACCCGGAGGGGAAGAACTGATTAACAAAAGACTCAGCCATTTTGTGGACAATAGGTCTTGAATCATCAAGCACTTTCACCTAAGAACAAAATTAAAAATCCCACAACATTTAATTGTAAGGATTCATCTTTCCAGCATACTCAGGTTATTAACATTAAAAATATACAGTAATAAATAAAATACTGAGCTTTTGATATAATATAACAAGTAAAGGAATAACATATTGAAAAAGTAGCATCAAGATTATCAACATTACTCCTACCCAAAGTAAACAAATTGGTTATTATTATTATGAGAATTGGAATGTAAAAAGAGTGGATTGAATACTGACGGAGAAGTGGCCGTCGGATTGAAAGAAGAAGTGACGAGAAACGGTGTCTGAGGTCTCAGTCCACGATACAGATGATAACGGCGCGTTGTTCTCCGTTAGCGACTTCATTCCGACGGTGAATTCGCTGTTACAGGAGAAAACTATGAGAATGAAATGTTTCAATATGTGTGGGCGGTTTGGTGTAACTTTTTCAAAGGCAAAAATGCCCAAAATGTTCATTTTTAGTTTTTTACAACTAAAATAAAATGTCAGTTTGATCACTCAAAACGTTTGATTAGGGTTTTTCCAAGATGTCCATTTGAATTAGTTGTTATTCGTCCTGGCTGTGATGCGCGTATATAATGTATATATATATGTGATTTTCGGGTGAACAAAAGGGAAATTGTACTAAGTTTGACGTTATTTTACTTATTTCGTGAAATTAACGTTAAAAGCGATGGAAGGTTAATCGGGCATCATGTGGTGGCGTTGATGGCCAAAAGACAAAGGTACATGCACCAATCAGTGGGTGTCCCAATGGTTGAGTGTTATGTGTCTTATGTCCAATGTTTGATGCAAAACTACTATCGAGCCGGATGTCTCACTGGAAGCAACATCTCTATTCTTACGGAGCAGAGGTAAGGTTCTACATGTTACCCTCGTCAGACCTACCATAGCTTTGCTATTTGTGGGATTTACTGAGTACGATGATGATGATGATGATGATGTTAGGGTTGTCACTTCTTCCTAAAACTCGAAATCCAACTCGAGAAAAGCTGTACCCGAATCCAAGAAAAGGCTAACCCGAACCAAAGTAATTCGAGTTGGTTATTGGGTTTGAATTATAGGTTTCAGGTCAACCCAAATAAACGTTTAGTTTTATTGGGTTTGAATTCTAGGTTTCTGGTTAACCCGAATAAACATTTAGTTTTAAAACCATATATATTTTTAGGTATTATAGGTTAAGCATTAGCTACTGACGTTATCAGAATTTAGCTCAAATCGACTGTTCTCATTCCATTTATTATATATGAATCGATTGTTTATTACTGTTTTAATTTATGACTAAAAGAAACTATAACTCAACACCCTAATCATGCCATATTGAAGACGATTATGTTGGTCTTATTTATTATGGTTGAACTTTGCTAAATTTTACTCTTTTTAGGATGTTTTATGGGTTTATATCTGTTTTATTGTTAAATTTTACTCTTTTAAATTTTACCCCTGGTTTTTACATGTGAGATAGTTGAAAATCTACTGATTATTAAGTAAAAATAAGCTAGTCAACTGAATATTTTGTTTACTTTAACTAATGAACGTTTAGGTTATTACTTATTAGCCTTTTGAAAGTTTTGTTGTGAAACAAGTATTTTAATATAATATTTTATAGAAAATTAAATTCACTCCACTTTATATTTTATGACATAATTTACATTATATGCTTATCATACATAAGTTATATCAAATTTTTAATGGCTTTTCTCTTGTTTTTTTCTTTCGTAGGTAAGATTTGAATCTTTAACACTTAAAAAAGACAAATTTTTATCTAACACATTAATACCACTAGGCCAAAGACCCTTTGATACATACGTTACATATTTATCAACGAATTTCTTTTAATCCTTGTCATCTGTGAGATTCTAATACATAATACGTTACATGGTATACTTTATATAACCCAATGATTAAAAATGGTATGTATTTATAACATTTTATTATATTTATATGTAAACATATTTCAAAAATAAGATTCTATAGTATTAGGTCATCTCTTATAAGGCTTCCTAAATCAATCTTGTTTGGCTCCGTCAGGACAACTACTGGTTCATATTAGAATGTCCCACCCTTGAGTTCCCGATACACATCCAAACCATAAGGTTGGACTGTACAGACGCCAAAATACATATTATCCGAATAAAAAGTGATTTGGTGAAAGTACAAAACGAGTCTCATGGTAAAAGAGTCGTTGACATACATCAGAAAAATGTGATGCAACATCTCGTCTTGTATTTATTAATTCGCATTCAATGCGTGTAGCAACATGTTGATATAGAAAACATTTAGTTATTTCGAGTCGAGCAACCCCAAAAGTGGGTCATTAGCTCGTTAACAATGCATTTTTAACGCATTTAACACGCCAATGATTCTTGATCATATGAAACATATGAATGTGCCTTAAATTCATGATAGTCAACAATATATATATATACATCAAGAAACATGAATCTTTATGAGACCAATGATGGCAAATCCCACAATTATACTAGCAGTTCATAAATTTTGTTTAATCTTTAACCTTTTCAATAGCATAACTAGCACTAAACCTAGGTAAACAAGAATAACTTCAAAACAAATCAGAATCATCTTCATAGTCAAAATCAGGTTCGCTGTATTGCCTGATTCTTCTCACATCCCTCGGTCCCGGCCTACCCTTCTTTGGTTTTCCACTGATCAAACAACAAAATCTCAAACAGATCAACATATTAAAAACTACAAATAAACGAGTTAGTAAAATTAAAGAAAGTGCTTACGGGCCCATCCCAGTTGGAGCTCCCATTGCAGCATGTTCTTCAGTCTGTAAAATTGCATAAAGATTAAAGAAAAAAAGATAGCAACTTGTAATCATACGAGTATAAGAGACTTTTTAATTACTCGACCAGTTTGACCCGTCATCAATTATAATATAATACAAATTAACAAGCCTTCATAGAAAAAGTTGATGCTTGATATTGCTCCTATAGTCCGGAAAGAAGATTTGTGACAACAAGCTATTATTACAAATAAATAATATAGTAAAATGACTAACAAAACGCACCGCTGGTGAGGTGACTGAAGACAGTGAAAAGAGCCTATCTTCTGGCTGAAATTTCCTAACCCGCTTGTAGCTGCAATCGCAACACGTAACAGAAATCATGAAATTGCAACATTTGCGTTTTTGCAAACATTCAAGTTAAATTACTTATTTGCCCTTTATCATCGTCTTATCGGCAGGCGTTTTAAATATTCAACAACAATTTCGTTGTATGGTAAAAGCAAAGAGACGTAATATAGAAAGTTAACGACTTACAGCGAAGTGCTCTTAGATGCTGACAGAAACCCTTCATAACCTTTTAATACATTTCCACATTGGCTTGGATCCTGCAAATAAGCCGTCTCCATGTCATAAACCTGCAACGACACTTAAAACGGTTAAAGTTTTCACATTACTTTAAAACGTACAACAGCTTTAACAATCAAAGCAAATAACCCATCGATTGTGTCACAGATATTAAGACGTGATTTAAAAAAGATTGACCCAGACCCTATTACGACCTAAAGTTTCAAGATTTATAAGATCACAAATACCAATGTCGTGAAATATTGTAACGACAATCCTGGTTTTCCACACAAGTAAAGTTTCAAGATTTAATATGCATGACTTGCATAATGCATATAAGTACTTTAAACTCATTAAAATAAACCGATTAATTTGCACTAGAATGTAACTTAGAGGAGACACCTTTACTTAAAGACTATAAACAGACACTCTCCTTTCAATTCAAATTCGACTCCGAGTACAGTCGTTTCAAGGAAAATAAACTTTGATCAGCAACTTGCAATAGCTTAATATCATTATGAGTTACCAAAATGTGTTATGTTACTTACTTCCTAGCAATTGATAATATGAGAATATCAAGAAATGAACCCTAGCTAATTCTATTACTAACACCAAAAACATCTTAGATCATTCCATTTAGAAAATCTGATTAATCAAACACATAACAAGGTGAAAAATTTAAACTTTTGCAAGCCCACCATTGATCCAAACATAATCAAACTGAAATTATTAATCTTTTTTGTCTATAGCCCTAATTGACACAAAATCTTTAAACTTTCTTCTATAAAAAACTAGGCAAACCACACAACAATTTAAAAGAACCAAACCTGTTTTTCGATGGAGCGAAGATCCTCATGATGTTTAGCTCTTTTGGATAAGAGAGATGCGATCAAGGCTGATGGGTTGGGTGAGTTTTGTTGCCCTGAACATGGGATTCAAATGAAATGAATATTATTATTATTATTATTATTATTATTATTATTAAAAGAGGAATTGGAGAATCAATTGAATGAATATTTTTAATCAGAAAGAAAGAATGACCGCCGTAAGGAGTACCTTCAGATTCCATGTTTATGTTTTTATGTTTTTTTTACTGTTTGATTTCGTATTTGTGATCTCGTTGAAAATGAAAACCCTATATTGGTTCTCCGGGAGACAAAAGTAGTAGTAGTAGTAATCACATATTCACATGTGAATTGTGATCGGAGAGGTTACAAACAGTAATTTGACTAAATTAAATTTTTTATTATTTTTCTTATATTTTATTTTCAACAATGTCAATTGTCAAATCCACGTATAAGCAAAAAAGAAAATAGAGTATGTTATCATTGGACGTCTCTTACCCGTTGTTCTTACAATCAGTTTTAAATAAATAAAGTGATGGGTATATCATCGGTAACGGATAGAAATTTCAAAAGATTAAATAAAAACAGATAGATCAATGGCTCGTTTTCGGATACAGATACACCACCGAGATAAACTATCGGGCTACGATTGTTTTCCAAATATACAGATACACCACTCCGGATAAAAAACCGTGTCTAAGAACACCACTCGGGATGCCAAAATCAAGCTAGCAAAGACAAATTAACTTTACTCAAAATCCATTGAGAAAATTAACCAAAAGTTGTTTTAACATGGATAAATCATGAGAAAATTACCAAAACAGCCATTTTAATGAGAGAGAAAACACCAAATAGCCCGTGAGATTTGAATTTCCCAAAATAGCCCTTCAAATCTCACGTCCACGTTAGTTTGTGATATTCCCCGTGAGTTTTCGTGGACGAATCAAATTCTGCCATTTGTGTTCCATTCCCACCTAACATGCTATTTTTCATCCCAAATCTGTCGGAAACGTAACTTTTGACATCAAATATAACTTGAAGAAAACCAACTGCAACGTGATGTTTCAAGCTGTTTTTATCGGCAATGTGAGTTTTCAAATAAGATGGATTTTGAGTTATTTTGAAATTGATGCAATGAGAGAAACCGACAAACAACACGAAATTATTGCCCAAATGTTGGAATTGTGGGAAATGAGTGAAGAATACAAATCCCTCAAAGATGTCGGGTTACACGAAGATGCCGCATTATTGCAACGACAACGAATAGAAAAAATACGCGAATAATATGGATATTAGTATTTTATTTAGTTATGTTTTTTAATATTTTTAGTTATGTATTTTTTTTTAATTTTAATGCATTATTAGTTATGTTTTTTAAGTTTTTTGTATTTCTTTTTAATTTTAATGCATTTTTATCTAATTATTTAAATAAACTGGTTTTTATTTGTTTAGTTTAGTTATAAAAAGAAAATAATAAAAAAAGAAACTGTGGGCCCAACTTGTAGCTTCTACACCATTACACCCCAAAAACAAATTTCCACTCCATGCTGACTGGGCGCCACGTGTCACAATTCGCCCCCAATTGTAGCCCTCCACTACACATAGCCTTAGAGGGAGTAAGTGATATAAGACTATGACCTATGGGGTATCAAAAGCTCATTGCTAGCCAGCCTAGCCTTCACTCGATATCATAATCAGCGCTATATCACATAGAACTTCCCTTCATTAAATCAAGAATACCATTTGTTGAATCCAACTTCAAATTTTGACCAACCTGCATGTCAGCAATATGATGAATAATTGTTGCTTGTTGGACATCCTTCTTGTTGTGGAACATCATTTTCAAGGTAGATACAAAATATTTTGTCATTATCTTATAGTATCATATTGTGACAAGCATGCATCGCGTTTCTTAGAGCATCCATAACAATAAATTCATGCAAACCATCGCATCATCGCCACGTCATATTTCAAACTTTTCTTAAAAAAACCCTACATTCTTTTACAACAACAAACATTTACAAACCATATTAAAAAATATTAAATATGTATGCATGTGTGTGTATTATATAATATGGGTGTGTATGAGGGGGGGGGGGGTGGATACTCCAATTTTGCAGTGGCAAACCTGCAACAATCCAGAATGTAGCATGATGTAGTTGCTCTTTAAGTAGTGTACGTGTTTTAGGCTCACCAAATGATAAAAGTAATTAAGCATTTATAATTTTTTTAAAAGAATGTTTTTCATATTTACCGGTTATATGATCGTTAGTTTCAAAAAAGCGAGGAATTTATTTTAATATATGCATGAGTTGCGTGAGAACACCTTCAGTTGTGTTCACCGCTAGCCCCACAGCAAATCACTCATTTTTGCGGTAAAACAAGGTATAGTCTAACCAAAAGTTACAAAATTGAAAAATCACATAATCCAATATATGCAACTTTGGAATTTATAATTCGAAGATATAACTTTTGTAAACCAAAAAAAACTATTTGTGCAATTAGCTCTATTTGAAAAGCTTATATAAAGTTGAATTTGATTTTGATGTTTTAAAAAGATAACTAATTTTATATTTTATTATTTAATTTAAATTTGTTGACCTTTTTATATACGCTTATAACTTTTAATTAAGTTCTAATTGTTGTGTTTAGGGTTGTTGATCCATTTAACGAACCGAATTTTAAGTTAAATTGAATCAACATATGAAATTTTGAAGCTGCAATCAAGTTAGCTTCTTTAATACTGATTTTGAAACCTAAATCGAAGGATTTATAATATAATTTAATAATTATATATAATTAACTGTAAAATGATTACAATAAAGTGGCAGGCAAACGGGCAACAAGTTGCGCCGCAACCCCCTTTTGAATAGCAAAACCAATCCTGCTAAAAACGAAGTTTTGGGACCTAGAAGCTGAAGAGGTTCCGAGTACGACGCGCTGAACCCTACTAAAAAATTTCACAGCCTCTGGGGCCAGAAAACCAAATATATCAAAGCAAATGGTAGAAAGACATGTTGATTATCTAAACAAGCTTTCTCGTGTTTAGCAACTTTGCCCGATTCAGCCTTCAACGCAGCCTGACTCACAACAAACCCACGGTCCCTGAGCCCAACAAGAGGAGACACTCCTGTAAGATCCACACAGGCGTGTTTCCCCCCTGCCCACCCGAACAAAAGAATATCAGCTGGTCGTAAAGTAAACCTCCATTCACGAGGATCCGTGAGAAAGTTAACAGGGGTCTCCTTTTTAGCAGAAATCCCTCTTCGTTTAAGAACATCACACAGAACATCCCTAACCAAATCATGTCTATATTTAAAGCCAGACAATTCTTTGCAATGCACCGTATGGTCACCAAAAGAATCCAACCAGATCTTGCGACAAATTGGGCAAGGTTCATCAGTCGGGAACATAGGGATCATTAACCGGTACTTAAGGATAGCCCGATATTCCAAACCCGACATACGTTGGCCTAATCCTTCAATGGGGATGGCCGTCAGAAAATCCTGAGCCCGAGGAGCCCGAAGGCATTCAAACACCGCCTTTTGGCGAGGGGATAGATCAAACTTCACTTCTAAACTCTTGACGATTCCACTAAATAAGGCACTCGCCACAACATGTTGGGCTTTAGGGGGGGGTGGGGGCGATGTCCTTATTAGAGAACCCGCTAAGATCAAAATCTGGAAGTGAAGTACGTAAATGATCCATCGCACACCCATAATCAGAGTCCAACCCGTAAATATCACAGCCCCGAAGAATATGGTTTTGCAAACACCATGACTGTGCCCTCGAAGCCACAAAAGCATAAGTAGATACATCCTCGGCCGAACAGAGACCCAACCCCCCATAACGGGTCGGAAGTGATGCCAACCTCCATTGGAGATCCCCAAAGAACGGACCTCCACAAACCACGATGTCCTCAATCACCCTTCGAAGACCATTGTCAAATATAGAAACAGCTTCCCCCACATACATAGGTTGGCATGTTCTCAAACCGAACAAAAGCTTGGCGACTCCCATACATGAGCGAAGCAAAAGAAGCTCGCATTGAGGATCCCGAAGTCTTGGGAGGCAGCTCATCAGTTCCACAGCGCTAGATGCCTTTTTCATAGCCAAACTGCTGATAAACCCCGCATCCCGGCTTACAGCACCACCAAAGAGTTTCACGCCAAGCACCGGCCTTCCAATCCCGTAAAGGAACAACCCATCCTGTACCTTCACCCCATTGCATGTTGGCCAAAATAACTATGTTTTCTTAACGTTTAGTTCAAGACCCAAACGAGGCCCCTCAGACCTGATAATATCTAATGCTTTGGTCACCTCTCTACTGATTTGAATTTGGTTTGAGCTAAAAAATTATAATTCAGTTTAATTCGATTCAAGTTGTACGTACAAAACAAAAATTATACGTACAAAACAAAAATTATGTATATTAATATAATTCATTTTTGGATTTCAAAACTAATAGATTATAAAAAAATTTTGGCTAGTTATTCTACAAAGGGTAACAAAAATGAAAAGTGTGAGAAGCCATAAATAATTGACATGTGTCAAGTGGGGACCAAAAGAAAAAGGGCATAGATGTAATTGTACACATTTTCTCTCTCCACATGCAAGACACATGTTAATACTCCCATCATTTTAGAACGTTTATAACTTTTTCGTATGATATTTTTTTTTAAAAAAGTTCATCATAATAACAAGCGTTTTTTTATCTTTAATATGAGTATGATTTTTGTTATATAAAATTTAAAACAAAAATCACGTCATTGTGTCTTTTTTCGTCATTATGTTTTTTCGCACACTATTGTGTCTTTTCGTTTATCATTGTGTCTATTTTCGTTATTGTGTCTTTTCGCACACCATTATGTCTTTTCGCTTATCATTGTTTTTTTTATTCATTGTGTCTTTTCGCACACCATTGTGTCTTTTCGTACACCATTGTGTCTTTTCGCTTATCATTGTGTCTTTTTTCGTCATTGTGTCTTTTCGCTTATCATTGTGTCTTTTTTCGTCATTGTGTCTTTTCGCACACCATTGTGTCTTTTCGCTTATCATTATGTCTTTTTTCGTCATTGTATCTTTTCGCACACCATTGTGTCTTTAACTTGAAACGTAAAACACAATGGTGAATACGTATAACACAATGACCTAAAACGTAAGACACAATGATGAATACGTATAACACAGTGACCTAAAACGTAAGACACAATGGTGAATACGTATAACACAATGGCCTAAAATGTAAGACACAATGGTGAATATAATGACTTGAAACGTAAAACACAATGGAAACAACATATTACACAATGACACAATGAACAACAAAAAAACACAATTAAAAAGCCCATTAATTTTTTTTATTTTTATATAACAATATGATACTCATATTAAAGATAAAAAAACCCTTATTATTGTGGTGATTTTTAAAAAAAAAATCATGTCGTATGAAAAAGTTATGAACATTTTAAAATTATGGGGGAATTGGCATGTGGAGAGAGAAAGTCAACAAATGTGTGTTACTACCTTCATGCGCTTTCCATCAATTTTTATTTATTAAATTAATCTCAGTTATTCAAATCTAAGATCAATGAACATGATTTCTTCTCACCATTCTCATTTTTGTTGTCTTTTGTATTTTAACTTTACCCTATAATCTAAATCTAACATTGACTAATAACGCGAAAACCAAATTGGAAATTCAGACCAAAATCAAGTCAATCCCTTAAAATTAGGGATGACAAAAAAAGCCCGAGCCCAATGGGTATACTCGAAACCCGAAACAAATGGGGCGAGTATACGTGAAACCCGATGGATATGGGCCCGGTATGAGATTAGGTTTTAAAAACTTTCGCGGGTATGGGCCGGGTATGGGATTAGATGATACCCGACCCGATTACTCGAAAACACATACCCGTTTACCCGGACTATGTACCCGAATTGTATACTCGAAAATTCTTTGTATTTCATAGGTTGTGAAGCACATATAAAAATATATATAAAAGTATAATGATATTATTTATTTATTGTCACACTATTATATATGAAGTGCATTATATTTAAGTTTTGTATGAATAGAAGGTATAAAATAATTATAAAGATTAAAAAAAATTTAATTGAGAGTTCCAACTGGTATACCAAATACCCGCAGGTATGCCCGTAACCTGACGGGTAATTACCCGACAAATTCCCGACTGGTAATGAGCCGGGTATGTGACACGGTTTTACAAACGGATATGGGCCTGAGATTACCAATTACCCGGCCCGAACCCGGCCTGTTGCCATCCTTACTTAAAATATTAACCCACACGCTACATTGCTAAAGAAAAAGACCGGTAAAGTGGTCAAATTTAACCAAATAACTTGTAGACTAATGGTATTAAGATGCTTGTAAATACGGAGATCTTATAAATAAGAAAGGTTGAACTTCTATAGTGGACAAACTTGATGTTATTAAACAAGTGAAAATCTCCGAAATGTCCATTTGACTTGATGATTTCAACAAAATACTTCTTTGCTCATTTTTTTTTTCATGAAGACGTCGATCCAAAAAATTAATGATCTGCCAGTAATTAAAGATTGATCCGACGGTTTTAAAAAGCAACCACATACGAACACATGTACCAATACTATCGAGATGCTATATTTTGCTAAACCACCAATCTTTGAGATGGTCCCGTCACTAGCGATGCCGCCATTCTTACATAAATCTCACTGTCATACGATGCTAATTTAATACCAGCGGATGCTAGTTTATAAAAACTATTGTGTCCAAATTTTAAAAAATATGTATATGCATTAACAAACAAACCGTGGTTCGATAGGGAGGGACGTTCGTGTAAGAATGAATGCATTGTCGGTAGCAAGGGCATTTTGCAAAGATAGGTTGGTTTTCAAAACCGTCGGATCAATCATTAAATATTGGTGGGTCGTTGTTTTTACGGTGGAATGTATGGGAAAAGTTTGGTCAAATGGATAATTTGTTTGTTGAAGTTGGAATGGCCATGTTTGGAATTCCTTATTTGCACCTTCTTTTGACTTGTATAAGCTGTTTTTGATAAGTCACTTCATAGTAACTTATTAAAAACTCCCCCCTCTTGGTTTATTAAAAACTCCTTTCTTTATTTAAAAACTTAAAAAAGTCATATTTTTCAGACTATTTTATAACTTATAAAAGTTAATAAATTATGAGGAAAAAAATAAGGAACCCAAAACACCACCAAGTCAAAGGGTCATATATCAAATACCAGTCATGTCGTAATATGAGAGAAACCGTTGTATACCGCAAGTAAGGTGTTCGACCAAATGTCTCTGGCCCTTTGGGTGTTGCTGAGTGCTGACTACTTCAAAGAACACCTTCTTCATTGCTTGGTTAGCTTTTGTCCCTCACCCATTCAATTTGCCCACAAGATTTCTGATTACAAAATCTCAATGCTACTGGTTTTACAGAGATGGAGGACAATCACCAACCCCGTCTTATTTCACATCATAACAGTAGCCATTAACAAAACACTTACAAACAAATGTTTGACCAAAAAAGACAAAATTTGAGAATTATTGGTTTGAACAGCCGTCTGAACATTATATACATTACATGGGCGACTGTTCAAACTTTTAAATTATCAGTCCATTTGGCTAATATCTGGACAGTTGTTCTGATCATATATAAACGATCAAACTTTCAAATTTTTTTTTTGTCAAAATGGTCATCCAACCTCCATCTAGACGTCTGCTTAAAACGGCATGGGATTAGATGTCCGACAATGCCCCCTTTAGGTATTAGTTATGCACACTTAATGTAGTTTTTAGTGTCGTTATTTGGTCACTGTAAGCATACATATCAATTAGTTTGTTTTTTGAGTTGCTGCATTTTGTTTTTTGAGTTGCATATTAAATAGTTTGTAATATATTGTTATACATGGTTGCATTATTTCTCATGTTTTTTAACAAGTGTTTGACTAAATAGAGATTAAAAATTTAAAACATACAACTTTAATTTGCTCATCCCAAGTAAACCAAAAACAACTAAACGAGTAGGAATGGTTTTCAAAAGTAAAATGATAACAGGGTTGTTATTTAAACACCCAAATGATCGGCTCGTAACGATGCATCGACTAACAGTGGCCCGACACATACGACTGTAGCTATGGCTGCGCATCTTCGGCTTCACCCGTCATTTCCTCGAGCGACTTCCCTTTCGATTCAGGCACCAAGAAAGTACACAAAGTCCCCAAAAGATTGACCACACCCAACACAATCAATGAATTCTTGACACCAATACCCGCTGGATAACCCGCATCTGTCTTAGCTGGATCTTGATTCTGTGCAAGATACAAGAACCCGAAAGCACCCACCATTGCACCTAGCTTCCCGGATGCTGCTGAGATACCATGACAAGTCGAACGCACCCTAGCCGGGAAGATCTCGGCTGGGACAACGAAAGTGGTCGTGTTAGGCCCGAAATTGGCAAAGAAGAAAGTAAACGAGTACATAACCACAAACTTTATATTGTTTTCGGGTTGGGTCCAGTGGTTGTAAGGGAAAGCTAAAGCGAACATAAATATCGTCATCATCGAGAAACCGATTAGCTGAATCGTGAATCGCCCGATTCTATCAATCAAGAAGACCGTGAACCAGTAACCAGGAACCGTACTGCAAAGAGCGATAAGCGTTTGGGCTCTTGCTATCTTAAAAACTTCTTCGACCGCATTCATTGTTTTCGCAGGCGGGATCCAACCAATAGCAGTGAATATGTCTTTTTGGAAAAGGTTTTGACTATAGAAAGCGATATCGAGTAGAAACCAAGTACTTGTGGTCCCGAGCAAGTGCAGCCCGTGTCGTGTTAAAAACTCGCGGCTAAAAAGCCCGTAACCCTTTTCGGAAGTCTTTTGTGGTTCGGACTTGATTTCCACATTCAAAACTTTAGACATATCAGCCGCTGCCTTGGCGGCATTCTTCGCCACCAGGGCGGTGTAACGTGCGGTTTCCGGCATCTTAGACCTCGAGTAAAAGGTCATAAGAGCCGGGACGGCCCCGACCATCAAAATAATCCGCCACACGTAATCCGCTTCCAAGACCGTTGACTTTACCGGGTCAACCTCGTACGCTGGAGCCGGGAACTGAGAATTAAACACCGACGACATAATAATCGCGAACACCCCTCCCGCTAAAATCCCAAACCCCTGCATTGCGAAAACCGCAGCAATAAACCCGCCACGGGTCTTCTTATTCGAGTACTCGGACATTATCGTGGCGGCTAGCGGGTAATCTCCACCAATCCCAAACCCGAGCCAAAACCGAAAGAAACAAAGAGTAGTCATAACCGATTTAGGCGTGCTCCCAAACGACAAACCCGAAGCAATCGAGCAAATACACATCAACATAAGCGTAATACCATAAACTTTCTTTCGTCCAAGTTTATCACCAAGCCACCCAAAAAACAACTGCCCGGCTAACGTCCCAACAAGCGCAACCCCGTTAACCATAGCCGAAACATTCGGGGGCAGACTTCCGGGCTTGGGTGCGCCCGGTTTGGTGTAGTAAATGCGACCGAGCATTTTTGTGACTAACGATATGCAAAACAAATCATAGGCGTCCGTAAAGAAACCCATACCGGCAATCACTATAGCCGTGAAGTGATACCATTGGGTTTTGGCTCCATCAAGGGCATTTAAGACTTTTAAATTCCCTGTTGTCGCCATTGTTGGTTCTTCTTGAACCACCTTCTTCGATTTCAAACCCTAATTCCTTTGTTTCTTGAAAATCTGCAATTAAAAATACGTATATCAACCGTGTGCATAGTAATGTTATGAGTTACGACTCCAAGATCAGTCAATGCAGTTTTTAAAAGATTTTGTTTTGTAATTCAAAAGGGGTTAGCGGTGCAGTGGCGAAGCTTAGGTGAGTTTGTTGGGAGGCCGGACTCAAAACGTATTAAAAATTTTAAAAACGAGGGGGACCGGACTCAAATTTTTGGTCAAAAATGGGTTAATTTACACGACGTATACAAATTTTCAAGCGAAAACGGGTAAATTTACACTGTTACGCAAAAAAACATGGGGCTAGGCCACCGGACCCTCACTAAGCTTCGCCAGGCGGCGCAGCTGGTTACCCGTTTGCCTTCTATTTCAATGTAACAAGTAATCACTTCTTTTTTAAATAGATTTATATAAATCAATAGTGTTATTTATTCGAAATAATTAAAATTTAGATGAATCAAATTAAACAAGCATGCGCTTGTGATTCATGCATGCATGCATGTCAAAAGAATAATAATATAATATATGATATGAATTAAAGAAAACGACGAAGAAACATGAGGAATTAAGGAACAAGTGATACTGACCTTTGTGAATAATATTCGATGGTGAGGCTGATGGAGGATTTGGGGGTTTAAATTTATAAACGTGCAACAAATAGTATGACTGAGTATCTGGTATGGTATATTCTTATAAGTTTGGCATCTTTGTTGAGCCAGATATTTCCGTGCCACCTTCTAGGGCTGGATTTGACTGCCAGTATATATTTCTCCTTTTTTAACTACAATTTTGAATTATTATTAATGACCATAATATATCAAAACCGACTAGTAATTATGACTCATTAATGCTCATCCATGTCCACAAGTTGTAGACTTCCCATTATCCCGCTAACAATTTTTTTCTTAAAAGATATTGAAGTAACAAAAGTTTTTCTTTGTATATATATATTAAAACTAATATTGAAGTAACAAATTTATCCTTTCAATAGATTATACCGTATACATATTAGGTATACTTTTAGCTTTCACTTTTTTTTTTCAAATACAATCTGTTCGGGTAACAAAGTACTTTTGTTTCTTAAAATTTTGCCCAATGCACTTGATTGCAGAGACTTGAGAGTTAACTTGAAATCTTAAAACTTTATTGAATTATTCAATTGACAGTCTTTCTTCAATTGGGTTGATTTTGTTAAATTGATAAGGTAAGAAGGTTTATTATGTTAAATTGTAAATTGTTATGTATGTGTATTGTTAGTTAGTTGATTTTGTTTAACCGTTTATGTTGAATTTGCTAGATTGTTATATATGCGTTCTAGGTTATTAACCCGTGTACGACACGTGCAGAAATATATAAATAGTCAAGTAAACATATATATAATTTCAAACGACAAGTTATTTTTAGTATATTTTTTAAGAAAGCAACGTGATATTTAACTGCAATCCATATTCATACGCAAACAAAGTATTGAAATACATAAACTTATAAAGAATGACTTTACATAGTAGAATGTTTACGAATAAAATTAAAAAATTTAAAAAATAACATTAACATAAAACAAAAAAAATTCACTAACATTAGTCTGGAAAGGAAGCAAATCAGAAGATAAGCATCCATAAAAGATCTCCGATAATCATCCAAGAATGATTCAGGCTTCTTTTCTTCCTGGACCGGGAACACAACTGATGACATAAACATTCATAGTTTCATGCACCAATCTAACAAACATAGTGACTAACTGACTACGGAAATTGTTTTTACATTTCATGTGAAAAGTCTTGTACCCTAATAAACTGAAACACCTAGCTCCAAAGCACATTTAAAAACCAGAACCAAATCGAAATCTTTTTAAAATGATATGTTTTGACCAGAATCAAATCGTTACGTTTTGAGAATGACCCATTTAAACCCGAACCAAATCGATATCTTCTAAAATTGACCCGTTATCACCCGAACCAAATCGATACCATTTTAAAAAAACCCATTGAACGAAATAGATACCCTTTTATATTGACTCGTTGACCAAAATTAAACTGATACCCTTTTAAAATGACCCAGTTAGTCATTAAAATGGCCCAGTTTGAGCCAAGCCAAAGCAAATGAAAATTGAAATAACACACTTGAAGACTAAGAAGAAAAATGAAGGGTAACACATATAACGCTTTTAGCTTTTGATATCCTTTCTATCAAATGTTAATTCATTATTACTGGTTATGAAGATTAAAAAAAAAAATAATATAAAGCTTCAATAACTTCAACTCGCTTGAAAGTTGAAGCTCATGTGAGCTTTTCACTTAATTTGTGAACCCTCTATATTCTTTCATTTTTCAATAGTCACTAAAACAAAACACCAAACAAATTAAGCACAAATTTAAATATAACTAAATAGAAAAAAACTAAAACCGAAAACCTAAATAAAACCAAATACCAATAAAACTAAAAAAATCGAAATTAAACTAAAAAACTAAAATCGATAAATCTGAAACCGAACCAAAAACAAAAACTGTAAATACCAAAACGAAAAGCTGAATAAAGTTAAACCCACCTAAAACGAAATTAAAAAAAAACACAAAATCGAACCAAACCGAAATTCAAACGAAACAAATTAATTATAAAAACTAAAACCGAACAAAAATCAAAAATCGAAATGAAACCAAAATAAAAAATAACTACCATGAAATATTGAAAAGAAAAACCATAACTAATTAAAGGACACATGTATTATTAATAGTATAGTAGATTAAAATATGTTTATGTAATTTAATATGATTTTTTATTTTATTTTTAAAAAATTATGAGATTATATATTATTTATGAGAATAATTATTACTTTAATAGTATAGTAGATTTGTATCTATGAATTATTGATAATTTTGTTACATTGTTTGGGTTTATGTTAAATTATTAGTTGTTATATACATATTATATGTATAAGTATGTATCTATGTCGTAATAGTCGGATTCCAAGGCCTTTGAATCGGCGATTTCAAGGTACTCGGACATTAACCTTGCCGCATTTTTCCATCTTGGTTACCATTACTCTCCAAGATCCAACTCGGTCAAAAGTCGGAATACTCGGGATTACTTGGCCTCCAAGGTCAACCAGCCACCATTTTTTTAAGTAAAATAATTAAAAATAACAACAAAACATGAATTTTTTGAATCATGTTTTTTTTCCATATGAATTATGCTTATTATGACGTAAAATATGTTTGTCTTAACGTATACATAATATCCAATAATTATTTTATGTTATATTTATCATGTCCAAGTACTCCCCGAATACTCCGAGTACTCCCTACAAGGGGTCAGACGCCTAGCGACCGTCTAGCAAGTTTTACAACATTGGTATGTATGTATGATATGCGCATATATGTATGTGTATGTAACTATGTATTCGTATAATGATTACATGTATTGGTTTAATATGACAGGTTTAGTCTCGAACTTCACTCGTGGCCTTTATTTATTTTTAAATAATATTTAGTTCCACAACACTTATAATGTTTTTGTAAGCTTTAAAACAAAAGATAATCTCCTTTTTATAACACGAGGAAGATGGTAAGTGTTTTAGGTTTCTTTAATAGTTTTTCTTGTTAATTTAGTCATTAACAATTTGACATTTTGGTCTAGATCAATTTAAATCAAGAGATTAACTCCTTTTATATTTCATAGAAACATCCAAACGATTTATAATGAAGTGGCATATAAACAAGCTATCATAGACAAACACAAAGGGAGATCAACGAAACGGAGAAGTGTTTTCTATCGTAGACAAACACAAAGGGGGATTAAACACTTCTAAAGTCACCCTTTGACCATAGAAATCCCCATCATGTTGATTTTTATAAAATAGTTGTCTTATTTCGAGAAGGCTTACCATACATCAACTATTATCATAACTATAACAGTTTTTTAACATGATCTTGGATACTATGACATGCTCATCACGAGAGATGTGCTAAAACCTACCTTGAGACAAGAACTTCAAGAGAGATGTGCTTAAATCGAGTTTAAATCAAGATATCATCACAAGAGTTCATAATTGTAATTTAGTTACATCATTCAATTTTGTATTAATTTAAAGATTTTGTATTTATTTTGAGATTTTGTATTAATTTTTTTTAGTTTTTATTAGTTGGCAGATTTGTATTTGTTATTATGTTTTGTATTTATTTTTTCGAACGGTGACTTTCACAGTTAAGTTATCTCACTGCGCGAACACGTCGCGCCCCGCCACCCCACTCAGACCAACTATGTTGACATGATCGGGATCCACGCTGACATCCGAGTTTGGCTTGGCATTCCAGGTAAAACCCAGTTGGCTCACCCCGCCCGAAGACACGACATGTTTTAATGCTCTGTAAAATCCGATCGGAATCAGGATTTGAACCCAGGAATCCGGTCGGAATCAGGTTTTTATGTTTTGTATTATTTATCATATCTATATTTGTTTTGATTTGTTATGAAATATATTTAACATTTAATTTATCTTTACCAAAGGGTAAGCCCATCAACATCAATGTATGATATACCTGAGAAAACTTGTCATGCAACAGAAAAGACTTAATTTGCCTCCTATGAATTTCTGTTTGTAACCCCTCGCTAAAATGTCGTTAGTAAAACTTAAGTAATCCGTCGGCTAATAAATCACACAAGCTGATGGATACTTGTTAGTAATGACCACTTTCATCGACGATAATGTCCGCAGGTAATTATCGTTTGGGTTGTGGTGATGGATAATATGTCAACTGGGAATGAATACTGTTTCCTTAATCTAGTTATAATTTTATTTTTCAATTGATTAACAAGTGATTTAATTTTACTGTTGTCAACATCGGGCAAAAACATTGAATAGTACAATATTGTCTAGCTAAACCATGATAATTGAAAGTATTGGCAATAATAAAAAGATGAGAAAATTCCAATTTGACTCCCTGTGATATATTGGCGGGATATGGATTAGCCACTGAAAACGAATTTGCGCATTATGGACGTCTCTCATATTTGGGCGGGGCAATCTGTGCCCTTCCGTCATTTATTTCTGTTAATGACCGTTGAGAAGGAGGGTGTTTTAGACTTTTTACATAGAGAAAATTGGCCGCTCAATGTGTGCCCTTCTGATTATTATATTTTTCAAAACCTTGAAAAAACCAGGTTGCTGTGAAAAATGGCAGTCCGACCACCGGGTATTTTTTTTGTCTTCTTTCCTGTTTCCTTACCCCCATTCTCCACCACAATTTCCTCCCCTCCTTCCTTTTCCTTACTTCTCTCATCTTTCTTCCTTCATACTCAATATATATATATATACATACCTCCATCATCATCCAAGACACTCAAACCCGAAGCCGGCCACTTTCTTCACAACTATCTCCCCCGTCGAGCGTAGCCACCGTCAACCGTAGCCACCATCCCGTCGCACCCGGTTCTCCCCGTCGCCGTCACTTCCGCGTCTTCCCGTCGCTACAATGGCTCTCACCATCAACCTGAGCTTCAATCGGGCCGTGTTTGGACTGCCAATTGAAGTGAATTTCCGATTCCGAGTCCGGAATCGGGAAATACCGGCTCGTGTTTTGGCCAAATTTGCGGGTCAAAACACAATTAATTTCAACCGGACTTGGAACTTTGGGCCGGATCTCCGTCGCCTACCAGTGTGAAAACCCGAAGTTTATAATTTGGGTGAAAATTAATTAGTATGTTATGTATGTGAAATCCCGAAGTTTATAATTCGGGTATTTTGATATATGTATTTTGTGTTCGTGTTATATATATAAAAAAATTGTTTGTCTTCATTGTGTTGCGGTTCGGGTTTCGGGTTCGGGTTGTTTCGGGTTATATTGTATCTAAAAAGCGGGCCGTTTCGGGTTGTTTTTTAGCTAAAAACGGGCCGTTCGGGTTGTTTTTTAGCCAAAAATGGGTCGTTACGGGTTGTTTCGGGTTGTATTTTTAGCTAAAAAACGGCCCGTTTTGGTTGTTTCGGGTTTAAAGTTTGTTAAAAAACGGGCCGTTTCGGGTTGTTTCGGGTTTTTTTTAGCTAAAAACGGGCCGTTCAGTTTGTTTTTTAGCCAAAAATGGGTCGTTACGGGTTGTATTTTTAGCTAAAAAAGGCCCGTTTTGGTTGTTTCGGGTTTAAAGTTTGTTAAAAAACGGGCCGTTCGGGTTGTTCGGGTTGTTTTTTAGCTAAAAACGGGCCGTTCGGGTTGTTTTTTAGCCAAAAATGGGTCGTTACGGGTTGTATTTTTAGATAAAAAAACGGCCCGTTTTGGTTGTTTCGGGTTTAAAGTTTGTTAAAAAACGGGCCGTTCGGGTTGTTTCTTAGCTAAAATGGTTCGTTACGGGTTGTTTCGGGTTGTATTTTAGCTAAAAAACAACCCGAAACAACCCGAACGGTTGTTTCGGCTAAAAATGGTTCGTTTCGGGTTGTATTTTTTAACAAACTTTAAACCCGAAACAACCCGAAACGGGCCGTTTTTAACAAACTTTAAACCCGAAACAACCCGAACGGCCCGTTTATTAACAAACTTTAAACCAAAACGGGCCGTTTTTTAACTAAAAATACAAGCCGAAACAACCCGAAACGGGCCGTTTTTAGCTAAAAAAAACCCGAAACAACCCGAACGGCCCGTTTTTTAACAAACTTTAAACCTAAAACAACCAAAACGGGCCGTTTTTTAGCTAAAAATACAACCAGAAACTACCCGTAAAGACCCATTGTTGGCTAAAAAACAACCCGAACGGCCCGTTTTTTGCTAAAAACCAACCCGAAAAACGGTTCGTTTTGGTGGTTTCGGGTTTAGATTTTGCTAAATATCGGTTAGTTTTGGTGGTTTCGGGTTTAAATTTTGCTAAAATCGGTTCGTTTTGCTTGTTTCGGGTTCGTTTGGATGATATATATGATGATTATATGATTATGATATATATGATTATGATGATAAGAAGGTATATATAATTCATATTATATATTTATAACAAATGGTGGCTTACTTCAAATGGTTAGTTTTGTTGGTTGTTAAAGAGCAGGTCGGGGGTTCGAACCCCACTCCACATGATATATAGAATTATTAGTTTTAAATTCATTATAGGCTCAGTGGTAAAATGGTAATTTCACCCTTTTTTGGTCAGTCAACTAACGGTTAACATGACGGAATGGCACAGATTGCCCCGCCCAAATATGAGAGACGTCCATAATGCGCAAATTAGTTTTCAGTGGCTAATCCATCTCCCGCCATATATCACAGGGAGGCAAATTGGAATTTTCTCTAAAAAGATATTGGACGAATTTGTTGTTTTCTGATTGTTTAAATTATTTGTGCCTTTTTATTTTGAAAGGTATGATGTTGTTCTTAGCAGAAAAAAGAATATAAAAAGACAAAAAAAAAAGCAACAGTGGAGTCTGAATTTGTCATCAAACTTAATTCCCACAAATGATTGTCTTTATAAAAATGAGTTCTGATTGTTAATGCGAGTTTTGATTGTTAATGTATACTGTCACCGAGATCCCTTCATTCATCCTAGCAATAACCAGTTCTTTCATCACATGCACCTTATGTTAGTTGTGACTATGTGAACTTGGTTAATAATCAGTTACACCCAACTCATAGACAAACTTTGTACCTAGCCACACAACGAACTTCCATCAGCGACTGAGAACAAATATCTGCGGCTAGCACCCCAACTATAAGACACATAGAGGCTAAATATAATTACATCTGCACTGATCACGGGAACCAAGGGCTCTCGAACACCAAACCCTGATCACGATTTGGATCACCTTCGAATTCTTTCGATCAAGAAAACCAGATCTTTTTGCGAAGTCGTCTAAGTGTAAATCGTGCGCAAACAAGGAGCCAATAGGCTAGAACTTTAAACTACTCGAACCTTTCCTAAAAATGGGCCTAGCGAAATGCCTAATCGAGAACGAACCAATCAAGTATGTGTCTTCTTAAAAAAATCGATAGAAACATCCTACTTAAACCGAACAAGGGTTGATCGAACAATGGAAACAAGTCTGGCGCTCCGATACCACTTGTTAGGTATCAAGCGATGCAATAGAGATAACTAACACTTAAATCACAATCGAAAAGCACAATGAAAATAGGAAAAACAAAGAACACGGGAATTTAATGTGGTTCGGTCAAGATGACCTATGTCCACGACCACAAAAATTACAATTACAGGCAAGGTATATAAATAAATGTTAGGGCTAATAACTTGATGAACAAGATACAAACAATGGGCCATCTATAATAATTAAACCCGACTCAAGCCTTCCAAATACATCAACCATTTATCTAAGGATGTTTGAAGTTTAGCTTGATTCTAAATGCTGCTACCGGTTTGCTTAAATATGTGAGTGAATATTTTATTTTGTGAACTGAACTGACAACAATTCAGATTATGTACAATTGTATATGTGATGACATTTAACAAATTATATATATTCATCTAATTTATAGAGAATTTTATTTTAGTTAATGAATTTGATGGACCGAATCTATATATATATTTTGGAAGGACGGATGCAAATATATAATATACTAGTTTTTATCCCCCGTATTACGGGGGTTGTGTTTCTTTTTCGTGTCTAATATTCATATTTTTTTGCATTTTAATTTTATTTATTATAAAAAAATTAATAATATACTTAGAGTTTGATGATGAAATAGTTTCACAAATAAATGACATGTTATAACTGGTTTAAAATCTATAGGTTTGGTGAGACCCATGACCCGCTTCTTTTTTTTTTACTATAAAATTGTTTCTTATAAATAATATATTATTCTTAAAAATGGATATTAATATTTAGTATATCTCTATTTTATAAGATTTGCATATTAAATACTTGGTGAGATTTATTTTTAAAATAGTGAGATGTTATAACTCGTTTAACGTTATCTAGGTATTGTGAGACCCATACCGTGAACTCGGGTCAAATGCACTTGAAATCTTCATTTACAAATAAAACAATATGATGGCTTGAGTAAATGTAAGAAACAACCATAGAGCTTTTAAATGTTTCGTTTATTTACAGGGGGTTGTTTTATATTATTTGTTTTTAATATTTATTTTTTGAATTTTTATTTTTTTATTATATGAAAGTTAATAATATACTTATGGTTTGATGATAAATTGTTTCACAAATAAATGAGATGTTATAACACGGTTTAAAAGCTATATGGTTTTATGAGACTCAAGACCCGTTTATTTTCTTTTTTACTATAAAATTGGTTTTATAAATAATATTTATCTTTTTTAAATAAATAATATATTAATTTTTAGTATATCCCTACTTTATAGGATTTTTATATCAAATATTTAGTGGGATTAGTTTTTATTTAATGAGATGTTATAACCCGTTTAAGATATATATGGGTTTGATTAGACCCATACCCATAAATTCGGGTTAAATGCATGAGAAGTCTCCATTTAAAAATCAAGGAAATCTGGTGACTCCAAAAAAAGGGGAAGCGACCACATCGCGACACGTATGATTTTTATGTTTTCGTTTATATATATTATAGATTATTGATAGATATACTCTTAAAAGGTAACATTTATAAGATAAGAAAAAAAAAACCAGAAACAAAATGAATAATTTCTTTGTCATCTTTATTTAGCATGTACACATCAAGCCACTAGCTAGTTAGGTGTCGCACCACTGGTGTAGCCTCTCCTGTGTTCAAATTACTACATAACTACTAAGATATTATTAGCTATAAAAACCAAAATAAAGTACCAAACAAAGTAAGTATTGATTTTACAACATTAACTTCTTTTTTTTTCCTAATGGTGAAGTGTCACAAGTAACTATTTCAAAATTAAAAGTAAAAATACGAGTGATGTGCGTGATTTATGCAGCTTCTTTTATATCCGTTTTAAGTTTTAACTGTTTTTATCATCGACAACTTATAATAAATCAACGTATAAAAAAATGATCACGTTGATTTACTTATGAATACAAACCTTAACATTTCGACTTATTAACATTGGCTATAAATGCATGCATTTGTCCATTGCAATAGTCTCAACTCGACTTATGTACAAAATTTGACTTTATAATAGAGAAATGAATAGTTTGAAAAGGAGAGAAGTGGAGGTAGGAACGAAAATAGTGGGCACTAAGCATGTGTTAGTCCATTCTCAAGGGCTATGGCTTATCTTGAGTTCTTTCTGCCAATGTCTTTAACTTATTTAAATCCAATTTCCTAATGGAATGAATCCCCACCTTGTATTTCACATCATAAGGACAAGGGTGGGTCATGACCACATTCGTGATCAATTATATATTGGTTACCTTTTTGTATTACTATTTATATAACTTACTTACAAAGTCAAATTACATTTACAAGAAATCAAATTAAATTTATATAAAGTTGGACGTCTTTTTACCAAGAATAAAATGTAAGGTGTATGTTTATTTATAAAAAGTGGACATCATCATCTTTGGGTAGCTAAAGTGGGACTTTACCTTAAATTACAAAAGAACTTTTGACTTTTAATTCCTATTTTGACTTGTATGAAAAAGTAAATTTTTTCGATGTTTTCTTTATTATTGTTTTTTTTATTAAATGACTAGTTTGGATTATTAATGTGCCTTACTCATTTGATTATCTCATTCTTCAAATATCGGAGACTGCTCTCAGGAGGAATCCTATTTGAATGAGAAACCCCATAATCTAACCTGAAACCCCTAATTTGTTTTCTTTTTCTTTTTGTCATAAGTAGGAGTTGAGCCAATACCTCTTTTAAAAGTTTTTCCAAGGTGTTTTTCAAATATTATAATTATTTTCATAAGATTTTTCAAGTGAAAACAACAATTAATGTGAAATCTATCTACCTATAATATTAAAACAAAATTATTTTTTCACATGTCATTCAACCAGAGTAACTAACTAGGATGTCAACTAATACTATTACCATTTATAGAAATATAACTTCAAATGTTGTATTAAAAAAAGTTTTTAGATTTTTATGAATTATAAAATTTTATTTATCATTATTTATATATTATGAATCCATAATGTATGTTATTATGTATATTATTAAATTTATTTTTTTTTCTTACAATTTTTTAATCACCTCTATATTACACGGGCTATATCTTAATTGCTAAAATAAAGAAAAGGAGAGAATGTTTTATATGATGTGTACACCACATCAAAATGTAACGCAAGAGGTCCTACGTATACTAAGATTGTCACTGTTGTTAGCTGTCACAAACAGACTAAAGACTAATTAACTAACTTAACAAACTTGCCATTGTAATAGATGTGACAAAATTGAATATTGGTAACTTGAGTATCAAAACATTCCCCCGCAAGCAAGTTGAACGCTAGGTTCGATGTACTACAAGTTGATTAGTAGTAGATATACAACAAGCCTTGAGAATCTAGCCGGGGCCGTCTTTAGGGGAGTAAACTTAAGCTAGGGCTTTAGGTCCCCACTCGGATGGGGCCTCAAGTTTAGACCAAAATTAGACAAAAAACATAATAAGTAATGAAAATGACCCTTGAGCTATTTGATTTGAAAAGACAAACATATCCGTTAATTGTTTTGCTTTGTAACAAAAAATTCAAAAATTATCCAGAATTCTCGTTTAATTTAAGACCTTCAAAATGGTTGGCGCTACGTGTGGCCATAGTGACGTATTGCAAAAGTTAGCAGTTAGTCCAAAATGTGAAGTGTCAGATCGTTGAGCATCCCAAAAATTGTAAAAATAATGCTTGGACCTAAAATTAAGAAAAACTGCACATTAGGTGATCAGAATGACCGTTTGCCAATTTGTGTACTTAGAAATAGAGAAGAAAATGGCGAGGAAGCTACATTTAGAAATGTGGATCAAAGAAACCTAAAAAGGTTCGTGTGCCACCCAAGAAGGTGTGTGTTTGGAGACGCCGTCTAACACAATATAGCATCATTTGTATCATAAAGAGGAACCCAATGGTTGGTGTTATTTCTGAAAAAGCGTCGCGGTGAGTTTTAGCTACATGGGCAGCCTCATGATGTGACGAAGCATCAACGCCATCAACACCAACAAACGAGTAGGATTCATAGCTTGTGATGACACATATGAAGTGACATGGGGAGACCTTGGCTGAATTTAAAAGCATTAAATATTCAAGTGATTCTAATAGGGCCCGCCCTACTAATTATCATTTATCACACGTCACTCAAAACTCAAATCCACCACCTTCTATTCAAACAGTCAATCGATGAAAAATTAAAACATCCATTCGAAGGCAGGGGCTGTGACGCAAGCCCTAACCTTCAAACGACCGTTAGACAAAGCCGCTTAAAAGTATGTGACTCTGACGCAAGCCTTTTCCTTGAAACTGCTCGATGCAACCTCAAACGACCATTTGAAAATGGCGTGGATTATATTGTCACGGGTGTGTGCAGGACCCTATTAATAAGAGTCACACTTTTGTTTAGTTTGTATTGTAATAAAAATGCATATTGTACTTAATTTTTAGTTACTAGTTTTGGAGGTTACTTACCGATAATGAGATAATGGGTCTACAGTCTACACAAACCCCACTAACTTGAAGTTATATTTGTAGATGAAAAACATCAATTTTTGTTTCCCTTACATTCATGATCTTTAGTAATATAATGAAGTGAGAAAATTTGCCCAAAGTATTGAGTATCACTTGTGTTTAACTTTAATTTGTTTACTTCCAATTTACAACATTTGGTATCCATGCCTTGTATTAGTATACGCCCATTGCCCAACTACCCCTCTATTCAACCCCATGTCTGTTGCTACAACCTCCGAAGTCATGACTCATGAAAGAAAATAGCTCGGTATATCCCTTCAAATTTATATGCTAACAACAACGAATAATTACACCACATGGCAATAAAAATGGAAGTTATAATGGATGCACAAGCCCCATAAGAATTCACTGAATGATATGCTGGGTGACCTAAGATGAGAAAAAGAACAAAACTGCTCATTCTTTCATGTTTCAAGCGACCCCAGAGATCAAGGATGTTCTTTTGCAGGTTGTGAAGAAGAAGACACCAAACGATATATGGAATTCAATGAAGACGAGGAGGTATTTTTGTGTGTGTGTGTGTGTGGGGGGGGGGGTGATAAGGTACAAAAGGCCATGTTACACACATTCAAAGCAAGTTCGAAGCACTTAGAATGAAGGATGGCGAGTCCATAGACCATAGATGATTATGCAGGAAAGTTTTCTAGAATGATATCCTAAGTATAGTAGTCTTGGAGCAAGGCTTGAAGTCAATGTGTTGGTTCCCAAGCTACTTGACACGATGCAAACATATATTTTCAATTAGTTGCCTCAATAGAGCAGTACTTAAATGCAGATACAACGACGTTCAATAAAGCAATTGGTCTCCTAAAGGCATACGAAGACATGTTTAAGTCGTGTCAAGAAACTCGAGTGGAGAAAACAATTTGTTAATTCATTACGGTGAGTCAGTGTAATTGTTTTATGGAAAAGTGATACTTTCCTAAATAATTGTTATGTTTAATATGTATTATTTAAGTTGTACATATTATTTATTTTAGTTTCCTTATTATACTATAACTAAGTTTCCTTGTTGTTTACCTTTTACTATTTTTATGTCCTTGGTTTTCCTATAAGTTGTAATCATTGTTTAAGAAAAATAATCAGAAAAATTATCTCAAGTTTGGTTTCTCTTCTTCTATATTATTCTTGGAGCCTAACCCACTCTACGGGTCTATAGGGAGATTGACCATCTCGAATCGGTCTCTATCAGAAAGATACACTAAGCACATGTCAATGTTAAGGCAGGTTTAGTGACAGGGGTGGATGAAACAACTCTAGACAGAGAGGTTCAAGTCGGGGTATAGGTGGTTGCTGGGGGTGACACATCTCATTAGGAGCTTGGTAACTTAAACTGAAAGCCAAGAGACAAGAAGCATGTAAACAAACTTCTTCAACTATGATCTGTTAAGGCATTACGCTAATTATGAGTCCAAGAATAAAAAGGAACATGGAGATGGGGTTAATCTAGCAAAAATGCAGGAGGAACTGGCCCTGTTGTTGAGTGTGTATGATGAACAAACATCCCAAATTGTTTTATTAAATGAAGATAAAGTATTCCCATCATTCTCAAGACAAGAAGAGTACATAGGAGAAAACTAGGATATGTGGTACTTATATAATGGGACGAATAATCATATGATATGACTAGTCACGAAGAATTCTTCGCGGAATTGGATGATAAGGTAACAGATCAACTATGCTTTGGTGATCCATAGGCGATTGCTCAAATAAAAAGAAAGGACACCATATTCTATTCAAATGCAAGAATATGATCAACAAGTGATCCCGGATGTGTTTTTTAATCTAGCATTGCGTAACAAAATATTAAGTTTAGGGCGATAAACTTAGTATTAGGGCTGTTCACGAGCCGAGCCGAACCGAGCGAAGGGTTGCTCGTTGCTTGGCTCGTTTACAACAGAACCTAACCGAGCGGCTGAAATTCGAACCGAGCGAAAACCGAAACGAGCCAAAATCGAATCGAGCATTTTTCGATCGAACATCGAGCGATTTCGAGCATTATTTATTTACTTTTCACTTTAAAAAATTCAATAAGAAACAAATTTAAATGTTGTAAATAATAAATTTTATAAATAAATTAGTAGTTTTTAGACAAACATGTAATATATTGTAATTTTTTATTATAAATAAGTTTAGAGTGAGATATAATGATCATGTAAACAAACTTTTAGTTTTCTAAAAACTTGAATTGAACAAATAAAACTATAAAATTAGCGGAATATGAAAATTTTAAGGGGTAAAAATAATTGTAAGCTTGTATTTATGTGTTTTGTCTATATATTAATATATTTGTTCATATATAATTATATATAAAATAAATTAAAAATATTCGAGCCGAGCCGAACCGAGCATACCCTTGCTCGTTGCTTGGCTCGTTTACAAACCGAACCGAGCAGAGCGGCTCGTTTTCAATCGAGCGAAAAAACGAGGGGGCATTTCCGAGCAATTTTCGAGCGAGCGGCGAGCGAGTTCGAGCGTCGAGCGGTTTGGAAGGCCCTACTTAGTATCTTCAATGGGCCGAGTAATTTCTTTTTTTCATTTGCCAAATCAAGTAGAGTCCAAACTTGAATGATTCAGTTCATGGGCTTTTGTCAGTTAATATACATGGCCCAAATTACTAGATTAGACCGGCCCAAACTAATTTTTCTTTTTCTTTTTTCACTCATACATATAAAAAAGAAAAAAAGAAAATAATATGCCTTACAAAGTTATATTTTAATTTATAAAACTTTATCCATCTAACATTGTATAAAGTCGAAACAAATATGGCAATATTAATGATTCAGCATGCAATTGATCTTCTGGTCTAATGATATGGGGGTGATAGTTAAGGCTTGAAATCTTTGTGGTCGATCTCAGGTTTAAAACTCGACTCAAGGGGTTTTCCCACAATGGTGGGTTTCCTCTTTAACGATGTTCCTAGGTGAGTTAGAAAAGTGTAGTCCTGAATGATATTAAAAAAAAAATCAATAGCCTTATTAACGAAGAAAGTAGGCAAGTATTAATGTCAATCCTTCAGCTTGACCATGATTACAACCAATCAACTATTATTAACATGTTGGTACATGCACCCTTAGGAAAGAGTGAGAAAAATAAAGATAAACGTTTAGGGGTGGTTATGGGGAGCTAAATAAAGCAATAGCTTCACTTTAGCAATAGCAAACAATCTATAGGTAATTTTGATTTTGAGATCTGTTGATGATAAGGTTTGTGGATTATTCATACGCATAGATGACATGGAAGTCAAAAGATTGAAAACAATTTTTCTTATAAAAGGCCCCCAATAAATTTGAGACGACCCTGTAATTTTGGTGTTAAATGTGAGAAAACAAAAGAAAAATGAGACTCAAAAGAATGAAAGAGAAAAATGAGCTGCTAACATAGTATTAGGGTTTAATTCACTCTCTTAACATTTAACAGGTTTGTCCCATGTATATTTGTGCTGCTGTCAGCTAAATTTTTCATCATATATACATCCAAGTCGATAAGAATTTTTTTTTTGTCTTTATTAATTATGAGTATGGAAAAGTAAAATTTGATTTAATAATTGAAGGGAGTACGACGAGATAAGACGAAGAAAGGTGAGATACGTTTGGCGGGATCTAGAAGAAATATTTACATGTAGCGCGGGTTAAAAAAATTTTGTTTATGGGTAGCCGAAACATAAAACGAAAAAGAAATTTTTTTTTACTAAAAATGTATTTCATGAAAAAAAAGTTATGCTAGATCGGCAATTAAGATGACCTTCATAAACAACAACTATGTACTTTCATGGTTTTTTTTTTCTAAATAAAACATCATAATTCATACCCATTAATGAGGTTAGGTGGGGGGGACTACTTGACACTTAAGATGACCTTGGCACACTTCAATCCGATGCGTTCACGAGTTCACTTATTGAAAAGAAAATAAATAAAAGGAAAACTTTCCTTTCTTTTCCATTCCTTCTATTTAATTTAATTTCTTTTTCTTTCATTTCAATCTAATTCTTTTCAAATTGGAAGACATTCATGCTTTAAAACATCTTATTGAGTTATTTCTCTCGATTTGCTTTCCTTTCCCTCCTTAAGTGAAACTTGGGAACACAAATTTTTATGTTTCATTTCTTTTCTTTCTAAAAAAAAAGTTGAACACACACCAAACTTTCACTCTTTCCATCCCTTTTTTTTCCTTACTTTCATTAAGTGAAACTCGAGAACAGAGTGTAATGTTTAAAAATCTGCATACTATCAAGTCAAGCCATCTAAGTAAACTAGATGACTAGATACTTTGACTCGTAAACATATACATGGCTCCAAGGTTATTGACAAATCCATCCTTAGTTAGCTATTGAAGCTTGTTCGAGTTGCAAAATGAATAGTAGGAGATGAAATTGGAGTAGAATGACCTGTGATGACAAAAGAGAGAAGAATTTAGTAATTTACTATCAATTATTGTAAGTAATTGAAATACAAATTTTGCAGTGCATACCCTAGTTGAAAGTTATTTGGTTACCACCCGTCAGCAAAAACAGATCAAATGGCAATTAACGTCAAAACGAAAAGACTAAAAGTTTAGTATAGACATCTATTGAAAGATAATCCTAGACTATGTGTTGGATTTTTGGTGGGTTGGTGGTAAAAGGTGTTTTTGGACAAACTATAAGACAAATGAGTGAGAATAAGTTACATTATCATTTTCTTAGTTAATTATTTCTAAAGAGATCATTTAGATTTGTGACATTTTCTAAAATTATAAAATATATTTTAATTATAGTTGCCGTTGTCTAAAATTAGATTCATAGATATTATAAATCTGTATTTTTTATTATCAATTTTTTATTATCATTTTAATCTAAAAAGATATTTTTTAACATTATAAGTAAATGAAACTTTTTTTTTGAAGATGAACTAATTATAACTGGGATTGGTATTAATTAAATTTTAATGTTTGGATGAACATTATTATATCTTATACAAAATATGCTTTCAATTATTATTATTATTATTATTATTATTATTATTATTATCAAACACTATGCTCACTTATGGTTATTGTTATTTAATTTAAATTCATAAAAAAAGATTAAGTTTCCAAAACCTTATAGAAGTTGACAACCAACCCCTATTAATAAAATACAAACACGATTAAAAGTCTAATACACGGATTTATAAATTTTGATAGAAAAAAAAAGTTTAATATTAAAGTAAAAGTAATTTCTACGCAAACTTTTTGTCGGATAAGTCATAACTATTTACACAAACCTATCCTGATATTACCAACTTAACACATTCAAAAGTACGATTATTCTCTAGTGATCGATTTCCTATAGCAAAAATAATCAAACTAGTTTTTTAATTTTTTCTTTATTAATTTCTCATATAGAAACTGATATTCAGCAAACTCAGCAAACCACTTATGAAATTTAATTTACCAAAAGGGATTTACAAAGATTACCATATTTTTTTTACATCTTTATTCAAAAACTAACCTAAAGAAAAACATGCATACACTATGAAGGGCGAAGCATAGAAGGGACCCGAGAGGTCAGGTTCGTGACCTTTAGCTCCTCTTATACAAAAGTTCAAGCTTCGCCGCCGTACATTATGAATTAATGGAACCATTTTCGGATAGAGTCAACAATTGTTCCAAATAATCAGCACCCAAATCCTCCAACACTACAGTCTTCTTCTTATTCTCCCGTTCATCTTCTCTTCTACTCCGCTGACGGTGTCGTTTCTTGAGCACAACCACGGGCGAACACCCGTCTTCAAAACCATATTTCATCTTCTTCAATGACTCCTTCACTCTCTCCACAGGAAAATTCAACACTGCCAAGGACCCTCTCATTATAAAAGCCGCTTCATCGTACGCCATGGCAGCCTCCTCCGCGCTATCAAACGTCCCTAGCCAAACACGGACTCCATGTCTCGTGGAATCTCTAATCTCAGCTGCAAACTTACCCCATGGACGTCGTCTCACACCGCGGTATGACTTGTTGGTGCTTGATTTTGATTGGTTAACTGGTTTGTTGTTGTCCTTGATGGTTGTGAAGTTGGATTCTGATGATTGATCAAGATCCACCTTTGCTGCTACTGAAAGCATGTCACAAAGCAGCATATCTTGAGAGTTGTTGAGGTTGAAAGGGAGTGAATCATGGGACAAGGATGATTCCGGTGAGTTATTCGGGCTCCGAGTGTAAGAAGCATCCATGGAAGCTTAATTTGCTTGGAAGAGTTGCTATAGAAGATTTTCTAGGACAAGCTTTATACTCCCACATAAGATACAAGAGTTCAATATATATATATATATATTAATTAACTAAATGTTTGTTTGGTTGTTTGTTTATAATCAATTTGTCTATTCTATTACATATATAATAATAGATAAACGCAAGTTTCACTAGTTAGCATAGTGTGTACACCATTTTTTTTCCATCTTCTTTCAATAAGGGGTTTTGTTATCGTTTCATTTTGGTATGGTTTTTGAGACTCTTTATATATAGTGTTTTCATGGTTAGAAAATACGGTTTTTCACAATCTCTTGTGCATGTGTTTCCCAGCCGTGCCAGATGTTCAATTATCAACAAATCGTGAAACCACATAAACACTATATTTGAAATGGTCTAGAAAAACCATACCAAAACTAATTAAAAGGATTTATCGCAATGCAACATTTTTGAAAAAGAATTATGTGTACTCTCATAAAAAGCGTAAGAGCATTCCCATCTAACATCATATCCTTAAATTCAAAATTACACTAAATCACACTACATATTCTCTCTCATTTTCAATTAAATAATACTTTTTATACCTTTATCATTACCATTTTTTTTCCTTTCACCCACAACCACTTTCAAAATATATTAAAAAATTATAGGGGGTGAACAGTAGCTTTTCAAATATACAGAAAAATCATTATGTTTTCTAAAATATAAAAACTCTTCACTCAAAACATCCTAAATCACTCTCTAAATTATAAAAACATCCACTCACTTAACATGGGGGATTGAATGAGAATGCAAGTTTTGTAGGTACAATATTTGCATTCATTTATGAATGCAAGTTTCTAGCACCGGTGTCACAATATAAAAAAAAGTCATAACAACAATCTACTTTTTATAACAAAATGAATTTTTTCGTACCCAAAACATATATCAGCATTGTGTAACTTCATAGCCAAATGCATGTACAATTTAAAATGAAGACATAACTAAAATGTTTTAAACAAGTGAAACAGTAAACAAATCCAAGACTCAATACACGATCGAACAATATTTGCTCAAACACACGAGCGTTTTCTTATTATGTGAAAACAAGAAAAGAAAGATATAAGACAAACTTATATTCAATATAAGACACACTTGATATATATTTACAAGCCTTATATAGGCAAACAAATACTTAAGGAATTAAAAAACTTATCTAGTAAGACTTTGAAACTTACACTAATCCTTATCCTTATCCTATTGAAATAAGGAAACTTATCTACTAGCTAGACTTATCTATAAAAAGACTTATCCATTATGGATATTAGCAAGACTTGTCCATACTAAAAAGTCTTATCCATTATGGATACTAAAAAGATTTATCCATTAAGGAAACTTAGCCACCAAGTATGACTTAGTTTTCTTTTAAGTCCCTTTAGTTATGATCTCCTCCAATCCACTCCTTTGAGATCAAACCGAACCACCCTTTAGCCCACAAGTGTTGCTCGTTTAACACTCCCTCTCAACACTTGTGTTCGTCATCCCGAGATCATTGCAAAACTTCACCATCTTTACATTAGTTAACGGCTTAGTGAACATATCGGCTTCTTGATCGTTTGTATCAACATACTCCAACTCGATTTCACCCTTGAGTACCTTTTCTCTAATGAAGTGATAGTCAACTTCTATGTGTTTCGTTCTTGCGTGAAACATGGGATTCTCGGCTAACATTATTGATGATATATTATCACAATAAATTTTCACACTCGGGATGACACTCTGATTTAGGTCTATCAACAATTGTACCAACCACACACACTCTTGAGCAGCCATTGCTGCTGCTCTATACTCGGCTTCGGTTGTGGATAACGAAACTGTTGGTTGCCTTTTGCTGCTCCATGTTACTGCTCCTGACCCAATCAAAAACACATACCTTGTTGTCGACCTCCTGGTAGTCAAGTCTCGGGCATAATCAGCATCGCAATACCCAACCAATTCGATTCTTGACTCCCTCTTAAACATGACTCCGAAGCTAGGTGTTCCTTTAACGTACCGTAACACCCTTCTAACAGCATCAAGATGCGGTTTCTTCGGATTCTGCATGAACCGACTTAACACTCCTACCGCATACGTGATATCCGGTCTAGTAAGTGTTAAGTAAATAAGGCTTCCCACCAATTTTCGATACATAGTTGTATCCGTCAACTCCTTTCCTTCCTCTGCTCAAAGTTTTAAATTGGTTTCCATTGGAGTAATCGCCGGTTTGCAACTCGCCATGCCAAACCTACTTAAAAGTTCAACCGAATACTTATGTTGGTGTAACACAACCCCATTCGGTTGATACTTTAACTCCAATCCGAGAAAATGACTTAACCTTCCCAAGTCTTTCTTGTGAAACCGGGTACAGAAATTTTCTTGTAACTGATCAATCACGGTAATTAAGTTTCCCGTGATAATCAAGTCGTCAACATACACTTGGACAATTGCCACCTTGTCTTTTTCGGACCGAACAAATAGGCTAGTATCGGCTACGGTAGACACGAAACCATAGTGTTCTAGGAACTCTCCTATTTTCCCAAACCATGCCCTTGATGACTGTTTTAGGCCATACAATGCTTTCTTCAATTTGCAAACATAACCCGGGCGCTCTTTGTTCTCAAAACCTTTCGGTTGATCCATGTAAATTACATGATCAAGGTTTCCATACAGAAAAACATTACTCACATCCATTTGCCACATGCTCCATTCCTTACTTGCTGCGATTGCAAGTAATAACTGAACCGTGGTTAATTTGGCAACCGTGCTAAATGTCTCGTCATAATCGAGCCCGTGTTGTTGTGAAAACCCGCGAGCTACAAGATGTGCCTTGTATCGCTCGACTGACCCATCCGCTTTTCGTTTGATTTTGAACACCCATTTGCATGATACCGTGTTTACGTTATATACTCGAGGAACTAATTCCCAAGTTTGGTTCGTAACTAAGGCTTTGATTTCTTCTTCCATCGCTACTATCCACTTTCGGTTTTCTTTTGCCTCTTCGAAAGATTTCGGTTCGGTCTCTTCATTCTTCACATTAGCATACCGAGGATTTGGTTTTCTTTGATGACTCGATCGCCTTAATCCATGCGCTTCGGAACTTGACGGTTCGAGTTGTTGGGCCGAGGGACTTCGGCCAGTTTGCCATGGGCCTTGGTTTGAACTTCGGCTTGGTGCAGAGTCCGTCGAATCTTCAGTTTTGACTGGCCCGATGTTCTCGACATGGTCCGACCCATATTTCTCATTGTCTGATTCTACTTCTCCAAGATTAAAAGCTACTTCGGTTTCAAGCTTCTCTTTCAATTTTTCAGAATCCGGTAACACTTCTCGATTTCGAGACCACCATGACGACATCTCGTCAAAAACAAGGTGTCGAGAAACATATACTCTCCCAGTATCTGGGTTGCAACAGTGCCACCCTTTTCGTTCCGTGTCATACCCAACAAAGATGAACCTTGTTGCTTTCTTTTCCATCTCGTGTCTAAGATGACTCGGTATGAATACGTAGCACACACACCCGAACACCTTCATATGACTAACCTCCGGTTTAAGTTTGAACAACTTTTCAAACGGTGATATATTCTTTATGTTTTGTTGTGGTAAGCGATTAGATATATAGGCTGCGGTTCGCATTGCTTCAGCCCAAAACCGACCTGGTACATTTTTGTCGTGAATCATGCTCCTGAGAGCTCGGTTAGGGTTCGGTTCTTTCTTTCGAAGACTCCGTTTTGTTGCGGAGTATTTGAGCAAGTTAATTGGCATTTAAGCTTGCACTCTTTGAGATATTCATCGAACTCCTTCGATGTATACTCGCCTCCGTTATCGGATCGGAGGCACTAGATATTGATCTTAGTTTCCCTTTCCGCCATGCTTTTAAATTCTTTGAATTTCCTAAAAGCTGATTTTTCTTTCATAAAATATACCCAAAGGTATCTAGAAAAATCATCAATGAACGTAATCATATACTTCATACACGTTATTGAAGCTTGTTTCATCGGACCGAACACATCGGTACGAATTAGCTCCATGGGTTTCGTGGATCGATAACTTGAGCTTTAAAAAGGTTGTGCGTGAGCCTTACCGAACTGACAACCGGCGCACACCACACCTGCCCGGACATCCATCTTCGGTATTCCGGCTACAAGAGACTTTTCGATCATTAAGACAAGCCTATCGTACCCAACGTGACCGAGACGTTGGTGCCAAAGATCGATACTTTGGACTGTCTTAGTTTTCTCCACATAAGCCGTTCCCGCGGAAAGAACGTACACTATCTCGTTTTTCCTTCCTTGGATTATGGCTTTGGACGAGGTTTCGAACTTATCGAACACCTTGACATCATTTGGACCAAATAGGACGTACCGACCCGTAGACGTAATCTGAGGGACCGATAGTAGATTCTTTTTCACACTCGAGACATGGTATACATAATTTAATACAAACTCACCTTGTTTATACGGTTTGAATCGTATGTCACCAACGTGTGCGATTTTGTGTTTTGAATTGTCGGCTATTACAATCACCCGATTACCTTCATATTTGACCGGGTTTCTTGGCTTCGCCTTTTCTCCGGTCATGTGGTTCTAACACCCGGAATCAACAATCCAATCATCCAAAGGATTGTCTTCGATTTCGGTGTTCGCGGTTAAGGCCATCACATGTTCTTCGGCTGTAAAATTGGCTTCAGCATCCCAAGCCACTTCTTATAGAATTGTGGCGGCATTCCCTTCATTAGGCGACTTCCCCGGGCAATCTTTGGACATGTGTCCACGTTTGCCGCAATTATAACATTTATATGGAAACCGCTTACCAGATTTTCCCGACTTCTTTTCGTTCATCGTTTCCCACTGATTTGAGCTTTGTCCGGATTTGTAGTTATCCGACTTCTTGTATCGGTCGTTTCACTTTCGTCCTTGATTCCCGCTTGATCGAAATTTTCCCTTCCCCCGATCGGCGTACAAGGCTTCGGTGTCGATCTTCGGGCTTGAAATCGAGATGTCACCGATCTGTTTAGCCAAGTCTTCTTGGCTCGCGAGAAGATTCTTGAATTCGACCAAAGATGGTTGTTTCAGCCAGCCTTGAACCGCGGCTACGAAACTTCGATACTCGGTTCTTAAACCGTGTATTAAGATTCGTTTCATTCTAGCATCTCCAACTCTTGCTTCCGGATCAAGCTCCCCAATGTCACGACACAAGGTCTTAACCTTGTGAAAATATTGCGGAATCGTGAGATCTTTTTGAGAGATTGACAGATGCTCATTTTCAAGAAGCTGAAGTTTCGCGTCTTTTTCTTGGAGAAAAGTGCCGCCAAAGCATCCCATGCTTCTTTTGGTGTTGCTAGGTCTCGGACGTGATCCAAAAGCTCTTCCTCGATCGTTGTTTTCAACTAGAACATAGCTTTTCCGACCTTTACTTTCCACTTGTTGATCGCCCCATTGGTGTCGATTCTTGGTTGGGTGGTGTTTGACCCTTGAACAACTTCCCACAGATCCTGACCCTGTAGATACGAACTCATACAGGTTGACCACGTATTATAGTTTTGATTGTTCAATTTCTTCACGCCTCCAACAACTTGAAAATCGGCCATGTTTAATGGGTTGGCTCTGATACCACTTGTTACGTTTTAAACAAGTGAAACAGTAAACAAATCCAAGACCCAATACACGATCGAACAATATTTTCTCAAACACACGAGCGTTTTCTTATTATGTGAAAACAAGAAAAGAAAGATACAAGACAAACTTATATTCAATACAAGACACACCTGATATATATTTACAACTAAACCTTACAAGCCTTATATAGGCAAACAAGTACTTAAGGAGTAAGGAAACTTATCTAGTAAGACTTTGAAACTTAGAGCATCTGCAACAACAAAATTCTACAAACCGCCACATCATCGCCACATCAAATTTCAAACTTTTCTAGAAAATCTCTACTTTCTTCCACAACAACAAACGTCCACAAACTACCACATCATCACCTACCTCTACAATTAAGATTTATTTACTAGATTACTTTTATAAGAAACTTAGGTTTTATAGAAGTGATTATATATTTATTTTTTTTAACATCTAACCATTATAACATAATTTCAATTTCGTTAAAAAAGGGTGAAAAAGAAATAAAAAAAATACATTGTAAAAGTCTAGGGTTAATTTTATTAAACCTTATAACAAGAGGATAACAAGTATAAATTTGTTAACAAGATGAAAAAAAGAAAGAAAATAAATACATCATAAATTTAAAATATATTTTAACCTAATCTCTTTCTCTTTCTTCTTTGGTTCTTCCACAGGCGCCATACATTCATTTCCTGGATATTTCTTAGAGCATCATTGATGTTCCAATTTAAATCCACAAATCAAAGAGTAAGCACCTGTATTCTAAACCTTTTTCGTTCAAGATTATTATTATTTTTCAATTTGGCCTTTGATGAAAAGGCCCACTTTGTAGTCCGTTGCAGGGTTGCAGATTCGGACCTGCATCACAAACACCACCTCCACATCGGTTGCGTCTGCACCATCATTCGTCCGTGATATGCCATGTGTGTTCAGACCTTGGGGATTGGCCCCCGTTGTAGATGCTCTTACACCAATCCTTATCCTTATCCTATTGAAATAAGGAAACTTATCTACTAGCTAGACTTATCCATTATGGATATTAGCAAGACTTATCCATACTAAAAAGTCTTATCCATTATGGATACTAAAAAGACTTATTCATTAAGGAAACTTAGCCACCAAGTATGACTTAATTTTCTTTTAAGTCCCTTTAGTTATGATCACCTCCAATCCACCCCTTTGAGATCAAACCGAACCACCCTTTAGCCCATAAGTGTTGCTCGTTTAACCACAAATATATTACAAAGTGCGTGACACCTTTTAAGGTCATTCTTTTTTTAATGTCATTCTTTTTATATAAAACTATATCGGTATATATAATATATTATTCTTATATTAAAGAGAATAAAATACTAACTTTATAGCATAAATTTGATGAAAGTATTAAAGTATTTAAATAAAAAAATATTATGATAAAAAAGTTGATATAATTAGTAATGAAACCAAGTGTTTATAGCATAAGAGCATTCTCAGTCCATCCTCTATATTTACGTAAGAAGAGTTTATAAATTGTAAGGTGGGGTTTTGAGTGGTTGTGAGTGTAAATTATATGATGGAGACATAAAATGTTGTGATTTTTTTTGTAAATTTAAGGAAACTTTGTTTGTCCCTATTTATTTTTTAATATTTGTTGAATTGGTTGTGAGTATAAGAGAGAGAAAACTGTAATGATAAAGATATAAAATTATATTATTTAATTGAACAGAAAAGAAAATTGTAGTGTTTTGTAGTGTAATTATAAAGATGGGGATGAGAAATCGGCTATGAATGCTCTAAACTCGATATAAATCGGCTTTAATTTATTCTTTAAGTTTTAAGTGATCCTATAGAACCTAATGAAACAAGTGTCTTGTAGTAGCGGGGATATCTATCAACAAATTTTACTAATATGTGTAGTGGAGGGGCTACAAAATGGGGCGATTTGCGCCGTATGGCACCCAGTCAGCAAATGATGGGTTTTTTGTTTTAGGTGTGTAATGGTGTTGTAGCCCTATATATATACACACATGTATATATATCACACACACACACAAATATAACAAACATGCATATAGGCGACAAGAGCCTCTCACCCTTACACATTTCACCCCTATGTAACGGTGTTGTAGCCCCAAAACCTCCATTTTGTCGCCCCACTAAACTACTCGATCGACTCGTCAAAACTGAATTTGGAAGAAAGAGTTTGGGTGTGGAGTCAATTTCATGTGGCCACAAACTGATAATCCTAGTCTGAAAGTCGTGTCTGGTGGACCTAGAGCTTGCATTAAAGGATCAAAATACAAATCAAGTTGTCACGATGAGTATATTGTAGTCAGGTCCATTATTTCGAATTAAACAAGCGAAAAGAAATAAGAAAAAAAAATCATTTAAACTACAATTAATGAAAAGGATTTGGATTAACGTTGGCTTACAGGTTATTCGTTTAACACTTAATAGATCATAGATGGTTGGTATCTTAAGACGAGATCGAATTAGATTCTGTTTCAGGTATTATTTAAGAGAATCCGCATAGAATTTTTTTTTATTTTTCTTTCTATGCTTTTTCATGTAATTAGTTTTTATCTATTGTGAAAATCATTCTTAATGCCCATTTTTCAAAGATGTTCTCAAACAAAAACTAGAAAAAAAAAACGTGTGACGAAGGCATATATATGGTTGGCCTGGGTGAGGGTGTTTTTACGATTCCTTATTATGTGGGTTTGGATATTTTAGAAAATGATATTTTTATAATGTGACAGCCGGTTACATGTGTTTTTTTTTGTGTTTTTGTGACTTCTTATTGTTGATGTTCTAAAAACACTTTTAAGTGTTATTTTTTTAGCCTTTTTAACATGTTTATCAAGTTGAATTAATTTAAGTTGTTTGATGTAGTTTTGTTCTTTCTAGTGGACATTTTTTAATCTTTTACATCTGTGACTTCTGTTTGGCTTGTGTTTCTAAGTCAGTCATATGATGTTCCCAGCAATCTTCTTAGTATCTTTTGGAATTTTATAAGTTACGAATAATGACATTTTTGTTTCTTTTCTCTCCAATCCCCATGTTGTGTCATGCTCTCGGGGTCCAAAGGACTTATGGGTCATACTCTCTGACCCAAAAGGAACACATGTTATGACTTATGACTCTTGATTTTCATAATTTACTGAACGATGGTGAAAGTGTATGACTTCAAGCATTCACTCCATTCATTCGAACTCCTTTCACATGGTTAAAACCTAAACACAAAACATATATGTACTAACGTGAAAAGGTATTTGTTTCTATTGTAGAAGTTCTACTTCTAACTTTATTGCATTCAATAAAATAACACAATTGTTATGATAGATTCATGTTTTTTTGAAAAAAAAAACCGTACTTGATAAGCATTAAAAAAATATCAAATTTAGAAGAAAATGAGCTTTTAAAAGTTAAGAAAAAACATAACTTCAGAAGATAATACCGTTCCTTGTCAAGTTTTTGGTGGTACTTGTTTTATGTTAGGCATCGATCAATGGAAACAGCAATCACACACTCATAAATGAAAAGTAAAACAAGAACACATGATTTATGTGGCTCGGTCAAGGCAACTAATTACATCAGCGAGCCGCAATGAGAGTTTCTTTACTATTGCTTAGTACAAAGATTACAATATTAATAGATGATCATATATAGAGACTTACTAACGTTAAACAGCTTAGGGAACAAGAAAGCCGACTTTCTACCGCAAACTCAATTAGGCCCAGAAGCTTCCACAAAGCCTAACAGTCTCCCACTTGAATAGTTGAATGTCTTGTCTATACTCTAGCTCGCCATCCATGTTCAAAGCAACCCAATTAATCGACAATTTTAACGGTAATATCAATAACAAGTCTTCCAAGCCTCTAATTCCCCGCTAAGATTTCAGCAAATAAAAAAGTCAAATCTTTGTAGCGACCCTCTTCATCAGTTACCTGAAAGGCCAGTTAAAACATCCCTAAGCTCCAACTCAGTCATGACAAGACCCATTAAAGACCCATCAAAACACAACAAAAACACATTACATTATAATTTAGAATTTGCTATAACATATTCGGTTAAATTCTTTTTTATGCAAGTCGACTTCTACTCCTAAAGCTATCAATACGATATTTATCACTTGAATCCCAAAACGTTGCAACACTTTTAAGTTATCGTCGTATTTGTGCATGGCATATGTGTACATATAGAAACACAAGAGTCATCTTATAAGAACGAATGGTAACTTCATCAAAATTAAAACAACAAACACTTAAATCACTATTCATTTGTTATAAGTGCTCTTTTAGGCTGTGATATAAATCAACGACACGTTAGGTTTGGAGGTAAACTCAAGCAAACTCTTACACAAACATCTCGACTACTAAAGCAATCCATACGATCGCTACAACTACACCAAAGTCCAGTACCATGCCCATCATTAAAGTTGCAAATGAGCCAACTAAGTTTGCTTGACGAGTTTAAAACACATGTTTCATTTCTTTCATTGCTTCGTCTACATACAAGATATTGAATATATATCAACTGAAGCAAGGTGCTCAATCGTTTTTGTTGTAAGAAAAGAAAAGAGATCAAATAAAAAAAAAGTAGAACTTGAAAAAAAATAAGAAATTGGACGGAAATCATATTGAAAATAAGGAAAAGTGAGATCGCTAACTTTAGCATCTTTGTTCATGGGATTATAAGTAAAACAGACAAAGGTGGCCGAAATACAAATGACATGAAGAGATTTATATACACATTGTAGATGTTAAAACAATTAAACTAGAAGGATTACGATAATTAACAATAAATATGTAGGGCTAATATATTATATTAGTTTTAAGATTGTGTATGTCTTTATATTTCCTTAGAGTCGATGTATTACGTACCTTAGTACATTTATTTTGTAAGACGAAATGTAAAAATTGGAGAAATGGAGACCATATAAAAGGTCACTTTACCCGTTTCTCCAACCAACTTTTCATAACTCTACACACTTTCAAGAAAATAAAGATAAACTTTTCTCTCTACCAAACACTCCACTATATCTTTCTTTCTTTTGTTTATACCAACTAAGATCCGAGATCCGAGTGGTGTTACTGATTTTCACTAGCTAACAATACGGATTGATCCGAGTAAAGTTATTAGATCTATCCCAAGAGGACCTACAAGTTGTATCAGAGCTTTCGGCTCAACTTTGTGGTTTTCGGATCAAACTTTTCGGGTTTTGATTTTAGTTTTTGGTAGATTTGAGGTTGTTTGTGGTGTTACTCACTACTTTTGGAGTTCTTTACATCCAAGAACTACCCGAAAATCTTCAAATCTAAGTTTTTTGCGTTTTTGGTCTTCGTGTCCTGGTTCAGATCCGGTATAAAAACTCAGATCTAGACCAATCTATTGGTTTTTAGACTAAAGTCCTTTAGACTTTATTTATATTTAGGTTATTATCTTCTTAAAAAGAAGAAAAAGTAATCGAATGGGTAGAATATTTTAATATTATTTTAGTTTATTATTATTTCAATCAATTTATATTAAAAAAAATAAAAAAGTAATCGAATGTATCATAGTAATCAAATGAAGTATTTTAATATTATTTTATTTTAATATTATTATTATAAATAATTTATATTAAAAAAAAGTAATCGAATGTATCATAGTAATCGAATGAAGTATTTTAATATTATTTTATTTTAATATTATTATGATCAATTTATATAATTATATATATTCAAAAAAAATTGACTGAAACATTTATTATTATTTTATTTTACTATTAATTTATTTATATTAAAAAAAAAGGTAATCGATTCTAATCGAATAGATTTTTTATTATTATATTATTTTAATCTATTTGTATTAAAAAAAATTTAATCTAATCTAATTCTAATTTGATCGAGTCAAAGTAATTCAAGTTGACCGTTGACTTTTTGACTTCAACAAAAAAAAAATTAATCGAATCAAGTCAGCTAATTGAGTCTGACCGTTGACTTCATGACTTTGACCAAAAAAATTTATTATTATTATTATTATTATTACTACTACTTAGTCTTTTGATAAAAAAAATCTTGCAATCTAAGCTTGAAGGAAGTCTAAATATGAGTGAATGGCAAAAGGAAAATTTGAAAGAAGAATTCAACATGTTTAAACATATTCAAGGAGAATCAGTTGCCTCTCTCATTAACAGATATGAGTCACTCGTCATTGAAATGAGAAGTGCCGGTATCATCCATGAGTTGTCTGAGTCAACATGAAGTTGTTGAGTTCACTGCCTTACGCATGGAACATCAGTGTGGTTACCATCTAGAGAACCACAAATCTGGATACCATTACTGTCACACCCCGACCAAAGGCAGCGGAATATGTCGGGGCGTAACATATTGATTGGACAGTAGCTCAAAAGACACTAATTAAAGTGACAGTAAATATTTAATTTCCTTAACATTAAACACGTACACAAATTCAACAATTATAACAATTACATCAGATTCTTGTATGTTGAATAGTATCCTAAGGTCAACCTATTGTCTTCCAACTTGAATAATATCAACTACTTGTACCTGTAACATGTATGAAAATAGAGTTTGTCAACACGAATGTTGGTGAGAATACATAAGTTTTTGTTATATATATATATATATATATATATATATATATATATATATATATATATATATATGTATGTATATATAGAAATCACAATACATATGTAAATTATGAGTCTTACAATTCTTATGAAAATGTAAACAACTAAATAGATGTGGACCCGTTCTTATTGATACGAAATCAAAGTATTTGGGTAAATGTATGATCATACTAGATGAGGATAGATGAGGATGAGATACCAACCACCAAACATAAAATAAACAATTAAGCACATAGAGCATTATCATAGAGCATGCAATAATCACACATAAACATATATTGAATTGTGTTTTTGAAAGATGCTGGAATAAAACGTAAGTAAACTTGAATAAGGTATACATGCTACCCCCAAAATATAAAAGATGGGGAAAAGGGGTATTTAAACTCACCTTAGTAATAAGGTAGAGGATAATGGGAAGACGGTTAAAGTGAACACGTTAGTTAGTTTCCGCGACGAGTCTTGATGATATGTCCTTTATCACGTCCGAATTGAATGAAAACGTATGGTTAAATTTTTCGGCTAAAATCGAACTTAAACATGATTTAAATGGCCTTCTGGGTTATGATTGATATGGGGTTTAGTTTCGTGGTTATGAGAGGATGGTGTGGGATCATGGAATTGCAAAAAGGACTAGTATTTATACTGTTTAGGAGGATGATACATACGCGGTTTGTTAAGCTCTGAATTAGCTGTCAATTGGTTGAGGTTTCCATATAGGTTGTTAGCGTGGAGTTTACGAATCAATTAACATAACGAAATCCCGGATTATACGCCCAAATTGAAGAAAGTCGCGAAGAGGGGGGGGGGGGGGCTGACGATGGGTAGCAGGGAGAAGAAAGAAGGTTTGGTAAATTTTGCAATTTTGTCCCTGCTCTATGGGTGTGGATCCAAAAGCGGTAATAAGTTAGTTAGGAGGTATTATAGTATATTGTTCATAGCTATTATTAATAAATATATAAACGAAATATATATTCTTAAACGAGGGAGGGAATTTATTTAGTAACGACCGTTCGAATAGTAAATGAGGCAAAAGAAAATAAACGGGTCGGGTTTTGGATTTGAAAAGTAACGAATGTTACAATTACACTCTCAGAGTTAGCTTCTACCATCAAGTCTTTTGAATTAATGGATGACAATCTTGGAATAAACAATCGGTCAAAAGAAAATAAAGCTAGGACAAGTGTTGCAAGTGGAAGCAGTCAAGCAAGTCTTATCCTTCCCGAGGTACACACACACTTGTGCTCTCAAGCTTGTATAAATAAAATTGAGAACTATAGAACTCATAATGTTGCCCTTATAGATGAAAATCTTAGCCTTAAATGTTAAAACGATGATTACAAGAAGGCTAAAAAGATTTTTACCACTAGAATTAAAACTAATAATAATGATATTGCTAAGCTTAATGAAAAACTTTTTCAAGCTGAACATCATGAAAGACGTGTTGTTGAACTAAACGCTAAAATCGAGAAGCATAATTAGATTTAGCTCAAACAAAAATGGTCGTTGAAAGATTTGAGTTAGCCTCTGATAAATTGAACGGGATTATTGGGGCACATATTGGGGCGAAACAAAAGACGGGCATAGGCTACGATAATACATATTTTCCACCTCCTTTTAATGATAATTATACTAGCCTTCCTCACTTTAGTTTCAATACCCACCTGAGGATGAAATGGTCTATGGTGTTGGTCATGTGCCAAAACCAAAGACATTTGTTGCTCCCATGTCCAAAAATGTTGATCCAGTTATTTCATCAATTAGTCTTAATGGTAGTTCATCTTGTTCAGTAGTTTGTGAGGAAGAAAGTGGGTCGGTGGAAAGGCCTATTGAGGTGAACATATCAAGTTGTTCATCATCAAGTTGTAAAACTGAGGATAATTCAAGTAAAAGCAAAGTGTTTGAAAATGATAATCAAACGAGTACTTCATGTAAATATGTGCCACCAAATAAAAGATCATTTTCTCAAACAACTAATCAATCACAAAATCCTTAGTCATACAACTATTTTGATAACAACTACTACTGTCATTATCAACAAAATTTTGTTGGTCCATATTACAGAAATGTTTTTTTATGATCGAGGTCACACATCAAATGTGTTTTACAATCATGCTCCTTTCCATGGACCACCTTTCCCACCGCACCAGCCATATTACAGTTCTGATCAGTTCTATGGCTTTCTTAGAAGAAAATTTTGTTTTGTGTGTGGTCATTCTTCTCACCTTGCAAGACATTGCAAGCACTGGTTCAAACAACAAATTGGTATTCAAAATCGGCTTAGTTAGTCCCCAAAAGGTTCTTTTAGTAGCCCAGATTCAAGGACCGATCAAGCTGATAGTGAAGCAAGTGAAGTGGATGTGAGATCCAAAGTTAGTAAAGTAAAACGTAAAAAGAAACCGTTTTGGAAAACTAAAAATGATAAAATCAAAAAGGATCCTAAGACTGAAATGTCTGAGGATTCACCAAAAACAATTTTAAAATCAAGAAAAGAAAAGTCTGAAAAGCATTACTATCATTTTACTAAATATTTCCCTGATTGATGATGTATGTGTTTCCTTATAGAATACGAATGGCTGGATCAAGGAAAGTTGTTGGACTGGGAGGTCCTACAGGACGTCGTGGCAGGCCACCCATTGTCCGAGAACCTTATGTAGAAACTGCCACTAACACCGGGGTAGAAGGAAGTGCAGTTGGTCGAAATCCGAGCAACAACATGATATCAACTTGACTCTGTTGTTCAAGCTGCCATTGCTCAAGCTGTAGCAGCTGTCGTGAAGAACTTGAATCCTGAAAAGTCTGTTAGAAGTCATGCAAGAGCTACTGAGGGATCATGGGAGAATGATAAGAAAGATGGTGAGGAAGAGAAGGGTGACTCGAGTGAAGTTCGATCTTCGAAGGTTGATGACAGGAAGCAAGGCTGATGTGGGTGTAACTACAAGTCGTTCAAAGGTTGCGATCCGCCGAAGCTGACTGGTTTAGGAGACGCAATCGCTACTCTCCAATGGATAACCGCGATGGATAAGGTTATCCAAATTAGCGAGTGCCGTCCCGACCAAGCAGTGGGTTATGCCACTTAGTCATTTGGTGATGAAGCTATGTATTGGTGGGAAAGTGTGGAGCAGAGGAAGACTCGGGATGAGATTAAGGCAATGAGGTGGGATGATCTGAAAGAGCCGGTAATGAAGAGGTTATGTGCTGATGCCGAGGTTGAAAGAGCTGAGATGAAGTTCCTGAACTTGAGGGCGGGAAAGATGACACACCGTGAGTATACCACCGAATTCAACCGATGTCTAGGTTGGTGCCTGATATGGTTAACACCGAGGCCAAAAGGATCAAGTGCTATATAAGAGGACTATCGCAGAATGTCCGCACACTAGTCAGGGAAAATAAACCTGCTACGTTTGACTCAGCAGTGGAACTCGCTGAGATGGTTTATGATGACTTGGATGTGGATGATGTTGTGGTGGGGGATGAGAGGAAGGATACGAAATGGGCCAATCATTCTAAACGACCCGGTACTCAGTTGTGGAACTCCAAGGACAAGAAACAAAAGGTGTGGGAGAAGAAGTCATGCAAAATTTGTGGTAAGATGTACGGTGGTGAGTGTAGGTAGGGTATTGGTTTCGAAACATGTCATAAGTGCGGGAAAATGCATGTTGGGGAGTGCAGAGTTGGATCAAATATTTTCTATAAGTGTGGAAAGGCAGACCATTATGCTCATGAGCATAGTGCAAAGCCCGCATGTTACGAGTGCGGTAAGATAGGTCTTTTTGCTAGGGAATGCACCGATGGTGGAACCGGAGGAAGCGGAAAGAAGGATGCTGAGCAAGCAAGGCCAAAGACCAGAGCTTACATGCTGACTCAGGAGCAAGCCAAGCAGATTCCAGACGTTGTCACATGTACGTTTCTAGTAAACGGTGTTTCCGCTTCCGTGTTGTTTGATTCATGTGCGAATAAGAGTTTTGTAGCTGCAACATTTAGTGAATTAGCTCAAATGAAATGTTTCCGGGTGCTTGAAACCTTTATAGTAGAAAATGCAAGTGACACCTCGGTTAAAATAATAAAAATGGTTAAGGACCGTAAGATATAGTTAGAGGGACGTGAGTTCCCAGTTACCCTGTATGTGATGACCTTAGGAGGATTTGATGTAGTTTTGGGAATGGATTGATTATCTGAGTTTGAAGCTCAGATAGTGTGTAAGAGTAGGATAATAAAGTTAAAGTCCTTGGATGGTAGTGCGGTGACGGTTTATGGTGATAAGGAAAGTTCTGGGCAAAATGTCATTTCGATGATAAAAGCCGAAGGTTTGTTAAGGCGAGGGTGCGGTGCTTACCTGGCGTATGTTGTCAAATCTACGACCGAGATGAAGGAAGTGAAAGATGTTCCTATTGTGTGACTACCCAGACGTGTTCCCTAAGGACCTTCCGGGGTTGCCACCTGAGCGAGTGATAGAATTTCAGATTGATTTAATACCAGGAGCCCAGCCTGTTGCGAAAGCACTTTACCGTCTAGCACCATCCGAGATGAAGGAATTGATGTCCCAGCTACAAGAACTCCTCTACAAGGCTTTTATAAGACCAAGTGTTTCCCCGTCGGGCGCACCGGTGTTATTTGTTAAGAAGAAGGATGGAAGTATGAGAATGTGCATTGACTATCGTGAGTTGAACAAGCTTACAGTGAAGAATAGGTATTCGTTGCCACGGTGATGATTTGTTTGACCAACTACAAGGTTCGAGTTGGTTCTCAAGAATAGATCTCAGATCAGGCTATCATTAGCTAAAAGTGAAAGAGGCTGACATCCCTAAAACAGTATTTCGGACGCGGTATGGACACTACGAGTTCCTCGTGATGTCGTTCGGTGTAACGAATGCTTCTGCAGCGTTCATGGACATGATGAATAGGGTGTGTGGGCCGATGTTGGATAAGTCAGTTATCGTTTTCATTGACGATATATTATATATTCAAGGAGCTAGTCTGATCATGCTGAGCATCTGAGGGAATTGTTGGACGTTTTTAAGGAAGAGAAGTTGTATGCTAAGTTTTAAAAATGCGCATTCTGGTTGCGAGAAGTGCAGTTTCCAGGTCACGTGATCGATACTGAAGGGATTACCGTGGACCCAGCTAAGATTAAGGAGATAACGAATTGGAAGACTCCGCAGAACCCGACTGTTATACGAAGATTCTTAGGGTCGACTGGCTATTATAGGAGATTCATCGAAGGCTTATCCAAGACAGCAGCACCGTTGACCAGTGTGACCCGAAGGCCGGTAGTATTCAGTTGGGGTAAGTTCCAAGAGGGAGCTTTTGAGGAGCTAAAGAAAAGACTCACGCAAGCTCCAATCCTTGATTTACCCGATGGTGACGAGGATTTGGTTGTTTGTATTGATGATTCGCATCATGGGTTAGGTTGCGTGTTGATGCAACGAGAAAAGGTTATAGCTTATGCGTCCAGGCAATTGAAAGTTCACGAAAGTACTTGCCCAACGCATGATTTAGAGCTAGCAGCAGTAGTGCATACTCTCAATATATGGAGACATTATCTGTATGGTACTAAGTGTACATTTACACGGATCATAAAAGTTTAAAGTACTTCTTCGAGCATCAAGAATTGAACATGAGGCAGAGAAGATGGTTAGAGTTGATAAAGGACTACGACTGCGATATTAAGTACTATCCTCGTAAAGCTAATGTGGTCGTCGATGCGCTAAGCCATAAGAATGAGGGAGTCAATGCAACAGTGAAGTCGTATAAGTTGATTGTTAGCTCGGATCTCTTTGAGGAAATCATCAAGGTATAGTCTGAGGTGCTGGAAGATGATGGACTAATGAAGAACGAAAGAATTGTAGGGCAACAAGACGAACTGATGGAAAACATTCATGGTGTTAAGATTAGGTTTGACCGTATGTGGATTCCACGCCATGGGGATCTCAGAGGTCGAATCTTAGATGAAGCTCACAAGTCGAGATACTCGATTCATCTGGGATCTACCAAGATGTATTAAGATTTGAAAAGAGACTATTGGTGGCCGGATATGAAGAATTATGTGGTAGATTATGTCAGTAAGTGCTTAACTTGTTTACAAGTTAAAGCAGAGCATCAGAAGCCTTATGGGAAGATGCAGCCTTTGGAGATATCTGAATGGAAATGGGAAAACGTCACCATGGATTTCATAACTAAGCTACCTCATACAGCTAAGCATCATGATACCATTTGGGTGATAGTGGACCGTTTAACAAAGAGTGCTCACGTTCTGCCTATACGAGAGGCTATCTCGTCAGAAACGTTAGCATGTTTGTTCATAAAAGAGGTTGTGACCAAGCATGGAGTGCCACTGTCGATTGTGTCTGATAGAGATACTCATTTTACTTCCAGGTTTCGGAAGAAGTTCCATGAAGCTATGGGAACAAAATTGAACATTAGTACGGCGTATCATCCTCAAACAGATGGACAGTCTGAAAGGACGATCCAAACCCTTGAGGATATGCTATGTGCTTGTGTTTTAGACTTTGGGGGAAGTTGGGATGATCATATGCAGCTGGCAGAGTTCTCTTATAACAACAGCTACCATTCAAGTATTGATATGCCACCTTTCGAAATGTTGTATGGAAGACATTGTAGAACTCCTGTATGTTGGGGTGAGATTGGTCAGAAGGAGATGGGAATCCTAGAGGTTGTGCAAGAAACTTCTTCAAAGTTTAATCAGATCAAGGCAAGAATGAAAGCTTCTCAAGACAGACATAAGTCATATGCTGATAAGTGGCGACGACCAATCGAGTTTAACTTGGTGACAAGGTGATGCTCAAGGTATCTCCATGGAAAGGAATTATTCGTTTTAGAAAGAGAGGGAAGTTGAGTCCGAGGTATATTGGACCGTTTAAGATTATTGATCGTGTGGGTGAAGTGGCTTCTAAGCTAGATTTACCTGAGGAGTTAGAAGGAATTCATTCAACCTTCCATGTTTCTCATATGAGGAAATGTCTAGCTGATGACACGTCTCATGTGCCGTTGGTAGACATTGAGGTTGATGAACGATTAAACTACGTTGAGCAACCGGTAGATATAGTTGACCGCAAGGAAAAACAACTTTGTCACAAGGTTGTACCCTTAAGAAAGTGATATGGAAGCATCGCAAAGGATCGAACGCTACTTGGGAAGCCGAGGAAGAGATGTGCAAGTTTTACCCTAATTTGTTTTAGTAATAGTTAAGTTTCGGGGATGAAACCTATTTAAGGAGGGAAGAATTGTAACATCCTAAATTTTATAATAATAAATAAAGTAATTTATGCTTGTTAAATGTGTGTTAATATTTAATTAAGATTAAATATAATAAAGAGTATGGACTTGGGTGGGAAAAAATGGAATAAGGGATGTGATGGGCCTTAGGTCCATAGGCTTAAGAGAGTATAAATACTCCCTTAAACCTCCCTAAACCCTAAATCCCTCATTCTCATCTCCTAGCCTCCCTACACACTCAAAACACACACACACACAACCACCCCTATTCATGGCCGCAATTAGAAAACAAGATCCAAGACCAAAACCGAGATAAATATTGATAGATCTTGGGTAAACAAGCAAAGATACAAGATCCTTGTTGAATATCAAGGCTAACCGCAGCCCAAAAACGCATAAAGGTATGTTCTTTACACATAAAGGTTATGTTTTTATGAACGATTTTCCCTAAAACTTAGCCCTAGAATAGATCGGGTCTATATGAACCATAAAGTTACAAACTTGATGTTTAAAATGGACTTAACGGACTCATGGAAAAATACGGTTTGTAAAAAAACCATAGATCTAGACTTTGAACGTTTTAACTCATAAGGTTCAAGCTTTATGGGTGAACGAGCTAGGTCTTAGCCGAAAATGGTATGGGAAACGTTTATGGGTTGATACCGAACCATAATAGAGGTTTAGATGACAAAACATGTATGAATAACGTAAATAAAGAACCAAGCAAATACAGCCTGTTCGAATACAATGTCCTCATTCGAATACATTCCATATATTCGAATACATTGAGAAATTCGAATACAATGGGCATGTTAGAATACGTTGAGAATTTCGAACACAATGGGCATGTTAGAATACATTGAGAATTTCGAATACATTGGGCATGTTAGAATACATTGAGCAATTCGAATACAATGGACATGTTATAATACATTGAGAATTTCGAATACAATGGGCATGTTAGAATACATTGAGAATTTCAAATACAATAGGCATGTTAGAATACATTGAGCAATTAGAATACAATGGACATGTTAGAATACATTGAGAATTTCGAATACAATGGGCATGTTGGAATACATTGAGAATTTCGAATACAATGGGCATGTTAGAATACATTGAGAATTTCTAATACAATGGGTATGTTAGAATACATTGAGCAATTCGAATACAATGGACATGTTAGAATTCATTGAGAATTTCGAATACAATGGGTATGTTAGAATACATTGAGAATTTCTAATACAATGGGCATGTTAGAATACATTGAGCAATTCGAATGCAATGGACATGTTAGATTACATTGAGAATTTCGAATACAATGGGCATGTTAGAATACATTGAGAATTTCGAACACAATGGGCGTGTTAGAATACATTGAGCAATTCAAATACAATGAACACATTAGAATACATTGAAAGATTCGAATTCAATGACATATTAGAATACATTGAAAGATTCGAATACAACGAACACATTAGAATACATTAAAAGATTCGAATATAATGGACATATTAGAATACATTGAAAGATTCGAATACAATGGACATATTAGAATACATTGAAAGATTCGAATACAAGGAACATATTAGAATACATCAAAATATTCGAATACAATGGGCACATTAGAATACATTGAAAGATTCGAATACAAAGTATTTGAATACATTAGTGTTGAGGCCTGAGGGTAAAATTGTATTCTAATTACAATCTATTCAAATACAAGTCCATGCTTAACCTTGTAGAGCCATTAGAATAGACCAGAATTAGCCATTTTTGGCTGAAATATGAATTATGTGATTAGGACAAGTATTGATACACATGATTAATATACAGTTAGCAGAGCTCAGTTAAAGAAAGGAATAACCGTGAACGGAGAACGTAACAGGATCAATGTGAGTTTCTAGCCCCATTTCCATGTTATGTTTTCGGGGCTGTGCGCATACTCAATGTGAATGTTAATACGCTTACCTTAAGTGGTAAGTGTATGTCTATATGATGAATGTGATAGTTATGTTATATTATGAAGGTATGCTTGACGGTACGTAAACGATCTTCGGATATTGCACGTATTGTTAAGGTATATGAAAGAAAGTATGTATGAATAATGCATGTATGATATGTATATATATATATATATGTATGAATGTTATAAAGGTATATATATATACAGCCTGTTCGAATACAATGTCCTCATTCGAATACATTCCATATATTCGAATACATTGAGAAATTCGAATACAATGGGCATGTTAGAATACGTTGAGAATTTCGAATACAATGGGCATGTTAGAATACATTGAGAATTTCGAATACATTGGGCATGTTAGAATACATTGAGCAATTCGAATACAATGGACATGTTATAATACATTGAGAATTTCGAATACAATGGGCATGTTAGAATACATTGAGAATTTCGAATACAATAGGCATGTTAGAATACATTGAGCAATTAGAATACAATGGACATGTTAGAATACATTGAGAATTTCGAATACAATGGGCATGTTGGAATACATTGAGAATTTCGAATACAATGGGCAAGTTAGAATACATTGAGAATTTCTAATACAATGGGTATGTTAGAATACATTGAGCAATTCGAATACAATGGACATGTTAGAATTCATTGAGAATTTCGAATACAATGGGTATGTTAGAATACATTGAGAATTTCTAATACAATGGGCATGTTAGAATACATTGAGCAATTCGAATGCAATGGACATGTTAGATTACATTGAGAATTTCGAATACAATGGGCATGTTAGAATACATTGAGAATTTCGAACACAATGGGCGTGTTAGAATACATTGAGCAATTCAAATACAATGAACACATTAGAATACATTGAAAGATTCGAATTCAATGACATATTAGAATACATTGAAAGATTCGAATACAACGAACACATTAGAATACATTAAAAGATTCGAATATAATGGACATATTAGAATACATTGAAAGATTCGAATACAATGGACATATTAGAATACATTGAAAGATTCGAATACAATGGACATATTAGAATACATCAAAATATTCGAATACAATGGGCACATTAGAATACATTGAAAGATTCGAATACAAAGTATTTGAATACATTAGTGTTGAGGCCTGAGGGTAAAATTGTATTCTAATTACAATCTATTCAAATACAAGTCCATGCTTAACCTTGTAGAGCCATTAGAATAGACCAGAATTAACCATTTTTGGCTGAAATATGAATTATGTGATTAGGACAAGTATTGATACACATGATTAATATACAGTTAGCAGAGCTCAGTTAAAGAAAGGAATAACCGTGAACGGAGAACGTAACAGGATCAATGTGAGTTTCTAGCCCCATTTCCATGTTATGTTTTCGGGGCTGTGCGCATACTCAATGTGAATGTTAATACGCTTACCTTAAGTGGTAAGTGTATGTCTATATGATGACTGTGATAGTTATGTTATATTATGAAGGTATGCTTGACGATACGTAAACGATCTTCGGATATTGCACGTATTGTTAAGGTATATGAAAGAAAGTATGTATGAATAATGCATGTATGATATGTATATATATATATATGTATGAATGTTATAAAGGTATTTATATATACAGCCTGTTCGAATACAATGTCCTCATTCGAATACATTCCATATATTCGAATACATTGAGAAATTCGAATACAACGGGCATGTTAGAATACGTTGAGAATTTCGAATACAATGGGCATGTTAGAATACATTGAGCAATTCGAATACAATGGACATGTTATAATACATTGAGAATTTCGAATACAATGGGCATGTTAGAATACATTGAGAATTTCGAATACAATAGGCATGTTAGAATACATTGAGCAATTAGAATACAATGGACATGTTAGAATACATTGAGAATTTCGAATACAATGGGCATGTTGGAATACATTGAGAATTTCGAATACAATGGGCATGTTAGAATACATTGAGAATTTCTAATACAATGGGTATGTTAGAATACATTGAGCAATTCGAATACAATGGACATGTTAGAATTCATTGAGAATTTCGAATACAATGGGTATGTTAGAATACATTGAGAATTTCTAATACAATGGGCATGTTAGAATACATTGAGCAATTCGAATGCAATGGACATGTTAGATTACATTGAGAATTTCGAATACAATGGGCATGTTAGAATACATTGAGAATTTCGAACACAATGGGCGTGTTAGAATACATTGAGCAATTCAAATACAATGAACACATTAGAATACATTGAAAGATTCGAATTCAATGACATATTAGAATACATTGAAAGATTCGAATACAACGAACACATTAGAATACATTAAAAGATTCGAATATAATGGACATATTAGAATACATTGAAAGATTCGAATACAATGGACATATTAGAATACATTGAAAGATTCGAATACAAGGAACATATTAGAATACATCAAAATATTCGAATACAATGGGCACATTAGAATACATTGAAAGATTCGAATACAAAGTATTTGAATACATTAGTGTTGAGGCCTGAGGGTAAAATTGTATTCTAATTACAATCTATTCAAATACAAGTCCATGCTTAACCTTGTAGAGCCATTAGAATAGACCAGAATTAGCCATTTTTGGCTGAAATATGAATTATGTGATTAGGACAAGTATTGATACACATGATTAATATACAGTTAGCAGAGCTCAGTTAAAGAAAGGAATAACCGTGAACGGAGAACGTAACAGGATCAATGTGAGTTTCTAGCCCCATTTCCATGTTATGTTTTCGGGGCTGTGCGCATACTCAATGTGAATGTTAATACGCTTACCTTAAGTGGTAAGTGTATGTCTATATGATGAATGTGATAGTTATGTTATATTATGAAGGTATGCTTGACGGTACGTAAACGATCTTCGGATATTGCACGTATTGTTAAGGTATATGAAAGAAAGTATGTATGAATAATGCATGTATGATATGTATATATATATATATATATATGTATGAATGTTATAAAGGTATATATATATACAGCCTGTTCGAATACAATGTCCTCATTCGAATACATTCCATATATTCGAATACATTGAGAAATTCGAATACAATGGGCATGTTAGAATACGTTGAGAATTTCGAATACAATGGGCATGTTAGAATACATTGAGAATTTCGAATACATTGGGCATGTTAGAATACATTGAGCAATTCGAATACAATGGACATGTTATAATACATTGAGAATTTCGAATACAATGGGCATGTTAGAATACATTGAGAATTTCGAATACAATAGGCATGTTAGAATACATTGAGCAATTAGAATACAATGGACATGTTAGAATACATTGAGAATTTCGAATACAATGGGCATGTTGGAATACATTGAGAATTTCGAATACAATGGGCAAGTTAGAATACATTGAGAATTTCTAATACAATGGGTATGTTAGAATACATTGAGCAATTCGAATACAATGGACATGTTAGAATTCATTGAGAATTTCGAATACAATGGGTATGTTAGAATACATTGAGAATTTCTAATACAATGGGCATGTTAGAATACATTGAGCAATTCGAATGCAATGGACATGTTAGATTACATTGAGAATTTCGAATACAATGGGCATGTTAGAATACATTGAGAATTTCGAACACAATGGGCGTGTTAGAATACATTGAGCAATTCAAATACAATGAACACATTAGAATACATTGAAAGATTCGAATTCAATGACATATTAGAATACATTGAAAGATTCGAATACAACGAACACATTAGAATACATTAAAAGATTCGAATATAATGGACATATTAGAATACATTGAAAGATTCGAATACAATGGACATATTAGAATACATTGAAAGATTCGAATACAATGGACATATTAGAATACATCAAAATATTCGAATACAATGGGCACATTAGAATACATTGAAAGATTCGAATACAAAGTATTTGAATACATTAGTGTTGAGGCCTGAGGGTAAAATTGTATTCTAATTACAATCTATTCAAATACAAGTCCATGCTTAACCTTGTAGAGCCATTAGAATAGACCAGAATTAACCATTTTTGGCTGAAATATGAATTATGTGATTAGGACAAGTATTGATACACATGATTAATATACAGTTAGCAGAGCTCAGTTAAAGAAAGGAATAACCGTGAACGGAGAACGTAACAGGATCAATGTGAGTTTCTAGCCCCATTTCCATGTTATGTTTTCGGGGCTGTGCGCATACTCAATGTGAATGTTAATACGCTTACCTTAAGTGGTAAGTGTATGTCTATATGATGACTGTGATAGTTATGTTATATTATGAAGGTATGCTTGACGATACGTAAACGATCTTCGGATATTGCACGTATTGTTAAGGTATATGAAAGAAAGTATGTATGAATAATGCATGTATGATATGTATATATATATATATGTATGAATGTTATAAAGGTATTTATATATACAGCCTGTTCGAATACAATGTCCTCATTCGAATACATTCCATATATTCGAATACATTGAGAAATTCGAATACAACGGGCATGTTAGAATACGTTGAGAATTTCGAATACAATGGGCATGTTAGAATACATTGAGCAATTCGAATACAATGGACATGTTATAATACATTGAGAATTTCGAATACAATGGGCATGTTAGAATACATTGAGAATTTCGAATACAATAGGCATGTTAGAATACATTGAGCAATTAGAATACAATGGACATGTTAGAATACATTGAGAATTTCGAATACAATGGGCATGTTGGAATACATTGAGAATTTCGAATACAATGGGCATGTTAGAATACATTGAGAATTTCTAATACAATGGGTATGTTAGAATACATTGAGCAATTCGAATACAATGGACATGTTAGAATTCATTGAGAATTTCGAATACAATGGGTATGTTAGAATACATTGAGAATTTCTAATACAATGGGCATGTTAGAATACATTGAGCAATTCGAATGCAATGGACATGTTAGATTACATTGAGAATTTCGAATACAATGGGCATGTTAGAATACATTGAGAATTTCGAACACAATGGGCGTGTTAGAATACATTGAGCAATTCAAATACAATGAACACATTAGAATACATTGAAAGATTCGAATTCAATGACATATTAGAATACATTGAAAGATTCGAATACAACGAACACATTAGAATACATTAAAAGATTCGAATATAATGGACATATTAGAATACATTGAAAGATTCGAATACAATGGACATATTAGAATACATTGAAAGATTCGAATACAATGGACATATTAGAATACATCAAAATATTCGAATACAATGGGCACATTAGAATACATTGAAAGATTTGAATACAAAGTATTTGAATACATTAGTGTTGAGGCCTGAGGGTAAAATTGTATTCTAATTACAATCTATTCAAATACAAGTCCATGCTTAACCTTGTAGAGCCATTAGAATAGACCAGAATTAGCCATTTTTGGCTGAAATATGAATTATGTGATTAGGACAAGTATTGATACACATGATTAATATACAGTTAGCAGAGCTCAGTTAAAGAAAGGAATAACCGTGAACGGAGAACGTAACAGGATCAATGTGAGTTTCTAGCCCCATTTCCATGTTATGTTATCGGGGCTGTGCGCATACTCAATGTGAATGTTAATACGCTTACCTTAAGTGGTAAGTGTATGTCTATATGATGAATGTGATAGTTATGTTATATTATGAAGGTATGCTTGACGGTACGTAAACGATCTTCGGATATTGCACGTACTGTTAAGGTATATGAAAGAAAGTATGTATGAATAATGCATGTATGATATGTATATATATATATGTATGAATGTTATAAAGGTATTTATATATACAGCCTGTTCGAATACAATGTCCTCATTCGAATACATTCCATATATTCGAATACATTGAGAAATTCGAATACAATGGGCATGTTAGAATACGTTGAGAATTTCGAATACAATGGGCATGTTAGAATACATTGGGCATGTTAGAATACATTGAGCAATTCGAATACAATGGACATGTTATAATACATTGAGAATTTCGAATACAATGGGCATGTTAGAATACATTGAGAATTTCGAATACAATAGGCATGTTAGAATACATTGAGCAATTAGAATACAATGGACATGTTAGAATACATTGAGAATTTCGAATACAATGGGCATGTTGGAATACATTGAGAATTTCGAATACAATGGGCATGTTAGAATACATTGAGAATTTCTAATACAATGGGTATGTTAGAATACATTGAGCAATTCGAATACAATGGACATGTTAGAATTCATTGAGAATTTCGAATACAATGGGTATGTTAGAATACATTGAGAATTTCAAATACAATGGGCATGTTAGAATACATTGAGCAATTCGAATGCAATGGACATGTTAGATTACATTGAGAATTTCGAATACAATGGGCATGTTAGAATACATTGAGAATTTCGAACACAATGGGCGTGTTAGAATACATTGAGCAATTCAAATACAATGAACACATTAGAATACATTGAAAGATTCGAATTCAATGACATATTAGAATACATTGAAAGATTCGAATACAACGAACACATTAGAATACATTAAAAGATTCGAATATAATGGACATATTAGAATACATTGAAAGATTCGAATACAATGGACATATTAGAATACATTGAAAGATTCGAATACAATGGACATATTAGAATACATCAAAATATTCGAATACAATGGGCACATTAGAATACATTGAAAGATTCGAATACAAAGTATTTGAATACATTAGTGTTGAGGCCTGAGGGTAAAATTGTATTCTAATTACAATCTATTCAAATACAAGTCCATGCTTAACCTTGTAGAGCCATTAGAATAGACCAGAATTAACCATTTTTGGCTGAAATATGAATTATGTGATTAGGACAAGTATTGATACACATGATTAATATACAGTTAGCAGAGCTCAGTTAAAGAAAGGAATAACCGTGAACGGAGAACGTAACAGGATCAATGTGAGTTTCTATGACAAATTGAAATTTTTCTTCTTACTCTTTCAGACTCTCATCACGACTTGACTCAAATTTTCGGGACGAAAATTCTTTAACAAGGGAATGATGTGACAATCGTCAATTCCAGGTTAACTCCGTTAACTCAACTCCGTCAATTCAAACTTTAAGATCGTTGAATCTATAACGCACACTTCATTACATTTAAACTAGGGTTTAAATGACGCTTAACACTCACTACATGGGTAGTCTTTCGGGATTTGCACCGAAACGCAAACGAGTTGACGCAAACGATTGATAAATAAACGACAAACGTAAAAACAATAATTATATGATTATTATGTGTTAGGATTATGTGCTATGTGATAATACTATGGTCATGTTAACTTATTGTCCAAGTATGATGGAATGTTCTAGAAAAACAACACTTGAAAGTAGAAGGACTAGAGTGTAACTTGTTTGCTTATAAATATATCCTAAACTAAACCCTAACCTATTATTATTATTCCTTCCAAATCCCGATCGGAGCTCTCACCTCCCCTCTCCAAGGCTGCCGTCACTTTCATACACACATACAAACCCTAATCAAGTGTTTAATCCAAGAACTAGGTGCTAGGAAGGTATAATTGATCATCCTTTACCTTCTTGTTGTTTAATTTTGATGTTTAATGGGTTAATTAAGAACCCTAGGCAGCCGATTTTGATAAGTATGTATGAGTTAACATGATGGTTGTTGAATTCATGATGATTGATAAACTAGATTGATATTGATACATGATTGATTGTTGTTCTTGATTTGAATTAAAACACAAACCCTAATCTTGTATGTATGGTGTGATTGATATGCATGGATAGTAGTTATAGTGTCTAGAGGGTTATATGGATGCATAATAGTTCATAGATTGTTATTTTGTTGAGTTTTGATGTGAACAGATTCTGGACAGAATGTATATACGATGTTTAACTGACTGTAACGAAGTGTAAACGTGAAAATTGATTGAGATTGTGGGTACTGCAGTAAACTAGGTTGAGTCTAGTTTCTATAAAGTATAAATTCGTAATTTTTGGATAAGTGGAAGTATACTTTTATGATTTTACAAAAACGTGATGCAAAGCTGAGCTGTTAGACCTGCTGTTAGGTTATATTGTAAATGTTGTATCTCATGAACTACGAGACCAATTGGGTTGGTTCCACTTCTGGAAGTTGACTCACTGAGTTAGGAACCAAACCCAAGTGGTCTTGCATTTATTGGATTTTTCGTTTACCGGGAATTGCAAATAACATTCTGTTGTGCATGAATCTGACTGATATGAGTTTACTGTAGTGTTTTGATCATTATGGGAAATCTATATGGAATAAAAATAATATAAAATATGTTCTGGAAACCTAAGACATGTATGTTTCAGTGGTGATTTTTGGTGAATTAATTGAGATGATATGATCGGTGAAATAGTACAATCTTTCAAGTAGAAATTCTGTCACAATGAAACTAGCTGCTGAGTTGTGTAGGAATGCATGAAATATGATAGTTTTTATATAATTGTTGTATTTTGACCAAAATACCCTTGCGGGGAATAGTTGCTAGTTTGATTGCCATGAATTGACCAAATTGCCCTTATGGGGAATAATGGTTAGTTAGTCTTTGTTTGTTGACCAAAATGCCCTTACGGGAATAATTGCTTGTAAGTACGTTATTAATACATGACACGAAAGTAATTGCTCACTCGTGTATCGTATCACAATTGTACTTGTTTAAATCACACACGGTTCACAAACGAAACACGAAACATGATACGTGCATAGGTATTATGTGCCGAGTCTAGAGACTCGTTAAACGTTCCGATACTTAGAAAATCTCTTTGTTATTTTAGAACGCTAGAGAGTTTTCTACGACGCGCATCACTCGGTGATCTAATTTGGAATATTCTTCGCAAACAGTGAGTTCACTTACCCCGCTCTTTGAACTGTTTTCAAACGTTTTTCACTTGGGGGAGATAACATACTCCGATAAACGCATTTTTGAGATAAACACATATTTAAGATTTTGTTATAAATTATATATATCACTTGTAGAGGCTAAGCGGCACGTAACCCTTGAAGTCCCACGCATCGAACCGGTTAATATTTGGAATAGCGAGTCACTGTTGAGTAGTACTACTGGGTTTGACAAACCCCACCCGACGCTAAGCTCAACTGGAGGTTGAGTGGGTGTAATTTTGGCTAACACTTACCATGGTCTGGGTTGACCTGGTGACGGGCACTTGATAAACAGTCAGCTTCGGTCTCGAACCACTTAGTAATACTTGTTGTATAGATTAGCTACCTATCGATATATAATTTGACATAACATTATCTGGTAACACTTAAACGCTGTAACGTGGTTACACACTTAAACGCTGTAACGTGGTTACACACTTAAACGCTGTAACGTGGTTACACACTTAAACGCCGTAACGTGGTTACGCAAAACATTTAAACGCCGTAACGTGGTTACGCAAAACTTTTAAACGCCGTAACGTGGTTACGCAAAACACTTAACGAAAACGCTGAACTCAAACGCTAAACGATTTATCTTATATAACTTGTGAACTCACCAACCTCGTGTTGACCCCTTTTAGTATGTTATTCTCAGGTAGCCGAGGCGGGCGCGCGGTTTAGGAGCATGCATTAATTGTTAAACATCTTACTCTGCAAACTTAATTTTAACATTTACATTTGGTTTTAAGTCGTCCTGCGTGACGCAACTTTTGAATTAAGGTTTTACGCTTCCGCATTTACTTTCATTTAAACGTTTTTCTTTGGTTTAGTTATAACTAATGAATCCGATCCTGCCAGTTCACACCCTCTGACGGTAAAACTCCGTTAGTGGATTTTGAGGGTGTGACAGATTGGTATCAGAGCCATTGGTTATAGCGAACTAGAAGCTGCATGCATACTAGACTATAACCGCGACGACCCATTAGTTATAATGATACGCACTGCATAGGTTTGTGTAGTCTTGAAATCTTATTTCCTTATCTCCTTCACTCATACGCGCGCATATACACGGCTTACCTGTAGAAATGTCGACGCCACCCTCATCATCATCCGATTCGATGACCCATGCTCACGGGAAGGAACCGCAGTTACCTACTGCCTCGCCACCCCGCGTAGTCCCGGAACTCGAAGCTCCTGCACCAAAGAGGTACCGCCTATCCGGAGGCTTGTATGACAACGACGTTAGCTGGGAGTGGTACCCCAACATGATCAGACGTATGGTCTACCGTGAACAAGTTCCCCCATTGCCTCACCCGAACCACCCTGCTTACCCTAACACTCTACCACCTATACCCGAACCTGTAGAGCGAGTTCTCGCAGCTGTCGTTTCTTGTTTGGAGCGTGATGTGGGTTACATGCGCTACACTAGAGAAAATGTTGCCAGACTGTTTAAAGATGGAACCGAGACTCAGGAGGAGATTGCCCGCATGGCAGCGGCAACGAAAGAAATGCAAGAGACTAGTGAGCAACAAACCAAGGTTATGATGAAGATGCAAGCCGAGATGATAGACTTGCAAGAGCAACTCCAAGAAGCAAGGACCCGAACCGAAATAGCATTAGAACGTTGCGATATCCTACAAATGCAACTTGCCCAGAACGCAGCAGAACCCGAGGCAGAGCCTGAAGAGGAACCTGAAGAAGATCCCGAAGAGGAGCCTGAGGAGGATCCCGAGGAAGATCCCGAAGAGGAGCCGGAGGAGGAACCGGCTGAGGAGGAGGCACATTCAGAGGTGTCCTCCGATGACGACATCTAGTGAGGATGACACTTAGATGGAGGGGTTGTCTCCATCCGAACTATTATTTTTCTATAATTTTAAGGATTGATTGGAAATACTTTGTAGCGAATACAATGGTTTTAATCATGAATTTTTAATTAGACTAATAAGTGGCAGTGATGTGTCCGCGGATGGTGGATCCGCCGAGCAAGAGAATAGAGATGTACATTGATGGGTTAGCACCACAGATTCAGGGTATGGTGACGTCTTCCAGACCAGCCACGATCCAACAAGCGATCCGTTTGGCTCACAAACTGACGGATCAGGCTGTGACCCAGGGTGCGTTACCACCGAGGGGTTCGACTGTTAAAGCCCGTGACAACCCGAGTAATGACCACGTCAGCAACAGTAACAACAACAGCAACCCGAACAGCGGGAAGAGAAAGTTCGACAACACCAGATCTTCATCCTCGAACCTCCCACCGCAACAACACTACCGTAAACCCGAGTTCACCCGGAGCTTTAACACTCAGAATCACAACAACAACAACAACAACAACGGTAGCGGGCAGGTTTCGAGTGGATATGCTGGGAAATATCCAAAGTGCAACAGGTGCAACTTTCATCATGTTGGTCAGTGTGACCGTGTCAAGTGTCAAAGATGCGGAAAGATAGGTCACCAGGCGAAGGAATGTAGAGGAGACCTTGCGGCGAAGGGTGCTCCTAAGCCACCGATGACGACGAAGGGATGTTTTGAATGTGGACAGGAAGGTCATTTCCGGAAGGATTGCCCCAAGCTGAAACAGAATGACAATAATGGGGGTAATGGAAGTGGCAGTAATGGTGGAGGAAATGGCAAAGGAAGAGCGTTTGTGATTGGATCGGGTCAAGCCCGCAGAGATCCGCATGTGGTGTCTGGTAAGTTCCCTGTAAACGATTGTTTTGCTTCTGTTTTGTTTGACACTGGAGCTGATAGGAGTTTTGTGTCGAAAGCCTTTAGCCAACTTTTAAACCTTACTCCAACCCCGTTAGACGCTAAGTTTCCTGTTGAATTAGCTAACGGCAAAACTGTAATAACAACTCATATACTTGCGGGATGTAAGTTGAAACTGTCAGGTCATGTCTTTGACATCGACCTTATTCCTTTTACGCTTAGTAGTTTCGATGTCGTTGTCGGCATGGACTGGTTATCCGAGAACCGAGCGGAGATTATATGCCATGATAAGATAGTCCATATTACCACCCCTTCCGGCAAGATCATTTCGGTCCGAGGCGAGAAAAGCGGCATGACCACCAGCGTCATTACCCTTATGAAGGCACAGAAGTATCTACGAAAGGGTCATCCGGCAATTTTGGCGCAGATTGTTGAGAAACCCGCGGAGGAGAAACGAATTGAAGACATACCGGTTGTGCGAGACTTCCCGGAAGTTTTCCCGGAGGATTTGCCTGGACTCCCTCCTATTCGACAAGTCGAATTCCAAATCGAGTTGACACCCGGTGCAGCACCCATAGCACGAGCCCCGTATCGGCTCGCACCGGCGGAACTTCAGGAGTTGTCCACCCAGTTGCAAGATTTGTTGGATAAAGGTTTTATCCGACCTAGCTCATCGCCATGGGGAGCCCCTGTCTTGTTTGTCCGAAAGAAAGACGGGACTTTCCGAATGTGCATCGACTACCGGGAGTTGAACAAGGTGACGGTCAAGAACCGTTATCCTTTACCCCGAATCGATGATTTGTTTGACCAGCTTCAAGGATCGAGTTACTACTCGAAGATCGATCTACGATCTGGTTACCATCAGCTAAGAGTGCACGAAGAAGATATCTCTAAGACGGCTTTCAGAACACGGTATGGTCACTACGAGTTTTCGGTTATGCCTTTTGGCCTAACCAACGCACCAGCCGTATTTATGGATCTCATGAATCGAGTATGCAAGGCGTACCTCGACAAGTTTGTGATTGTTTTCATCGATGATATTCTCGTCTACTCCAAGAACGAGACTGACCACGATGATCACTTAAGGGTAATTTTGGAACTATTAAAGAAGGAACAACTGTATGCTAAACTCTCGAAATGTGAATTTTGGCTTCGCGAGGTTCACTTTTTAGAACATGTGATCAACGAGAATGGTACCTATGTCGATCCCGGTAAGGTAGAGGCCATCAAAAACTGGGAAGCACCTAAGACTCCGACTGAGGTGCGGCAATTCCTAGGACTGGCCGGCTACTACCGGCGTTTCATCGAGGGATTTTCAAAGATTGCTCAACCCCTCACTGCTTTGACTCACAAAAGGCACTAAGTACAATTGGGGTGACGCGCAAGAATCCGCTTTCCAACTGTTGAAAACCAAGCTTTGTAGCGCCCCTATTTTAGCCCTCCCCGAGGGAACAGAAAATTTTGAGGTACACTGTGACGCATCTATACAAGGTCTCGGTTGTGTGCTGATGCAACTCGAGAAGGTTATAGCCTACGCCTCTAGACAACTACGGGTTCACGAGAAGAACTACACGACCCATGATTTGGAACTCGGAGCTGTGGTGTTTGCTCTTAAGATATGGAGGCATTACTTGTACGGTACCAAGTTTACCATTTACACCGACCACAAGAGTCTCCAACATATCTACGATCAGAAGGAGCTGAACATGCGACAGCGTCGTTGGGTCGAGCTGCTCAAAGATTATGATTGTGCCATCAAGTACCACCCGGGCAAGGCCAATGTGGTGGCCGACGCCCTCAGCAGAAAAGAAACAGATAAACCCAGACGAGTAAGAGCATTGCAACTTACGATTCATGCCAGCTTACCCGATCAGATTCGCGATGCGCAACTGGAAGCTTGGAAAGATGAAAATCTTCCATCGGAACTCATGCGGGGCATGAACAAGCAACTTGAAACCAGATCGGACGGGGTCCGATATTTTGAGAACCGGATTTGGGTCCCACGATACGGAGAGTTGAGAACTCTAGTGATGGACGAAGCTCACAAGTCCCGATATTCTATCCACCCTGGCTCAGATAAAATGTATCATGATTTAAATGCACTTTACTGGTGGCCGAACATGAAAGCCGACATTGCCACCTACGTGAGCAAATGCTTGACTTGTGCCAGAGTCAAGATTGAATACCAGAAACCATCTGGTCTACTGCAACAACCGGAACTCCCAATGTGGAAATGGGAGCACATCTCAATGGATTTTATTACGGGTTTGCCTAAGACACCGACGGGATGCGATACCATCTGGGTGATCGTTGACCGGTTGACTAAATCGGCGCACTTCCTAGCGATTAAGGAAACAGACAAAATGGAAAGACTGACTCGTGTCTACATGAAGGAAGTAGTGTCGAGACACGGAGGCCTGTCTCGATCATTTCCGATCGAGATTCTCGTTTTACCTCACACTTTTGGAAGTCGCTGCAAAGCGCACTGGGCACACGTCTCGATATGAGTACCGCATACCATCCTCAGACGGATGGGCAAAGTGAACGGACTATTCAGACCCTGGAGGATATGTTGCGTGCATGCGTCTTAGATTTCGGAAAAAGTTGGGAACCCCACTTACCCTTGGTAGAGTTTTCGTATAATAACAGCTACCACGCAAGTATTAAGGCAGCGCCGTTTGAAGCGCTGTACGGACGGAAGTGTCGATCACCACTCTGCTGGGCAGAGGTGGGTGATAGCCAAATCACTGGTCCGGAACTGGTACTCGAAACCTCGGAAAAGATTGTTCAAATCCGAAACCGCATGGCAGCAGCACGAGATCGCCAAAAGAGTTACGCCGACAAGCGCCGAAAACCTCTCGAATTTCAAGTAAACGATCGGGTGTTACTCAAAGTCTCACCTTGGAAAGGTGTAGTTCGCTTTGGTAAGCGAAACAAACTCAACCCACGGTATGTTGGTCCGTACCGGATAACTGAGCGCATTGGTCCGGTGGCGTACCGACTGGACCTACCAACAGAACTCAGTGGCGTACACGATGTATTCCACGTTTCAAATTTGAAGAAATGCCTATCTGATGAAACCCAAGTAGTCCCTTTGGAGGAACTACAAGTCGATGAACAGTTACGGTTCATTGAGGAACCAGTTGAGGTTTTGGATTGGGAAACCAAAACGCTCAAACACAGCAAAATTCCAATCGTTAAAGTTCGTTGGAACTCGAGACGTGGACCGGAGTTCACGTGGGAACGCGAGGATCAAATGATGAAAAAGTATCCCCACCTTTTTGAAGGGCTAACCAAACACCGAAAACCGCGAAACCCGGCAAACCGTCAAACATCACCGGAGGTATGAATTAAATTTCGGGACGAAATTTCTTTTTACTAGGGGATGATATGACAAATTGAAATTTTTCTTCTTACTCTTTCAGACTCTCATCACGACTTGACTCAAATTTTCGGGACGAAAATTCTTTAACAAGGGAATGATGTGACAATCGTCAATTCCAGGTTAACTCCGTTAACTCAACTCCGTCAATTCAAACTTTAAGATCGTTGAATCTATAACGCACACTTCATTACATTTAAACTAGGGTTTAAATGACGCTTAACACTCACTACATGGGTAGTCTTTCGGGATTTGCACCGAAACGCAAACGAGTTGACGCAAACGATTGATAAATAAACGACAAACGTAAAAACAATAATTATATGATTATTATGTGTTAGGATTATGTGCTATGTGATAATACTATGGTCATGTTAACTTATTGTCCAAGTATGATGGAATGTTCTAGAAAAACAACACTTGAAAGTAGAAGGACTAGAGTGTAACTTGTTTGCTTATAAATATATCCTAAACTAAACCCTAACCTATTATTATTATTCCTTCCAAATCCCGATCGGAGCTCTCACCTCCCCTCTCCAAGGCTGCCGTCACTTTCATACACACATACAAACCCTAATCAAGTGTTTAATCCAAGAACTAGGTGCTAGGAAGGTATAATTGATCATCCTTTACCTTCTTGTTGTTTAATTTTGATGTTTAATGGGTTAATTAAGAACCCTAGGCAGCCGATTTTGATAAGTATGTATGAGTTAACATGATGGTTGTTGAATTCATGATGATTGATAAACTAGATTGATATTGATACATGATTGATTGTTGTTCTTGATTTGAATTAAAACACAAACCCTAATCTTGTATGTATGGTGTGATTGATATGCATGGATAGTAGTTATAGTGTCTAGAGGGTTATATGGATGCATAATAGTTCATAGATTGTTATTTTGTTGAGTTTTGATGTGAACAGATTCTGGACAGAATGTATATACGATGTTTAACTGACTGTAACGAAGTGTAAACGTGAAAATTGATTGAGATTGTGGGTACTGCAGTAAACTAGGTTGAGTCTAGTTTCTATAAAGTATAAATTCGTAATTTTTGGATAAGTGGAAGTATACTTTTATGATTTTACAAAAACGTGATGCAAAGCTGAGCTGTTAGACCTGCTGTTAGGTTATATTGTAAATGTTGTATCTCATGAACTACGAGACCAATTGGGTTGGTTCCACTTCTGGAAGTTGACTCACTGAGTTAGGAACCAAACCCAAGTGGTCTTGCATTTATTGGATTTTTCGTTTACCGGGAATTGCAAATAACATTCTGTTGTGCATGAATCTGACTGATATGAGTTTACTGTAGTGTTTTGATCATTATGGGAAATCTATATGGAATAAAAATAATATAAAATATGTTCTGGAAACCTAAGACATGTATGTTTCAGTGGTGATTTTTGGTGAATTAATTGAGATGATATGATCGGTGAAATAGTACAATCTTTCAAGTAGAAATTCTGTCACAATGAAACTAGCTGCTGAGTTGTGTAGGAATGCATGAAATATGATAGTTTTTATATAATTGTTGTATTTTGACCAAAATACCCTTGCGGGGAATAGTTGCTAGTTTGATTGCCATGAATTGACCAAATTGCCCTTATGGGGAATAATGGTTAGTTAGTCTTTGTTTGTTGACCAAAATGCCCTTACGGGAATAATTGCTTGTAAGTACGTTATTAATACATGACACGAAAGTAATTGCTCACTCGTGTATCGTATCACAATTGTACTTGTTTAAATCACACACGGTTCACAAACGAAACACGAAACATGATACGTGCATAGGTATTATGTGCCGAGTCTAGAGACTCGTTAAACGTTCCGATACTTAGAAAATCTCTTTGTTATTTTAGAACGCTAGAGAGTTTTCTACGACGCGCATCACTCGGTGATCTAATTTGGAATATTCTTCGCAAACAGTGAGTTCACTTACCCCGCTCTTTGAACTGTTTTCAAACGTTTTTCACTTGGGGGAGATAACATACTCCGATAAACGCATTTTTGAGATAAACACATATTTAAGATTTTGTTATAAATTATATATATCACTTGTAGAGGCTAAGCGGCACGTAACCCTTGAAGTCCCACGCATCGAACCGGTTAATATTTGGAATAGCGAGTCACTGTTGAGTAGTACTACTGGGTTTGACAAACCCCACCCGACGCTAAGCTCAACTGGAGGTTGAGTGGGTGTAATTTTGGCTAACACTTACCATGGTCTGGGTTGACCTGGTGACGGGCACTTGATAAACAGTCAGCTTCGGTCTCGAACCACTTAGTAATACTTGTTGTATAGATTAGCTACCTATCGATATATAATTTGACATAACATTATCTGGTAACACTTAAACGCTGTAACGTGGTTACACACTTAAACGCTGTAACGTGGTTACACACTTAAACGCTGTAACGTGGTTACACACTTAAACGCCGTAACGTGGTTACGCAAAACATTTAAACGCCGTAACGTGGTTACGCAAAACTTTTAAACGCCGTAACGTGGTTACGCAAAACACTTAACGAAAACGCTGAACTCAAACGCTAAACGATTTATCTTATATAACTTGTGAACTCACCAACCTCGTGTTGACCCCTTTTAGTATGTTATTCTCAGGTAGCCGAGGCGGGCGCGCGGTTTAGGAGCATGCATTAATTGTTAAACATCTTACTCTGCAAACTTAATTTTAACATTTACATTTGGTTTTAAGTCGTCCTGCGTGACGCAACTTTTGAATTAAGGTTTTACGCTTCCGCATTTACTTTCATTTAAACGTTTTTCTTTGGTTTAGTTATAACTAATGAATCCGATCCTGCCAGTTCACACCCTCTGACGGTAAAACTCCGTTAGTGGATTTTGAGGGTGTGACAGTTTCTAGCCCCATTTCCATGTTATGTTTTCGGGGCTGTGCGCATACTCAATGTGAATGTTAATACGCTTACCTTAAGTGGTAAGTGTATGTCTATATGATGACTGTGATAGTTATGTTATATTATGAAGGTATGCTTGACGATACGTAAACGATCTTCGGATATTGCACGTATTGTTAAGGTATATGAAAGAAAGTATGTATGAATAATGCATGTATGATATGTATATATATATATATGTATGAATGTTATAAAGGTATTTATATATACAGCCTGTTCGAATACAATGTCCTCATTCGAATACATTCCATATATTCGAATACATTGAGAAATTCGAATACAACGGGCATGTTAGAATACGTTGAGAATTTCGAATACAATGGGCATGTTAGAATACATTGAGCAATTCGAATACAATGGACATGTTATAATACATTGAGAATTTCGAATACAATGGGCATGTTAGAATACATTGAGAATTTCGAATACAATAGGCATGTTAGAATACATTGAGCAATTAGAATACAATGGACATGTTAGAATACATTGAGAATTTCGAATACAATGGGCATGTTGGAATACATTGAGAATTTCGAATACAATGGGCATGTTAGAATACATTGAGAATTTCTAATACAATGGGTATGTTAGAATACATTGAGCAATTCGAATACAATGGACATGTTAGAATTCATTGAGAATTTCGAATACAATGGGTATGTTAGAATACATTGAGAATTTCTAATACAATGGGCATGTTAGAATACATTGAGCAATTCGAATGCAATGGACATGTTAGATTACATTGAGAATTTCGAATACAATGGGCATGTTAGAATACATTGAGAATTTCGAACACAATGGGCGTGTTAGAATACATTGAGCAATTCAAATACAATGAACACATTAGAATACATTGAAAGATTCGAATTCAATGACATATTAGAATACATTGAAAGATTCGAATACAACGAACACATTAGAATACATTAAAAGATTCGAATATAATGGACATATTAGAATACATTGAAAGATTCGAATACAATGGACATATTAGAATACATTGAAAGATTCGAATACAATGGACATATTAGAATACATCAAAATATTCGAATACAATGGGCACATTAGAATACATTGAAAGATTTGAATACAAAGTATTTGAATACATTAGTGTTGAGGCCTGAGGGTAAAATTGTATTCTAATTACAATCTATTCAAATACAAGTCCATGCTTAACCTTGTAGAGCCATTAGAATAGACCAGAATTAGCCATTTTTGGCTGAAATATGAATTATGTGATTAGGACAAGTATTGATACACATGATTAATATACAGTTAGCAGAGCTCAGTTAAAGAAAGGAATAACCGTGAACGGAGAACGTAACAGGATCAATGTGAGTTTCTAGCCCCATTTCCATGTTATGTTATCGGGGCTGTGCGCATACTCAATGTGAATGTTAATACGCTTACCTTAAGTGGTAAGTGTATGTCTATATGATGAATGTGATAGTTATGTTATATTATGAAGGTATGCTTGACGGTACGTAAACGATCTTCGGATATTGCACGTACTGTTAAGGTATATGAAAGAAAGTATGTATGAATAATGCATGTATGATATGTATATATATATATGTATGAATGTTATAAAGGTATTTATATATACAGCCTGTTCGAATACAATGTCCTCATTCGAATACATTCCATATATTCGAATACATTGAGAAATTCGAATACAATGGGCATGTTAGAATACGTTGAGAATTTCGAATACAATGGGCATGTTAGAATACATTGGGCATGTTAGAATACATTGAGCAATTCGAATACAATGGACATGTTATAATACATTGAGAATTTCGAATACAATGGGCATGTTAGAATACATTGAGAATTTCGAATACAATAGGCATGTTAGAATACATTGAGCAATTAGAATACAATGGACATGTTAGAATACATTGAGAATTTCGAATACAATGGGCATGTTGGAATACATTGAGAATTTCGAATACAATGGGCATGTTAGAATACATTGAGAATTTCTAATACAATGGGTATGTTAGAATACATTGAGCAATTCGAATACAATGGACATGTTAGAATTCATTGAGAATTTCGAATACAATGGGTATGTTAGAATACATTGAGAATTTCTAATACAATGGGCATGTTAGAATACATTGAGCAATTCGAATGCAATGGACATGTTAGATTACATTGAGAATTTCGAATACAATGGGCATGTTAGAATACATTGAGAATTTCGAACACAATGGGCGTGTTAGAATACATTGAGCAATTCAAATACAATGAACACATTAGAATACATTGAAAGATTCGAATTCAATGACATATTAGAATACATTGAAAGATTCGAATACAACGAACACATTAGAATACATTAAAAGATTCGAATATAATGGACATATTAGAATACATTGAAAGATTCGAATACAATGGACATATTAGAATACATTGAAAGATTCGAATACAAGGAACATATTAGAATACATCAAAATATTCGAATACAATGGGCACATTAGAATACATTGAAAGATTCGAATACAAAGTATTTGAATACATTAGTGTTGAGGCCTGAGGGTAAAATTGTATTCTAATTACAATCTATTCAAATACAAGTCCATGCTTAACCTTGTAGAGCCATTAGAATAGACCAGAATTAGCCATTTTTGGCTGAAATATGAATTATGTGATTAGGACAAGTATTGATACACATGATTAATATACAGTTAGCAGAGCTCAGTTAAAGAAAGGAATAACCGTGAACGGAGAACGTAACAGGATCAATGTGAGTTTCTAGCCCCATTTCCATGTTATGTTTTCGGGGCTGTGCGCATACTCAATGTGAATGTTAATACGCTTACCTTAAGTGGTAAGTGTATGTCTATATGATGAATGTGATAGTTATGTTATATTATGAAGGTATGCTTGACGGTACGTAAACGATCTTCGGATATTGCACGTATTGTTAAGGTATATGAAAGAAAGTATGTATGAATAATGCATGTATGATATGTATATATATATATATATATGTATGAATGTTATAAAGGTATTTATATATACAGCCTGTTCGAATACAATGTCCTCATTCGAATACATTCCATATATTCGAATACATTGAGAAATTCGAATACAATGGGCATGTTAGAATACGTTGAGAATTTCGAATACAATGGGCATGTTAGAATACATTGGGCATGTTAGAATACATTGAGCAATTCGAATACAATGGACATGTTATAATACATTGAGAATTTCGAATACAATGGGCATGTTAGAATACATTGAGAATTTCGAATACAATAGGCATGTTAGAATACATTGAGCAATTAGAATACAATGGACATGTTAGAATACATTGAGAATTTCGAATACAATGGGCATGTTGGAATACATTGAGAATTTCGAATACAATGGGCATGTTAGAATACATTGAGAATTTCTAATACAATGGGTATGTTAGAATACATTGAGCAATTCGAATACAATGGACATGTTAGAATTCATTGAGAATTTCGAATACAATGGGTATGTTAGAATACATTGAGAATTTCTAATACAATGGGCATGTTAGAATACATTGAGCAATTCGAATGCAATGGACATGTTAGATTACATTGAGAATTTCGAATACAATGGGCATGTTAGAATACATTGAGAATTTCGAACACAATGGGCGTGTTAGAATACATTGAGCAATTCAAATACAATGAACACATTAGAATACATTGAAAGATTCGAATTCAATGACATATTAGAATACATTGAAAGATTCGAATACAACGAACACATTAGAATACATTAAAAGATTCGAATATAATGGACATATTAGAATACATTGAAAGATTCGAATACAATGGACATATTAGAATACATTGAAAGATTTGAATACAATGGACATATTAGAATACATCAAAATATTCGAATACAATGGGCACATTAGAATACATTGAAAGATTCGAATACAAAGTATTTGAATACATTAGTGTTGAGGCCTGAGGGTAAAATTGTATTCTAATTACAATCTATTCAAATACAAGTCCATGCTTAACCTTGTAGAGCCATTAGAATAGACCAGAATTAGCCATTTTTGGCTGAAATATGAATTATGTGATTAGGACAAGTATTGATACACATGATTAATATACAGTTAGCAGAGCTCAGTTAAAGAAAGGAATAACCGTGAACGGAGAACGTAACAGGATCAATGTGAGTTTCTAGCCCCATTTCCATGTTATGTTTTCGGGGCTGTGCGCATACTCAATGTGAATGTTAATACGCTTACCTTAAGTGGTAAGTGTATGTCTATATGATGAATGTGATAGTTATGTTATATTATGAAGGTATGCTTGACGGTACGTAAACGATCTTCGGATATTGCACGTATTGTTAAGGTATATGAAAGAAAGTATGTATGAATAATGCATGTATGATATGTATATATATATATATGTATGAATGTTATAAAGGTAATGACAAAGAAAGGTAATGTATGGTTGTATGGTAACGAAAGGGAACCGGGCCCTAATAATACTCGAGACAAGAGGGAACTGAACCCTAATAACACTACAGCAAAAAGGGCTTTTTAGGACATTTTGTGTGGGACGCTTGTAAAATAGGGTCCTAAAATCTATTTAATAGGACAAATGAACATATGGGGTCCTTTTACAATATACGCTACACAACCGGTGTCCTAGAAAGTTATTTTATAGGATGGATGATTCTTTGGGGTCGTATTATCAAATAACTTAATACGACACTTAAGATGCAAATCCTATTAAAGTAATCTATAAGACATGTAGTTGTTGGTGTCCCATTATGTGGTAACGTGATAGGACACGTGATCACTGTAGGTCTTATTATAACACAAGTTAATAGGACACTTTGTAGTTAAGTCATAAATGTTCGGTGTTATAAGACCCTTTCTAGTCGAAGTCATATAAGAACATAACTTAATAGAACATTTTACACTATGGTCTTATAAATCTAACCTTTATAAGACTCTTAATCATTGTGGTGTTATTATAATACACCGTAATAGGACATTTGATATTTGAGTCATAAAACATCTGTTATTTAGGACGCTTATTCGGTATAGTTTTATTATAACATAACTTAACAGGACACTTGACATTTGAGTCTTATAACTTTAACCTTTATATGATGCTTAATCATTGTGGTGTTATTATAATACATCGTAATAGGACACTTGATATTGTAGTTATAAAACATCTATTTTATAGGACGCTTATTCGCTAGAGTTTTTATATAACAAACTTAATATGACACTTGACACTTGGGTCTTATAATTTAAAACTTTACATGATGTTTAACCATTTTGGTGTTATTGTAATACACCGTAATAGGACACTTGATATATGAGTCTAAAACATTAGTTTTTTTTTTAATTTTGAAACTCAAGCTAAAAAATCCTCCCTTGTGTAAGGAGGATTAAAGGAGAGACTGTAAAATTGAAAGATGAGGAATGTATTCACATCAAATGGCAGGTATGTGTTTAATTATTACATGTAGTTGTAAGGCCCCATCTCCGATGCCCTACATTGGACGTTGAATTTACTCATAAATACAGTTCTAAATATCAGAGTTAATAAAAGCATTCGCAGAATAATAAAAACATTCAAACCATTACATTACATAACCATTAATTATTGTCTTAACGAGCATTCAAGTCATTCAAACATAAAACATTGTCTTTTAAAATAACATAACAAAACACTTCATTGAGATGCCAGTGTCTTCAAATCCATGCCATGTGCTTCCCCTCAAGCGAGCTGCCTCAGCCTACTCACCTGCGTGCATACTAAAAGTCAGCTACGCTGAGTGAGTTCTAGTTAATCATACGACATACAATCAGTTCACATACTTGCACACATGCCCGAAGGGGTGTACATTATTCATACTTACTTTTCATACATAACTATCCATCCTATTTAGCCTTCCGCCCTATAACCTCACAGTTATTATAAGAGTCTGGTCCCTAACATCACAGATATTATAAAGGGTCTGGTTACTACCATCACATATATTATAAGGGTCTGGTCCCTACCATCACATATATTATTATAAGGGTCTGGTCCCTATCCTCACATATATTATTAGGGTCTAGTCCTTATCCTCACAGATATTATTAGGGTCTGGTCCCTTTGTTACTTGCATCTGTACCATACCTGTCTTACGTACCTTCCTTGACAATACGTGCAATATCCGAAGATCGTTCACGTACCATCAACATATCATACATACATTATTCATTCATCATATATCTTCATACATACATCATTCATACATCATATATATCAATCATATCCTTAACTTCCACCTGACGGTGCATGCAATATCCGAAGATCGTTCACACACCATCTAGCAATCATCATACATAAATCATACAAGGCATACACTTACCATTTAAGGTAAGTGTATTAACTATCACATCGAGTATTCACACAGCCCCGAAACATAACAAGGAAGTGGGGATAGAAACTCACCTGAACTCGATTACGTTCATCGTTAACTGTTATTCCTTTCCTTAGCTGTGCTCGACTAACTATATAACAATTACACATATCAATTAACTATCACTACTCATATCGCGTTTCTAGTGTAGTTGTAACCCTCAACGAATGGGAGTCCGGGAGCAGCGCCCCTGAAAGCGCGGTTCTAGGGGCGGCAGCCCCTAGCAGGGTCCAAGGGGCAGAGCCTCTGGCTGGGGTCGAGCTGCCAGGTCAGCTTGGAAAAATTTTATTTCCATTAACTGTCTTAACACATTTTTCATTAGAATTTTGAATCATTAATTAATTTACTAACTTAAAAGTTCAAGGGCTTCTTTGTAATTAAATCATTCTTTTTCTAAGTCCAGGGACCATTATGTCATTTTGTTAAACTTCTAGTTTGTTACATTGTTCTTAACGAATTGGGTTATCATATCGAACTGGTCTTTATCATGAATTGGACCTTATAACGAACTAGTCCTTTGAAGAATCAGTTCATGTAGCGAATCAGTCCATGTAACGAATTGGACCTTCCAATTCGTTATCTCCTTTAATGAATGACTATAACGAATCAAGGGTGATTCGTTATCTTTTCCCTTAACGAATTGAACACGAACTGAAGCTAGTTCGCTATGCTTTCTTTAACGAATTACTTGGCGAATCACCCCTAGTTCGTTAACTTCCCGTTAACGAATTAGGGTTAGGTCAGAGAATGTCAGAAACATTCTCTGACATTCCTTTATCCCCGTACCATTTCCGGCGCCGTCGCCGGAAAAACGCGGTTTTGCCGAAAAAACGAGTTTTGACTCGTTTTTCACTGTTTTTCGCCTCGTTCGATCCAGATCTGAGATAGGGTGACTCCTAAGCTCATCTTAGGTTCGGTTTATACCCGATTCCACCCGGATCTCATGACTTAAACGGTTTAACGGTGTCGGCTCGTCATTTCGTGACCATATCTAACGGGTTTAAGCTCATACAACATCATACTATCATTACCTTAGGTCGGGATCGGTTATTCTTCTATGTTTCTGCTAGAGAGAATTAGAGAGAGAGAGAGAGAGAGAGCTTAAGTGTTTGTTTTGATGGTGTATGGAATATGTGTGAAATGAAATTAAATGGGTAATTATGACTTATATAATTATGGATCATGGGTTTAAGCCCATGGTCTTTCCTTCCTTCCTTCATAACCCAAGTCCATAACCTATATCCATTTAACCCAACACTAGCCCGACTCATAATAACTCGTATTTCATTTATTAACCGAAACTCGAAAAACGGGATGTTATAGTAGTTTTTGTAAATAAGTTATCAAGTAAGATTTGAGTTATAGAGCTCATCATTTCAATTGTAGAAAGATGATAACGAGTGATTGAAAACTTATTTGATTTCGATGTGAATAATCGGGTTTCGGGGAAGAAACTTATTTAACAGGGGTAGATTTGTAACATTCAAAATTTCATATAGGAGTTAATACACACACACACACACACACACACACACCATGAAGGTAATATATTTAACATGGCGTATAACTTTATTAAAGTCCTTAACTTGGTAAATTAGAGCTGCATACCATTGGATATTACAAGGTTTAATATTGTAAATTTACCAATTCTAAAAAATAATCAGCTTGTGGAGAATGAAATCCACGTTTGAGCACCCAGCATCAGAAACCATCGACTTCACTGATGGTGTGGTGAGTTCGAACGAAATCTGAAGAGCAAGAACACAAAATGGGGTGGAAATATTGTGATTAACCTTGTGCATGTTGAGATTGAAGCTATAATCAAGAGAATTATGATAATTTTTAATTGGAAGAACCAAGGTATGGTGATTTAAACCCTAGTTCTTAAATTAATGAGGATGGGTTCATATATGATGAACTAGGTGTTAAAATCATTGAGCATAGAATTGATAGTGTTGTGGTTTCCTTCCGTTTCATGAATAAACTATGCATATAATTTGAAATTTGATTGCGTGTTGATATATATATGATATATAAATTCAGTTGAGATGATGGAACTGCTTATTTGGGGGTTTGCAGATCACCTTTATAATTGTTAATTTGGTAAGACATAGTTATGCCTATAAGGTGTTTGATAAAATGCCTCAACTAAAGTTTTATTTGATAGTGTTGACATCTTGTACCTTATAATTGTTGTACTGGGTGTTCCTAAACTTTTATGTATATCTGATTTGCGTTAAAAATCAGGATTTTGGTGTTTATATGTCATTGGGTTGAATTGGGGAAGAAACACTAACTTTAATTTTCGCAGCTTTTGTACTGATTTTAGGCTGTTTTGTATAAATTGTATAAATTCAACCAAGTGTCCGTTTTGGGTGTTCTTTATATGCTTGGAAACCTTGTGGGGACTATTTTCTGCAGAATTTTAGAACAAGGAAAGTTATGGTCGTCTACTAGGTCAAATTGGCCAATGATTACAGCTGCGCAGAAAGTATTTCACATGAACTAGCTTTTTAGAAAAATAAGTTAAAAGTGAATGTTTAAACATGTTCGAAGTATAATATAAATTGTTGAATATAATTGGTTGTGTTAATTTATTATATGGTGTTTTATGGGTTGCAAATACTTGCATAAAGGTTTATGCAAGAAATTGTATTAAGATGTCACACATGTTGAATACTGAACGATGGATTTTGATGGATTTTGTATGTTGGATTTTGTTAAAAAGAATACTATTGTAGAGTGATTTCATTGTCCACATTATGTATTCTAAATGTTGAAAGTTTACACGTTAACAAGCTAGGTACGAAGCAAGCTTGGAAGTCAACTAGTTGAACGGACGTCGCGTAATCAAGCTCCTACGGGAAAAGGTAGGTTTATCTAACATCTAAAACCATTAGAGGGGGGGGGGGGGTCAACCATCTTAGTTATACTTTCTTGTAAATGTCAAATCCGAGTTTTGAGTATTTTGATTTATATATCCTTACGTGGTGGAAAGGGGTCGTTTCGACTTATTTAGAAAGAACTTAGTTTTGTTAACTTCATAAGGGAGATGGGGTCATTTTGACACGCTAAAAGTGTAAGTTGCTTTATCATGTGTTAGTAAATGGACCTTACACTATAATTGTATTGCAAGGTTACGTTTTGATTTTTATTTTGTTTATGCTATTTATGGAAATCAAAGTAGTAAAATAGATTACTTGTAATGTGACTAGTTAGGGGATTGGTAATTGTTAGTGTTCACATGGGCGGTATATCTAATTAAAAGTATCGACCTGTTAATGAAGGACCAATATTGATAGTGTAGCTAAACAATTACTTTGACTTGTTACTAATAATCATAAATGAATAATACGTATATGGGTATCTTGGTCATTTAAATTAATGAACCGCTCGTGATAGTTTTTGGTGGCATATTAGTCGAATGAGGTTTTTAACAATTATGGAACACTCTGTATAGATTTTTAAGTAACAGATCATGAGTAGCAATAAAGTAGATTGTAAACAGGCTGGTTTGTGGGTTATGTAATTATCATATTTAATGTGATTACCTTGTTTAGAAACAAGTACGAGTTTTCTCTCGGAATCAGACGAACAAGTTGTAAACGATGTGAATATGTAATCGAGGTTGCGATTCTGCAACCAAAGTAACATACGATGGTGTACGCCTTTTGCTTAAAGTTTGGCTCCTTCACATATTCGAGTTGAAGCTTGTATTAAATGACGTGGAGTCTTTAATAATTTAGGACGTTACAGACCATATGGGTTATTTTCTACAATTCAAGATTGTATTTGTGCATCCATCGCAGGGCCTTGTCCATTCATCTCGGTATGTATTTGTTAAACTTGTGATACGAATAATTTTAATAACATGGAACTTAATGCTTAGACATGGATGGTTTATTTGTAGGTAGTCCGTGAGGATTGAGGACACAGAATGACTCGGGATTTTATGGTGCTTGTTTCTTTTATTGCTTTTAATTTCTTTGTTGAATGTTACAAGAGTTTATGTTGAATAATGTTATAACTTAATTATGTTTAGTGTTTTTGCTATGAATAAGCTTATTTAATAAAGAATTTTTATTTTTTTTTTCAGTAGTTGATGTTATACACGATAACTATTAGGATTATATATGTTGATGGTCTTTTTATTGTTTAATAAAAACCCCTTATTTAGATATCCATAACCGTATCATAAAATTGTGTGTGTGGACGTTTAAAAAATGGTTGTATAATATGATTTGTTAGGACTTTGAAATTTTGTCCTATTAAACGTTAGAACATTGCAAAAGTGCCATAATATGTTTTTTAGGATGCTATTTAAGTTCATAGACATATTATGCGACCATAAAATTTAGTTTCATAATCTTGTTTGGGATATTAGGACCCTTTTCTTGGTAGTATAATATTCTATCATATGGGTCCTATATATTAATTTTTAAGGACGCTTGTATGTGTATAAAAAGTTTACAATTAGGTAAGCACGTGTCAGAACATTGCTAAAGTCTCATAATATGTTTTTATTGGGACACTTTTTGGGTTGTTAATGGATAATTATACGACCATAAAATTGGTTTCATAATCTTATTTGGGATATTAGGATACTTTTTGAGTTCCGAAACTTATTACGACCCCTTTACATGAAACGCTTTTCTCGTTGGTCCTATTAAATGAAATGTCCTATAAAATAGCATTTTAGGACGCTTTCGTACGTACTAAAAAACCCTTTTGTTGTAGTGTAATATTCGAGGCAAGAGGTAACCAAACCCTAATAATATTCCAGGTAAGAGGGAACCGTGCCCTAATAATACCCGAGGCAAGAGGGAACCGAACCCTAATAATATTTGAGGCAAGAGGGAACCGGGCCCTAATAATACTCGAGGAAAGTAGGGCATAATGCTCTTTAAAACGTAATGTATGAATATAAAAGAAAAAAAGTATGAAGGTAAGTAAGTATATTATAAATGAAAGTATGATGTATGAACGAAAGTATGTAATTATGAATGTGTTGCATGTCATATGATTAACTAGAACTCACTCAGCGTAGCTGACTTTTAGTATGCACGTAGGTGAGTAGAATGAGACAGCTAGTTTGAGCTATCACATGGCAGAAGAATAAAAGGCTGGCATCTGAAGACTCAAGATGTTTTTATGTTTATTGATGTTTAATTTGAAAGACAAGATGTTTGTTTAAGACAAGTTTTGAAATGTTATGTAATGTTACATGAAGATTTTATATTCCGCGAAAGTTTTAATTAACTCTAATATTTAGAACTGTGTTTATGAGTAAATCCAACGTCCAAAGTGAGGCACCGGTAACGGGGCCTTACATAAATAATATCATCATTAGGGAGTTGTACCTTCCTAGTAATCAACTTTTAGATCATCCATCGTCTCCTCACTATCCATGGCGTGAAACCGAGCACCAGAATCCATCAAGAGTCAACACTACTTGTTACACAACAAAACACGTAATCACCCTAAATGGCTACCTTATTAGTGTTCAAATCGTTTTAATATCCTCTTCCTTGGACCTTGGCATAAATTGTTACCATGCCCACCTCATTAAAATTTCAAAACCTCACTTTCTACTAAATTCTTGACGAACTCCTTCCCTGGCCCCCACTATTCTTGCTATTTCCCTTGATTCTGCCAATAAGGAACATCTAGAGATGATCTACAACCATGGTTTATAGCGAGTATCCTCACCCAACACAATATCTCAGATCCCTTCAAATGCCTAATAGCAGCCCCTATAGAATTGGTAGTTGTAGTTATTGTCTCATACTAGCTATCAGGTCGTGAAGACAATAACACCAAAGCTTTAGTATCATTATCGAACTTGATTCCCATATATGATAATCTGGATATAATCGAGTTCATTTTTTTAATGTGAGTGGCAATTGAGCCACCCTTGCTCATTCTTTTCATAAAATAGATCTCTCATTAACACTCGAATAACATCCGAAACTTGAATACCCAAAACTAAAAACAAAAAACAACCCAAAGTAACCCTAATAAGAAAACAAACAAGAAATAAAACAATTGTTTATTCATTTCGATCTGATTAGCAACTGAAAAAATGCTTATAGAACACATGCTACAACGGTAATTAATCAAACGACGGATGACGAGTACAAATTAATTCGGTGGTTCGACAATAGTACGACATGTGCACGCAAGAAGAGGTATGGGCGATGCAGGGTTCCGTAACAATGGTTTCTTTGAAAAATCAACAACAATTTATTCTGTTTGAGGTTATGTAATCTTATTTTAGGGTGCTGCTAAACATACCACCCTCCCATCCATTTTTACTAAACATACCCCCTCTCAAGTTTTACATTAATACGATTTACCTTTTTGTTATTTCTTTTGTCATTTTGTTATATTTTATTATCATTATTATTTTTATGAAAACATTTTTTCCTATTTTTATTTAGAATTTTTTTTTCTATTTATCTTTTAATGTATATTTAAAAGCCTTTAACAAAACATATTTTTCTTACTTAGAAAAACGTTTTTTTCTTATCTAAAAAACGTTCTTTTCCTTGTTTAAATTTTTTTTTTATATACTTGTTTTTATCTTTTTAGAAACTTGATAAATAAATTTGACACTTTTCTCAGATAACATTAATCTCATGTATTTAAATCTAGCACAAAAAAAACAAATTTCTTTGAATACATTTTATAAAAAAAATTAAAAATAGCTAGAGAAAACATAAAAAACTTTTCAATACAAGTACAAAATAAACAAACTTTTAATAAGATTAAAAGTAAAATAATAAAATCAATAATAAATATATATTAAAAAACTGTAAAACAAAAATAAAAATTTAATAGTTTTTTATTTGATATTTTGAGAGAATGTAAAATTAAATAAGAGGAACTACTATATCGATTATAAATATTAAAGGAAAATGAAAGTTCACAGAAAATGTATGGTTAGCAAGGAAGGATGACATGTTAAGCCTTACCCTTATTTTATAATGAAGTTTATTACTCCGGTATTCATCTTGGATAGTACTTTTATAATAGATTTTGATACATATTTTAATAAATTATTTTAGCTGATTTTTAGTTTTGTTCTCTGGATTCTTCTACTATTTCTTTAACTATTTCTAATGATTTTTTCAGTACTTATTTTTCAACTTCGCTTCAAGTTTTATTAACTAGTTTTATTATACTCTTTTCAGAATCAAGATCGATAGATTAAATCAAATAAATTATTTAACTATCTGATTCTATATTTATGTTTAAACTTAATATTATTAAAGTACTAGTGAGTCGTAAACTTACTAAAGATATTTAAATAAATTAATATTAAAATAAAAACAAATTACAAGTATCTTAAAGAATATTCCAATCAAGTTCAAAGATGATCATATGTATAGTCTGATATATATGTTAGTAAGTCAAGTTACAAAATTAGCTTATCAAAGGGTTCAATTTTATGTTGACATGTCAAAAATCAAAATGATTGATAATTTTATATTATATGGGCTAGTTAGTTTTTTAATTCATCAATTCAAAGCAAAAAAGGATCAAATAAATTGGACAACTTAACATCTTATGATAATAGGGTCAATATGGTCAAGATCAGGATTCTACACAAAACTTTACATATCTTATGATCGAAAGTGTTGACACGTCTTTCTTGAACAGATAACGAAATCATAACATCTAACATTTGAGTTAAAGATATTTAAGTAGTAGAATGCAGATCAAATTTAAAGTGATCTATAAATCTATAAACACACAATTTTAAGTAAATACTTTTTCTGATGTACAAAGATTACAACAACACATATACTAAAACCCTAGTTAAAAATTATTCTTATAATCTTGTCTTTTAATCCTCTGACGGTGTCGTTTCTTGAGCACAACCACAGGCGAACACCCTTCTTCAAATCCATACTTCATCTTCTTCAATGACTCCTTCACTCTCTCCACCGGAAAGTTTAACACAGCCAACGAACCTCTCATTGTAAAAGCCGCTTCATCATACGCCATGGCTGCTGCCTCAGCGCTATCAAACGTACCTAGCCACACACGGACACCGTGTCTCGTGGAGTCCCTTATCTCAGCTGCGAACTTGCCCCACGGACGTCGTCTAACGCCGCGGTATGGCTTGTTGTTGCTAGGGTTTGACCGTGAAGAAACTTCTTTGACTTTTTCGGTGGTTGAGGTGTTTAACTCCGGCGAGTGGTCGTCTAGATCTAATGTGGATGCAACTGCTAGCATGTCAAATAATAGCATGTCTTGTGAGTCGTTGAGATCAAAAGGAAGTGAATCTTGCCGGAATATTATATGATCGTCCGAAAACGATGAATAATATTCCGGTGAGTAAGAAGAAGCATCCATGAATAAGATATTGTTTTGTGAAGGGTATGAAATAATGTAGAAACTAAATAGCTATATTCATTATATCAAAGGGAAGCGTGAATGATAGACGTCATAAGTGGGTCCTACCATGATGTCATAATTGCTGTTATCGCATGGTTGTGGTTTTTTGATTTGTTTAATCTGGATTTTCATATCTAAAGTTGGTCGTACCAAGTGGATAAGTGCTATTAGGCTGAGGGGTGTGTGGCTTCAACGGGGGCGCTAGAGCCCCTCTGCTCGCGCCCCCAGGCGCTAACACCACACCACCAGGGCGCTAGCGGAGGCGCTAACGGGGCGCTAACGCGAAAAACAATGCAGGCGTGAGCCGGTTAGCGGGAGAAGAGAGAGGGCTGCACAACTTTTGATGGTTTTTTGACCGTTGGGAGCCGAACAAACCAATAAAAAAAATTCGCTGGAGCCCCTGCTGGAGCCCCTCCACACCAGGGTCAGGGGCTCCAACGGGGGCTCCAACACCCTCCTTATCCAGTTTCTCTCTCTGCCATACGTCATAATATTATTGGTTGGAGCCCCCATTAAAGCCCCCCACACCCCTCAGCCTTATGATTGGTTAACCTGTGTTTCTTTGAAAGTCATGATTCATGAAGATCATAGCTCTTCTACATTTAGAGGGCTGACAATTGGGTACCTGTTAAAGACAAGATAAGATCTCATAATCAAAAAGTACGGTATGTGAATTTTTTATTTTCTTAAATAATTGAAATTAGTAGGCTAGACTCCCTCATTATCCCTTACTGGTACACAAAACTTAAATCTGTCTTATAGTCATGACATATAAAGTAGTTAAAAGAGTCGTATTCAAGTTTGATATTTGTGTTACGCGCGTCGCCTTTTACCTGTTAAACCTGTTAAGACACGAATTGTCAGCCCTACTTTAAACTATGTGTAGTTAGGGGTGAGGGGTGGGGCACGGTCCAGGTGGCCGATGATGTGGCTCGCGAACATCGCTACACCGGTCCGTGAGCCGGGGCGCAGTTGGGCGGCGTGACTGTGGTCGCGGGACACAAAATAGCCGTTGGGCTTTTGGGGTTCAAAAAAGTAGCCGTTGGCTAGTTTAAATTGTTTTTTTTTAACTAAATAACACATTATAAATAACTAGCCCATTTTATAACAATAACACACCATTCTCACTTCATTTCTCTCTAATAATTTAAGAATTTATCAAGTTACAAACCATGTCGGGTTGGGGCAACATCAAAGACACTCAATTTCCCGAGGAATGTAACTACATGGACGACGATTCGTTTCAAGTTCATTGGGATGTCACAACCTGAAATTTCGGTCCCGGAAACACAACCGGAGCCGGCAAAACGATCCCACAAAAAGAAGGGGAAGAAGACCGGCGAAGCGGATGGTCCCTCGGCACCGGAGAAGCGGAAGACTACTCCGTGGTCTAAAGAAGAGAAGCTTGCATTGGCGAAAGCTTGGATTGAAATATCCCAAGATCGGAACGCGGGTAAATTATTTTGTGAATTTTATTGTTTGATATTTCTTTAAAGAAGAGAAGTTTTATTACATTTTTTGTTATTTATTTTGTAGCCGACTTTCAAAAAGCTCGAGTTTTTTGGGCCAAGGTTCGGGAATGTTTTTATGAACAAGTGGGGACTAGGGCTCGTACCGATAATATGATATCGGGTCGGTGGACCGATACTCGTAAATATGTAGGATTGTTTACCAACATACATAACTGCAATGCTAACCGAATGCGGCCGAGTGGGTCCAATGATCTCGCGGTTTACCAATTCACTTGTGATGAATGGAAACAAGAGGTGTTGTGAAGGTATGGGGTTGTGAAGACGTTTGACGATGGCTACTTGTGGGAGGTGTTAAGAAAGTGCTCGAAATGGATTGAACTATGTGCGGAGGACTTTGGCGAAGGGGCAAAACGTACAAAAACTAGTGCGTCCGGCACATACGTCTCTTCGAGCGGGTCGGATAATCAAATTGACTTCGACCTAAACTTGTCCGAAGGTCATTTGAAAGACCAAGGTTGTAGCTGCCCTCCGGGTAGGGATCGTGGGAAAAAAACGGTTGGTGATGGCGACAATAAAAAATAAATTAAGGAATTGTCAAGGGCATCCACTCGATTGGTGAAGCTCAACACAAAAGAAACCGTTTCAAGAGTTTGGCTTTTCTAGCCAAAGACTTTAGCCACCTACCGTCAAACGACCAAGCGCTAATGGAGGAAGAAAAAGAACGCATTCGGAAGGAATTTGCAACACAAAAATAAAAGCGCTATTTATTTTTATTTTTTTATTTTTCTTTTTATTTTCATTTTTATTTATGTTTTAATAAAGTATTTTAATTTATATTTGTGTATATAACAAAAAAAATTAAAAAAAATCAATCAAGCCCCTGACCAAGCCCCTGATCACCAGGACCACTACACCCTCTGAGGCTTGGTTGAGAGGCTTGATCATGTGCCACATCAACGCCTACGTGTCAGATTTTGCTTGGCTCACTTGGGGCTTAACCAAGCCCCATTACCCTTAGCCTTAAGATGGTTAACTTTTCTTTTTTAAATAGTTTGAATTTTGAACCATATAAAGGCGACTTGTGTAAAAAAAATCGAACAGAAAATTAGAATGTTTACATGGTCATTTAGATGCTCGGATATTATACAGAAAATCTAGAAAGAATGTACTAGATTATGGAACAAATCTAGAAATATGTTTAATTTATACAATGCAACACAAATGTAAGATAGCAACCAAAGTTGTGACCAACCAAAATTGTCGCAAATATTTGTAACCAAAGTCCAAAATGGTCGCGTATTATGATGACGGGTATACCCTTAACATCAAGTATTGTACATTACTTCGTATATACATGCAAGTAATTCTAAGGTGTTAAAATTCATTTTATTCAATTTTTATATTAATATTCAAAGTGGTATAACGAGTTGTAACGACTATTCGTGAGCCATATTTAGTCTTAACTAATCATAAAAAGTATTAATTGGTCATATAGCAAGGGCCATGCTTAATTGGATAACTAACTTTTGCTTGTGATAGTCTAAAGAATAAAGATCAATAAGATGTATTCCTATTTGCTCGAAATAACGCAATCTATTTCTACTCATAAACTGGTCCAAGAGAAAATATTCTCGTGTCAGGTTTTGAACTTCATGATCATCACTCTTAAAGGTAAGAGTCATTACCACCTAGCCAAGGTTGGAATGACGCTCATAATTAGATGTCATCTGTCATTTGTTACGAAAATCATAAGTCCTTAAATAGCCTTTATACTGTCATGATTTTCTATTGTTTTCCTTTTGATTAAAGGTAATTTATAACGACCATATTATTTTAATAAAATTTCATTTCATTGTTAGTTGATCTTTATAAGCAATTTGCGGAAAGAAACATGAGTGGCCAGCTCATAAGTCATATATAACACATAAAATACATGTGGTTTGTTGACTGATCAAACACAGGTCAACAGTAAATGCCATTTTAATTAGATGAAAATTTTAACATGTTCTTATTTTAATTCATTTACCAGAGTAAAAGATATCAAGTTGTTAATTGGACTATTTTACTTGTATTAGCACGTTTGTGTATGAACATATGTATAAGGTTGTTTATGTAGAGTATGTGGCTACATTAATTTATAACTGCACGAGGGCATGTATGTGTTGTGATTCTGGCTCATAATGGGTTTTAGGTACTTTTATTTTATTATTTCTGGAAATATATAAGATGTGATTTTTGAAGATCAAAAGAGGGCATACCGATAGCGATATCGATATGTGATGATAATGAGTTACCTAATGTAAAAATAAATGATATACGTCTTTAATGGGTCATAATGTGTATAAATATATGAGTATTATTATCGGGCTCATAATGGGTTAATGATGCCTATATTTTGCTAACTATTATCTGTAATGAGTCGTAATGTGTCGTTTGGTTTATATTGTGGTATATAATAACAGGTGATTCGGTTGAATGAGGAAATAGAGCAATTACGACAAGAGAAAGAAACAAAAATACTACCTAAAGAAAACAACAGAGCACATAATTTACAATGATGGAGTAAATCGAGGAAAATAGGATTGCAAATTTCGAAACGCAAAAAGGAAAGCACTGAAATGAAAAAGCAATTCAATTTCTTTTGAAGAGTATACCAAAATTTATCCAACTATTCAAGCATTTGATCTTTTGGTAAACACTGTCAATTTGGATATTTGTAATCATGCCTATGTCTCTGGAATATCTTATCGTACCTATATTATTGGGATACTTTTGTCATATTTTGTTTTAAAAGTTTGTTTACTTTTATGAATCGGTACAATTTTATGAGTTTATTGAACTATTTGATTATGACATTAAAATTTATAAACAGTGAAAAAAAAGAGTCTTTTAGTGCTATGGAATTTTTGCAATCAAAACGGTTTTCACAAAGCCGGTTGCAAGTGTGAACAAAATTATTTGATTGTTAAATTCAGCATTCGCAGCAAAGAACACCGCCACAAATTTGGTCGTAAATGAGCTTGGTTGAATTTTAATTTAGTCACTAATAGTTCAGTCAAAAAAAAGGCATGGTTGCGTAATATGTTGCAGTCTTAGTTATCAAAGGTTCAGTCACAAAATCAGTCGCAAAAGCGCTTGCAACAATATTTTAATCGCAAAAGTAATTTTATATTCGCTAACAGTTCAGTTGCAAAATTGATTGCAAAAACTTGAATGCTAAATATTACCCATCCAGGTGTGACCGACCTTCGAAAGCGGTCACAAAATGGCCCCAAAATAGCATTTGCGACTATATGCAACTGGAAACACAGTAACAAATACTTATTTTTCTAGTAGTACGTGATAATCAACACCACCGACCCCGATAGATATATAAAAGAAGGTATAAAGATCAGTTAGATATTTGCTTCTCAAGTTTGTTTGTGATTTACACTGCATATTAACAAAGATCTAACTAAAACAAAAGTCGTAAAACATTTAGGTTGAAATAAAAAGGTGGAAAAGAATCTCAAGAAAAATTAATCCCTAATACGTAAAAACATTTTACGGAAGCCCAAGGGCACGTTTCATGTTCGTGGTCTTGTGGATGTCATTTGCATTTTGCATGGATCTTGATTTGCTCTGGCCCAATACATAAACTAGACCATTATATTACATTTTTATGCTTATTTCTTATTTCTTTTTTTTTTATATAAGAACTAAGTCACGTAATCCCTAAACAGCTAAACTTATATACTTAATACTATATGAAATTAGAATTATTAATCATTTAAGGAGAAACACATTTACTAAGGTTAGCCTTTAACCGTCTTGCTTCTCAGCATCATCAAGGTAGGCGATGACCTTAAAGCTTAAATGCCTTAATTGATTTGGAAACCTTATATTCATATTAATCCGATGTCAGTGCAACCTTGTTTTGGTGTGACAATTGGTCGGGAGATGGTTTAAGACAAACCTATATCATCCTCATGGACAATTCAAAGCAACAACCAATCAGAAAAAAAAAATTGAACATCTTAACTAATGAACGAAACATAGATATAGTATAATCAGTTTATCACATGAAATACAAAAACAGAATACCGATTGGTAATAAACGTTTTAAACGTGACAAATTTCATATAAAGAATTCCAATTCTTGAGCAGTCTTACAAATTAATACAAATTTAGCTATATTTTGATAATTGAGAGTAACGTATTAAATTTGAACAATGTCTAAAGCACGTGTCCTGGGTGATCTTAAAGCAACTGAAATTATGTATTCATATTCATACAATATTTCACGCATATTTATTCACGTATACTAAGCATATTTGTTTAGTATAGTTATTTTTGCAAATGCATTCTACCAAAATACACTAAACATCATCACAAGTTGCATGTTTGATGGAATGTGACTCCCCAAACGTCCCAACCTGGATATCAAATTCCAATTAAATATTGGCCCTAAAAATCTTAAATATGTTGAATGACAGGCATTATAACATATCAACTTTTGAAAAGTTTTTTATTTGCAAATACAAAAACTACGTTATGGTATATATAAATTAGAGATCTCTATTTGCCATCATCATCAAGAAGATCCTCTAACAACTTATCATCATAATACTCAATTTCAAACACTTCTCTTCCTTGCACATTACTTCTAGAAGAAGACTCTGCTGATGATGACATGGCAGCTGCGGTTGAAGCATTATAAGCAGCAGCCGAAAATGTAGGTGGGTATTCCGCGGGAAAGTTAAGAACAGCCATGTGGCCTCTCATTTGGAAGGCAGCTCTATCGTAAGCTCTAGCAGCCTCCTCCGCGGTTGCAAACGTCCCTAGCCAAACCCTGGCACCATTATTATTAATGTCACGAATCCCCGCAGCAAACTTCCCCCAAGGGCGCCTCCGAACACCACGGTATTTGACTTCCTCAGCCTCTCCGCGGCTACGATCCTTGTTGTGATCCTTAGAAGTTTCGCCATGATCCATGGATACAACAGTTGGGATTGTAAAATGGTCATGCATATTATATCATATCATATCATATGCATGCATGGATGTTAATTGTTATAAAGGTGAAAGTTGGTCAAGAATCAAACTAGTGGCGGAAATACGAGAAAGTTCGAAAAGAGGAAGTGTGTATTAAATTTGGTTTGAATAAACGTGGGCTTATTGAATTCAAATTGACTTCCCGGTGGCATTTTGGATTTGTGGTCTATATCTATCCTAGCCTGCACGTCATATACTAGAAAATAAATTTCAAATATCGTCAACCAGTGCTTTCCTGCTCACACCCGACGTGACTGATGATGCCCATAGAATTATATATATATATATATATATATATATATTTGATTTCTTTTGAGAACCACTTTGAGTTTTAAGAACTCGAAAGAACTCAATGTAACAAATTCTTTTTTCGAATTTTTTTACACATGTGTAATACGTAAATGTAAGTGATGTACAAAAAATTACGGTATTTTTTTACACACCGAATCGACTTTTTATACATGTGTAACTAACGTTTAAACTTGTGTAATTATCAAAAATACTTATTCTCTCTCCTGCTTCATTTTTTAATTAAATTTAATCTCAGCCACATATTTCATATCATTTAATTAAATGTGTGGTTCAAAATTGAGTTCTTAAAGTTCTTAAAACTCACCATGGTTCTCAAAATAACCATCCCCTATATATATTTTAATTACAGCCTGTGTTTTATAAAATTTTACTTACTACTTGTATTTATAGTAGCTTTTATCACATGCATTACGGTGATAGTTTTATATTATGGTTTACTAGCCAGTTGCCCGCGCGATGCAGCGGTGTATGTGCAAACGTAATTGGTGTTGGTATGTTTGTAACCTCGCAACGGTACGTACGTAACCCGACGGTGGTATGCATTTAACGTGGCATCGGACGTGTAGCCGGTGCCAGTAAGCGCGTCACGTAACGTCTATACTTGAGCAACTCGGTATGTTAACCACATAACCGATGCTTAAACGCGCGTAACTGGTCACGACAAGCAAGAAGCAAAGCTGAAATGTATAGTAATTTCAAATAATCTGTTTTTTAACCCAATCCGTATTGACGTGCCAGTTCCAACCCGAATTCCGTTTTGACATGAACCCTTTCGATCTAAACTCATCCCAACATGAACTAAATTAACCCTTTTTGTATTAACATGTTCCAATCTAACCCGTTCCAACACCATTAGCCGAACATGTCCGACCAATTGTCGTTAATAAATGGTAATCGCGTAACATGTTAGTTTTTTAAAAATTAATAAACTATAGCAATACCATACTTAAATTAAAGAGAATAAAATGCTCGTTTTTATGATGTAGTTTTTTAGAAAAAATATTAAAGAGTTAAAAAGTTACGGTCGTTAAAGAGTCGTGTGGGTAGTTGGTTTAGAATTAAGGGGGAAATGTGTAACTATTTAATAAATTAACAAAACTTGATTAAGTTTAAGGACCATTATTGTAACTTGTTTTTTAATGAACAAAGACTAATTTGCCCATACATTTTTAAAGTTTTATGCATCATTACTTGTATAACATGTAATTAGAGTAGTACCTCTTAAAATTTAAGAGGTCCCTAACTCCTATATTATATATAGTATAGATAATATTTATATATTTTTTTGGAATTTCATTTTATTAATTGTAAAGATGATAAAAATATAATTAAGTTTTGATGATGAAAAAATTTCACAAATAAATGAGATGTACGTTACAATCCTATTTTAAATGCTATATGAGTTTGGTGAGATTAATGACCCGCTTATTATATTTTTTTTTCGCTATAAAATTGTTCCTTAATTATAAATAACATTTAAAAAAACAGATATTAATTTTTAGTACATCCTAATTTTATAAGATTTTCATATCAAATATATGCTGAGATTATTTTTTAAATTATTGAAATCTTATAAACCGTATAAGGGCTATATGGTTTGGTGAGACCAATACCCGTGAGTTCGGATCAAATGCATAAAAATTCTTCATTTATAAATAAAATAATTTGATGGCTTGTGAAAATGTTGGGAGCAACCAGATAACTTTTAAAGGTTTTGTTTATATATATATATATAAAGAGAGAGAGAGAGAAACTTAAGCTACAATGAGTGTATGTGAGACAAAAATAAGAAGCGTGAAAAAGATTTTTAACATAAAAAAATCGTTAAAAGAAATTCAAGAAATATAATACAAATAATCATAACTCAAAATATAAATAATTAACTAATAACAGTAAAATGTTTCTCACGTCATTCTCACTTAAAACAAATCCGAAAAAGACAAAATGACAAAATTAAAAAACACAAAAATAAATAAAAACACACAATTGATCGAAAAATACAACACACCATTGAGTGATATAATACAATATCAAGAAAAAAGACACAATATCAGTGAAAATAACATGATCAATTACGAAAATAAACAAAAACAAAATGATTATTTAAAAAGATACAATGAATTTTTTTTCTCAACAATTTTTGAGATCGCGGAACACGTGGGAACATTTTTTTTTTACTTTTTCGTTTTTATTTTAAATTTTGAGTTATGCTTTTTTTTTCATTTTTTTAAGGGTGTTTATTTTATGACCACAAATTCTTCTTATTTTTCTAATTTTTTGTCTCCTTTTATAAAATAACTTGACCCCAATATATACACACTATAGTCCAAAGGTCCTTTATAGTACAAAGCGTACGAAGGAAGCAGAGTCCTTGATTTCATTTAAAAAAAACAAGTGGTTGCGTAGTTGTAACTATGTTCGACTTGATTCACACACTTGTTATTGCGCACAAATTTGCGTAAACTGAAATATATGTTGAAGAATATGAACTAACACAAAATATGGTGATTTTCTGTCTTGAATCTAGCAAACAATATTTTGAACATCATCACGCAATCTCCAAATTCTTGAAACAATTTCTAGGAGATAATTTGATTGAGACGACTTTGATTAAGAATACCAAATTCAAATATCGAACAAGGAACCGTTTTTCTATTTTGAAACACTCTAAACATTTAAATTAACACACTATTTACAGTTCACCATCTATATAATCTAAACCATTAAGTGACTTAATCCCATGACTATGAAGTCTTGCTAGGCTTCTTTTTTTCTCTTCAAAAGTGAACCATTTATCTAATGTATTACAGGCATAACTATATATGTCAATATTTAATGGAGAAACGAAAACAATCGAGAAATTCAAGCCATAAATATGTGTGAAAATGTTATAACATTCAGTTTTTTCATTTTTCTAGTTTAAATGATAAAATTCACTATTCAATGTGCTACTGAGGCAAATAAGGTATCGTAATGTAGCAGCTAAGGTGATATATCATATGATCGATAGAGGTTGAGCAAGAGATGATACTATATCACGAGAATGTTGAAGATTAATTCAAGCACAACCTTTACTAAGACCATGCATAGTGGTAATGGGGAGAATGGGATGAAAAGTGTGTCACGTGTCGCACAATTAGTAAGAATATGGCTTGTATTTTAGGGGTATGGTGGTGCGGGAGAGATTGGAGGGAGAAGTGTCATATCAGAAGTTGTTATTTTATTTTTTAATAATTAAATTAAACAAATAAAACTTTATTATAAATTAAATAAATAGATAAAAATACATTAAAATTAAATCCATACATTTAAAAAAAATAGATAACAAAAAAAAAATACATAACATAAAAATAAATAAAAAAACACTAAAATTTTCACTGTTTTGGAAGGTTGTACGTTTTCAATATCATTTGAGTTAGTTGTTCGTCCAATGCGTCGGTTGCTTCGTCTAACCCTTTTGATCGGAGGCATGTGATGTTTTTTTCCATTTGCCGCATCTTGTATTCAGCTAAAAATTATGGACTTACGTCGGTGTTAGCTTGGATTGTTTCGGGCACCGCATCCTATTCTCAAATATTTGTCGGTTAAACATCTCGTTTAGTTGGGACACGTCATGGTTGACATCCTCCTCGGCGTGTGTCGCCATTGAATCGGCTGCTTGTTTCCCATTGTCTTTGCTTCGTCTATTGAGGGGCCGAGCCAACTCGACTATGTCGTTTTCGTTGGCTAAATCAACCTCGTCTTCGTTGTTGAGGTTAGAGTTATGTGTTGATCAGTTCTTCATGTATGTAATAGAAAACATGAATATTATGATAAACCTACAACTAAAACGTACATGTCACAACAGAGAGAGAGACCATAACTGATGAGAAAGATCCAGACGACATGATAGTCAGCTTAGTCGAGTTCCCCTTTAGGATGTATATTAGTGATGGGGATTAGGGTTCTTTGAGAAACCGAATAATATATGGTGAGAGAGGGTCACGATAATATTAGGTGAGGTTTAGGGTTATGTTCAATGATATTAATTAGTCTCTCCACAACAATTATCTAGCTAATAATAATAAGGTATAATTAATTAACTTTGATCTATTATAATATAAATAATCATGAGGGTCATACATAAATATATATGTATATATATCCATAAATTTATTCTTACATTCTCCCACTTGGCCAAATAATCATTTATTATGAGCATTAGATTAGTCTGCAGATTTTAACACTCATTTTAGCTTTAAACTCAAACTGGAGCAGAGAAATACAGTCACTGAATTGAACATCAGCTCAAGACCTCCATTAATCATACTGCAGTCCTTGTTTAAAACCTAAGTAGTTATGATCAAAATTATATAGTAAGCCCTTCAAATATTTGATTTGTATAATAATTTGTCTATATGTCATTACGCATGCAGAACATATTAAGAGACATACTAAATCAAAACTAAGGAAATTTTATTAAATAAAATGTAAATAAGTACAATATGCAATTAAATAAGGTCTTCAGTAAATCCCATATTAGCAACATGTTCTTCAAAAACTTTAGGTGTGAGACCTTTAGTCATCGGATCCGCTAACTTATTATATGTACTAATATACTCAATACAAAGTTTATTTTCCTCAACTCGTTCACGCACGAACAAATACTTTGTATCAAGATATAAACCAGCTCCAGTTAAACTGTTACTGTTCGAGAAATTAACGGCAGCTGAATTATCACAATAAAGCTTCAATGGTCTAGAAATGGAATTGACTAAATTGAGTCCAGAGATCAGATTTTTAAGCAACATTCCACAGTATGTAGCATTATAAACAGCTATATTATGCCATCATTGTCACACCCCGACCAAAGGCGGCGGAACATGCCGGGGTGCAACGATTGCTCATAAGCGCATGACACTATTTAAAGCGACAATATTTAACAAACTCATTTCATTTCACAACATCGAAAATGTCACATAACCAAATATTCATAAGTCAAATACAACAAAATATAACAAAATATAGCAAATCAAATATTGTTCATTTTTCCTAATATCCTAACGGTATTTGTGACGTTTTCTTCACCGAACTCCCTAATCAACCTAGATGCAAACCTGTAATATTTCTTAAAATAAAGTTTGTCAACACAAAGGTTGGTGAGCAATTCATAAGTTTGAACAATAGATATATAGTATGAAGAGCCACAAAACTAGTATACAAAACCATAAATAAAAGCAACAACTTGGATAAATGACAATCGCTAATAGAATTACGTTAGCGCCACCTAGCTACAAGGGGTTGCCAAGTAGTCTAGGATTTAATAGAATATCGTTAATTGCATTACGTTAACGACACCTTGCTACAAGAGGATGCCAAGTAGTCTAAGATTTATAGATTCCACCAACCGAAAGCGATAAACACATAGACATATAGCATAGAACACCAAATCGAGCAATTATTCAAGTAAAGTATACAACAATGTTTGTGGTTTAAGACTCAAGTATAAAGCATTTGATTTGAATAAGTATGAAATGTCACCCACAAAATAAAAGATAGAAAACGGGGTATGAAGTTAGTCACGTTCAAGTATAAAACTTGATCGGTAAAAGATGAATAACCGGATGGATGAAGTTTAACGAGCAAGGCCTAAATGAAAATAAAATCTTGGATTTAGAATGGTTGTCTTGAAGATCTTTAAATAAATAATTGTTGCAATAAGTAAACAATTAAAGTTCAAGGTTTAAAATGTAACTATTTAAGAATTTATAATAACAATCCTTTAAAAATGTAAGTTTGCTCGAAACCGGGTTAAAGTATCTAACATTAATATTTACTTAACCAATGTTAAGTAATAAGGTGGGAAAAATGCTAAAATGTAAGTTCCTTTGGGACAAAGATACTAAAACAGGTCTTTAACGAGTGTCCGGGTTGTCGGTTCGGGTCTTGACAAATGGTCAAACCCAAAGTCAACTTTCCAACATATTAATTGTTATGAGATAACTCATTAAAATATACTAACACTTAACCAAGTATGTAGAGCTATTGTTTAGAACTAACAACGCACGTTAAGCGAGTGTTTGGTTTTGTCGGTCCAAACTATGTGATGAGATCAAGTTGGATCCAACAATTCCAAGTACTTAAGAAAATAACTAAAATCAGTTTGTAAACTATTTTTATAGAAATATACAATTCTTGGTAGCTAAAAACACACTTGTGTGTCTTAAGCGAGTAAAAGTCGGATCGGTTCGGTTTCCATCTCACAAAAAGTTCATAGATGGATTCCACATACCCATATATCATAGATCTTGTATAATAATGTACAAATGAATATATTTAAGTTCTCCAACTAAAAAGGTCAACAACAAGTCTTTTTAACAAAAGTTCGGTTTGGTTCGGTTTCCATCTCACAACGAGTTCATAGATGGATTCCACATACCCAAGACTTGTAAATGTGACTAACAAACTAAAATGAGCAGAAGTTAGGCATAAATGATATGTATAATAAGTTATGTGTGTGTATATAGATAATCAAGAACACGAAGTCCTCCATGAAGCCTTGCCTTATGACATTCGAAACTTAACCAACCGGAGTCGGTGAAGTAACTAATAAAGGAAACAAGGGGTGTGTATTATATATATGTTGTACCACCATATTCAAGAGTTAGTAATGTTAGATGAACAAGTTAGAATTAAAGATAAAACTCAGTTTGACTTTTAGAAGTCAAACCTTCAAGAACACAATGAAAACAACCTTAAAATCTTTGAATTTGAGAGAGAATTTGGAATTATAGCAGAGATTAATGGATGGAAAGGGTGATGTATATATAGGGTAAGTTGAAATGGTCAAGCATAAAGGGTCTTGCAAAAAAATAGGGTGTTTTGATTACATGTATGCATAAAAATAACCAAAAAAACGTGCAGTTGCAGACCTGCCTTCGCGCCCCGCGACCACCACGGCTGATGAGAAAGATCCAGACGGCATCAGCCATGGCCTCTCTCTCTCTCTGCTGTGACAGGTATGTTTTAGTTGTAGGTTTATCATAATATTCATGTTTTCTATTACATACATGAAGAATTGATCAACCTGTGGTATCAAGAGCGATGTTGATTAATCAGTTCTTCATGTCTTCCATTAACTCAGGATATAAACCGGAAGATATGGACTAAAATATGATAAACCCTAACAATTTTCGGTTCTTTTATTAATTCGTTTTATTTTATTATCATTATTAAAACCCGAATATAAGAAACCCTAACAATTTTTCGGTTTTAAAACTCGTATCTGATATAAACTGAAGGATTTCGAAATCTGATAAATTAATGATCTTCGTGTTCATGACAGTTTTTTGAAAACCCGATATAATCTGGTTCAAGATCTGGATTGTTATAATGTTTTACTAAATTTTATTAAGATTTAGACCAAGATATTTCGAATTCTGTAAAACTTAATAAAGGAATCACTTTGAAAATATGATAGTCAGCTTGGTCGAGTTCTCCTTTAGGATGTATATTAGTGATGGGGATTAGGGTTCTTTGAGAAACCGAATAATATATGGAGAGAGAGGGTCACGAAAATATTAGGTGAGGTTTAGGGTTATGTTCAATAATGTTAATTAGTCTCTCCATATATTTATATACACCCAAGGGAAAACCCTTTATTAGCAAGAAATGGTAATTTGGTCCATCAACAATTACCTAGCTAATAATAATAAGGTATAATTTATTAACTTTGATCTATTATAATATAAATGACCATGAGGGCCATACATAAATATATATATCCATATATTTATTCTTACATTATGTGCATCGAACGAGGTGCTCAGATATGAGGTTAAGTCGATCGGGATGCGACGGTCGCTCGCCTAGCTACCGTCGTTGGGGGTTTAGCAATTTAGAATTCCATTATTATGACCTTTATACTATTCTAACGCTCGTTCTTGGATGTTGGCGTTGTTTTGGCGCTACCCCAACGAGAGTTTCTCAAACGGCTGCATATCCCTTAATAACATTGCATCTGTTTATTGAGATCCCTCCAATTAGCGCTAACAGTTGGGAAATCCCGGTATTTGTCATCCATGTTGTACAATCGGATAAACATCACATAAACCTTCTTCCAAAAATCGTCGGGTTCTCTATAGTTGGCTAAATTTAAAACTTTTTGTAAAAATAATATCAATTTTAACCAAATAGTTAATAAAATAAAATTAAATAATAAATAATAGATAAAAAACTTATAGAGCTTTGGATCCTCCGAAAATTTTGAGCAAAGCACGCATAAGACATTAGTTTTCGTTTGGTTGCCAATGTTTGTATGTTTTTTTGTTCACCGGTTGCTCCACCTCCTTTCCCTTTTTTTTGGTTTTATGGGACTTTTGGGCCGAAGCGACGTCTTGTTCCGGTTGCATCTATGGAATTATATCCGGTTAGCTTGACCCGTAAACCGGCATAGGGTTGTTCGGGGCAAGTAAATTGGCATACGCCCCATATTGCCTGTCGGGAAAAGTAAACGGAGATTTTATGCTCGGGGTTGTTAGAAAGGATTGAAAGTTAAAATTTTGTTGTGGGATTGTTCGGGTCGGAGAAATCGAGGGGGTAGTTTAGGACATGTCGGTTTGGTGCATCGGAAAAGTTCGTTTGTTGGTTTGGTAGACGAGAAAATTGAGAAAAGCAGCTATTGGGTTGTTCGGATTCATTTTCTTGGTGTGTTAGAGAGTTTGGAGAGTGTTTTTGGTTTGAAAAAAATATGATTCTTGTTGTGCTTTGAAGATTGGTATTTATATAGTTATTTGTTTAGTTTTTTTAATTACCGGTGGATAACGGATATAATAATATAAAATTAATAAATTTGAGGGGCCCACACACATTTCAGCCAAGAAATATTTCACATCCATCATGTTCTTGTCCGGGGGGGGGGGGGGGGATTCCTCCCCAATCTCCCTTCATTCTCGCTTCATTCTCGGTTTAAGTAATAAAGTGATTTATTATTTGTTATTAGCTAACACACACATATAAGAAGTGAAAGAAAAAAAAAAGGTAAGGCCTGATTGAGATACGATCACTCTTGGTTTTTCTTGTCATCGCAACCAAGAAGATCCTCTAACAACTTATCATCAAAACACTCAATTTCAAACACTTCTTTTCCTTGCACGCTCCTGCTAGAAGAAGACTCTACTACCCCCGTGATTGAAGCATTGTTAGCCGTTGCTGAAAATGTAGGTTTGCATTCCGCGGGAAAATTAAGAACATCCATCTGGCCTTGCATTTGGTAGGCGACCTTGTCATATGCTCTAGCTGCCTCCTCTGCTGTTGCAAATGTTCCTTTCCCAACCTCGGCGTTGTTCCTATCAACGTCATGAATCTCCACTTCAAACTTCCCCGTGTTGGAAATTCGAACACCGCGATATTTTACTTCGCCTGACCCTCCTTTGCCATCCTTGGAAGCGCCACCACCATCCATGAAATAATATTTGGTTAGTCTGGGTATACAATGAGCAATTGGGATAAAATAGCCACGCATGCATATTAAAATAGCCATCCTTGCATCAATAATTCAATATGAATTGACACAATATTATGAAGCGAATATAGGTAACAATTAACGACCCAACATATATATACTTAACAACACATATTTGTGTATTAAATTCGCTCCCATATGTACATAATTGCGCATGTTATCGTTTAGTAACTAAGCATTTCTTTAAAAACAAAATTGGTTTTTTTATTAATAATATATATACCAATTCTATAATCAAATTAAATATAATAAAATTATCAACTTTATGTTAATGGTATAGTTTAAAAATAATAACAAAAAATAAGTTACTTAAGGTACAAAAAATGACAGAAAAAGTTAAAAAACTAAAAAGGCCTCTACAAGAGCATTCTAAGCCTGTTATATATAATTATGTGAGTGAGTTTTGTAAATTATATAGTATGAGTATAACTTATGAGTTACTTTGAGTAGAGAAATATAACATGTTACATAAGAAAGTTAAATTGGGTTTTTATCATTCATCCATATAATTTTTTTAATATTTTCTGAAAGTGTTGTGAGTTGAGAAATAAAAAGATAATAAAAAAAGTAAAAAAAAAATATATTTTCTAATTGAAAAAAAAAGAGAGAAAAAATAGTAACTTTAGTGTTAGATGAATTTACTCTAATGGTTGTTGGTTCCCTTTTCACCATTACTCCCTGTTATTTCTGATTTGTCATCTTATCAATCTTAACTATTTTTAATATAGATCGACGATTCACTTTACTTTCTACACTATGTGGAAGAAAAACTTACTTAAATTAAATTGTGCGTATTTGTTTTTTTTTAAGTTTTGTACTTCTTGCTTAACATAAAAAACCATCATAATATGTTACATTGATTTTTGTTGGGTTTCTCGTATCTATTTTAATGACATTTAACAAGACAGAAAAGATACTACGAACGACCAACGGTAGTCCAGAATGTTGAAAGTAGCATAGAACACAAAAATATATAAAACCATAGAAAGTCAAGAACTAAATACCTTATTATTCAGTGTAGAGGATGACTTGACTATCAAGTACAAGTCGTATCAATGACTTGATAAACGCGAGTCCTCAAGCGAATCACCACGAACCAATCTCTTTTAGTTTCTTGTTGATCGATCGCTTAAATCAAAGACCGAGCGTCGTTTTTTCTTATTTGTTGCTCACAGCAGAAAAACAAAATAAAATGACGAAGCGACAGTATTACTTTTATAATTTTGATTTTAACTTATGGCGTGAACCAATATATATATAGCTAAAAAATTATTTATTGGCCATTAATAATATCTCCACCATCGTATCAAAATTAATAAAAGGAATATATTTTGTAATCAATCAACGCATTTAACAAACAATTTGTGTGCAAATAAACAAACAAATTGCATCGATCTGTTTATTCCTTTTGACAATCTCTACTTTCAAGTTTCAACCTATCAAAACATGAACCAAAACTATAGATCTACAAAGGGCGGGTTTCACGTGTATCATGGTTTTATAAACAACTAAAGAAACGATAGCGTGCCCAACTACCTATTGTACATAGCATTCTCCATTGCTACAAACGAAGCATCCCCACAAGTGAAGTGTTAGGCTGAGGGTAATGGGGGTGAACGGGGGCACGGCCGCTGATGTAGCTCGCGAACACCGTTACACCCCTTAGGTGAGCCGGGGCGCGGTTGGCCCCGGTGGCTGGGACCGCGGGGCTAATCTAGCCGTTGGGAGGTTTTGGTTTTTTAAAAAATATCCGTTGAACTATTTTAATTTGTTTTTTTTACAAACCCATTATAAATAATTACCCCATTTTATAACAATAACACACCATTCTCACTACATTTCTCTCTAATAATTTAAGAATCTATCAAGTTACAAACCATGTCGGGTTGGGGTTACGGTAATATCAACATCAACGACACTCAATTTCCCGAGGGATTGAACTACATGACGACGAATCGTTTCAAGAGTTCATTGAGATGTCATAACCCGGTTATTCGGTCCCGGAAACACAACCGGAGCCGGCACCAGAGAAGCCAGCAAAACGATCTCACAAAAAAAGGGGGAAGAAAACCGGCGAAGCCGATGGTCCTTCGACACCGGAGAAGCGGAAGTCTACTCCGTGGTCTAAATAAGAAAAACTTGCGTTGGCGAAAGCTTGGATTGAAATATCCCAAGATCGGAACGCGGGTAAATTATTTCGTGAATTTTATTGTTTAATATATCTTTTAAGTTTTGTGTGTACTTATTACATTTTTTGTTATTTATTTTGTAGCCGACTTTCAAAAAGCTAGAGTTTTTTGGGCCAAGGTTCGGGAATGTTTTTATGATCAAGTGGGGAGTAGGGCTCGTACCGATAATATGATATCGGGTCGGTGGACTGATACTCGTAAATATGTAGGATTGTTTACCAACATACATAACCGCAATGCTAACTGAATGCGGCCGAGTGGGTGAGATGATCTCGCGGTTTACCAATTCACATGTGAAGAATGGAAACAAGAGGTGTTGAGGAGGTACGGGGTGGTGAAGACGTTTACGAGGGCTACTTGTGGGAGGTGTTAAGAAAGTGCTCGAAATGGATTGAACTATGTGCGGAGGACGTGGGCGATGGGGCAAAACGTACAAAAACTAGTGCGTCCGGCACATACGTCTCTTCGAGCGGGTCGGAGAATCAAATTGACTTCGACCTAAACTTGTCCGAAGGTCATTTGAAAGACCAAGGTTGTAGCCGCCCTCCGGGTAGGGATCGTAAGAAAAAAACGGTTGTTGTTGGCGACTATAAAAAAGAAATTAAGGAAATGTCAAGTGGGATCCTCTCAATTGGTGAAGCTCGACACAAACAAAACCGTTTCAAGAGTTTGACTTTTCTAGCCAAAGACCTTAGCCACCTACCGCCATACGACCAAGCGCTAATGGAGGAAGAAAAAGAACGTATTTGGAAGGAATTGGCAACACAAAAATAAAAACGCTATTTATATGTATATTTTATTTTTCTTTTTATTTTTATTTTCCTTTTTATTTATGTTTTAATGAAGTATTTTAATTTATATTTGTGTGTATAACAAAAAAATAATAAATAAAAAAAATCAATCAAGCCCCGAATCACCTGGACCACTACACCCTCTGGGGCTTGGTTGAGGGGCTTGATCCTGTGCCACATCAACGCCTACGTGGCGGCAAATATATTGGATCACTTGGGGCTCAACCAAGCCCCACTACCCTTAGCCTTAGAAGTAATATGGAACTTATCTTATATACATACAAAAATACACATACGCAATACACTATACACATATGACACATACATACATACATACATACACACACACACGTAAGTAAGTACGTACATACACACAGTTGTAATAATAGGGGGGGGGGGGTGTAGGGTAGTGTTTGGTACTTTGGTTATTCCTCTGCTACATGATGTTTTAAAATGTAATAATCACTTGACGGTAAAGTGTTTGGTACTTTGGTTACGCCCTGTTTGTAGTGTGCATATATAATCTATATATGTGTGGGCTCTCGGGGGCAAAAGTGAAATTGCACTAATTTTGACGTTATTTTACTAATTTCGTGAAAATAACGTTAAAAGTGGCGGAAGTTTAATCAGACATTATGTGGTGGCATTGATAGCCGAAAGACAATGGTGCATGCACTAATCGGCCGATGGTTGAGTATTATGTGTCTTATGTCCAAGGCTTGATGCAAAACTACTATCGAGCCGGGGGCCTCATCGGAAGCAGCCTCTCTATTCCTATGGGGTAGAGGTAAGACTGTCTACATCTTACCCTTCTCAGACCCTACCATAGCTTTGCTATTAGTAGGATTTACCGAGTACGATGATGATGTCGACGACTTGACGGTAAATTGTGGGCAAATCCTAATCTATACTATATAATAAATAAATGTTTTATATTGACACGTGTCATTCTCTGGTGCATTCCTTCTCCTTTTTCCCGCTTCTCTCTCCTATTAATTATACATTAAACATACATATTTTTTACTTCATTTTGATTTCTATAGTTGATTTTACAAAACGTATTTTATTAAAAAAAAGAGTTAGGTTTGTTTATTAAACGTTTTTATTAATTGAACATTTTTTGATAATTAACTTCCCCAATATGAATTATATCATTATTATATATATAAAACATTTACAGATATATGAATTACTTTAGCCCTTAAACTTACTCTGGTTCATTGTTAAAATCACGTGAATCTTTAACTGAATCCAGCTCGTCTTCTTTTTCTCTGTAACTGTAATCTCTTTCTTTCTATCCATATATTGTCGATTAAAACCATATCGATTCTCTTTACTGCACATTATTTGACTAACCAAAAGCTTTCTTCCACTTATGACAGGTTCATTTTTGTTCCGACTGTATCAATTATGTTCTCATAATATTATTTTACTTTAGTTGTTACCATATTTTTAGTGTATCATATAACGTTGTATCGAAAGATTATTTAGGAAATTTTGATTTATTTTAAAATTTAGTGAATTATAGTTGCAATTTAACGTTGTACTTATTTAATGTATAATACTCAACTTTATTTATCATTCTTTTAAGTTGTTCAACCCGTGTAAGACACGGGTGCCTAACCTAGTAAACTAACAAAGTAATGAATAAAATATATATGGGTGAATGTATTGATTTATTACAAAATATATATTGCTTTTAATTTTAATATAAGATCCTGGACGGCAAGTTCTAGCATATTACATGGAGCTAATTAATGGCCAATAAAAAAATTAAGGGTTAAACACACACATCTACTATATTTCTACTCATAACTACAATAAAATTTACTCCCATGCTAGTTTTGAACCCTGATTAATTTAATTAATTTTATATGTTAATTCACTATATCAACTAAAAGCTTAGAATATAAATTATAAAATCATTTTTTAAAAGTTTGACGCTACAGTATATGAAACTAAAAAGATGTATATAAAATTACTATCAAATGATGTTTATAATAAAGAAAACAAGTCGATTAGGCATTAGTTTCAATTTATCATGACTCCAGATACAACAACTAAAATGAAGAAAGTGGCCTTCATTTAAATATGGGATTATTCTATAATATAGGTACAAAGTTTTGAAATTATTCAAATCAAGTCATTTATAAAAATATTTTGTTCCAATTAGGTAAATAAAATTTTCTTTTTGTTCAAATTCTAAATATTTTACCTGTATAATATGCTATTTAGGTTTTTTTATTTTTAAATAGTTTGACATTGCATAATATTTTTAAAATTAGTAAAATTTGAGAAAAATATTTTTTAAATTGTGAAAATTGTCAAAAATAAACCCTTAAAACTTATAAAAAAATCTGAAAATTTGCGAAAAATTACAATATAATTAATATGTTTCTTTTTTTGTATCGAAGCAATTAATAATTCTACTATTAACTATTTTAATATCATCTAACTATCTTTTTGAAATTTCTCTATAAAAATGTTGGTTTCTTATAAAACAATGTAAAAATTTTATAGTTTTTAATTTTGTGACATTTTTCGAAATTTAAAAAATATTTTTCTCAGTTTTTACTAATTTTTTAATTTTAAATTTTTTTTTGCAATATCAAACTATTTAAAATTTAAGAAAACCCTAAATAACATGCTATTAAGGTAAAATATCTAGGATTTGAATAAAAAGAAAACTGTAATGATCTAATTAGAACAAAATATTTTATAAATGACTTAATTGAAATAATTTTAAAATTTGATTACTATTTTATAGAATAATCTTTTTAAATTATATGATGACCGATTGGGCTATATGAGTGGCTCAAAGTTCAAACTTCTCTTTGGGTGCTAGGTAGGGGGGGGGGGGGGGCAAAACTATCTGAATTCGAATCCATATTCGAATTATCCGACTATCTATCTCCGAACTATCCGAATTTTCGGATATCGAATCCCAGATATCCGAAAATTTGGATTCAGATATCAATTTATATATTTATCGGATATCCAAACTATCCGATATTTTAATTTTGATAAATTTTAATTTTATATAATACATAATCAAAAAAACCCCTAAATTTGCTTATAACACATTATCATAACACACATCAGGCGTTTCTTTCTCTTCTGCCTTTATATTCTCAACCCTATCGGTGTTTCGTCGCCAGCCACCATCGTCCGTCTCTAGCCAGGAAGCCACCTTCGTCGGTCGTCGTCTCCACCGTAGCCACCCATCTCCACTCTCCAGCCATCCGTTAGTCCCTTTCAGGTTTGTCTCCAGCCACCCGTCTGCACTCTTTAGCCAGGTAGCCACCCATCATCTTGTTATTTGGTTGTTGTATGTTTGGTTTGTTGGATTTAGAAACTTGTTATTTGATTGTTGTATGTTTGATTTGTTGGATTTGAAAACTTGAATTCTTAAGATAATGTATCGTTTTTATTATTATAACAAGGTTGAATTTTTTTCTTTTTCAGATATTCGAATATCCGAGGTTCGGATATTCGAAGTTTCGAATTCGGATAGTGATTTTCATTATCCGAAAAGTTTGGATATCCGGTTTTAAACAGCCTCAGTGTTAGGTGCCCAACCAACCTGAGAGAGAAATTTTAACATTAATTCTTTTATCCCCTCTACAAAAGCCTCCACGTCAAGACTGACAAATTGACAAAGATAACTTATATATATATATATATATATATAGGGGAGGGTTATCATAAAAATAAGTAGTTTTCTATGAAGACTAAGAATAAATCATAGCCATTGGATCATGTTAATCAATGGTTGAGATTTAAAATTACCAATAACCGACATAGTTTCCTACAATTATTCTTTCACCATCATTTGTAATGCCAAGTGTCAAAAATTTGTTGGTTCTTACCGTTCCTAGGAAACTTTTTATTCTTATTTGAACCCTTTTCTATATATATATGTGTGTGTGTGTGTGTGAGGATCCTAAGAGAACCCTTTACAAATTGAGAACTTTGAGAATCATTTTAGACCATTAAAAACACTTTAAAAAAATATTTAAAAAATTATAAAACAAATAATAACAAAAATTTTAAGAAAGTAAAAAACCAAAATTCTTATATTTCATTCCGGTTTCATAAGAAAAAAATGTCGTATTATACACATATGTATAATTTTATTTAATCTTTAGTTACGTAATATACACATATGTACAATATCATTTATCTTAAATTATACATTTGTGTATATAATTTAGTTAAACTAAGTTTTTTTTATTTTATTTTATGAAACCGGGATGCTAAAATAAGAATTTTGGTTTTTTAACTTTTTTCATTTTTTTGTTTTTTTTTATTTTATGATTTTTTTGTATGTTTGGGTTTTTTTGTGGTCCAAAATGGTTCTCATAGTTCTCAATTTTAAAAAGTTCTCTCATAATCCTGATCCTATATATATACATACATATATAAATATATATATATAATTATGCAATTCTTTTCTGGTGATCACAACTGAGACTACAGTTTGATTATGGTGATGTATGTGGTTAGTTTTCAATTCAATATGTAAGATAGTGGGTTCAAACCCAAACATAAAAAATGAATGTGGCGCAACGGTAAAACACTCATTTTACTAGTGAGAGGTAGGGGGTTCAAACCTCACTATCACCAATTTATATGGGAGATATGAGGGATGACCATGGCTTGCCAGGGTTCGAGTCCTGATCTCACCCGGTTTTACCGGCTCCTCGCTGTCGTGCCGTTTGGCCGGCGTGGGGGTCGGGTTTTGTCCGGTGAATCCCTCAATAGGTGGACCGCTAGGGGCTCCGTCTGTCCGGACTAGTGGCCGGCTCGGGCTACCTTTAGCCAATGGGGGCCGCGTACGGAGTACACGGCGTTACTTAGTTGGTCGTTCAAAAAAAAATATGTAAGATAGTGCATTCAGATTCAATCTCGTATTAATAAATTAAAAATTATATTAAAAAATCTCACTGTATTTTCCTTCTAATGTTTAATTAAATAATACATTTTGATAACTTTTTTATTACCTTTTTTCTCTAATCTACTCAGAACCACTTTAAAAAAACATTAAAAAATTTATAAGGTGCTACATTAACTTTTCAAATATACAGAAAAATCATCTTTCTTCTTCACTCACAATACCCTAAACCACTTCATATATTATAAAACCCTTCTCACAAAATTTGATGGAATATTGGTTGAGAATGCTTACTATTTTCTAATTCTTTGTATTTGTGTTTCATGTAAAAATGAGCTATCTTGGGCTGGAGTATATCTGTATTAGGCTGAATTATATATCGGGTTGATGTAGGCCTACTCGATACTTTGTACGGGTCTATAAGGAAATAAAGCTTGGTTTTCTGATGACACATGCACATTTTGCTCACATGAATATCTTCGAGTTTAGTAGCCTCAGTTGGTCTAATCAGAAAGATTATCATATCCCTCTTCTTCATATCCAAGATTATAAATATATGTTCAAGAAGAGATCGTCCTGTTCTTATCGTCTCTTTCAGTTTATATGCAACGTGTAATTGTGTGATCATTTTTGGCATTGAATATGACGTTCTTCGTCTTCTTGATACATCTCTGAATCTTGTATTGTTAAAGATTAAGACTTGTTTTGATTCTATTGTTCGTGTTGATTAGACTTTGTCTTGTTTATGTATGAAACTTGTCTCGTCTTGTTGAGAAGATTAAATTTTGTATCAAATCTTGTTTTCTAGGGTTATAATATACAATTGGGTTTAATAATATGTTGTTTAGTGTTAATTCCATGATTTCTGACAGATTGCTTTAATGTTTGACTGTGATAAATCAATATTTATATTTGACAGTTGAATGTTTATCAAATTGTGACAATTTGGATTTGGAAACTAGTTCGGTGATTAATTGATTATTGTTTGGTTTTGTCAACTGATGGACAAGTTTTACTATATTATTTATTAGTTTCTATCCCTCTGTATTACGAGATTGTTTTACATTATTCGTTTATAATATTTATATATATTTTTTATTTTAATTTTATTTATTGTAAGGAAGTTAATAATATACTTCGGGTTTGATTATGAAAAGGTTTTACAAGTAAATAAAATGTTATAATCTTATTTAAAAGCTATCTGGGTTTGATTTATTTATTTTTTACAATATAATTGTTTATATATAATTTTTTTTAAATCGAATATTAATTTTTAGTATATACTCATTTTATAGGATTTTCAAATCAAATATTTGGTAATATTAATTTTTAATTTAATGTGATGTTATAACTCGTTTAAGGGCTATGTGGTTTGGTAAGACTGATCCCGTGAATTCGCGTCAAATGTATGAGAAACCTTTAATTACAAATAAAGCATGGTTGCTTGAGAGAATTTAAAAAACAACCAGAGAGCCTTAAAAGATTTCGTGTATATATATATATATATATTAGTTCTAATGCACGTAGATTTCTTTAGTATTTATAGTCTTGTTATGACAATTAGAGAGGGGATAGAAGAATAAAAATATCTTATCTTCTTTAATCCAGTGGCGTAGTTAGAACATTTTTCCTACGGGTTTGGAAAATTTCGAGGGATGGACGACTGACTGTTTATCACTTAGATTTGAGTTTTCTACAGGTTCAATGTTGAAATTTTAACGAGTGCGATGTCAAAATACACTAATATATAACATCAAGACAAAATTTTGTACGGGTTCGGCCGAACCCGTTCCCTCAAAGTTGCCTACGCCCATGCTTTAATCTATTATTTTTGCTAGAATGGTTATCTCCAATCAACCACATCATTTTCCTTTAGCCTTTGAGCTACAAATATCATAATGTAGTGATATGACGAAATCATAAAACCAATGTTTTGGTCTTCGAAAATGATTTAGTGGCCTATTCAAAGGTTATTTATCGATTCGGTTCGAATATCACAAAATTAGTGTACACAAAATTAGTGTATGCAATTTTGCACCTTTTGTGAGAGTGATGTTTTGGTCTTCGAAAATGATTTAGTGGCCTATTCAAAGGTTATTTATCGATTCGGTTCGAATATCACAAAATTAGTGTACACAAAATTAGTGTATGCAATTTTGCACCTTTTGTGAGAGTGGATGCTAAATGACATAAAATTCCCATTTTATGGGATCACAAATCATTGAAGCATTTCATCAATCATCTAGCTTACAAAGTGAAATTTATCAAAATAAACATGTTTAATATCAAAATATCTTCAAAATAGACAAAGAAAAAAATCCAACCATTATAAAATGATAAATTTTCAAATCAGATGTTCACACAAGTCATAACTCACTTGAGCACCTCTAACCACCCTGTCGAAATTCAATACAAAAGTTTGTTTGCAACACCGCATATGTAACACCCCGGCTTTAAACGGAATATGCCCGGGTGTAACATACATATAACTCATAAGCTCGTAACACTACTAAAAGTGACAATATATTTATTTTATTTTATAATTTCACAAGTACACAAATAGTTTGATGATGAGACAAAAAGAACATCACATCTAAATGAAGCAAATGTTATTCATTGAAATAATCCTATGGTATAACTAATTTTCTTGTCCTGTTACTTCATCGTATCAACCTGCAGCACGTTTAAAATAATATATTTTGTCAACAACACATCTTGGTGAGTTTTCATAAGTTTTTGCGTATATAAATATATATTAAATATGTGATTCAACAATCATCATGCAATAAACATTCAAACATAATGTAAATGAAATCAAATAGTGTCGTCCTCCCGTTCATTCAGCCGAAGCCGTAGAAGTCGGGGAAATGAGAACCACCTTACGTAAACAACCGAAGTCGTAACGTTAGACGGCGCAGGTACGTCCTGTTGGACCCTCCCACTATGTGTATGTGTTTGCGTTTGCGTAACTTCCATCATAAAAACAGTAAACATGTTGCAAGCAAGTTCACGTATAATCATAAACAACATGCAAGAATAATATTAACATGTACGATAAATGTGAATCGTTTTGTAAATAAGCGCATAACTAACGAAATAAAAACTTGTGACATGCTACACCCCAAAAATATTAAAAGAGTTAAAAGGGGTTATGAAAAACTCACTTGTTAAGTAAGCGAGTCGAGAGCGAAAAATGCCTTTAAACGAGTGAACCGACAAAGTTCGGTTCAACGAACGGCCCTAGATAAATAAATAGCTAGGCTTAAAAATAAGTTGCGTAAATAAAATAATTTGGCGAGGACGTTCAGTTTATGGCAAAGCAATTTATAAGAAAAAATATATATATTTTGGGTTTATAAAAAAAGGCTTTTGGTTATTTGATTTGTTAAGTTAATTTATTTTAGTCTTAGAAAAACAAAAGGGTTATAATAAATATTAATTAATTTAAATGAGTCCGGTTTGTTCCAACCGAACAATTAATTAAGAAAACTAGTTTAACGAGTGGTTCGTTTTTTGGTCGGACACGAACCCGGTTATTGAGTCGGGTTTGTGAGTAACATAATTTGAAAAATATAAAGTAGTATGTTAAAAAAAATGTTTGTTCTTGATTATTAGTTTGTTAAAATAAAACTTGACTTTTAACAAAATTCATAAACCGAACAAAAGCAAGCCAATTACGCAGGATGATATGTCTCCATGAATGTCGTTTGGGTTGTCATCATGGAAACAATCGTTATGCGTAATGACAATAAATAAATATTACCCGTGGATTGTTTCACAAAAGAAGAAGAAAATAATAATTCTTGAGCAATTGTCTTTTGAAAGTCAAACTTGAGACTTGGGAGAAATTGACAAGCATGAATGATTTTGAGTGTAAATTAGTTGTGCAAGGAATGTAGAGAATGAGTGATCTTTATATAGGCTCAAAATCGTTAATAACAAGGTCAAGTGAGTTAATTTGATGGCTAGTCAAGAGGCTAGTCATAAGGCTTGGAATCATGAATTTTAACTAATTGAATGTTTAAACCCATTTAATGTCTTTGACTCAATTGATTAAAGAAAGATAATATAATACTTAGAATTAAATTTGTGACATCAAAAATAATTAAACAACATTATAAACCTAAACAACATCATGAACATAAATACAAAAACAATTCACCATTTTATTAATAAATAAAGATCCGAAAGATGTCGAAATTTTAAAATGGGTCGGGTTTTTGGCTTTCAAAAATGACGAATGTCACAGGATTCACGAATTATAGAAATTTCGTCCCGAAATTTAATTTAAAAAAAAAAAGAAAAACAACTACTACATGAAGTCGTTAAAAGTTTTAAAAAATTTTATATATATGTGAAAAATAAAATCAACAAGTAAACAAATTAATAACACTGATATTTGAATGACTAAAAAACAGCCATAAATGGGAAGTATGGCAAGGGCACTTATATATAGGATGTATCATCGGCGTATCCACCATGTTCTTATCATACTTCAATTGTCCCGTTTCCTAAAATCATTCCAAGTTCCGAGGTATTCCACACAACCGTACTTATTATTTTTTTCATGCGAGGACTTTGATAATTACGTGTCGACCCATAATTACTTTTATCGTCGGATGGTCTACATAATCCGTCCCATTTTTTGGGTTTGAAGATAAATAAATAAATTCTTATATGAAAACTTAAAAATAAAGAAAAATGAACTATAAGGATCAAAACTAAAAAATGTATATAAACAAACCCTTGGGGTCAGTGATTAGACGAAAATATTAGGTAAAAATTAATAAAATAAACTATTGAAGTTTAACATATTAAACCATGTTATTGGGTTTAAAACGAAATAAACAGTGTTATTAAGGTTAAAGTGATATAAACGATGTTATTGAGGTTTAAAACAATATAAACGAAACTATTGAAGTTAAAATGAAATAAACAAATTGATGCACTTGAAGTAGTCAAATAATTATTAACTAAAAATAAACTAATCTAGACCCTTAAACTACTAACCGGCAAGTGAACCGGTCGACTCTAGTACAACTAAGTAAGTCCGGATATTGAAACCACGAGACTCTTTAAATTACGAAACTAGCAAATTAGACTCAACTACAAGACACGACTATTTATTAATAATATTTGAGGGGGATTTTAAAACTAATTAATTAAAACTCTAATAATAATTAACTAATGATTACTTTAATTAAACTATTAATAAACTAATTAATATAATAATAAAACAAACCCTAATTATTAGAATAATAATAAAACATAATCATTACTTATTAATTAATTAATAAAACTTAAACCCTAGTTAGTTTTAACTAATAAACAATTTAGAAAACTTGGATTAATTCAGATGATTAAAATAACTACCCAGGCCGGAATCCCTAAAGTTACGGTTATTAATTTAAATGGAAAAACGCAAGTTATGGAATCGGGATCATAAGATAGACCCTTGACAGAAAACCCGAAAAGGACCCTTGAACTTCAAGAAGACGCCTATGGATTTCTAACAAGTTTTAAGACTCACCTGTTTTATATTAAACTTCCTTACGGTTATTTAATTGCTTATGTCTAAGTATCTTTTATAACGAAAACCTACCTTACAGCTCGGAATTCAAAATATAGCAAAGCAAACCTAATTAATTTAATAGACTAAGCTGACAATCAAATCTAGACGGACTCCTTACGAAGAACTAAATCTAGCAATCCTGACAAGCAAAGATCTATTAATAGCCTATCACTTTACAGCTTTTTAGACTAGCAGCTCACTTTTATTTGTTTAATTGATTTTATTGTTTCTACGATCTTAATCGATATCAATCATAAACTATCAAGAACACACAGTAAATGACCTAACAAAACCCTATCCTATGAAACAATCAACAAGGGTAATGTGAAACAATAAATTCAAGTAAACAAAACCAAGCAATCATACGCATCAACTAAATAAAACTCAACCGTTTACTTAGAACATAATATCCATAACGAAACGAAAATCCAAATAAAATCAAACTGAACTAAGGTTCATCACGACCTAGGCAGTCTATGGAATTTAGCCTAGCATATTAAAATCTAAATCAAACAAAACAAATAATAACGAAAACATGGTGAAAGTATAAGAAACGGGGAATCGAAGATGACAAAACCCGTAAACTCGAACGTGAACGTGTAGCTCTTCACTGGATGTTCTCTCGCCTTCAAAATCACCAAAAAACTCGTAAAATTGCTCCAAGAACTCTCCAAAATCGGCTGGTGGCTTTCAGGTTATGTCAGGTTTAAGTTAAAGGTGTTTAAATTGCGAAAACAAGGTCCGACATTAAGTAAAAACGAATTAAAAACCCATCAGTAGCCCCTAGGCGCCGCGCTAAGGGCATTTGGCCTTCCCCCTTCGCGCGGCGCGGCGTGCTTCTCCATGGGGGCCGGTCAGACCGGCCCAGTCTGACCGGTTCTCTGTTCTGGTTCTTCCTGGCTCGTTCTGGATCTCCGTTTCGGCTCATTTTAGCTCGTTTTTCGCCCTTTTAATCACGATCAAATCCCGTAACCTACGAAACATAGAAATGTTAGCAGTATACAAATCTCGACTAAAAACGAACAAGAACTATTAAAATATTAATTAAAATGAACAAGGGAAACATATATATTTAGCAGTTGGATCAGAATCGGAAAATTAAAGTCTAACAAACATATAGGTTACTTTTTAAAGCTCAGAAAAAACCGCGATTACCGATATTGTTGTCCACTTAAACCCATGCCTTAATCTTTACCGGGACAAATATGACCCGACAATTTTTTTACTCAGTGGTTTACACAATTAAGACCCACTTATTTTCAGCTTTTACCGGAACAGACCACCCCAACTTGACTTAAACCTCAAAATTAGCATATTTAAAACTTTTGTTGCTCTATTTTTTTTCATGAATAGCTAAGACGATCAAGGGTATTGTTTATCCACCTAAGCTTAAGCATCTAAGTTACCAAGCAGCCATTAGATACGATTAAGGTTCAATTAATTTATAGCTAGTGTTCCCCACAACATGACATACCCCCGTTATCAAGCAACACCCCAAATCCATCACCATAGGTGAGTATGCAAAATTTCATCTGTAGGGCTTACATGTAGCGTGTCCCTTGTGGTCCGTTTCTTAATGGTAATGAGACGCGAGTAAAGGAACCCCACATGGCTAACATCGTGGATGATCAAGTCTGTAGTGAATTTGTACTTTCGTAATCATGTTTATAGACTTATAAGGGTTTGCTCTTTTTGGCTTAATTTTAAATATTCACAACCCCATTTGGAATTGTGAATACCCAGATGAATAGTCGGCATACAGACCCATGGTCTTCGGACCCGAAGCATCCCATCAATACAGGATTTAAGGTTATAAAACCATACGTCAATGAGGTGTAAAACACTAAACTAGCAGTTTTAAGTTTATATCACAGGCTACACGGCATACTCTAACGTTAAACATACCCAAGCATCATATGATAACATATTCAGATTTTTAAAATTTATGACATTTCCACTTTTTCATACCAATAATTGAGGCTTGAGTATGGCTCGACCTTTCATTACTTATTTTCCATGGACAAAACGCTTTACCCACAAAAGATTTCCGTTTTAACCATTTTATCAAATTTGCCCTTTCATTTTCAAGGCAGAGCCTACCGACACATCCCAAGTTAAGTGCGCTTTCTTTTATTTATCTCATATTATTAGTAGTTTGAAAAACCAATTTCCGATAAAATCATCATCTCCCACTTTAACGCAACAAAAACTAGACTCAAGGGACATTTTTAAAACATTTTTTTTTCATTTTTTTCATTTTTTTATTATTTTTTTATTTTAACCAAATACGAAAACAAAAACAAAACTAAAATTAGTTAAAACAATTTTGTCACATTCCCACACTTACATTTTTCATTGTCCTCAATGCGGGCACGGGAAACACGACTCGAAAATATTTAAAACAAAACTAAAAATATAAATATAAAAAGCAAAAACCTAAAAAGATAAAAACAAAGACATAAAAATAAAAACATAAAAACAAAGTACAATGGAAAAGACTTAGCTAGTAATATGCGAGACTGTCAATGTGCCAGTCTATTTCCATGGGTGCTCTCCTTACCGACCGCTCAACATGAATTGGTAACTCATTCTCGGTTTCTGAACGGACACGGCCTCTCCTCTCGACAAAACTAAGTAACATCAAACATAGAAACTAAAACATAAAGGTTACTTATAAAGTTCAAGCATCCACTAACTTCCAACCCGCCAACCCAACCAAAAAGTCTAAAATAATATCCGTACAGACCAAATAAAAACAAAAACATCATAAAAAAATAAAATAAAAACATCATAAAACATACACTCGTTCCGGTCTGACCGGTTCTCTGTTCTGGTTCTTCCTGACTCGTTCCGGATCTCCGTTTCGGCTTGTTTTAGCTCGTTTTTCGCCCTTTTTAATCACGATCAAATCCCGGAACCTACGAAACATAGAAATGTTAGTAGTATACAAATATCGCTAAAAACGAACAAAAATTATTAAAATATTAATTAAAATGAACAAGGGAAACATATATATTTAGCATTATATCACAAATCTCTAGAGTAACACAAAATGATAAACATAATGAATGAAATATTAAAGTCATCAACATTGCAATAAGTAAATGGAAAAATGTGGGTCAAGAATAGATGGGTGACTTGAACTAACAACATATAAACAAGTAAGTCGATACAACGTTGATTTCAAGAATAAACTACACTTTTGTTGTCAAAATATCAAAATAGATTAAGTTTTTTTTTGTCAATAATGACACGCTAAACAAGTGAATATTTCAAGTGTCATCATGAATAAATGCAACACTGAGATTATGAATAATAAAGTGAACAGTTGAAACTTCGAGATTGAGAATAACAAGGTAAAACATTGGACTCAAATTGATGAAACAGTAAGATCAAGAATAACAAGATGGTTCGATAAAACATTGAGCGGGAAAACAACCAAACAAATAACCAAAACAATTCATGTAATGTAAATATAAAATGAACATGTGACTTCTACTAGATAGCTATAATCATAGTCATGGTTATAAATAAACGAATCCGTGTCAAGGTAACCGGTAATGGATAGCCAAAGGTAGAAATACGATTTCTATTAGATAACTATATACACAACCATGTTCATAGTCCCACCTTCCACTAAACAATTACGTTCATTGGAAATGGATCATAGACCGGGAGATTGAGGTAACAAAAGTAAACCAATTCAAACAAGCGACTATATGTATTACAAATGTAACATCACGGGAAATTCGAGCCAAAAATGTAAAAGAATCAAAGTATAGGGATCAATTCTGTCAAAATTCCAAAATCCAATGTTCAAAATGAAAATTCTACTTTCTTGTCCTATCGCGCTACGCGCCGCGACAAAAGATCAGTTCATCGCGTACCGCGAAGGGTATGGTCAAAAGACTTCTAGAAGGGTCAACAGCGATACGCGGTCGCTGTTGAAACCACGTCATCGCGTAGCGCGATGACGTGGTCTGACAAGTTGTGACACGTGTGACACGTGTCAGCCGGTGGCACGAGGTCACGCCACGTGTCAACACGTGCCACGCGCCGGCCACGTGTCAACAAGTGACAGGTCTACTATATGACTGGCCAAGCCTACATCGCGCTACGCGATGGGCTAGCCAAAGGACCCATCGCGTACCGCGATGGGACCCAAAATCATGTCTATAAATAGCAAGGTCCGGGTTCTCATTTCCCACACCTCAAATCTCACATAGCACACTCTCTCTAACATCTCTCTACACCTCGAAGTACGTGCCCTCGATCCACCTAGAAAACCGTGCCCGATTCCTCGATTCCCGTGCCATACCTCGATATTCATACCACTCCCCGACGACATTCCAAACAAGAAGGTGGTGCTGTTTCTACATCCCGACGATCATCTCAAAGAACGTGCCAAGAAGAATTGGTGTCTCGTTTGGTGTGTTCAAGTGAAGCGTTGATCAAAGCGAGTGTTGAAAAGATCAAGCGACGTTGAAGTGCTGCCCAAGTGTCTCGGGTTTATTAGCCGAGTAAAAGGTAGGCATAATGCCCGACTGAAATAATAATATATTATAAAGGCTTAATACCCTAAGTCAGAATTATACTCGATGCTTATAAAAGAAAAATATATAACAAAGAAAATAAAAGAAAAGAGATATAAATATATTTATATATGTGTGTAAATATATAATCCTTTGTTATGAATATTATTTAAGTAATAAAGAGTATTCTTAAATAATAAAAGAAAAAAAGAATACGTTTCTTAGAGAAGAAGAAACGTCGGGTATTTATAATAAACTAAAGGTTTATAAATATTACTTTTTAACTAAAGGTTTTAAAGTAAAAGATTATTGAACTAAAGGTTCATCGAGATAAATAAGACTAAAGGTCTTAAGCCGGATTGTATACCCGACTAATAAAAGTTATACTCGTACTATAGGTGCGAGATAGCATGAGAAGGACTCACGGACGGTGTTGGAAACCGATCCCTATCAAAAGGTGAATACGCCCCAATTTTACAAACTTGTTTTCAAACAATCAAACGTGTTATGTGTAAAATTTTACATGAGATTGAGTGTCTCTAAAATCATTATGAATAAGAGTAAAAGCCTAGCCCTCAGGCTGTAGTATACGTTTGTCTGGATCCTTACATATGTGGTTAAATGCGGTGGGCACATCGCACCATGCTTGGTCATGACCTCCAGCCACGATGGGCCGGACCTAAGTACGTTCGAGTGAGAATGACCATGTGTATATTTATGGCACCTAAGTACGTCGAAACGTTGCGGTGTTTTGCTGGGGTGACCTAGTGTAGAGACTCGAATTTATAATGATGTTTGTTTTAACTTGATTATTCCTAAGCCAAGATGGGCCAAGACTTACGTGGTCTCGAGGGGTGATTAAGTAAAGAAAATATTTTCACGTCAACATATTTACCAGCATTCGTTGCTGACGTATTTTCTAATATTTTGCAGGTAACCAAGATTAGAGCTTGAAGGACGAAGGGCTCAAGAATCCGATGGCTCGGATATTTTTGTTGAATATTAAAATATGATGTTTTTGTAAAACAAGTAAACAAGTAAACTTAAATGGAACTTTTGTTCCATCTTTTGTAATGTAAATATTTAACTTTAAATCCACATGTTTTATAAAGTCTTCCGCTTAAACCCGTAACTCTGATTTATTTACAAATGTGGTACCAACTGTTGGGTCACACTTCTAGGCCTAAGATGGGGGTGTGACAGGTTGGTATCAGAGCAATCGATCTTAGCGAATTGGGTATCATAAAATAATACCCAAGCTTCGATCCAAGCATAGGAAATATTTACTTGTTTATTTGAATAGGGATAAGATTGGCTGGTAACCCTTTCTTTTCCCTCTCTATATTCTAAACCACCTATCAAAGATGTCTTACGAGAAATAAATGGAGTATTATGATCGTGAAGCAAGAAGAGCAAGGAAGTACTACAAATTCCCAAAGGACATTATGATTAAGGATTACTTCGAGGCATTTTTCAATTCCGATATGGATCACAATCAAAGCAAGCCAAATCAGTATCCCGACATCAAACAAAGTCCAATCTACCATCTAGATAACACTCCACACCAAATATACCAAGCACCAAGGCACTCAAGTTACCATCCATCAAACCCACCATTATATCACCCATCAGAAGTACCAATGTATCAACCCATGGAGACCCCACCATATTACCCGTCACAAGATCCAACATATGTGCCGCCTAATCCGCATTCGTCATACTATTTTCTCGCTAATAAGCAAGTAAAGGAGGAACCCAAATCTCCTTCATCCGATCGGATGCAATGCCACTCAGATCAGCGAAGGTGGCATACCAGAAATTCTACCATGGATGCTGTCGACTCCCACCCCAATAATGAAGGACCCTCTCGCAAACCAAAAATGAGGGTAATAATGCCATACGGAAGTTTTCAAATGCCCGCAATTGTGCAAGATTTTGCTCAACATGCGGATGAGGAAGAAGAACCAGAGGAAGAGGACCCAGAAGAAGAGGAAACGGAAATAGATCCAGAAGAGGAATATCCCGACAATCCGAATGAAGTCACAACGCCAGTTGAAGAGCCATTTTCTCACACAAGCTATGGTTCAGTTGATCCCTACATGCAATTTCTCCAAGAACTCAAAGGCAAAGCATCATCGAGCTGCCCAGCATATCAAGGAGAAATTCCATCAATTAAAGACCAAGCTAATGAGATTCGGGAACAGAATGAGGCTGCTGAAGCCTTCTTCAACTACCAATATGATGTGACTGCAACACCATATCCATATCCAAGGAATCACTACGATGTTGTTATGATGGGGTACCGTGATCCACCACCCCGCTATGGTTATCCCAATGACATTCCTTAGTCACAAGAGGAACATCTCGATCGTGCTTTACATGAGACAGATGACCTTCGGAAGAAAATAGCCACTGATGGGAAGAAGAAGAAAAACATGGGAGAAACGATTCTTTGCAAGTGAAACAAATTAACAAGGGTTGTGAAGAAGTTCATGAAGGATTTAAATGATAGTGAGGACGGTAAAATTGCAAGAAATGAAGTTTATGTGTTAAGATAGTTTGTGTGTTATATGTAAGATATGTTGTAATAAGGATAGGTGAATATATATCGAGTAAACGATTATATAGTATTGTAAAGTAATATATATCATTTTTATGATATATATGTAAAATAAATAAAATTGTGTACTAAGAAAAGAAATTTACTAAATTTCAGATAAAAAAGTTGAAAAAGAAAAGACAAAAATGTCGCAACAAAGTAACAACATATTGAATAAACAAAAAGAGGAAGAAATAAGAAAAGAAAAAGGAAAGGGTCCTGAAAATAAACAAGAAGAACCTATTCCTGAAAAGTATATGAGTCAAATCAAACGAATGATCAAAGATGCTGTTAGAGAAGAATCTGCAGCTAGATCTCAATCGAGACAAACTAAACATTCCCAATCTGCAAATCCTTCTTGAAAATCCGTTTCTAAACCCCGTACTAGACCATCTCATATGGAAGAAAGTGTGCATGAATCGAACGCTAATGATGGAGTTCGTCAAGAATTCAAGAGACTTAAAATTGGTGGGTGTTCGTTCAAAGACTTCAAATACTATGGACCGAAAGAGTTCCATGGTGACAAGGGAGCCATCACAACTGTTAGGTGGCTTGAAGAGATGGAGATGATTATAATTACAAGCAAATGTACTGATGAAGAGAAGATTCAATATCTGCCCTCATGTTTAAAGGCGAGGCACTAGAGTGGTGGAACACATTAATTTTGAGTAGAGGAAAGGAGGTGATGTACAACATGACTTGGAACGAATTCAAAGAGTTGTTGATGTCGAAATTCTGTCCAATGCATGAAACGGACCAAATTCAAACCAAATTCTTGGCTCACAAGGTTGTTGGAACGAATCTTCGTGAGTACAACACAAAATTCCACGAATACTGTCGTTTGGTTCCCAGCTGGTTACCCCTGAATCCATCAAAGTTACACGCTATATTTGGGGACTACCACGAGAGATTCGTGATATGGTGAGGTCACACTTGCCACAAACCGTTGACTCCGCAATGGAGTTGGCTGGGTACTTGATGGGCGGAATGATCCGCAATAAAAGAAGAGAACAAGAGGGTCGTAGCAACACAATACCCGAAAAAGGAAGGAAATACCCGTTTTAAGGGTAAAGGAGTTGACCAACGAAGGTCTGGCTTCAACCCCGGCATCCCACAATGCAAAGTTTGTAAGAAATACCATAGGGGAAGATGCCATCTAACTCCACGACTTTGTGAATCATGTCACAAACCCGGCCACGCCACGGCCGACTGTTGGAAAAAGAAAATGACCTGCTACAATTGTAAGGACATGGGACATCTTAGCTTCGAATGCCCCAAGAATAAGCCCGCGACTAGTGGTGCGGGTGGTAGCGGTCAAAAGAATGAACCCAAGAATGGTAATGCAAGGGTCTTCGTTTTGGATACAAAGAAAGCGGCCGACATGCCGGAAACTATTACCGGTATGTTCCTAGTTAACAACGCTTATGCTAGGGTCTTGTTTGATTCAGGAGCCAACTTAAGTTTTATAGATTATAAATTTTGTAGTCTATTAAATGAACCATTAATCAAACTTAATAAAACTCTAAGCATCGAGACCGCTAATGGAGAAATCGTTAAAATCTCCGAAGCCCTAGAAAACGGAAAAATCTTATTAGCTGGTTACGTTTTGCCTATTCAATTGCTACCCATGACTCTTGCTGGTTTTGATGTTGTATTGGGTATGGATTGGTTATCCGACAACCATGCTCGTATCATTTGCAATAGCAAGACTATTGAACTTCGATCCCCTGATATCTATTCGAATTGAAGGAGATAAAGTTGCTGGCCAAGTTAGCCTAATCTCCATGATAAAGGCTAACAAATGTTTGAATCAAGGATGCTTAGCATTCATGGCCTACGTCACCGAAGAATCAAAACCCAAAGAAATCAAAAACGTTTCTGTCGTTTCCAACTATGCTGATGTCTTTCCCGACGAACTTCCTGGTATTCCTCCCGATCGTGAAGTAGAGTTTAGGATTGATCTTATTCCTGGTACTGCTCCGATCTCCAAAGCTCCATATCGCCCCGCGCCAACCGAGATGAAGGAACTAAAGAAACAATTGGACGAACTTTTCGAAAAAGGTTTTATACGACCAAGTTCATCACCATGGGGAGGGCCGATACTAATTGTCAAAAAGAAGGATGGATCCATGCGTATGTGCATCGACTACCGAGCCCTCAACAAAGTTACCATCAAGAACCGATATCCACTCCCGCGAATTGATGATCTGTTTGACCAACTTCAAAGTGCTAGCTTCTTTTCTAAAATCGATCTTCGTTCCGGTTACCACCAACTCAAAGTCCAATCCGAGGACATTCCGAAAACCGCGTTTCGAACAAGGTACGGCCATTTTGAGTTAACCGTTATGCCATTTGGACTTACTAATGCACCGGCTGCGTTCATGGACATGATGAATCGTATTTGCAAGCCTTACTTGGATAAATTTGTTATCGTTTTCATCGGAGACATACTCATTTACTCTAAGTCTAAAGACGATCATGAAAATCATCTTCGAACATTACTTGAAATTCTAAGAACCGAGAAATTGTACGCTAAGTTCTCGAAATGCGAGTTCTGGTTGCACGAAGTGCAATTTCTTGGTCACATCATCAACGTTAACGGAATTCAAGTGGATCCCGCTAAGATTGAAGCTATCTCTAAGTGGGAGATCCCAAAGTCGCCAACCGAGATTTGAAGTTTCTTAGGATTGGCCGGCTACTATCGAAGATTCATTGAAAACTTTTCCCGAATCGTTGTTGCCTTAACTTCTTTAACTCGTATAAACATTAAATATGAATGGGGAACAAATCAACAAGAGGCGTTCGACATACTTAAACAAAAGCTCACCCAAGCACCTATACTGGCCTTGCCAGAAGGTACTGAAGATTTTGTGGTCTTTAGTGACGCGTCCCATTCTGGTTTGGGATGTGTACTAATGCAACGTAAGAAAGTAATCGCTTACGCCTCTCGTCAACTAAAAGTGCACGAAAAGAATTATACAACTCACGATCTAGAGTTACCATCAAGAACCGATATCCACTCCCGCGAATTGATGATCTGTTTGACCAACTTCAAGGTGCTAGCTTCTTTTCTAAAATCGATCTTCGTTCCGGTTACCACCAACTCAAAGTCCAATCCGAGGACATTCCTAAAACCACGTTTCGAACAAGGTTACCATCAACAAAGCTATCTCTAAGTGGGAGATCCCAAAGTCACCAACCGAGATTTGAAGTTTCTTAGGATTGGCCGGCTACTATCGAAGATTCATTGAAAACTTTTCCCGAATCGTTGTTGCCTTAACTTCTTTAACTCGTATAAACATTAAATATGAATGGGGAACAAATCAACAAGAGGCGTTCGACATACTTAAACAAAAGCTCACCCAAGCACCTATACTGGCCTTGCCAGAAGGTACTGAAGATTTTGTGGTCTTTAGTGACGCGTCCCATTCTGGTTTGGGATGTGTACTAATGCAACGTAAGAAAGTAATCGCTTACGCCTCTCGTCAACTAAAAGTGCACGAAAAGAATTATACAACTCACGATCTAGAGTTAGGCGCCATAATCTTTGCACTTAAGATATGGAGGCACTATCTCTATGGAGTAAGATTTATCGTGTACACTGATCATAAAAGCTTGAAATATATCTTTGATCAAAAAGAGCTTAACATGTGCCAACGACGCTGGATGGAAACTCTAAACGACTATGACTGCGAAATTGTCTATCACGAAGGTAAAGCCAACGTTGTGGCTGATGCCTTAAGTCGTAAAGAGCACGAAAAGCCAAGAAGAGTCCGAGCGTTAAGGCTAGAACTCCAAGTTGATCTCTTCGAACAAATCAAATCCGCGCAAACTCAAGCGATCAACGAAAACCAAATCTCCGACGAAAAACGTAATGGCACCATTGACTTGCTGGTCAAGGGTGACGATGGTATCCTTAGACTCGGTAATAGAATTTGGGTACCAATCATTGGAGGTTTACGTGAGAAAATTTTGAACGAGGCTCACAAATCCAAGTATATGATGCATCCCGGGAGCGACAAAATGTACCATAACCTCAAAGCAAACTATTGATGGAATGGAATGAAAAGGGAAGTTTCTTCGCATGTTGTGAAATGTTTGACATGTTTGAAAGTCAAGGCTGAACACCAAAAGCCTTCGGGATTGCTTCAGCAACCCGAACTTCTCGTATGGAAGTGGGAGTTGATCGCTATAGATTTCATTACTAAACTCCCTAAAACAACTCGACAACATAATGCAATCTAGGTGATTGTGGATCGATTAACAAAGTCCGCACACTTCATACCCATCAATGAGTTGTACTCGATGGACAAATTAGCTCGTATCTATGTTAACAACATTGTTACTTTACAAGGAGTACCACTGTCCATAATTTCTGATCGAGACAACTGTTTCACATCTCACTTTTGGAATAGCTTCCAACAAGCGCTTGGTACGAAGTTAAACGTTAGCACCGCCTGTCACCCACAAACTGATGGGCAAAGCGAAAAGACAATTCAAACGTTGGAAGATATGCTCTGGGCATGTGTGATAGACTTACGTGGAAGTTGGGATGACCACTTACCCCTAATGGAATTCTCGTATAACAATAGTTATCACACGAGCATTCAAGCCGCACCATTTGAGGCGTTATATGGTCAAAAATGTAGGACGCCCGTGTGCTGGTCTGAAACTGGAGACAATCAATTGTCTGGACCCGAAATAGTCCAAGAAACCACCGACAAAGTCATTCAAATCCGAGAAAGACTTAAGACGGCACGTGATCGCCAAAAGAGTTACGCTGATGTCCGTCGTAAGCCGTTAGAGTTCAATGTTGGTGACAAAGTCCTTTTGAAAGTCTCGCCATGGAAAGGCGTAGTTCGCTTCGGCAAGAAAGGAAAGTTAAGTCCTCGATTCGTTGGACCCTTCAAGGTACTTGAACGAATTGGTAAGGTTGCATACCGATTGCAATTACCCGAGGAAATGCAAGGAATACACGACGTGTTCCATGTTTCGAATCTGCGTAAATGTTTAGCCGATGAATCTCTTTCGATGCCATTAAAAGATGTAGAAATTAATGAAAACTTAAAATTCATTGAAAGACCAATTCAAATAGAAGATTCAAAACTAAAGAAACTCAAAAGACGAACCTTGAAAATCGTGAAAGTAAAATGGGATTCCCGACGAGGATCCGAATACACATGGGAACTCGAGTCCAAAATGAGAAAGAAATACCCCCACTTATTCTCGTAAAGCAATCTCGAGGACGAGATTTATTTCAAGGTGGGGAGGATGTATCATCACTTGAAATTCGAGCCAAAAATGTCAAAGAATCAAAGTATAGGGATCAATTCTGTCAAAATTTCAAACTCCAAGGTTCAAAATGTAAATTATACTTTCTTGTCCTATCGCGATACGCGATGGGACAAAAGACCAGCTCATCACGTACCGCGAAGGGTATGGTCAAAAGACTTCTATAAGGGTCAACAGCGATACGCGATCGCTGTTGAAACCACGTCATCTCGTAGCGCGATGACGTGGTCTGACAAGTTGTGACACGTGTCAGCCGGTGTCACGAGGTCACGCCACGTGGCACCGCGCCGACCACATGTCAACACGTGGCAGGTCTACTATATGACTGGCCAAGCCTACATCGCGCTACGCGATGGGCTAGCCAAAGGACCCATCGCGTACCGCGATGGGACCCAAATTCATGTCTATAAATAGCAAGGTCCGGGTTCTCATTTCCCACACCTCAAATCTCACATAGCACTCTCTCTCTAACATCTCTCTACACCTCGAAGTACGTGCCCTCGATCCACCTCGAAAACCGTGCCCGATTCCTCGATTCCCGTGCCATACCTCGATATTCATACCACTCCCCGATGACATTCCAAACAAGAAGGTGGTGCTGTTTATACATCCCGACGATCATCTCAAAGAACGTGCCAAGAAGAATTGGTGTCTCGTTTGGTGTGTTCAAGTGAAGCGTTGATCAAAGCGAGTGTTGAAAAGATCAATCGGCGTTGAAGTGCTGTCCAAGTGTCTAGGGTTTATAAGCCGAGTAAAAGGTAGGCATAATGCCCGACTGAAATAACAATATATTATAAAGACTTAATACCCTAAGTCAGAATTATACTCGATGCTTATAAAAGAAAAATATATAACAAAGAAAATAAAAGAAAAGAGATATAAATATATTTATATATGTGTGTAAATATATAATTCTTTGTTATGAATATTATTTAAGTAATAAAGAGTATTCTTAAATAATAAAAGAAAAAAAAGAATACGTTTCTTAGAGAAGAAGAAACGTCGGGTTTTTATAATAAACTAAAGGTTTATAAATATTACTTTTTAACTAAAGGTTTTAAAGTAAAAGATTATTGAACTAAAGGTTCATCGAGATAAATAAGACTAAAGGTCTTAAGCCGGATTGTATACCCGACTAATAAAAGTTATACTTGTACTATAGGTGCGAGATAGCAAGAGAAGGACTCACGGACAGTGTTGGAAACCGATCCCTATCAAAAGGTGAATACGCCCCCACTTTTACAAACTTGTTTTCAAACAATCAAATGTGTTATGTGTAAAATTTTACATGAGATTGAGTGTCTCTAAAAACATTATGAATAAGAGTAAAAGCCTAGCCCTCAGGCTGTAGTATACGTTTGTTTGGATCTTTACATATGTGGTTAAATGCGGTGGGCACATCGCACCACGCTTGGTCACGACCTCCAGCCACGATGGTCCGGACCTAAGTACGTTCGAGTGAGAATGACCATGTGTATATTTATGGCACCTAAGTACGTCGAAACGCTGCGGTGTTTTGCTGGGGTGACCTAGTGTAGAGACTCGAATTTATAATGATGTTTGTTTTAACTTGATTATTCCTAAGTCAAGATGGGCCGAGACTTACGTGGTCTCGAGGGGTGATTAAGTAAAGATAATATTTTCGCGTCAGCATATTCACCAGCATTCGTTGATGACGTATTTTCTAATATTTTGCAGGTAACCAAGATTAGAGCTTGAAGGACGAAGGGCTCAAGAATCCGATGGCTCGGATATTTTTGTTGAATATTAAAATATGATGTTTTTGTAAAACAAGTAAACAAGTAAACTTAAATTTATAATGATGTGACCTAGTGTAGAGACTCGAATTTATAATGATGTTTGTTTTAACTTGATTATTCCTAAGTCAAGATGGGCCGAGACTTACGTGGTCTCGAGGGGTGATTAAGAAAAGATAATATTTTCGCATCAGCATATTCACCAGCATTCGTTGCTGACGTATTTTCTAATATTTTGCAGGTAACCAAGATTAGAGCTTAAAGGACGAAGGGCTCAAGAATCCGATGGCTCGGATATTTTTGTTGAATATTAAAATATGATGTTTTTGTAAAACAAGTAAACAAGTAAACTTAAATGAAACTTTTGATCCATCTTTTGTAATGTAAATATTTAACTTTAAATCCACATGTTTTATAAAGTCTTCCGCTTAAACCTGTAACTCTGATTTATTTACAAATGTGGTACCAACTGTTGGGTCACACTTCTAGGCCTAAGATGGGGGTGTGACAATAAATGATGCATGTAATTGTGTGTTTCGTGCTTGAGAGTAAACATGAACGAAAATATGTCAACAATCAATAAATAACCAAACTCAAATACAAATTTTATAACCACCTTCGAAGAAATTAGATACATAATATTATTTCGATTATATCCAGATATAATTATATTTATATATATAAAATGCATGAAGAAGAAGTTAAAGAAAAACAAAATGAAGCTTGTGATATTGTCTTCTCGAAGGTAGGTGGGTTTGAGGTATGAAGGCTAGGGTGAGGGCGGTGCCATGATTTGTTAACAGAAACTCGTTGGCGTTGAGGAATGGGGGAAGAAAAATGATTTTTAACATTCATTTTAATTCGTGAATATCGGTTGCAAAGCGTGATGTTTTTATAATTCTAAGTTATAATTTCTGTATGGTAAATGAAAGTCCTTAATTAGTACTGACGCTTGCGAACTTTATGAATTTTTTTATGTAAAATAAAGGATTCCCTTTTGGTGGTGTCATATGGATACTTTATAAAGAATCGCCAAATAAAATGTCTCGTTTTGTTAGAAATGTTATAGTGATAATATAATAGCCTCGTGAGCTTAGGACTTGTTTGAAACAAAAGATTTAATTTAAAGATTTCATTTAAACTTGGTAAAATATTATATATATAATAAGAATAATAATAGGGATAATAATAGTAATAATAGTAGTGATGATAATAGTAATAACATTAATAATAGTATTGATATAATAATAATAATAATAATAATAATAATAATAATAATAATAATAATAATAAACCATTTAATTTGACTTAAAGTATTTTTGAAGAAAATCAACTTAATTAAATACTTGTGAATTAGATATATTAAAAGAGTCGATCACTTGAAATTATAAGTGTAATGTATTCATAAAAAAAATGAATGCGGAGAAACATGTGTGGTTTAAAAAAAATAAAAATTGGTATGTTTGATGAGTAGGAAGGGACTAAGTATTGGCGCAAGGCTAAGAGTGAGCTTCAAGTGGCCAGGGAATGCGGTTTAGGGTATTGCATGGAAAAACACAAGTTAAGCGTTCCTGAGCATTGTTGGTGTGTTTGGGTCAATATAATGTAATAGGCTCGCAATATGAGCATATGGTAAAACATAAGGTGTGGTAAATGGTTGAGTAACGGGTCGTGGGAAGCATTTCGATATTGTGAGGTGATTAAGTGGTGACGTATAAACGAGCTATACCAAGGCTGTGTGTTCCGTGCAGGGCTTTTTTTGTTCGGTTGGCTTTGGGTATATTGGGTTTCTGTTGGGTTTGAGATTAGTTAGGACATAGATTTGGTGTTTGTGCTTATTGTTGTCGTTGGTGTTGATGAGTTATGATGCATTTGGGTCATCATGGTCGGGATAACGACCGCCTATTGCTTGAAAATTTGGGCTGTCACTTTACGGGTTAAGTTTCGAGGGCGAAGTCGAGGAAAATGGGAAGACATGCTGCGAAGGGAAATTATTTGCGTGACACGGGACGTAAATATCAAATTCGAATTACCAACCAAAAGAAACACTACATGAAACATTTGGAAATCTTAATTACTCTGTATAAATCATAAAAAAATAAATAAATAAAGTTACATGAAGCAATATTTGAATTCGAGTTTGAAATGTCTATGACCCAACATGAGTTTTCACAATTCAGTAAGAATTTCATAAATAATAGAATTAAAACTATATCAACCTTGAAATCAGAATATCCATGAACCACGTTAGATTTTCATATCCCAATAAAAACTTGTATAAACAGTAAAATCGAATTGAAAATCGGGTGTTCATGTATCACCATGATTTTTCGAACTTTAAATTAAAACCATAATAATAAATGAATATGTGACGCTCGTCAATTTCAGGTTAACTCCGTTAACTCAAACTCCGTCAATTCAAACTTAAGATCACTGGATCTATAACGCACATCTCATTACATTTAAACTAAGGTTTTAAATGACGCTTGACAACTACTACATGTGTAGTCTTTCGGGAATTGCACCGAAACGCAAACGAATTGACGCAAACCATTGGTGAATAAACGAAAAACATCAAAACAATAATTATGTGATAATTATGTGTTAGACTTATGTGTTATGTGATAACATTGTATGGAACGTTAACTCAATATGCAAACTAGTTTAAAATAAGCTAGAAAAGTACAAATTAGAAGTTGAGGGACCTAGATGTAACATGTTATTATTAATAATAATATTAATCTAAACCCTAACACTCCCTCTCTCTCTCTACCCGATCGCCCCCCCCCCCCTCCCCTTGCTTTTGGCTGCCGTCAATCACACACACACATACATACAAGAATTGTTCAAGTTTGTTGAAGATTAAGGTGCTAGGAAGGTATAAACAACTATTCTATGCATCCTTTATGTTTAATTTTGATTTTGAATGGGTTAATCTAAAACCCTAGGTCACGAAAATTATGAATAAGTGTTCTTATGATTGATTGTTGCTAGAGGATGATTGATTATGTGTTAGCTATTGATGTTGATGATCGTATGTGATTTTGAACGGTGAAAGATTATTGAATAATTGATTGTTTGTAAACCCTAGAGGGTTATTACTGATTTTTATGATTAATCATGCTCGTCATATGTTTTGAGATATGTCGTATGCTTAGGATGCATGTTAGACGATTGTTTGTGCTTGCTGAGTTTTGACAGCAGTGATTGTTAAACTTGAACGATGTGTAACTTGTTGAATATAAAAGCAAACTGAGCTAATTATGAGTCTACAAGATGGTACTCTGAGTCTAGTTTTCAGAAAGTCCAACCACGCCTAATTTGGAGGTGTTTTGGTTGGTCAAATGATTTAAATATGATTAAAGGTCAAAACTGGTACTGGACAGATTGTAAGTTATGTTTAGATAATTGTAACTAATTGTTAATGTGGAAATTGGTTGATGTTGTTAACACTACAGGGTGCTATGTTGAGTCTAGTTTCTATAAAGTCCAAGTTTGTAATTTTTGGACGAGTAAAAGTTAATCTTTATGATTTTACAAAACTGAAGTGCAAATCTGAGTTGTGAGACCTGCTGTTAAGTTGTTTTGTAATTACATATCTCATGAACTACAAGACCAAATGGGTTGGTTCCACTTCTGGAAGTTAACTTGTTGAGTTAAGAACCTAACCCAATTGGTCTTGCATTAGTTGGATTTTTCATTTAACGGGAATAACAAATAACATTCTGTTGCGCATGAATTTGACTGTTGTGAGTTTTCTGTAATGTTTTGATCATTGTGAGAAATCTATGAAGAATAAAAATACAATAAAATATGTTCTGGAAACCTAACTCATGTATGTTTTTGTGACGATTTTTGGTGAATTAATTGAGATGCTATGATCTGTTGAATAGAGTAATCTTTCAAGTAGAATTCTGTCTTGATGAAACTAGCTGCTGAACTTTGTGAAAATACATGAAACGTGCTAATTGCTAGATAATTGTTATGTTTTGACCAATTTGCCCTTGCGGGGAATAATTGCTTGTAATGTACACTATTAATACTTGACACGTAAATAATTGTTCACAACATGTAACGTATCACAAATGTGCTTGTTAAGTCACACACGAGTCACAAACAAAACATGAAACGTATCTTGTGCATAGGAATTATGTGCCGGGTCTAGAGACTCGATAATAGTTCCGACTCTTAGAAAATCTCCTTGTTGTTATAGAACGCTAGTGGGAGTTTTCTGCGACGCGCATCACTTGGGTGACTTGTTTTTGGGAATTCTTCGCAAACAGTGAGTTTCACTTTCCCCTTTTAAACTCTTTAAACGCTTTTCACTTGGGGGAGATAACATACTCCGAAAACGCTTTTAGATTTTGTTAGTAGATTATATATCACTTGTAAAGGCTAAGTGACAAACGAAATAATTGAAGTCCTTCACACATCGAACCGTTTAGTATTGGAAAATAGCGAGTCATTGTTGAGTAGTACTACTGGGTTTGACAAACCCCACCCAATGCTAAGCTCGACTGGAGGTCGAGTGGGTGTAATCTTGGCTAAACACATTACCATGGTCGGGTTAGACCTGGTGGCAAGGCACATGATAAACAGTCAGCTTCGGTGTCGAACACTTAGTAATACTTGTTGTATAGGCTAGCTACCTATCGATATATAATTGATTTAACACTATCTGGTAACACAAAACACTAGACGCAAAACGCTAAACGCAAAACGCTAAACGCGTTATTTTATATAAACTTGTGAACTCACCAACCTCGTGTTGACACTTTTAGTATGTTATTCTCAGGTAGCCGAGGCGGGCGCGCGGTATAGGATCATGCATTGTTTTGAACACTATTGATTATGCAAACTTGTTTAAAACTGTTACTATGTGGGTTTTTAAGTCGTCCTGCGTGGCGCAACCCTTGGTCTATGTTTTTACGCTTCCGCACTTATTTACACTTAAACGTTTTCGTGGTTTGAAAACTTTATTTATGGTTTGATTATAACTAATGATTCCGATCCTGTTAGTTCACACCCTCTGACGGTAAAACTCCGTTAGTGGATTTTGAGGGTGTGACAGAATATATAACTAAAGAAAAACGAATTGAAAACTCGACTATTCATGTGTCACCATGACTTTTCGAATTTTCAATTAACACCATAATATAAACAATTGAGTCTTTGGAATCATACATTGCATATACCACCGTGACTTGTATGCAATTTTTATGAGTAAGATGAAACCACTTTCTATTCACAAAGGAAAATAATCACGTTTGATAACTTAAAGTAGTAGTTCGTATGACGTTTGGTATGGTATGTTTTGGCCTAATAAGTTTCAGCACCTTTCCGAACCCTCCAAGTAAGCAACCAGGTCTCGCGGTTGATTGTGATTTATACGTATCGCTTATCCTTAGGTTTAATAATTCGGTTTCAAGCACTACAAGAAATTGGGGTGTTTACCCACACATAATCTACCTACATATGTAAATGTGTGGGTAAATACCTACACATGTCTGTATATGTGTGAGTAATGGTTGATGATATTTTTTTCTTAATATCTAACACTTAATATGAATTGGTAATATTTTTAGCCACACTTGGTATTGGTGGGAAAGTTTCCCCCCAAAAAATGGTAATACATCAAACACTTAACACCCACAGATGTGGCAAATTTTTGTCATGTGTAGGTAAATTATCTACACATATGTTAAAATATAATATAAGTGTGGGTAATTGATTATATTTACTAACGCATAGATTATGTAAATATATATGTAGATAAATTAAATAAATAATTTTTTTACTTTATTTTTGATAATGACATGTCAAAATGAATGCCCACACTTTATTTTTGATTAAATAGATTTATTTTTCTATCACATATATTTATCTTTTTGTTGTTTTACGTTAAACATAATGAAAACAATTTCTTAGATAATCCTTTTTTTTATTGTTACTTTTTGTCAAGGTCGGTTTGTTTTACAATAGTGTGCTTAGGACACCTGGCGAAAAAATGTTTAATAAACTTTATTATGTATATATATTCTAATTATCATTTATACTCTAATCGTAATTTACATAAAAAAAACTACTTTATTGATCCTGCTTTCTATTCCTAAGTCTCGTTCCTCTTTGGTACCTTAGGTACAGACTATCTTTTATAACTTCACGTAAGTGTTAAATTACTCAATTTTTCATTCTTTCACTCTAACCACCCGTGTTATATTACTCAATGTTTCCCTCTTTCACTCTAACCCACCCTTAGGAAACGGTTTACCGCATTTAAGCCTAGTGGCATCTTGGTGGTGGGATAAGGCTCAGGGACCATAAGGTCCTGGGTTCGAATCCCATAACGGGGTTTTCCCAAGATTAATTGGGTTTCCTTATGAATTGGTGATTAGGCATTATTGCCTAGTGGAGATGGATATGATCGCGTGGTTCTGCTGGTGACACGATGATACTCCAGTGGTCCGTGAGTGATCCTAATTTACCGTTCAAAAAAAATAAAAAAAAATTAAAATAAACGAATCTGTAAAAAAATGAAAAAGACCAAGTCCATTGTCTTAAAAAAATAACTATTTTAAAATTCAAATATATATTAGTAGCTCTAAAATCCATCTTTAAGCCCGAACCTATAATTTCTTTTGAAATAAAGGCCCATCAATATAATTAGGGTATTATAAAATCATAAAAATCATCCGCGGTCTTCCACAATCGCACAGACACAAGAATTCCAGTTCAGAACCACGCTCTCGTGGATTTGCGCGGCTACACAAACACGCCATATCATGGATGAGAGGGAGATTGGCCTGGATTGCGGTGACCCTCTCATGATGCTTTGAAGCTTGCCATTTAGTTAGCGATCGATGATTGCCCACACCACTTGTATATACAGGTTCGTTTTGTAACTTTGTTTATTCTATCCTTCGATCTTCATGTTTATAATCAGTAGTTATTATTTTGTTTTATTAAATTGCTGCAGGCTGGTGTTGAATGCTTAGGTAAAAAAGTGTTGATTTTATATTGGTAAAGGTGCATTGCAGCACTTGTTTCACGTTTTGTTTTTAAATTACTTTATTTTTAGACTAAAAGAACTTACCAAATGATCAATCCATATATTTCTATGTTTGTACAGGTAGGCGTTGATAATTAAAAGAATTATAATGGCTTGGCGACTTTTTACGATTACCGACTATGGAAATTTGAGAAGACAAAATCACAAGATAATTTTTTTATTATCATAGGATGTGGTTTTACTAGATATTAATCTAAAGTTGTAACCTTTGATAGTTAAAAAAGTGTTGATTTTATATTGGTAAAGGTGCATTGCAGCACTTGTTTCACGTTTTGTTTTTAAATTACTTTATTTTTAGACTAAAAGAACTTACCAAATGATCAATCGATATATTTCTATGTTTGTACAGGTAGGCGTTGATAATTAAAAGAATTATAATGGCTTGGCGACTTTTTACGATTACCGACTATGGAAATTTGAGAAGACAAAATCACAAGATAATTTTTTTATTATCATAGGATGTGGTTTTACTAGATATTAATCTAAAGTTGTAACCTTTGATAGTTAATTATGATTTTCTTGATTTCTAATTCATTATGTTGGATTTTTTATGTAAATTTTGTATTTGTCAAAGCTCAATATATATTAGATGTCTCTATTTAGTTATTTTTTATAAAACTGTTTTGTTCATTTGCACTGGTACTGACTGGTCAAGGTTTACACGTAAACATATATTTACTAACATATCTATAATTATTTGTACATATATTGAAATCAATATCTACACATAGACTACCTTTATCCACATATAATATTACTTTTACCCACACATATATTTATAACACGTGTCAACAACACTTTGTAAAGGCATGCCATGTCATTATTATAACACGTGTCAACAACACTTTGTAAAGGCATGCCATGTCATTATTATAATCTTCGTCATATGCCACGTCAGTTGCCACATCATTTCCCACATCAGTTGCCATGTCATCAGCTACGTCAGCTTCAACCTAAACAAATTGTTATACTTCTAAAAACACATATTTGCTAGTTTTAGCCACACATATATGTGTAGGTATAGCATGCCATATACCTACACATAATTAATGTGTGAGTAATGATCTATCTCAACAGTCCCGAGGCAACACATCACGGCACTTAATTTATGTGTAGGTAAAGAAAACTAGAAACACATAACACGCTTTCACCAACACATACTATGTGTGCATAATGACCCAAATTTCTTGTAGTGAAGGTTTAAAAAAAACAAATGTAACCTTCCAGCTACTACATACCCGTCATGTAAAACCATCATTAATGACAACGAAATATCGAAACACAAATTATTTACATTAAACATCAAAAATTCGTTGAAAAATATAAAAGGTTAAAAAATTGCTTAGGCATAAGCCTTAGAGTTTGTTTGTGAGTAAGTGTACATGCGACGTTATAAAATATTATAAATATACTTGAAGCATATGAACAATCTTAAAAGATGCGGGCACATAACACATAAAGTATGCATGCAATCGGGGCCCTAAAATAAACTATAACTATACTAGGTCGTTACGTCTAACCACGTATCTTATAGTCACGGCTCTGATACCAATCTGTAACACCCCGTCTTTAAGCGGAATATGCCTGGGTGCAACGTACAGATCACTCATAAGCTCGTAACACTACTAAAAGTGACAATATATTTATTTTATTTCATAATTTCACAAGTAGACAAATAGTTTGATAATGAGACAAAAAGAACATCACATCTAAATGAAGCAAATATTATTTATTGAAATAATCCTATGGTATAACTAATTTTCTTGTCCTGTCACTTCATCGTATCAACCTGCAGCACGCTTAAAATAATATATTTTGTCAACAACACATTTTGGTGAGTTTTCATAAGTTTTTGCGTATACAAATATATATTAAATATGTGATTCAACAATCGTCATGCAATAAACATTCAAACATAATGTAAATGAAATCAAATAGTGTCGTCCTCCCGTTCATTCAGCCGAAGCCGTAGAAGTCGGGGAAATGAGAACCACCTTACGTAAACAACCGAAGTCGTAACGTTAGACAGCGCAGGTACGTCCCGTCGAACCCTCCCACTATGTGTATGCGTTTGCGTAACTTCCATCATAAAATCAGTAAACATGTTGCAAGCAAGTTGTAACACCCCGGCTAAAGCGGAAATGCCTGACTGTGACGTACAGATTGCTCAAAACACATGTGACACTATTAAGTGACAATATTATCATTAATTCATTCCAAAGCATCAAGTACACAAGTTATTTCAAATGAACAAACACAAAGAAGAAGGAACAAAACATATGTCTTCTTGTTTATTATTTAAATAACCTAACTTCTAGCATCTTCGCCAATTCATCCTCTAACGAAAGTTCCTGTAGCATATATATAAATAAAGTCAACTAACTGAATAGTTGGTGAGTTCACACAGTTGAAAATAATATATAAAACCCATACAATTCCATGAAAACTTGTGAAAATCACATAAGGGTTCTTTACACTAGAAACAATGGTCCATGAGTGTAAAGAATAAATGAAGGTCTTTTCCGGTTGGATTGTGCACCAACGTACTCAGATCGAAGTCCCTTTTCCACCAGAAACAAATGGTCCATGGGTGCAAAGGGGGGCGTATGATCATACTTATCGAATAAATCCATGCACGTAATAATTGAGCAAGTAACAAGTAAACACACAAGTCCATGATGCGAACTGTAGTTTGTAGATAATAAATAAATAAATTGAATTTTTGATAGGATATATATGCTACCCCCAAAATAGTTAAAAAGAGTAAAAAAGGGGGGGGGGTGTGAGAAACTCACCTTGATGTTGAAGACAAACTTGAAATAAACCGGAAGTACGTAAATGAAATCGAAGCAATTGAACATCACGAACTAGAATTAAAAAGGAAATACAAAATTTAAAGACTAACTATTGGGATTATAAAAGTTAAATAATATTAGTTTTAGGAATGAGGCATTAATTATAATATATATATATATATATATTTCATTAACCTATGGAAAATGGGGACTTGGGGATTTGTAATGATAACAAAAATGAATAAAGTTTATATAAATCATTTGATGCTTATTAGTTGAAGAATGATTTGTATATAAATAATTATGACTTATTAATATAAGATTAAATAACAATATTAGTAAAAATTTATGATTAAACAATTTATGTTTCTTCTAGTAACATAATTAATTAATTTACTAATTAATTAACTTAATTGTTTTGCATGAAATTCTTTTAAAGAAATTACAAATATAGTTTATGTTGAAATAAAATAAACAATAATTAATTTACTAAATTATTAATTTAAAGATATGAAGTATGTTATATCTATTGTAAAATATTTTAAATAAAAGAAATTTTTATAAATCATTATATTTAAAAGAAAGTATATAAGTTTATGATGATCAAAAAATCAAAAGATTTAGATAAATATATATATTCATGCTTGTTCTTGCACAATAACTAGGTTTGATCCAAGATTTAGAAAAATCAAAGTGTTTATTTTGGATATCCATGATCATAATGATTCTTAAGACCATAATATAAAATTTTTATGATAAAAGTAACATGATCATGAAGAAAAAATTATAAACATTCAACATTAAATCAAAACAAAACTATAAAATACATGGAATTATAAAACTTACTTGTTATTGCTTTCAATCTTAAGAAATAGTGAATTGAGGTGTGAAAATAATGGAGGATTTGTCCTCCTTTTATAGTGAAGTAGTTATGTCTTGTGGGATTTATGAAATTAATCATATTTAATATAATTAAAAAAAATTAAAATGGTTTAAAAGGTTTTCAAAGTGTTTTAACTCTTTTAGTAAATTTTATTTAATTAAAACATTAATTGCTTTATTTTTATTAGTTAATAAAAAAATAACAAATGAAAAAGATGGTAATAATAATAATAATCCAAGATTTATTCTAATGATTTGCATGGGAAAAGTTCATGAATAAATAATCTTTAAATGAGTATGCAATACTACAAGGATGGTAAAAAGTATATTTGCATAGAAATGATCACATAAAATACATCTAACGAAAATTGAGATTAATTAATAATATTATTAAAGTATATGAATTTAAATAGAAACAAAACCGAAAATTTCAAATGGGTCGGGTTTTCGGGTTTGAAAAGTAATGAATGTTACACAAGTTCACGTATAATCATAAACAACATGCAAGAATAATATTAACATGTACGATAAATGTGAATCGTTTTGTAAATAAGCGCATAACTAACGAAATAAAAACTTGTGACATGCTACACCCCAAAAATATTAAAAGAGTTAAAAAGGGGTTATGAAAAACTCACTTGTTAAGTAAGCGAGTCGAGAGCGAAAAATGCCTTTAAACGAGTGAACCGAAAAAGTTCGGTTTAACGAATGGCCCTAGATAAATAAATAGCTAGGCTTAAAAATAAGTTGCGTAAAGAAAATAATTTGGCGAGGACGTTCGGTTTATGGCAAAGCAATTAATAAGAAAATATATATATATATATAGTTTGGGTTTATAAAAAAAGGCTTTTGGTTATTTGATTTGTTAAGTTAATTTATTTTAGTCTTAGAAAAACAAAAGGGCTATAATAAATATTAATTAATTAAGATGAGTCCGGTTTGTTCCAACCGAACAATTAATTAAGAAAACTAGTTTAACAAGTGGTTCGTTTTTTGGTCGGACACGAACCTGGTTATTGAGTCGGGTTTGTGAGTAACATAATTTGAAAAATATGAAGTAGTATGTTAAAATAAATGTTTATTCTTGATTATTAGTTTGTTAAAATAAAACTTGACTTTTAAACATAAAATTCATAAACCAAACAAAAGTAAGCCAATTACGCAGGATGATATGTCTCCATGAATGTCGTTTGGGTTGTCATCATGGAAACAATAGTTATGTATAATGACAATAAATAAATATTACCCGAGGATTGTATCACAAAAGAAGAAGAAAATAATAATTTTTGAGCAATTGTCTTTTGAAAGTCAAACTTGAGACTTGAGAGAAATTGACAAGCATGAATGATTTTGAGTGTAAATTAGTTGTTCAAGAAATGTAGAGAACGAGTGAGCTTTATATAGGCTCAAAATCGTTAATAACAAGGTCAAGTGAGTTAACTTGATGGCTAGTCAAGAGGCTAGTCATAAGACTTGGAATCATGGATTTTAACTAATTGAATGTTTAAACCCATTTAATGTCTTTAACTCAATTGATTAAAGAAAGATAATATAATACTTAGAATTAAATTTGTAACATCAAAAATAATAAAACAACATTATAAACCTAAACAAATCATGAACATAAATATAAAAACAATTCACCATTTTATTAATAAATGAAGATCCGAAAGATGTCGAAATTTTAAAATGGGTCAGGTTTTTGGCTTTCAAAAATGACGAATGTCACACTATAAGCATTTGAATTAGACTACACATGTGACGTGAATAAAAAAGGCTGCAGGTGCCATCTAAGCTAAGACTCCAGAGGTACCCAAGAAGCCATACAAATGCAACCTCCCTATCCTTGTTTGCCTAGGCAAGGAGGCCGTCATGACAGAGCTTGTCAGACACCTCTAGAACCTTGATAGACAAGGCATTTGCGTAGCCCATTTAAAGTAGGTGCCAACTTACATTTGAATGAAATTTGGTCGGTGCTATCATGGTGAATACAGATGCACAAGCGAGTTGCGTGTTCTGTGGGTTATACCTATTTTGGTTGGGTTTTCTCTTTTTTTTTTCCTTATCTACTTTTAATATAATTTGTTTAATCACGTCTATTTTAGTAATTTTCTCGCTTTTCAAATTAATTCGTCACGTACAATGTTGTTCTAACTAAAATATTAATGACCTCCAAATAAATCCATTATAAACGGTGTTGATATTTTCTTCAATCTAATACAAGAAAAAGTTGAACTCCTTTTATTGTATTGTAAATAAAGTAGTCTAATAATTTTTAGGGGAAAATTAACGCATAAATAAAATTAATGTGCTAATTGTGAAAATCAAGTAGAGTAATTATGCAATTAAGTCATAGAGTAATAATAACACGTTAATTTTATTTATATTTGATCCAATCCCTACATTTTTAAAATCTCTTCTTAAATTACTGAAGTAGTATGAAATATGCATCGTTCAACTACTCGTTTACATATTTCATATTTCATGTAAAGTAACATTGATGGAAATGTTAGTGATAAGATAACTACGATATAAAATAGGATTATTGGATTTAAATAATTCCATCTTTAATGAATTGGCCAATCATAATCCCACCTCTGGTATTTTCCCGCTGGCAGTCCCACCTTTTCAATGTTTTTTGTTTTATAAACTAGCGTTAAAAAAACTTAACGGGGTTAACATTTTTGCTGATGTGGCTGTTGAGTTGGCAGTGTTATAATCCTACATGGCTTTTCCCTTTGGATTCAAATGCAATTACTATATTTTATTATATTAAATCCTATTATCCAGATTTATTAACTTGGATCTGACCCAAACCCGCGACCCGATTAGCGAACCCGGATACCCAAATCACTAGCTTGCCCTATAATTCTCGTCCTAAACTTAGAAATTGAATCTTGCATATCCTTATGCATACCATAACGAGCCCACCGACACCATAAACATGGAATGAGATCAATTATTGATTCGTAATACTCGTTTGAACGAACCGACGTAACCTGTTAATCAATATACTTTATATTGTTCATAATAATTCAATTAAACTTTCAGAAAGAACCTCACATACATCGCCTACAATTACCCTATAATTAATTATATTATCATTGATGTTTTGATGCGTGTTCTTGAGCCCCTTCCGCCGTCACTGCCGGGATCAAATTAACCCTCTTCCAATCATCTTTATAGGTAACTAATTATACCTTTGTGTTCGTCATCATTCATTCTTTAATAGCCCTAATTTCAATCGGCCAATCAAATAACGACCTGGCCGACTGATGATATGGGGTTCATAATACTCTTTGGGTTGCGAATGTCTGGTTATATAGTTCTGTTTCTGGATTTTTATCAAAGGATAACTCAGATTAGTTGGCTTATGCATGTGGGTGTTGACTGCGGGGCTGGAGGCGCAGGTTCAAATCCCCTGCGGCCCGTCTTTGTAGGATTAATATAGTAATTGCATTTTAGGATTAAAAGGGAAAAAACATGTAGGATTATGACACTGCCAACTCACCAGCCACATCAGCAAAAACTTAACCTCATTAAAGTTTTTTTAACGCTGGTTTATAAAACAAAAAACATTGAAAAGGTGGGACTGCCAGCGGGAAATACCGGATGTGAGATTATTATTGGTCAATTCATTAAAGGTGGGATTATTTAAATCCAATAATCCTATAAAATATGAGGTAAATGGTTTAGTAAAGTGTAATATCTAATTGTTAAAAAAAGTGTATTTATGCAACATTCAAATATATGATATAAGCATACAAACAGTAAGATATTTCAGAGATAACATATTTTAAAAGTAACACATTGAGATATCACTTTTTGTATTTATAATTTATCATAATCACAATCAAGAAGATCCTCTAACAACTTATCATCAAAGTACTCGATTTCAAAAACTTCCTTTCCTCGCACATTACAACTAGATGACGTTGCCCCCATGGCCGAAGCGCTATAAGCCGCAGCCGAAAATGTAGGTGGATATTCGGCAGGAAAATTAAGAACAGCCATGTTGCCTCTCATTTGATAGGCTGCTCTATCATAAGCTCTAGCTGCCTCCTCAGCCGTTGCAAATGTTCCTAGCCAAACCTTGGCACCATTCCTATTAATGTCACGAATCTCTGCTGCGAACTTCCCAGACGGCCGCATCCTAACACCACGGTATTTCATCACTTCCTCTGCCCCTCCTCCATCGTCCTGGTTGTGGTCCCTTGAAGCCCCGTGACGATCCATCAAATAGTTGTTATTATTATTATTATTATTGTTGGTGGTTGTATATACAAGATGAATATATAGGTAGTAATTAATGGCCATGCATGCAGGCATGCAAGTTATAATATAAAGGGGGGAAATAGTCAAGAATCAAACCAACGTGACAGGTAGCGGCGGAAATACGAGAATGTTTGGAAAAGTGGTTTGCATTTGAAACGTGGGATAATAGACTTCTTTTGCTGATGGCATTTTGTCTATCCATGCATGCAATGTGCATGCGTCATATTAAAAAAACTTTTACTTTTACTAGAATATAGCTTTGTTATTAACTTACTTAATAATGTCTGATATGCAGTTATATATTAGTTTCTAGAGTTTTAATTATAGATTATAAAATATGTTTATGTTTATATGTTAATTTCTAACTTTTTTAAAGGATATAAGTATTCTATATATTAACTTTTTAATTTCTTTGAATATTTACATTCTGTAAATTACGTCTTTTAAACAGTTTATTATGTTTTTTGTATATTTAATTTAAATATAATTAGGAAATATATTTGTTTTTCTTTCTATCTCAACATTATGTTTTTGTATAAAGTTAAAATACAAATGGAGACAAAAATGAGAAGGGTGAGAATGATTTGTGGCAACACAAAAAACCCTTTAACAAAAAAATAAAAAATATAATTAAAAAATCATAACTCAAAATATAAATAAAAAACGAAAAAATTAAAAAAGTACCCAAATGTTTCCCTCGTCATTCTGGTTTAAAAAAACGACGAAAAGACACAATGTAGACAAAAAAGACATAATGCCGAAAATGAACAAACAACACAATGATAAATAATAAAAGACACAATAGGTCGCAAAATTTAATACAATGTCGAACAAATTATAACACAATGTTGAGTAGTATAACACAATATCAAGAAAAAAATACACAATGTTAAGAAAAAAAAGACACAATCAATTACGAAAATAAACATAAAACACAATGATAAATAAAAAAGACAAAATGATGTTTTTTCATCAACATTGTGTATTTTTCGAGTTTTTTTTTCTAGAATCAGGAATACGGTGGAAACATTTTTGCGTTTTTACATTTTTAATTTTTTTTAATTAAATTTTGATTTATAATTTTTTTTATTAGTTTTTCATTATTTTTGTTGAGGTTTTTTTTTTGGCTAGAAATCGTTATCATCATTCTCAATTTTTTCCCCTTTGTAGAATATTATTTAGTGTAATTAAATATTAACTTTTTGATCAAGTTAATCGTAATATGAATTGAAATAAGTTAGGTGAAGGGTGTACCCTTATTTGATCTTATTACGATTTAATACTATATTGAAACTTGGGGCGAAACCTCTAAATAATTAGGGTTCCAGGGAGCAACAATCTCTTAGCGGGGATTCGGAGTAATGCCCCTGGTAGAGTCAAAGGAACAGAGTCCCTGACTGACTGGGGTTGAGATGATTAATTTAAAAAATGCATTAGAATTTAATATTTAAAAATTCGTATGCATTTTATATGTCAAAAATTAGGAGCGTATTTGATAAATATTAAAATTTAAATATGTGATAATTGCAAACCAGTTAAGCAGTTATCATCGACCGTAACCCTAATAACTATTTTTTGATCATATGAGAAAACTTCTAGTTCATCAAAGTCTCTCAATAATCCATACTCAATTTTTACTCTCAATCTGAGTTATCCGGTTAAAACATTTGGGAACCACAAATAGCTTTGATCTGAAAGTGCTTTCACGACTCTCAGATTTCTAAAGATGCCCGGTTTTATGCAAAACATTCCCCAACATGTGTTTTATAATTTATTAGAATATACTAACTCGTGATTCATTTAAAAAATGCATTACAATTTAATAATTAAAAATTCGTCTGCATTTTATATGTCAAAAATTAGGAGCGTATTTGATAAAAATTAAAATTAAAATATGTGATCATTGCAAATCAGTTAAGCATTTATTATCGACCGTAACCCTAATAACTATTTTTTGATCATATGAGAAAACTTCTAGTTCATCAAAGTCTCTCAATAATCCATACTCAATTTTTACTCTCAATCTGAGTTATCCGGTTAAAACATTTGGGAACCACAAATAGTTTTGATCTGAAAGTGCTTTCACGACTCTCAGATTTCTAAAGATGCCCGGTTTTATGCAAAACATTCCCCAACATGTGTTTTATAATTTATTAGAATATACTAACTCGTGATTAATTTAAAAAATGCATTACAATTTAATAATTAAAAATTCGTCTGCATTTTATATGTCAAAAATTAGGAGTGTATTTGATAAATATTAAAATTTAAATATGTGATAATTGCAAACCAGTTAAGCAGTTATCATCGACCGTAACCCTAATAACTATTTTTTGATCATATGAGAAAACTTCTAGTTCATCAAAGTCTCTCAATAATCCATACTCAATTTTTACTCTCAATCTGAGTTATCCGGTTAAAACATTTGGGAACAACAAATAGCTTTGATCTGAAAGTGCTTTCACGACTCTCAGATTTCTAAAGATGCCCAGTTTTATGCAAAACATTCCCCTAACATGTGTTTTATATTTTATTAGAATATACTAACTCGTGTATTACACGGGCTAGATAAAGAATATATAATGTTAATAAAAAAGATGCTTATATATGCGAAATAATTTAGTAATGTAAAACAATTTCTAATATATGAAATAAAATATTACATTATATATAAGTTTAAAAAAAGATTAATTAAATACAAAAGATTGTCATAAACTTTCAAATTACATTATATATAAATTTTAATTTGTTAATTTATATTAAGAAAGAAATCATCAAAAGTTATTACATTAGGAATTCAAGTCTTTGTGACATGTTACGTGGGCATCCTAGTTAAAGGACATGTTTCTCTTAGGACTTTTAATAGAATAGATAGATGTTAGTTATTTGTAAAAAAAAAATGATTAATTTAATAATAATATTTGAAATAAAGTATATATATTTAAATTATTAGTTTAAAAACCTAATAAATCAATAACAGAGCTAACATCCAGAGAAGAAGGTCCACGTTAGCAAATCATTAACAGAGTTAGCATCCGTTAGTTGCGGTCTGTTAAAAAAAATATCCTTTTAGTTGGAACCGCCACTAGCCAAGTTTAAAGTTGGGATTGTTATCTGTCAATAGAACATAGTTGGGATTATTATAAAGCCAATATTCCTTAATTGGCTCCCATTGTGTCCCATATAAAAAAAAGTCAACGACGTTAACTTTTTTCCGTATTTCAAACTGATTTTAGGGCTTTTGATCAAAATAGTGATATGGATCGATTAATGTAAAACTTAGCTTGAAATGATGCTATAAACGGCTTATTTTTTGTTAATTGGAAGTTCAAACACCCTATTTGAAGCACTAATCAAGCCATTTGGAGCATCGTTTTGAGACAAGTTTTACGTTAATAAACTCGTATCCTCCTTTCGATAAAAAAACCCTAAAAAGTCATTTTGAAATTCGGGAAAAAAGTTCGTTGTTAAGTTTTTTTTAGCGGGTGACCGCTGAGAGTCATTTTTTAAAAATTTGGAACCACTAGTGACGTAAAATTAGTTGAGATTAATTACAACCAATAGCCTTTAATTGGGATTATTAAAATCCGATAAACCATTTATAAAAAACTAACCAAACTCAATTTTCCAAGCCAAGCTAGAAACAAACAAAACAAAATGAAAACCCAACTTCGGACCCGCCCTTCCAATGACCCAATTCTTACACAAGAATGTCTTCTAAAAGTCACAATAGCCGAAGGCATCATAGGATGGCCATATCAGCCCACGAATGGCCCGATGCCTGTCTATTGTTCTTTGGCAATTAGTACTCATGCTCACGTGTCTTTTGTCGTTAAGGTAAGCAGAGGCTGCTGTGTAAGGTAAGCTAACATGTCTTTTGTCGTTCTATTAATTTCCTACTAGAAAACGAGGAATTTATGACGGTAATATTAGTTGCAAATAATCTTTTTGGATTTATTTATAAGCGAAATTGATGTGGAATGTTAATCCTATTTTATAACTGCGGTTATTTTGTGATCGTTTTTTCGACCGACCAGTTAACTTTATACCACAAATATTTCATTTTTCATCTTTTTGTATCCATTTTGCAACCACCTCTCCAAGGCTTAAGTGGTGGAGAATTTAGCGATTGGTATTTATAATTTGATTATGATTAAACTGCCTTTTATGACCTTTGTAAACGAACTAAGACCAAAATTAAGCACTCACAAAATTTGCAACCGATTTATGACCGACTCTGGGTGGTGTCTACTTTTTACATCGCTGTATATTAGGTCGTAACTTGATCGCCAATTTTTTAACCTTTTTTTTAATTACAATTGTCTACTTTTCTAGGAAAGGAGTGATATTTTAATTTGTATAAACCATCCCATAAAAAACTTTTTCAACCACCCAAACTATAGCAACATTACCGACCGGCAGTGGTGTTCAAGAAATCCGAAATCCGAATAAAACCGAAATCCGAATCGAAACCGAAACCCAAATAAACCGATCCGAATTCTTATTTGGATATTCGGATCGGATCAATCCGAATATCCGAATAACTAATTCGGATTCGGATCGGATTCAGATATGGAACTTTAAAAAATTCGGATTGTTCGGATTATTCGGATAGTTCGGGTTAATCCGAATAAAAAACATGTTTTTAGTGATATTTTCCGGTTTGGTATATTAATTAGACTATTATTTGAAGTTTAAACTTTAATTTGTGTTAAGAGTAGTTCGTATTTTCAGATTTGTATGTTTATTATTATTCTAAACTATTAAATGTTATGAACAAAAAAATAAGAAAATTTTTTAGGCTTATTTCGGATTATTCAGATAATTTCGGATTCTTCGGATATTATCCGAATCCGATCCGAATTGAACTCGGATAGGATAGGAATATTCCTAATTCGGATCGGATCGGATTTCGGATAGGGTCCAAACATTCTCAAATCCGAATAACCCGAATCGAATACCCCAAATAATCTGTTATCTAATCCGATGAACACCCCTACCGACCGGTATTTGGAATTAAGGTAAATTGGATTTTGATAATCTCAACTTACAACACCAATAATTTGATCTAGTGGAAAATGCGTATGGCTTTCTATTAAAAATGTTATGGGTTCTAATTTCACTTAAGATTGTGGTAAAATATATGTAAAAAAGTACTAGTTGTTCCAAAAAAAATAATAATCCAAACTTAATACCATTTGGTCGATAATAATTGTTATTGGCCGATAATAATCTCAACTAGGAATATTCCCATTGATCTTCCCAAATTTTAAAAAACTACTCTCATTGAACATCTGTTTAAAATAAAAAAAATTAAAAAAACTTAATGGCGTTAAGATTTTCTGAATTTCAAACTAATGTTTTAGGGCTTTTGATCGGAACAACGATACGAGTCAACTGATGTTAAACATATATCGAAAGATGATCTAAACGGCTTGGTTTTTGTTAATTGGAAGTTCAAACACCCAGATTGAAGCATTGTTTCGTCGTCTGGAGCACCATTTCGAGCTAAGTTTACGTCAATTGAATCGTGATCCTCCTAATCAAAAGTTCTACAATATCAGTTCGAAATTCGGAAAAACTTAACGTTGTTAAGTCATTTTTAATGGAGGTACAATGAGACCACCATCGGGAATATTCCCAGTTGGGATCATTGTCGGCCAATAACATATCGTTGGGATTATAAAATTCAAATTTGCCAATAATTAACTACTTTTTATGACTTCTGCAAACAAAAGCACTCTCAATATTTGCGACCGATTCACGACCAAATCTGGGTTGGTTGTTACTTTTACGACCGCTATGATTTCGGTTGCTATTTTTTAGCTCTTATTTTAGTTGAAAATACCTAGTAATATGCCAATGGAGGGTTCGGTTCATTTTAATATGTTAAAGGGATATATGATTATAATAATCCAAACTTTAACTCATTAGTCGATACTAAGCTCAACTTAAAATATGTATAACAATCTCAACTTTAAATATATTTTTCTCCAACAAACCTTTTACTAATGGAGTTTAACACCATTAATTTTTACTGACATGACTGCTTACTTGGAGAGTTATGTGGAAAATAAATGTTTTCATAATAATAATAATATAAATATATATATATATATATACACGTCCCCACTACAATCAATGACCACCACCATCAAATATGTTTTAAATATAATTAGATAAAAACGAAAATAAAATACGTATGAAAATAATATTGATTTGTAACTTGACTTCAAGTTAGTTATAGACCCAATGTGAATTCATTTGCTTGTGTAATTCAATTAGATTTGCACTTTGGTTTGTTGTAGATCAAATTTCATAAATAATAACTTCGTGTTCTACTATTCCAGTCAAGGTTTTCCAAGTCAAATTGATCCTAATAAAGACACGTGTTAACTTTTTTGAACCCTCCATAATCGAGAAACAAATAATTAGGCTGGCCCATCTAAATGTTTTTTCAATGAAAAAATAGTGTTAATCCAAAATATTGTTATATTGTCGACGCTGTTGGGTTGTCTCTTAATACTATTGTTAGGAGCTTAACTCTGAATCGATATTAGACCAAGTGTGTGTTGTTCATTAAAAAAGCACCCCTTAGTATTCATGAAGCTTCTTGATAGTAAAGTTTCAAAGACATATTAAATGATTCAAATTTCATCTTTTAATCAATTATATCTATTGACGGTACATCACAAAATTGACAAATAGCCCATTGTATTTGATATATGATGTGGTGTAAAACCCACATGTTTTCCTAATAGTTTTTATGTTATTTTGTGCTTAAACGTCAACGAATATCAATAGTTCTTGCGTGAATTACACGTTTGTGTATGTGATAGGTCACATGTTGAAGAGAGCGAGAAAAAGAGTTAAATGGAGAAAGAATAAGCTAAAACGGAGCTCGGATGAAGCCGGTACGCGCGTACGAAGATAAACGAGCTGGAAGTCGAAAAACGTCAGAAAATGGCATGGGCGAGCTACGCGACCAGGTCATACCATTCAAGCAGCATGTGGTGGATTCCAACATGTCCCAAGGCTGCCAAGAACATCCAGAAATCATAAAACGTCTATTTTGTCATCTAGTGGGCCTTGTGGGTTTGTTTTAGCCTGTTTTATATTAGGAAGGGGTGTTTAATGATATATTTAAAAAACCTAAACCCTATGAACGATTTGAGACCATCATTCCAGCCTTCTAAGATCTTCTAAAATCGAAATACCAAGGAGGGAGCAGCCGGTTTGTTATTTAATCACCCGGTTGCCGGTTTTGCTTGTTTTAACGTTTTTGAGTTCGTTTTTGAGTTTTAGACTTTGAAACAAGTTCTAATCAGTTTGTAATGAATACTTTGAGCTTAATTATCATTATTATCTACTTTTCATTCATTATGGTTGGCTAAATTTGTTTGAATCGCCTAGGTTTGATGTTTAACGGTTGCTTTATCACTTTTCGGGTGCTAATTTCGTGTTTGATTGTTTAGTTATTGTAAAGTTCATAATTTGTGATATTATTCCATGAACCTTGCTGCAATTAGATGTATTTTAGGTTGCATGAGCCCTAAGTAGTTTATTATTGCATGAATTTGTTTCGTGTAGTCGTTAATGGCTGGTTCGGTTAATACTGAGTGTGTTGATTGATTGTGGTAGACGCGTGCCATTAGGGTTTGTGTTTCTTGAATCATTTAGGTCAGTAGGATCATTCCCTTTGAGTTGGACCAAGACCTTAGGGGTTAGCTTATCTCTCTGCTTTAGTTGATTTAGTTATCCGTTGCGAGACCACGTGCGGTTTTCTAGCTATCGACTAGGTTAGTTTGTAAGTTGAGTTATTTTATCCTTATTATTGAATTACCCCTCTCTTCCTAGGTTTGTAATTAGCTCGAGACTTAGTGAGGATTGTGATTTTGATACGGACCAAGTAATAAATCATTAGGGTACGTAAATAAACAACCGTAAAATAAAAGCTAAATAGACGTTGTTAGGGTTTTCTGGTAAAACTGACCATAGGGACCCAGTTGCCTTGATTCTATCTATCTTAGTTCATCTTTAGAAGCCGGTTTCAAACACTTGTTAGCACCTGAGCCATCCTATACCCGTTAAGTCATCTTGCCTAGGTGATTCGTTTTCTTATTATCGTTAGTTCCGTTAAGTTTCACAGTTAGTTAAGTTAGTTTTAAATAATTAAGATAAGTAAATATATTATTTAGGCAGGACTTAGATTAGGGTTAATTATCTAAGCCGTTCTCACGTGTCTTTGTGTTCGACATCCGGACTTCCATTAGACTGCGCTGCTGCGCGACCGGTACACTTGCCGTTTGCGTGAAGCTTAGTTAGGTTTGTTTGGTTTTATAAATTTAAGACTTAGTATTGAATTGCGAGGGAGAATTAGTTATTAATATTTAATATAGCTTTTCGCACATCAATATAATTTATTGCCTCTTAATGGAAGGTCCTGGATTCCGACCCAAATAAATGATGGATGGTATATTGATTCACTAGTTTGAGACCCGTGTACTACACGAGTAGTTCTTAAAAATACAATATTTAATAAAGGAATATTGGATTACCTATTGAATGGTATTAGCCGATAATAATCCCTATTCATTTATCGCTACTGGCGGTCCCAAATTCAAAAAAGTTGGCCCCCAATGGTCCCCCGTTAAAAAGGACTTAACGGCATTATACTTTTTTCCGAATTTCAAACTAACTTTTTAGGGCTATTAATCGGAAGGAGGATACGATTCGAATGATATAAAACTTAGCTCCAAACAATGATCTAAACAACTTGATTTTGGTTAATTGTAAGTTCAAACACACGAATTGAAGCATTGCTTCGTCATTTTGAAGCACTGTTTTGAACTAAATTTTACACCAATCGACTCGTATCCTCCTAACGATCAAAAGCCCTAAAACATTGGTTTGAAATTCAGAAAAAACTATGACGCCGTTAAGTCATATTTAACGGGGACCATTGAGAGTCAACTTTTTTGAATTTGGGACCGACAGTGATGATAACAAGAATAAGGATTATTATCGGCCAATACCATTCAATAAGGATTATTAAAATCCAATATTCCTTTAATAAATAATCAGTATACAAGAACCATTAAACCCGTAAACACTATTAATATAGTCGTAGTACAATAGTTTTTAAAATAATTTTAAAGTAAAAAATAAATATAAATATCAAATGTTTGAAAAAAATAGAAAGTAAATATTAAATTAATAAGTTTGAATCATAAATTTTAATAATGATAACTAATATTTTACTATTATAAATTTATTAAAAATGGTGAGGTTTAATATAAGAGTGAGAAGTGGCAAAACTTATAACCTTTTATTAGAGAGTATAGATTGTAGTTGTAAAGTATATTAAAAGTATTGTAACTTTGATGTTAAAAAAAAGTAAACTATTGACTATTACCAATACTAGTATGAGAGCCCGCGCGTTGCGGCGGGACACAATATAAATTACAGTCCGTTATGTTGCCAACATTAGTTTCGAGTGGCGAGAGACTTTTACGTATGGTAAGGAAGAGCTTAATCACATGTTGCATTACTTTTGGTTACACATTGGTTGGTCCAACATATTTGATGGTAGAGAATCAATATGATGCCAAAGTTTGGTCCACATAAGCAAGATATGAGGAAATTTTGAATCTAAATTTGATGGTCTGGAACCAATTTTGTTTTGTAATATTCTTGAAGAACCCAATCAATTTTCTATCTCAAATACAACAATTTATACACAATAAAATTAACATTTTTATTAACCCATTGAGGGTTCATGATAGGGTAAAAAATAGTCTCGGCTTTGATAAAAAATAATAATAACTTTGTTTTCACATACTAATGAAGAATATAGTCAATATTAAAATAATAATAATAAGATTACATAATTAATGGTTTTGCAACTTGAACAGTTCAGGCTAAACACAAGGGTAAAATAGCGGCTAACAAATTATTTATATAGACATATTTTTTTAGGGGGTTTTATACAAATATAGAATAAAAAAGGTTATAACTGGTCTTACAGTCCAGCATGTTAACCAACCAACATCAAAAAGCCAAGCTCCTTCAGCAGCCTTTGGATGTAAAATTAGAAATGATTTGAAGTGTTTCAATCACCAAAGCATGTTAACACATTTCCTAGCGTAACATAAATCAAGAATACCTACAGCATTGTATCACATTGTTATTTAAACCACCTTCTTCATCATGTTTTTATAATAAAACAATTATATTATATGATTGCAACATTTGAAAAAAAATAATAATGATTTACTAACTTGACCATCGATTTGCATCTCACTGTTAATTCCATTCTCCAGCTATGTTGTGAAGGGAATCCAAAAACGATTCAATTGAAATCCTCTTATATGTAAAGCTACAATTTGAAATGCCTTTGCATGTTACTTTATTTGCATTTATAATTCTGAAAATACTCTTAGATGCAATAATACCCATTTGTATAAAACACAAACTACCCAAACCCTTTCTTACACGCAACCAGTTCCGACCCGGAAAATTACCCTTTTTATAAGTCGACCACTCGACCAGTTATGACACACACCCACATTATGTAACTTTGATTAATTAAAAGTCAAAATCCCGGTTACAAAATGAGCTACTTCATAGAATCAGACTTAAACCCTTGTGCGTCACGTCATCAAAATGCTAAAAGCCACATCAACAATGTAAGCAAATAATGAACGGCTTTAAGAGCTCTACAAAACTTAAAAGATTCAATTTTTTAAAATCCGAACACATCCAGGCAGCAATAAGCAAGCAAAACAGACTCAAATGATAATACGATGAGAGGATCGACCTTAGCTTGAGCTAAAGTTAAAAACTGGTAGATTTCACAAGACAAACCTACCAAAAAAAAAAAAGAAACCAGAGAAGGAATAAGTTAAAAGAAAAAATAAAGTAACAATGGGTTACTTGTTTATCAGTTTTTGTTTCTTGCATTTCAGAGTTGTGTGGTTTTTTGAAGTTTGATGTCATAGAACTGTGATTAATTGATTATATCAGAATTTTAAATGGAATTAGGCAATTGTAAATATAAAAAGCATAATCAATATTAGTATTACTTATCGAATGGTATCATATGACACATTTTAGTCACTGAATTTCTTGTTTAGTATCCTTAAATACAATTATAAGTACGAACTAGCATATGTGATTCTTAAGTTATAACTTATCTTGCTTATATGTATCATATGATTCCATTTTTATCGTATGCAACTATTAAATGTTCTTTTTTTAATTATAGATATGACCAACCGCAAGGCCTGGGATTAGGCAGTGAAGGAACGGTAGGCGGACACAATGACAGTGGTGGTGGTGGTGATAATGTCAGTAACGTGCAGAGTCTCACACAACCAATGATGCGTTGCATATATGAATGAAGTAAAAAAGATATATTTCAAGACCAACGGGAGAAATATGACATGTTTCGTGATGTAATGGGAGATTTCAAAGCTCAAAGATAAAATGGTAAATAATTTTTTGTTGGAACTATGTGTCATTGCGAGGGTGAAATAATTGGTTAAATGACATAATAAACTAATTTTTGGGCTTTTAACACTTTCTTTCCCCAACAGTTACGAAATAACCGTCATCGAGGACGAGGAGAACCCACCAAAGAAATTTGTGGAATTTGAAGAGGCTATAAGTTTTGTAAAAAAAAATAAAGATGGAGCTGATTTTTATATTTGGTGAAAGAAACTTGGTTGTTTGAAATTTTGATTATAACTATGCTACTATTTTATTTGCATAGACGCTTTTAAAACAACGATCATGTTTACAAGTGGTTTTTGGACATCGTGAACATGTATAGAGGAGGACGATAAGGGTATTAACGAAGTCTGGATTCAGATGACTTTTTGTAATAAATTTCTATTCATATTTTCATCCATATATGAAAAATGTGTTACTCGGAAAGAAAACGAAGTATTCAGAAATTTGTAATAAGTTTTTAAATATATTTTTATTTTTTATGTCATATTAGGGGGGAGGGGTGGTACAAATCTCCTCACACACCACACCCAATCAAATTGTGCCACATCGCCAACCCTAAATCCATCACATTTTGATGGAATTTGGTAGGAGTAGTGGTGTGCTGTGGTGTGGTGTGGTGTGGTGTGGTGTGGTGTGAATATTTTTGTTTTGTTTTTTATTGCAACTTAAAAAATTAAAACAATATTTGACTAGAACTTAAAAAATAAAAACAATAGTTTACTAGAACATAATTCAACTTAAAAAATAGAATAAAAAATAAAAGTTACAATAAACGTCTACTCCTCGTCTGAATCCGGAAATTTTAAACCTAAAGAACTTATAAGCTCAACTAGATCTCATCTCAACCGATGATGAATATCTTCATCACGCAAGTCTAATTGGACATCATCGGGAACGGGAACTTGAGTAGGAGGATCCGGTACTCAATCTGGAGAAATTGCATTTCCATCTTCTTTTATTAATATATTGTGTAATATGATGCATGCATACATGTAGTTAGAGATCGTGGGTTTTTTCATTGCAAGAACCGGTCGACTAAGTATGCACCATCCACCCTTTAAAATACCGAAAGCTCTCTCGACACATTTCTTGCCGATTCTTGCAACGTCTTGAACGCCTTTTCATTGGTCTCGACAGGAAACGAAAAGGCTTTCACAAAAACAGACTATTGCGGGTAGATACCATCGACAAGATAGTATCCACGTCTGTAATATCTCCCGTTGACAAAATATGGACAGAAAGGTGCGGTACCATTTGTTACGCTCTGAACCAACGGTGATGTGTACAGAATAGTGATTGTGACATCTGCCCCGATCCGACCCGACCCAGGTACCCGTTTCTCTGATCCGATCTCTTTCTTTTATGATTTAATATTTATTTATACTTATATTTTACTTTTAATAATAATATTTTCCTTCCCGCCTCTTCCTCTTTTTTCCTTTCCTCCGTCCCGTCCTTCTTCTTCTCTCCGCCTTCTTTCTCTCTTGTCGCCGTCCCGCCCTTAAGCCTTGAACCCCTTCTCTTATTTTTGAGTCCTTTGTTTCTTCCCGCCTAAGGTTGTCTGCGCAGCTCCACGCGCCAGACTCCTTATAAGGAAGCCTGCGCGAAGACCAGTTGTTCCTGCGATACGCGAGGCGAACTGTTCTCGCAGCGCGCTAAGAATTGTAGTTCTTCTCGCAGCGCGCTAAGAACAGAAGTTCTTCCCGCGACGCGCTAAGAATTGTAGTTCTTCTCGCAGCGCGCTAAGAACGGAAGTTCTTCCCGCGGCGCGCTAAGGATAATAGTTCTTCCCGCGGCGCGCTAAGGTTTGTTCTGTCAGCCTCCGCCCTCGCGCGTAGCGCTCGAGCCTTCTCGCGCTAAACCCTTTGAGTTTCCTTCTGTTTAATCTAGCCATTTGCTTTTGTGTTGTCTTATCTTCTGTGCTGTTGACCTAACCTGTCTTATGTCTGAAAAGCCACTTTTGGCGCAGCATGCGCACCAACCCCTCTGGTTGACAGAAAAAGTGACTGACATTATCTTTTGAGATCTGCTTTTCCATGCTTGACCAGTACCTTTATCTGACCCGCCCATGCCTGTTTACTGTTACCTGTCAGCTTTTCCTTGCCCCCTGCAGCTGCCATATCTTTTGATATCTTTTGCTGTTGGAATCTTTTACTTTTTGTGATTTTTCCCCTTTTCTAGGGATTGTGTTCCCTAGGGTTTCTCTATAAATAATAATCTTATTTTTCCTAACACATCACACACAAACACTTAATTCAACCTCCTTCTCTCTCTCTGCCTCCGTCTTCCTCCCTGTTCTGCCCTGCTTTTCCGGTAATATATATTATAATTTACTTATTAATTATGCTAACTTATATTCAAGACTTAAAGCAAATCGTTAAAACAATAATCTTTAATTATAGGTTAACTTGTGCTTGTTTAAAGTTGGTTCTTGCTTTATCTTACACCGCATCGTTTATCAAGTGAGTAATCTCGTACCTAATCCCTTTTTATTTTTTAATGTTTTGGGATGTTCATGTGTTCATACAAACTTAGAGTCTTAAACTTGTTTATGAACTTTAGTCGCGCAGTATCCCATGTGTTGAGGACGTAGACTTGGCTGTTTATTTGTATGTGTGGATCATTAACCGTCTTGTCGGTCTATTCCGCAGTTCTCATGGTACCATTAGATGAACACGGGAGAACAATCGTTTATGATTTTCTCTTTTGTTTACACTTGCACAGTCTTTCTTGTTTGTGAGCTCAATTGTGAGCACTGGCAGTCTATGAATCTTAGAGTTGGTCCCGATCAGATTACACCCTTGTTGAAAACCAGACATACACATGTTGCGCGCAGATTTATTGTTATCTATGTATTGTATTAAACTTGATTTCTCACAAACACGCAAGTGTTTGACGTTTATTTTAACACATGTTCAGGTTTGCTGTAGCTACATTTGGAGCTTGTGGACACGTAGGACGTTTTTACTTTTGGACCTAGATTAAAATGTATCAAGACAAGTTATTGTTGTTCGAATATTTTGCCTTATAATATATTGAATTATGTTGCTTTATGTTATCTTGTGTTTACTTTGCGCGTGCGCGAATGAATGTATTTATTAAATATTGACACCCAATAGTGTCACGAGTAATGAAACAATATGTGGCGCCCCGATGTATAATCCGCCTTTGGTCGGGGTGTTACAGATTGGTATCAGAGCTACGTGACTTTAGGATAGGTGGTTAGACGTAACGGCCTAGAATACCTAAGAGTCCCTTCTCGCGCATGAGAGAAATCTCATGTTTGCGCGCTTATTGTTAATTACTCGTTATTTATAAATATGCTTGCGCAGACGCAGTATATGATTTTATGATTTTCGCGATATTTCGATTTTTGCTGAATTTCGATTTTTATTGATTTTACTTACATATTCGTTTGTTGGATTTGAAAATCCGAAAAGTCATGGTGATACATGAATAGTTGATTTTCAATTTCCATTTACGATTATGTTCTGAGATGGGAGACTTGAAAAGTCATGGTGATACATGAATTGTCAACCTCCAATACTCATTTTCTTGTATATTTTATATTGAGGATTGAAAAGTCATGGTGATACATGAATCGTCAATCTCCAATACTCGTTTGCTCGTATATTTTAAATTGGGAATTCGGAAAGTCATGTTGATACATGAATTGTCGATTCTTGATTCGAATTTGTTACCTTTATTAAGTCTGCATTTAGGGTCATTTATTTTACTTTAACTTTTGACAGTAACTGACTCCGCGAAACCAAGCTTTATAAGATTAAACTTTGCGCTAAAACCAAGATATTAACAAAAATTAAAACTTTTATAGAATGCCTCCGCTATCTCGCCGTCATCAGAGGAGAGAAGCCTCGCGCAGGCGTAGACAGCAACGTTCCCAGGAAATGGCCGCCGCAATAGCCCAAGCTTTGAGCCAAAACAATACCTCCAGTTATAACATTAAGTCCTTTAACGCGGGTAACCCTCCAAAGTTCACAGGTCTTGAAGGAGCCACCGTGATGCTCCAGTGGCTTGAGAAAATAGAAAACACTTTCCTCCACACCCAATGCCCCTCAGACAGACGAACCCTATATGCTTCCAGTGTCCTGGAATCCAGAGCGCTTACATGGTGGAATGGAGTAGCTCATGCGCGTGGCGCAGAGGCTGCTACCAGCATGCTCTGGGAGGAATTTAAGGATCTCTTGACGCGAGAATTCTGCCCTCCCAACGAAGTTAAGCGCCTGGAGGAGGAATTTTGGAATCTTAAGCAATACAGCGGTGAAGCGCGCGAGTACGCGACGCGCTTCCATGAACTAAGCCTGCTTGTCCCTCACCTTGTTACCCCTTCCCGCCGAGCCATAGAGAAATTCCTTGGGGGTCTCCCCATGGAAATCCAAGATTCTGTTTGGGCCAGAAACCCAGCAACCCTCTCTGACGCCATCGAGTTGGCCGCTGTGCTCAGCGACAACCATGTCAGAGCAGGAACCCTGTTCCTGCGGGGAACTGAGAAGACCAAACCCACCAAGACTGCCCCTGAACCAACAGAAACCAAGCCAGAACCCTCAAACCGTAACAACCTCAAGCGCAGGCGCAAAGCCTATGCGCTTACCAACCCGCCCATTGTCCAGCAACCCGCCTACCAACCTCCAGTTTACGCGCCTAACCCACTGTCGACCTACCCAACACCTCCTGTAGTCCACAACTATGCCCTAACCAATCCCGCACTCCCTGCCCCGCCAACTAAGAAACCTTACACAGGAAACCACCCCTTTTGCCCAACCTGTAGATTTCACCACCCAACCCAAACCCCGTGTCGACTTTGTCACCGATGTGGCCGCGCTGGTCACATGGCGGAAAACTGTAGAGTTCTTCCCGCCAATCCAATTGCGCCAACACCACCAGTCTACCCGCAGAACCCACAACCAACCTACCAAAACCCACGACCCAGATCGTGCTTCAACTGCGGTGATCCCAGTCATTTCCGGAACGCGTGCCCGAGACTACAAGTTCAGATTACACAAGCGAATCCGGTGAACCAAATTTCGAACCAAGTGGCGCGCGGACGAGCTTTTAACATAACCGCGCACCAAGCGCAAGCGAATAATGACGTAGTTAATGGTACATTTTTGCTTAACGGATTTTATGCTTCTGTACTTTTTGATACTGGCGCCGATCGAAGTTTTATCTCTCGCGCGTTTGAGCAGAAGCTTGCGCGACCGCGCAGCGATTTAAAAGAAAATTTTTCAGTTGAATTGGCTAATGGTGAAACTGTTTTAATTAACTCAGTGATTAAAAATTGCACGCTTAACCTTAACGAAAACGATTTTCTAATCGACCTCATCCCCATGCCTCTTGGAAGTTTCGATGTTATTATTGGTATGGACTGGCTCTCGAATAATCGCGCCGAAGTTATTTGCGCCAAGAAGATGATTCGCATACCTCGAGAAAATGGTGATCTTCATATCTACGGCGAAAAACCCTCCAGTGGTCTTAAACTTATGTCTTGCGCCGAAGCCCGACGGCTCATGCGGAAAAGGTGTATTGCATTCTTAGCCCATGTGGTCAAACCTGCTGAAGAAAAGAAGAAGCTTCGCGATATCCCTGTTGTGCGTGATTTCCCTGTAGTTTTTTCTGATGATCTTCCTGGTATCCCTCCCGCTCGTGAAGTCGAGTTCAGTATTGATCTTGTCCCTGGTGCTTCCCCCGTAGCTAAATCTCCTTATCGTCTTGCACCCGCTGAAATGCAAGAATTAGCAAGTCAACTTCAAGAGTTGACCGCTAAAGGATTCATCCGCCCTAGCTCTTCGCCCTGGGGTGCTCCGGTGTTGTTCGTTAAAAAGAAAGATGGATCGTTTCGCATGTGTATTGATTACCGCGAGTTGAACAAGCTCACCATTAAGAACCGGTATCCCTTACCGCACATTGACGACCTCTTTGATCAACTCCAAGGTGCCTCTTGTTTCTCCAAGATTGATCTCCGCTCTGGCTATCACCAGTTGCGCATCCACGATGAAGATGTTCTGAAGACTGCTTTTCGAACTCGTTATGGCCATTTTGAATTCTTGGTCATGTCCTTCGGTTTAACCAACGCACCCGCCGTTTTCATGGATCTAATGAATCGGGTGTGTAGGTCTTTCTTGGATAAATTCGTGATTGTGTTTATCGATGACGTTCTGATTTATTCTAAGACCAAGGCCGAGCATGAGCAACATCTTCGATTGGTATTGCAAAAGCTTCGAACCGAGCAGCTCTATGCTAAGCTTTCCAAGTGTGAATTCTGGTCTGATGAAGTACAGTTTCTTGGCCATGTTGTGAACAAGATGGGTATTCATGTCGACCCATCCAAAATTGAAGCAATCAAGAACTGGATTACGCCATCCACTCCTACCGAGATCCGTTCCTTTCTGGGCTTAGCTGGTTATTACCGGCGCTTCATTTCGAACTTCTCGAAGATCGCTTTGCCTTTAACAGCTCTAACGCACAAAGGTAAACCGTATATTTGGGGCTCGAAGCAAGAAGAAGCCTTTCTAACGCTCAAGCGTTTGTTGTGTGAAGCTCCTGTTCTTGCGCTACCTGAGGGTAATGATGATTTTGTCGTATACTGCGATGCCTCCAACCAAGGTCTCGGTTGTGTTCTTATGCAACGAGGCAAGGTTATCGCTTACGCATCGAGGCAACTCAAGGTTCATGAAAAGAATTATACAACTCACGACCTCGAACTAGGCGCAGTTGTTTTTGCCTTGAAGATCTGGAGACACTACCTTTATGGTACTAAGTGTATCCTCTACACTGACCATAAAAGCCTTCAACATATCTTTGATCAGAAGGAACTTAACATGAGACAACGCCGATGGAACGAACTCATCAGCGATTACGATTTTGAGATCCGGTATCATCCTGGTAAGGCTAATGTGGTAGCCGATGCGCTCAGCCGAAAACCCTGCCAGCTTAACTGTATCTTGCCGCGCACGCAGCTTCACTTCGCGCCGATCCAAAGCAACCTTGAATCGCGCATTCGTGACGCGCAGCGCGCATCCATCAGTAATGGTAACCTTCGCGCCGAGTTAGCGTGTGGCGCGGAAGCGCATTTTGTGCCCAATCTGAGTGGAATTCTTTGCTATCTTAATCGCATCTGGATTCCCTTTGATGAGAATCTTCGCGCTGATATCCTGAGTGAAGCGCACAAATTTCGGTATTCTATTCATCCCGGTGCCGATAAAATGTACAAGGATTTGCGCATTACTTATTGGTGGCCCGGTATGAAAAAGGATATTGCTGTGTTCGTAGCTAAATGCCTGACTTGTTCTAAGGTAAAAGCAGAACACCAACGCCCATCTGGTTTGCTCGAACAACCAGAAATTCCTACGTGGAAATGGGAAGGTATAGCGATGGACTTTATTACCAAGTTACCTTTGACAGCAAGCAAACATGATAGCATTTGGGTAATAGTGGATCGATTGACTAAGTCTGCTCACTTTCTGCCCATTCGTGAAAACTACCGTGTTGAGCAACTCGCGCAGCTTTATGTCAAGGAGATTGTCTGCCGTCATGGTACTCCTTTGAGCATCATATCCGATCGCGATGGCCGTTTTATATCTCGCTTTTGGAAATCTCTCCAATCTGCGCTAGGAACTCGCTTGGACATGAGTACGGCATATCATCCTCAGACTGACGGTCAGTCTGAGCGAACTATTCAAACTCTTGAGGATATGCTCCGATCTTGTGTTCTTGATTTTGGAGGTAATTGGGATTCACACCTGCCTTTGATCGAGTTCTCTTATAATAACAGCTATCATTCCAGTATCGGTATGGCCCCATTTGAAGCACTTTACGGTCGTAAGTGCCGCTCCCCGATTTGTTGGAGCGAAGTGGGTGAAACTCAAATCACAGGACCCGAACTTGTTCAAGAGACAACCGATAAAATCGCCAAGATCCGTGATCATCTGCTGACTGCTAGAAGCCGACAGAAGAGTTACGCAGATCGCAGGCGAAAGCCTCTCGAATTTCAAGTTGGTGATCTTGTTCTCCTCAAAGTGTCGCCCTGGAGGGGTGTTGTCCGCTTTGGGAAGAAAGGTAAGCTTGCTCCTCGATATGTTGGACCATTTAAGATTCTCGCGCGTGTAGGAAAAGTTGCCTACAGACTTGACCTGCCGCCCGCGCTCAGTAATGTGCATCCAACGTTCCATGTATCCAATCTCAAGAAGTGTTTAGCCGACGAGAACCTTCACATTCCACTTGATGAAGTTCAAGTTGACGAATCCATGCATTTCGTTGAGAAGCCTGTTGAGATTATGGATCGCGAGGTTAAGCAAACCAAGCGCAGTCGTATCCCTATTGTTAAAATTCGCTGGGAGTCCAAGCGCGGAGCCGAGTTTACATGGGAAAGGGAAGATCAAATGAAGATCAAGTACCCGCACCTGTTCTCTGCGCAACCTACTTCGAGATAAATTTCGGGACGAAATTTCTTAAAGTAGGGGAGACTGTGACATCTGCCCCGATCCGACCCGACCCAGGTACCCGTTTCTCTGATCCGATCTCTTTCTTTTATGATTTAATATTTATTTATACTTATATTTTACTTTTAATAATAATATTTTCCTTCCCGCCTCTTCCTCTCTTTTCCTTTCCTCCGTCCCGTCCTTCTTCTTCTCTCCGCCTTCTTTCTCTCTTGTCGCCGTCCCGCCCTTAAGCCTTGAACCCCTTCTCTTATTTTTGAGTCCTTTGTTTCTTCCCGCCTAAGGTTGTCTGCGCAGCTCCACGCGCCAGACTCCTTATAAGGAAGCCTGCGCGAAGACCAGTTGTTCCTGCGATACGCGAGGCGAACTGTTCTCGCAGCGCGCTAAGAATTGTAGTTCTTCTCGCAGCGCGCTAAGAACGGAAGTTCTTCCCGCGACGCGCTAAGAATTGTAGTTCTTCTCGCAGCGCGCTAAGAACGGAAGTTCTTCCCGCGGCGCGCTAAGGATAATAGTTCTTCCCGCGGCGCGCTAAGGTTTGTTCTGTCAGCCTCCGCCCTCGCGCGTGCGCTCGAGCCTTCTCGCGCTAAACCCTTTGAGTTTCCTTCTGTTTAATCTAGCCATTTGCTTTTGTGTTGTCTTATCTTCTGTGCTGTTGACCTAACCTGTCTTATGTCTGAAAAGCCACTTTTGGCGCAGCATGCGCACCAACCCCTCTGGTTGACAGAAAAAGTGACTGACATTATCTTTTGAGATCTGCTTTTCCATGCTTGACCAGTACCTTTATCTGACCCGCCCATGCCTGTTTACTGTTACCTGTCAGCTTTTCCTTGCCCCCTGCAGCTGCCATATCTTTTGATATCTTTTGCTGTTGGAATCTTTTACTTTTTGTGATTTTTCCCCTTTTCTAGGGATTGTGTTCCCTAGGGTTTCTCTATAAATAATAATCTTATTTTTCCTAACACATCACACACAAACACTTAATTCAACCTCCTTCTCTCTCTCTGCCTCCGTCTTCCTCCCTGTTCTGCCCTGCTTTTCCGGTAATATATATTATAATTTACTTATTAATTATGCTAACTTATATTCAAGACTTAAAGCAAATCGTTAAAACAATAATCTTTAATTATAGGTTAACTTGTGCTTGTTTAAAGTTGGTTCTTGCTTTATCTTACACCGCATCGTTTATCAAGTGAGTAATCTCGTACCTAATCCCTTTTTATTTTTTAATGTTTTGGGATGTTCATGTGTTCATACAAACTTAGAGTCTTAAACTTGTTTATGAACTTTAGTCGTGCAGTATCCCATGTGTTGAGGACGTAGACTTGGCTGTTTATTTGTATGTGTGGATCATTAACCGTCTTGTCGGTCTATTCCGCAGTTCTCATGGTACCATTAGATGAACACGGGAGAACAATCGTTTATGATTTTCTCTTTTGTTTACACTTGCACAGTCTTTCTTGTTTGTGAGCTCAATTGTGAGCACTGGCAGTCTATGAATCTTAGAGTTGGTCCCGATCAGATTACACCCTTGTTGAAAACCAGACATACACATGTTGCGCGCAGATTTATTGTTATCTATGTATTGTATTAAACTTGATTTCTCACCAACACGCAAGTGTTTGACGTTTATTTTAACACATGTTCAGGTTTGCTGTAGCTACATTTGGAGCTTGTGGACACGTAGGACGTTTTTACTTTTGGACCTAGATTAAAATGTATCAAGACAAGTTATTGTTGTTCGAATATTTTGCCTTATAATATATTGAATTATGTTGCTTTATGTTATCTTGTGTTTACTTTGCGCGTGCGCGAATGAATGTATTTATTAAATATTGACACCCAATAGTGTCACGAGTAATGAAACAATATGTGGCGCCCCGATGTATAATCCGCCTTTGGTCGGGGTGTTACAGTGATGTCGTTGTTTGAGCCGGGAACACCAAAATAAGAATGCCAAAACCATAAATCATTTGACGCAACCGCTTCTAGTGAGATGGTCGGTCGTTTGATATCACCCCTAACATACGCCCCTCGCAACTCCTGTGGGCAATTCCTCCATTCGATATGTGTACAATCGATGCTACCAAGCATCTCTGGAAAATGTCATCTAGCCTCGTGCGCGGCGTAAAGACGTGTATTGTCGTGTCTTGTTGGTTTTCGTAGAAACTCTTTGCCATACAATTTTATAATCGCGTTACAAAAGAATTGTAAACATTCACGTGAAGTTCTCTCAGACATTTGTAAGTATTCATCGAATTGGTCGGGTGGGTTACCTGTCGCTAATTGACGAATAGCGGATGTGCATTTTTGAAGCGCCGTAAAACTTCGTTTGCCCCTCGCGTCGTAAGATTCTTGAAACCATTCTTCGTTTGCTTCGACGTCGGCTACATATTTAAAAATAAAGATTTCGGCAAACGAATGCGTTCCCTAAACGTCTCGTCATTGTATTTCGGCTCCTCCACAAAATGGTCGTTCATTAGTACTTCGTGGGCATGTATACGATCATGCTCCACCATTTTTTTCTTTGGACGGCTTGGGCCTTCAAGTTCGTTATATAACAACGGGAACCATTTGAGAATGTCATCGTCCGAAGACGAAGAGCTATCGGTGTCTAAGGGAACCAAGTATTTCGGAAATTCCATATTTTTTTGTTGTGAATAAAGGGGAAGATTGAGAATGTTTTGAGATGGATTTGGTTTATGTTTTGGTATTGGTTTTATATTGGTTATATTTTTTTTTATTTAACCCCCACCCCTCCCAACGGCTCCCCAACGGTCATATTCATCTCGAAACACACCCCCTCATTGCGTGATGGCTATCACGCACGCCACCCCCATCACGCGCGTGATGGGGGGACCGACGGCGGTGTGCAATGAGCCATCACGCGTGATGCCAGCCTCCTCACGCACCAGCCCGCCCCCTCTCAATTTAAGTTAATTCGTTACATATCTATTTGATTTTCAAAAGTTCATAGATTATACTTTTCAATATAATTTAGAAATTATTTTTTCAACCCGTATGTCACACGAGCATATAGACTAGTATAAAAATAAAAAGAAATCATCACTTGTCAAATAAACCATTTTTCATTTATTTATTAGTCCTAGCATTTACTGTATCGAAGAGAAAAATATTAAGTTTTTATTTCTTTATTGTTTTTTTTTTGTGTTTATTATTATTAATACTATTAATTGTATTTTTAACATTATCCAATATTGGTAAAGGTGGATTTTTTCTTATTACAAAAATCATTTAATACACATAAAAAATGAACAGACTTTTAGTAAGATAATAAATTATTAGTAATAAAACCAATAATTGTTGTAAAACAACAAGCTATTAGCTACATATAATATGTATGTAATCATAGTATAGAGAGAAAGTAAGAAGTAAGAAAGGAGAAAAGTTCTTATTCATCGATATATGTGTCTAATACAATAACAAGAGCTGCTTGAAAAACCCAGTGGGATAAAACCATAGCTAAGTGAAAAAGAGTGCAACGCGTATAATACTCCCCCTCATTTATACATCCTTTAAGTGACGGGTTTTGATCTTCTTCGAAAGTTTATCTAAGACTCTGGAGTTGATAATTCACCACTTGATCTTGTAGTGTACACTTCCTTATTCGGTGAAATGATGTACTATCTTCATGTAAGACTTTCTAATCTTGTAAATAAGTGACTTGTAATGCGTCTTCTAGTAAATAAGTACCACAACATCCATAACTTTGTTGTATTGCCTTAATACATAAATAAGGTGTTGATTATAAATGTTTATCATGATAATCAAACTGACGTTTTTTTGTTTCATATTATATAACGAAGGAGTAATATACAGTTTCAATTAGTACTTTTCTTGAAATTAGTGTTTGCTACTGGTTTAGTTATTTTTGAAAGTGTTTGCTAGCTAGTGTTTGCTACTTCTTGTTTTATGAAAGTTTTTTTATAAATATTTTTGAAAGTTTTTTTTATAGTTTGCTACTGGTTATCTTCAAAAGTTTTTTTTATATAGATAGGTATACAAAGGCACAATGAATTTAAGATCTTTAAAGATGAAGTTCAACGCAATTGATTAAACGTAATTTTGTTATAGCCAAGTTGATATCATAATGGAATTTTTACCATGTGGTATGAAAACAATATATTTTTCTTCACGTTCGTAATCTGTATTATAGATTTTTTGGGGTGGGTCCTTTTGACTTGTCATGGTAAGTTCTTTTATTATACTCGTTTCTATGCACCTCAAAGGCACCCGTATTTAAAAGATTAGGAAGAAATGATTTAATGTTTGGTGTTTTATCATTTAAGTATCATTGATGTTTTATATTCATAACTATTAGATGTTTCAAATGCATAGTACTTTATTAGTGATTAAAAAGCATCTTAGTAACATCTACATAATGTTTTTAATATTTCACATTCATAATCATTCATAGTTATTAGATGATTTTTGATGTTTCATGTTCATAAAAGTTTAATACTATATGTTGATGGTAGTTTCAAATATGATAATTAAGATATTAATTATGTAATTAATTTTGATCACATATACGAGACAAGTGTTATTAATATTTATTTGGAATTGATTTGCATGAAGATGTTATAGTATGATACCAATATGACGTTTGTTTAATTGCTAAATATATGAGAATGTTAAACTTGATTTGTCTATATATAAATGAACAAGTCATCATGATATATGTCCAATAGATGTTGCATAAAAATGAGTGCATGTAATTTAAAGTTACATAGTTTGATACAATTTGTTTGATTTAGTATGTTGAACTCATTGGTTATCTGTGAGCATTTTAAAAACCAATATATAGTATAATGAATGCAAATCATGAATTGATTAGTATGCATGAGTTCAAGAATATAGTTTCATTATTAAATTGTAGCTTTATGTAATGGGGTCAACTTCATTTGAGATTTACATTCTTTCTATATGTATGAATATGACATGTATTTGAGATATACGCGATTGATTATACCGTGATAAATTAATACCTAAATTACATATTTTTTATAAGTTTAGGTACATTGTCTTCCATATGTCATTACTTTTGAAGTATATAACAAAATGATAAATGTTGTGGTATATAATAACAAGTTATGAACACGAATGAGTTATGGTAAAGATTATGTGATGAGAAGGTTGGAAATATATATGAGCATTACCCATCACAATTATTTCTCAACTGATATTATGTAATGAGAAGTTAATTAAAAAAAAGGTTGAGTAAAACAATTTCATTTGTCACACCTCATATATGCTCATTAAGTAGCAATATTATCATAAAAAGTAAAAGAGGTTTGAAATAGCCATAACATGAAAGTTGTGTGGTTCTAACCATTCCATGAAGTGAATGTGATGACGAGAACAATCGATGAAATTATTTTCATGACTAGATCAACTGAGATTGAGGAAAATTGTAATGATGCCACCATGAAAGTTATGTGGTGCAAATCTATTCCTTGAAGTGAATATGATGATATAATGATCAGTGTAAGAGCCATGATCATGTACATAATTGAGAAAATTGTTATGATGCTAGCGTGAAAATTATATGGTGTTAATCCATTCTTTGAAGTGAATGTGATGATATAATACCCATTTTAAAGATCATGGTCATGTAAGGAATTAAGGAAATTATGATAATTCTCATATTAATAATGAGGACATCAACCATGTTAATATTTTAATTGACCACAAGAAGTGGCACATTAAGGAAATGATTATACAAGTTATAACATGGATATGAGAAATGTGTTATAACATGAATTTGTAATATGTTATCCGCTCGCATTTCAAGTCGTGTATTAGACAAACACGAGTGAAACTAAAGTCTATATGATCATAAACCAGATAGGTTATGGATCATGAGTATATATTAATTTGGCATGACCGGTTAAGACCATCCCGAGTCATTGATGATGTGAGATAGATAGAAGAACCAGAAGTTTCGTCCTGGTAATTAAACATGCATTTTTAATTCTTGCTCTCAATGGAAGTTGATGTATAACAACTAAAATAGGGTGTGAATCCCTGAATATTCTGGAAATAATTAAAGGATATGTATATCCACACATGATACCATTTAGTGTTTTAAAATCGATGCATCGTCTAAATGGTTATCAAATTCGCAACCTGAAGTTTGCGTGACTTGTGACTTAGCTGATAGCAAGCACATGCTTATAGACTATTTTGATAAATGTGGTGATCTTAATTCACATTTTAGTAATGATTATTGTAATAAGTGTTAATTTACATGTGACGAATATTTTTAAAAAAAGCTTTCGCCGAAGACGATGAACAAACGTCTACTATTGATTAAAAATCCAATAATCATGAGAGCAGAAGTTCATATTTGTATGTTGGAACATGTGTTTTTACATGATACAATATTAATTCACATCAAGCCAATAAGTTGTAATACTCCTCCCCATTACATTTAGTTTCGGTATGGAACCAAATACATCCTATATATAGTTGTTTGAAAGCGCGGTATATATTGCAAATACTCCATCAAAATGTACAAATATGGGACCTTAAAGAAGGTTGGGATTATATGTTACATATACATGAATAAATATTGATCAGTAATTTCTTATAGCCATTAAAGGCGAGATTCGCTTAATAACTCAAATGATTGATGTTTTATTTCAAACAAATCAATACTCCCAACATGAGGGGGAGATAAAAGGTAGTTGGAGAATAAAAAATAAAAGGATTGGAATGAATTATCATTATGTTAATTGATCCTCAAACTGAAAAGTGTGAACCGAAAGTTCCAATGATAATTCATTCATAAAGGTATACGAGTGAATTATTTGACGCATTCACTAACCTAAATAAAGTTACTAGCCAAGTCATATATACCAACTGCTAGTGCTCCAATTAAGATTAGAGTCCTAGAAGGACAACCATACATTGGTAATGAGTCAACAACACGCTTGAAGCGTAGTATACTATTCGGTTCCTAAAAAATATCCTCGAAATGGAGCAAGTAATAAAAATGGTCAAGTCGAGGTACAGTAAAAGGGTCTCCCGAAGAGACATTAGACATGATGGTTCCAGAAGAACCTAAGATACATGAATAAAGAGATCTCAATAGATTATATCATGTCTGAAAATACGTGGAACCGACAGAAAACCGACGTCGTTGATATATTGTATGGCGCTTGATATAATGAAAAAGATGAGGATCAAGGTTTTGCTGATAAATGAAATTTGAAATGAATAAAAAGAAAAAGACACAAGTGAGACAAATGAAATCTCTCTCGAATCTAGAAGTTTTGGGCAATTAGTCCCTATAACTAACGGTTGTAAAATACGTTAGATGCAAATGAGCCTTTGTGCAGAAGTATAATGAGAAATGTGACATTATAAAATATAAGGCACAAATGGTGGCAAAAAGTATTTTCTAAAAAACTCATAAAAAATTATGAGGAGACTTATTCTTCAATGGTGGATGCAGTAAGTTTAGTCTGGTGATACAAGAGAGATTTGATATGCGCCTAATATATATTTAAAATGAAATTTATATGAAATCACTAGGATTTAAGTTGCTAAAATCATATAAAGTTCTCGAGAACGGTATGACTGCCATATATATATATATTCGAATCTGAGCACATTATTATTCTTGTAGACGGTGATGAATGAAATACATATGGAAATCCTTGCGAATTTCCTAAGATAATTCATTGCTTAAAAGTAAATATTTTAATGATGTAAATCCTATGCATCACTAAGCATATGGTGATATTCAATAAACTATGTATACGAATTGTGCAATATAAAATGAAAATAAGATAATTGTTGATGGCATCTTGAATATGATATAGAAAATGATGTGGTAAAAAGATGAAGTTTATGTGCAAAATTCTTGGAGAGTAAAATTTTATACATGATTAGTTAACATGGAAGGAAGTCCATGACATATTATACACGCATGAAACATTTAAACTAAAGCTCAAGAAATTTGCTATATGAAGTTAACATGTTCTAATGTGAACTAATGTACCCGAGTCAAACATGTTATAATCAACTCGGTGATTATCTCGGGGGAAAGAGGTACGAATATGATATACTTGATCCATTTTTTGAACATTTTAAAATCATGTTGATGATTACATTGTATCCCATAAAGTGATGATATGCGGGCCGAGCATTTGTATATTAATATTTTTATACCAATCAAACTTCAAATAGAAGATATTGGAACATTTAATACGGATGAAATTCATCTTATATAGAACAAATTTCTCTTATTTTAAATAGAAATTCTTGGTCGAGAAGTACCATAATTTATTGCAATTTATGCAATATCTTTTGCTAGCTATACATAACTATATATATTATTTATTTATAAGATATTATTGTTTCAAGTGAATAGACACTTAAATGATCAAAACAAAGATTATGACACATACAAGGTATGTAGTATATGAATTTATATTTTGCTAACCTGTAAAACAAAGGTTTTGTTAGTCGTATTAATGCAGGGAATTCAATATAACAAAGTTATGGATGTTGTGGTACTTATTTACAAGAAGAGTAATTATAATAAATCTCTATAACAACCCAAAATTGTACGACTTATACCATGGTTTATGTGTGAGAGAATGAGGAAAATAATAGTAAATAATGAACCTTAATATAATATAAAATTGTATGGATTACAATATAAATATTGTTTAAGAGGATTAAGACAAGAACAATTAATATGAAATCTCAACATAACCCAAAGTCGTATGAATTACAAAATAGATCATATTTGAGAGAAAGAAGACATAAATAAACTTAATTACCTTATGATTGTATCACCCAACTCTAAAAGCAATTCGTGTTGATAACGTGTTGTAAAACAACAACATATTAGCTACATAGAATATGTATGTAATCATAGTATAGAGAGAAAGTAAGAAGTAGAGAAAGGGGAAAAGTTCTTATTCATTGATATATGTGTCTAATACAATAATAAGAGCCACTGTTTATAGGGCTATAACATTATTACAAACATAATAAAAAATAGAGGTTATTAATGTGGAGAGTCACTACTTATGGTGTATTTATAACAATAAAGAAATATAAAAAGATTGAAAAACATAAGTAAAACCTATTAGTTTTTTATTTGATATTTTAAAAAGTTGTAAATATATAAAAAAAAATTTAAAAAAAAATAGAAGGACTAATATGCCATCTAAAGAAAATGAAAGTTAATGGAAATAGTATGTTAACAAGGGTCAAACACGTTTGACCTTACGCTGAAATTAAAAGCTTGATGTGCTTCATATACAATCTTTTTCTTATTTCTTTTGTACTGAATAATAATAAGTTTTGGATGACACTGAAAACGAGATATCAAGATCAAGTTGCATAAATAGATGAAAGCGAAGTCATTTAAATCGGACGGTGTCATCATTTGCCTTTATTTATCCGTGAACTAGATTCATTGTTTCTATATGAAAGCGACGATGAACTCATTTATATCGCGAGGTGAGTGAGGTGACACCATTTGCCCTTTTTATCTTGGGATTGCTTATTTTCATCAACTTATAATTTATTAATTTTTTGAAAAAGAATAAGGTGTTAGAGATTGATTTTGTGAAATGAAAAATTCCATAAATTACACTTTTTTAACTTATTAACTTATTGAAAAGTTATAAGGAGGTAAAATAAGGAATCCCAAACACCCCCTTAACCGCTTAGTCCGTGTTCATGTAAACTAAACTCGTGTCTCGATGAGTTCACTCATTTAAATAAATCAATATTTTATATGTTTTTGTTTATATAAGTCACAAATAATAAATTAAAACAATTTTTAATGATACTAGTTTCATATAACACAATGCAGTCTTGGTGTGCGAAAATTTGGTTCGGTTTGGTTAGGGATACTTGACCATAACCATAATCGTTAGTCGGTTAAGCACTGATCGGTTAACGTAGATTATGGGTTGGTTTCGGTTAAGTTCAGTTAATTGAAAGTGTTTCAGTTATTATGTTCCAAGCTCGGTTATGGACATTTGCAGAATGAATTCAAATGTTTGAAGCTACAACTGGAGGTGTAAAAGCTGGAAATAGAAGCGTAAAAGCTAGAAAATGATCACAAACATACCAGGTTTGATCTGATTTCAGTTAAAGTCGGTTGACGAGTACACATTAACCATAACCACAACCGAATAGTCAGTTAATCAATTCCCTTATCCGATACACAAATAACAATTTTTCTAAGCCACTGTCTTTTAAAAGTGGTTGTTAAATTAATGCATTCTATTCTTGTTTACTAAAAAGAAAGTTGTTTTGGAAATCCCATAGTTCAACCACTTGAGTAGTCAAGGTCCCAAGGAGAGTAGGAAGTGATTATGTGATTATGGTACAAGCATAAAACACGCAGAAGTTAAAGCTTAAACATCCCAACGTACAACAAATTAAGCACAAAAATGCCATAAATTATTATTAGTATATATTATCAAAGTTATATAACAAGACCACAATATCACCTACTTATAACCTAGCATTGTACCGGTGTAGTCTCCAAATGCGTTGAAGCGGTGAACATAATCTTTATATACGCTAGCGGTGTAAAGTGGTGGTTCTAGTTCGTTCATCAAGTGTTTTGCGGGTCCAATGATGCAATCAGGAGATGGGTTAACAAAAGTTGCAATGCTTAGCCTTGTCTCATTCGTATTATTCACCACCCGATGTTTAGCACTTCTAAACTTCCCGTTGCTAATTATCTATATCAGTAAATTAAATGCAAAATTTATTACTCGTCAACTGTTAATGCTAAAAAAATGTGTCTTGAGCTTTAGGGACAATGTTACATTTATATATAAACAACACACAAATCCTAGTAGAGTAACAGGTAAAATAGATGACGTTATTAAGTACATGTCGAGGTGAATGTCGTAAGATATGTATAAAAAATAAAAATTTTGTCCAAAATGGACATAAGTTTACATACAACTAGAATGACTGTTTTTGTCCCTTTAATTTCCCCTGATTGAAAAGTTAATATATCTTCCCAAATAAATTCAAGAATACATTCATGGAAGAAAGACTTCCCATATTAGGCACTAATATTTTTTTTAATGATTTATTTTTCTATGAACAGGTACAACGAATAAGGTGCCAATGATTAAATACACAATGTCCTGTATATCAATATATTATAATTTAACTAATGGGTTCAAATATAAATACCATTTAAAAATATTATCAAGTAACAACTATTTAAACAATCTCAAAATGTTCCCCACCACCTACCACCCCACTAGATTTCTTCAAGGGCAAACTAGTCACATTATGGGTTTTTAACTTTTTATAGTAACTACACATACCTCAAGTTGATTACCTAGGTTAACAACAAAGGCATTAGGACTGGCTCCAACATTAACCCATTGACCATCCTTCAAAAACTGAAGCCCAGTTGTACCCCCTTGATAAACAAGGGTTATAAGACTAGGATCAATGTGTGGTAATATTCCCAAAGTTAGACTCGGGTCCGGGCACGGCGGGTAGAAGTTAGATGACAATAGCTGAAGCTCACTTGTATCTTTAAAGTACCCTTCCTTCAACCCCAATCCTTCACAAATCATGTCTAAAAGCCTTGCACTCAGTTTTTGTATTTCCACTAGATACGTGGCGATTACCTCCCTGAAGAGAATATTACAATAACACAATTAAACAAACATTACTAAAGTGATGTTTATATGATTGAAATGAAATATTAAAACATACTGATATTGTGTTGGTGTATCTGGCCATAGATGAATGCATTGCTCTAATGGATGACAAGGAATCTTATGATTTTCCCTCCATAAATACACACCGTCTTTCGCGTAATCAGTGCTGCTTGTGTAAATATAACTTTTTTTAGGTGGGATGATTCCACTTTTATCTTTGGGCCGCATGTCAAAGAATTCCTTAAGAACATTCATTGCATCAGTCAGTGTCTTATCTGGGATTCCATGATTTATCACCTGTTTCAACATTTAAAGTTTACAAAAACTAATCTTTTGTATACAAAATTCGAAACATGAAAAATAATAAAAAGATAGAATTTTTATCATGGGTTAAACTAATTACTAATACGTACATGAAAGAAACCGAATTCTTGAGAAGCTTTCAAGATTTCTTCGACTAGTTGACTATGTTCATTTCCAGGCTTTGATTTTGCAAGATCTATAACGGGAATCGAATCACAAACAGGAGTATCAAGATTTTGGGGTCTGTAGTCCTTTGAGAATATGTACTCCTTCGGTACACAATCGAGTTCAAACCACCTTGAATCTTGATATTCCCTCATCTCAATATGCAAATAAAATGAACACACACAGTGTTACATACACAGATATATATACACGCAAATTTATATATTTGTTTTCACATATTTAAAAATTAGTGCAGATCTATGACTGTTATTTAAATGCACAACTTGGCACGCTCAAAATTCCCACCTGGAAATACTATAAAAAACAAATAAAGTTAAAAGCTATTTTCACACCTATATGTGAGTTAAAATCATACATTAAGAATTGGAATCAAGTGGTTGGACCCATGTGGTTACTTCTTGGATTTGCACTTATGCAGTTATGCTATGATTTAGTTGTATTATTCTACACACCACTAAGAAGCTGATGTTGTAGGCACTGAGTATATTTATTTATTAAGGACCAATCTTGAAGAAAGTGGTATAGATATATATATATATATATATGTTCTTCTCATTGGGCAAATGTGTAATACATTGAGACAGAAAGTTAATATTAATATAGCTTTATGAGGACATAAGGACAACAATCATGCAAGTTAATACAAGATCAAGAACCAAATATATAAATTAATTCTTAATTATCTGGTCCAAACCAGTAGTAAATCAACAAAAAGCCGACAACGTAAGTATTCTGCTAAAATGTTTAATAACTTTCTGCAACTTAGCCCCTAAAGCGTATGGAGTGTGATTATTAAAATGGAGTTGTTTTAACTTCAGATAAGTCAATGAAACTCAGTTGATCAGAACTTGGATTCAATGAAAGAAAATGCAGCAAACTTTGGAAATTTTGAAGTGGTGAGATCAGGATTTCAATATCACTGCAGTATAAAGACTTAGGGGGTGTTTGGGATTGCTTATTTTCATCAACTTATAACTTATTAACTTTATGAAAAAGAATAAGGTGTTTGGGATTGCTTTTGATGTGAGAGGAAAAGTTCCATAAGTTACACTTTTGTAACTTATTAACTTAATGAAAAGTTATAAGGAGGTAAAATAAGGAATCCCAAACACCCCCTTAGAATTCCACGCTATACACCGTCATCATAATTAGTACTAACTGCATTAGCTTCATAAGTATAAAGATTTTATGAATCAATTCATTTAATTAACTTTATCAATAACCTCTTGCTAGAGGCCGATTACAGGGATAATTATCTAAACTAAAATTGTACCATTTCTGTCAATCTTAAAGACTAAATATTAATGTTGCAATTGAGATTGATCGAAAATTCCGTCTTTGATCACTCTTCAAATGTGCCAACAGTCCAACACGTAATGCCGAATATTACTTGAACCACTTTCGACATCTCCTTGAACGAATTTTGTTGAACCAGGTATTCCAATAACTCCTAAAGCGAACCAAAGTAACTTGAACTTGGCGATTTTTCCCATTTAAGTATTACAATGGCCCATTTAATGTCCCCCTTTGTAGTCATATACTAGAAATTCAATCTTTGGCTATGACATTAGTTTAGAATACTAGTGTAATTTAGAAGTATTGTAGTTTGTCTCGCCGTTTAAAGAAATGCATAAGTATTTGAAAGTGATGGAGTCATTTAAATCGCATGGTGTCATCATCAGGGGCGGACCTATAGGTTTAGAAGGGGTAACCTCCGCTACCCCTTAACTTTTCATTGGTAGTGCAAAAAATCTTTTATTTTGACGGTGTTTTTATTTCGTTACCCTTTGAAAAAATATATGTTTCTCCTTTTTTGTTTAAAGTTCAGTCAAATTAAAAATTCAAATAAATTAAAGTCCAACCAAAGTTTAAAGCTTAAACCAATTATTACCTATTGACCTATTAACCACGTTTGTTTTATGTTCATTGTTTTGTTTAAAGTTCAAAATTTATATATTTTATCGTATTTCATACAATGTAAACGAAACAAAAATAGAAAAACGACAATAAACAAATTTAAACACACGGGGTGTAGATTTCTCCTATTCGGTTTTGAAAGCCTAAAATCGAGCCGTTACAACCTCTTATTTTACTTTATCAAACGTTTCTTTTTAGACCGCGTAAATTAAAGCATTGTTCAAATACTCATCACCCATTCGATTGCGCAATTCGTCTTGATACAGTTGAAGTTGCAAGCGGTAAAACCAACGCTAGGTTCAATGTTCGGAAACCGAAAAGCACGCCACTTTTCCTTTGGTTGTCAAATATTGAAGCTAGTGTTGGTTTTACTGGTTGCAATCGCAAACGTTGAAAGGTGTTTTTCTAAAATGAAGTTTATCAAGACGAATTTGTGCAATCAAATGGGTGATGAGTTTTTGAACAATACTTTAATTTGCGTGGTTGGAAGAGAAACATTTGATAATGCAAAAGAAGATTACGTAATGGCTCGATTTCAAGCTTCAAAAACAAAAGAAGAGAAATTTGCAACTCACGTGTTTAAATTTAAATATTATCGTGTTTCTATTTTTGTTTCATTTACAATGTATTAAACACAGTAAAAAAATTTAACGTTACTCATGAGATTTTGTTCTAGATAAGTTAACTAAACTTGTGTCTCGATAAGTTAACTCGTTTTTCTAAAAGATTTCATAATTTTATATGCTTTTGTTTATACAAGCCTTAAATATAAATGATACAAGTTTCATATAACACGATACACTAGGAGTGTGCAAAGTCGGTTCGGTTATATGGATGGATATAACCATAATTAATTGTCGAGCTTCGGTAATGGAAGATTGCTGAACCATAACCATAACCAAGGATACTGGTAAAGCATGGGTCGGTTAACGTTGGTTATGTGCTGGTTTTGGTTAAATTCGGTTAAACTTTGCTTTGTTCGAGCTGAAAGTGGTTCGGTTAAATAGCTCCAAGCTCGGTTATGCAAGTTCCAAACTTGGTTATGGATAGTTGCAGCATGATTTCAATTATTCGAAGATAGAAATGGAGGTATAAAAGTTGAAAAATCACAAGCATACAAGGTTCATTTTGGTTCAATTAAAGTCACTTGACGAAGACACGTTTACCGTAACCATATATAACCGAATAGTCAGTTAACTAAATAAACTTATCAAATACACCAAATAACAATTTATTTAAGGCATTGTGTTTTGAAATTGGTTGTTAAAATTAATGCATTTTTTTTCTAACAAAATGTTAGTTTTAGAAATCTTGTACTCTACTGCTTGGGTATTCAAGGCCAGTAGGAACAACAAATTAAGCACATAAATGTCATACATTATTAACTTATTATCAGCATATTGTCAAAGTTTTATAACAAGACCACAACATTACCTACTTATTACCTAGCATGACACCAGTGTGGTCACCAAATGCGTTGAAGCGGTGGACATAATCTTTATATAAACTAGCGGTGTAAAGTGGTGGTTCTAGTTCGTTCACCAAGTGTTTTGCGGGTTCAATGATGCAATCGAGAGATGGGTTCACAAAGGTTGCAATGCTTAGTCTTGTCTCATTTATACTAGTCACCACCCGATGTTTAGCACCTATAAACTTTTTGTTGCTAATTATCTGTAACAATAAAAATAACTTGAACTGTACGTCAACATTAACCGTTAACGCTAAAAATGTCTCACGAACTTTATGGGCAACGTTACGTTTATATAAATACGACGAGCAGGTCCTATTTTAGTAACTTTATTTAGTACGGGTACGAATGGATTGAATGTGATAAGATATTGATAAAATAATGAAAACTTTGTCCAAAATGGACAAGTGTAAGAGCATTCTCAATGGGATCTCTATATTTATCTTTAAAATTTAACTAAAATACACAATTTCTTTAAGTTATACATCATTTTCTAACACCTCCCCCCCCCCTCAATTCATTCTCCATTCTCCATTCTCATCTCTATATTCTTTTTTTTATTCTTTTTTCTCTTTCTTCTATTTATAATCTTAGTTCCTAACTATTTTGTCTTAATATCGTTTTCAATGTAAACTGATTTCTAATATATATTTATAGAATGGAAGTTGGAAATGGAGTGTTGTGAGAAGTGAAAACACTCTGAATTTGTAGGCTACATATACCATTTCACTGAAATTAGGAAATAGAGATTGGAGATAAAGAATAGGTTGAAGTGGTTATTTAAATGATTTTTTAAAATTTTAGAAATGAAGATGGGTATGAAAACAATGCTCAGGATAACAATGTTGCCCTAAATTGGAAAGTTTATAAATATTTTCTAATAAAAAATTTTTTATGTACAGGTACAATGAATAAGGTACCACGATGATTAAATACAGTTTCCTCATCAATATATCTTAATAAACTGGCTCAAACATTAAAAAAAAAATCATTTTCATTATATTAACAAGTTACAACTATTTTTACATTTATTTCTTCAAAAGGGCAAACCAATCAAATTATGGGTTTTTATTGCGGCTCATTAAAACCCTTTGCTAAAGAGTTTAATTGGTAAAGATTGATAACCGGATTAGAACACAAACACAGACCGCAACCGGAATTGGCTAACACCCAATTTTATTGATCAAGAAATCTTAACTCAAAAACTTGATACTAATTGTTACATACAATATTTATAGCTAACCTAACACGTTATACTATAACCGAAATTCTATTTAATCAATTCCATAAAAATTATCTTCCAAACATGTATCAAAGTAGGAAACTAGATAAAATCCATAAATTGATTAATATTGTGTAATCATTAATTAACTTGCACACCAAGTTAAAATCCTAGTCGTCCCCACGTACTAAGACACGGGCCGATTCGGGAATTCCCAACAATCACCCCCTAAATTTATGAGTCGTACAAGGGAGATCTTCCAACTTTTGAAAAGCTTGCATCTCTTTAAAATTAATCCACGCAAGAACAATTAAAAACCGTATCTTCTCGATTCGTGCTTTCGGGGCGAACACTTCGTCATAGTCAATCCCGGGTTATTGCACGTATCCTTTCGCCACAAGCATCGCCTTGTGTTTGTTTATCGGATTCCGTTTTGTTTTGAATACCCATTCTTAAACCGTTTAACTCCTTTTGGTAACCCTGTTAAACTCCATTTTTCTTTTTCTTGAATGAATTGATCTCGGCTCACATCACTTTCATCTACTCGGGTTTCGATTTCGCTTCATCAAAACTACTCAATTCATCATTCAATAACAATAATTCTTCGATTTGTTCATTAATATTTAACTCGCAATCACCAAATTTTACAGGTAGGACCAAAGAGCAAGTAGAACGTTTAACCGGGGTTTGGATAAATGTTGTATTAGTGCTGCTAGCGACAGGTTCTTTGCTGGTAGCGACACTTTTGTCGCTAATGCTGCAGTATTCGTTTTTTGTAAGTTGGTTCACATCTCAAATCTAGCAATCTATCAATTTTCGATTAAGGAGCCGAATGAAACCAAAGTTTCATGTATGTTCGACAGTTTCATCATCACTATTGTTGTAGTTTGTACCAGACTTATCGTTATCTGCTATTGGTACCAGACCCATCGCTATTACTGTTGTTAGTTTAGGCTGGATTCGGATTCACTGGTCCAGACCAGACATGTATTGGCCAGCAAACACCGGAGAAGATACCTGGTAATTTTGCTTGTAAGCAAGTTGGGTTCCCAACATTTAGTTGGATTTTATAAAGCATGTTGGGGTTCCTCATGACCTTCATTAGTAACTTCCCACTACTATCATGCATCGTTAAATAGTTACTCTTCATTTGTATTCACAACCCGACTTGGTTGCTTGACCCAAGCTAATCAGGTTCTCTGCAGACTTGGAATATAATAAATATCGGTCATAAATTTTTGCTCGCCACTTTTACCTTCATAAATAATCGAACCCTTTCCTTTGATCGGTACACACGAACCATTCTCGAACCTTACTCGCCCGACTATTTGTTCGTTTAATTCAGAAAAATAGTCACGGGTTCCCGTCATATGGTTATTTGCACCGTTATCTAATTGCCACGTGTCGGTCTCGCCCAAATCAGTATCATACTTTGTCGGGATACTTTATCTTCGTTAAGGTATACAGTTTCCCAGACAACTTCCATCATGAAAAACGAAGTGTCTAAACCCTTTGCTTCATCCTCCTTTGTTCGGTTCAGATTTATTTCATCTTTAGGAAATCGTTTGGGGCACGTTGAGACAAAGTGTATGTATTCATCGCACATGTAGCATTTAATGTGTGACAAGTCTCGTTCTGTGCCTTTTCCTTTCTTATCATCACGCTTATTGTTGTCATCTCGACCGTGTCCCCGTCATCTTGAAACACAAGATCCTCTACCTCGACCCCTACTATACGAATCAGATTTAGTGAACATTAATTGACTTTGAATGCTCTCGGTTTGAACATTGTTTTCTCTTATCCTCTATTCATAGGCTTTTAATCGACCCACCAGATCATCAAAAGCAATCGTCTTTAAATCTAAAACACGCTCAAGTGATGCCACAATATGAATAAAACGTCTCGAATGACTCGTTATAAGGAACTTTTTATTACCCTCTTTTCTTCCGAGAATATCTCCCCGAGCGTGGCTACTTTTGATGAGTAGCTCGATGGTGTGGCTGCATACTCATCAATCGTCCTTGTTTCTTTCATATTCAACCCGTTGAACTCTGACGTTTGGGTTTGGAGCTTCGCCTCCTTCACCCTTTCAGCACATGGATGTTGGGTCTTTAATGCTTCCCACATCTCTTTCTCCGTGAATCAGATTACCAAGTTTTAAAATCTGTGCTTCGGGGATCGATTAAAAATCAAGGCGATTGCAATATGGTTTCGTTTTGCATCGCCTTAACCCGGATCGATCGTGTCCCACACGCTATCCACATTCATCATCATGCGTATGTGCATAGCCCAAACCGTGTAATTCGTTGTTGTTAGTTTCGGACACTGAAACGAGTTCGGGTTCGTGTTTGTTTCTTTTGTCGGTTGATCGCCCATCGTTAACCCATGTCTGGTTCGTTTATAGGTTACCAATGATGTACCACTTTGATCCAGCCTAGTAATCGTGGCTGATAATGACGATGCTTGTTAATCACGCGATTGAGTTGATCACGTTCTTGATGTCCCGAAAGCACGGACTATTTTCTTATTAAAGAAATAAAGAATTCTTTAATATTAATTCAAGAACTCAATTTTGGTTCAAGCCCTTTTCTCCACTGTCATTTTTATAATATTAATTCAAGATAGCAATTCAAGAATTAATATATATGATATGTGGCTTCCTTCGTAGCTTAACTAAATTCACAAAAGACAAACCGTGTTGTTTGACTTGTTGAAGAATTAATTCGCTAGTTTTCTTCTTGTCAATCCCTTGGTCGTGGACGGCAAGTTGCGAATCGTCGGATCATTGATCGACTTGTTTCTTGATCGGGCTCTGATACCAATTGGTGTAACCGGATTAGAACACAAAAACATGCCACAACTGGGATTGGGATCACCCAATTTTATTGATCAAGAAATCTTAACTTAAAAACTTGATACCCTAAAATAGGGCTGTAAACGAACCGAACGAACACGAACAAGGTCTTGTTCGTGTTCGTTCGTTAAGGAAATAATGTGTTCACGAATGGTTCACGAACACTTACCGAACGCGATTTTTCGTTCGTGTTCGTTCATTAAGGAAATTAATGTGTTCATGAACGGTTCACAAACACAAACGAACACAAATAAAATCGGCAGAGCCTAGATATTAAGACCGATGTATTCATCAATGTGAATAATGAAAGCATGTAAACGAAATGAAAGAACACGAACAAGGACATGTTCGTGTTCGTTCATTTAACTTTAAAGGAACACGAACACTTAATCGAACAAATATTTATGTTCATGTTCGTTTATTTAAAAAATGAAGATATGTGTTCGTTTCTAAATGAATATAACTGATCAAAGATAAATGAACATATATGAACACATACAAACATAAACAAACATAAATGAAACACTTAAATGAACACAAATTAACAAATATAAAACTTTAAGTATATGATTCATCCAAATACATTAACATAAATAAACAGACAGAAACGAACATAGACGAACGTTCATGAACATAAATGAACGAACGGAACATGTGTTCATGTTCGTTTGTTTAATTAAACGAACACAAACTTTTTGTTCATGTTCGTTCGTTTATTAAATAAACAAACATAAACGAACTTCCCGCCGAACAATTCACGAACAGTTCACCGAACGTTCGGTTCGTTTACAGACCTACCCTAAACACGGTATTTATAGTTACCCTAACACGTTATACTATAACCGGGATTCTAGTTAATCAATTCCATAATAATAATCTTCCTAACTTGTATCAAAATAGGAAGCTAAATAACAAGCCATAAATGATTAATACTATGTAATCATTAACTTGCACACCAAGTTAATATCCTAGCTGTCCTCACGTACTAAGCCACGGGCTGACTCGAGAATTCCCAACATTTGGTACTCATAAAATATCTTTGGGAGATAATGAACTTATGGAACTAAGTCAATTTACTAAACATACCTCAAGTTGGTTACCTATGTTTACAACAAAGGCACTAGGACTGGCTCCAACATTGACCCATTGACCATCCTTCATAAACTGAAGCCCAGTTATACCCCCTTGATAAACAAGGGTTATAAGACTAGGATCAATGTGTGGTAATATTCCCAAAGTCAGACTCGGGTCCGGGCAGGGCGGGTAGAAGTTAGATGAGAATAACTGAAGTTCACTTGTATCTTTAAAGTACCCTTGTTTAAGTCCTAATGCTTCACAAATCATTTCTAAAATCTTTGCACTCAGTTTTTGTATTTCCACTAGATACGCCGCAATTACCTCCCTGAAGACAATTGTTACAATAACACATCGAGTTAAAAAGGCTATTAACGCGATTGTTATATGATGAAAATGTAATACGAAAACTTACTGATATCGAGTTGGTGTATCTGGCCATAGATTAACGCATTCCTCCAACGGGTGACAAGGAAACTTAATATTTTCCCTCCAGAAATACGCACCGTCTTTTGCACAACCAGTGCTGCTTGTGTAAATATAACCTTTTTCGGGTGGGAAGATTCCATTTGTATCTTTGGGTTGCATGTCAAAGAATTCTCTGAGAACATTCATTGCATCCGTCAGTGTCTTTTCTGGGACTCCATGATTTATCACCTGTTTCAAGGTTTATAGTTAGATCGAATTTTTTCGTATAGAAATTTGAATCCCACGATGAAAAGACCAAAAAAGAGAGAATTTTAATCATGGGTTAAACTTATAAGTACATGAAAGAAACCAAAGTCTTGAGAAGCTTTCAGGATTTCTTCAACTGGTTGACTTTGTCCATTTGTAGCCTTTGATTTTGCAAGACCTATAACAGGAATCGAATCACAAACAGGAGTATCAAGATTCCGGGGTCTGTATTCCTCTGGGAATATGTAGTCCTTCGGTACATGTTCGAGTTCAAACCACCTTAAATCTTTCTCTTCCTCCATCTCAATAAGCAAATGAAAGGAAATACACAGAGAGATTAAATACTTGTTTTCATATATCTAAGAATTGGTGTAGATGTAAACTGTTATTTAAAATGTACAACTTGGCACACTCAAAATTCCCACCTGGAAATATTATAAAAGTACAACTAAAGTTAAAAGTTATTTTCATCTATGTGAGTTAAAATCACATATTAAGAATTGGAACCAAGTGGCCGGTTGGACCAATGTTGTTGCTTCCAAGATTAGCACTTATACTATAATTTGTAATATTCTAAACACCACTAAGAAGATGCATGATAATGTTGTTGGAAGTAAGTATGTTTATTTAGGACAAATCTTGAAGAAGTGGTATGCAACTGTGGATCGATATGTGTTCTTTGCATTTGGCGTATGTAATATAATGAGACAGAGCATTAATATTAGTATAACTATGTTATAAATTCTAACTTATCTGGTCCAAACTTGCAGCAAATAAACAAAAAGCCGTGATCATATTTCTTTATCCGTGTCATATCAATACTTTAATATGAATTCCACGCTATACACCGTCATCATAACTAACTTTATTATACTTGATAGGTAACAAGATGATAATAGACACACAAAGTTTTGTAAAAAAAATCAAGGTTGGTGAGTGGTGACACAAAGAGGAATAGACAATTCTATATAGAAAGTATATTGGTATTACTTTATAACAAATGTTAATGAACACCATCTTATAAAATATGGATTCAATCAAAAGTTGAAAAGGTAATGAACATAATACGCCCATAGTGAGATAATCATCCAACCTCAAAGTAAACGAAACAACAAATTTAAAAATGTTATGATGAAATAAAAGCTGCTAACAGCCCGGTATCTGATCCAATCAATGTTGGGATGACCCGGTTAATTGAGGATTGAATGTATATATAAAATAACATTTATGACACTAAAATCACCAACAATTCTAAAAAAGCCAAGATATGCACTTAGTAAAACTAGTATGGAGTGGGTACAGGGTTGTTTAGTAAAACCCAAGGGAAACAATGGAAAACCAAAAGTGACTCTTTATGTAACGGATGGTGTACAACATTCGCTACTAGAGTAACAAGAACCAAGATGAACTCCAATACAAATTCTTTTTAAGTTTAAACGACTAAACTGTTAAACGAGACGATATTTAAGGGCGGTTCGGTAAATCTCATGGGGTGGTCTGACGGAGATTTAAATAATAATTCGTATATTATTTATTAATAAGTTTGTCTTATTTTTATTAAGTTAGTCTTATCCTAAACCTATTTGAGTTAGATTCAAATTATGTATTTGAGTTTGATTAGGACTAGGCCAAAGGATATCTATATAAGCCTTTGGTATTTGGTGTTTTTATTAAGTTTTTTAGTTGGTCTTTTCTTAATAAAAAGGAGTCGAAGGTTTCTATTGTTTGTCAAAATAATCTTGTTTGCAAATTAAAATTGTGCAGCCCAAAGCAACGTATAGTCCTCTGTTTGGTTTTAGTGCAAACCAAGAAGTCATTATTTATTCCTTCTTGTTCGTACAGAAGGTAGAGGGTAAAGAAGTTTTTTTTCCTTGTTCTGCAAATATAATCAAGATAAGTTCTTGATTGTGAGTTGACTCCACTGTGTCATATTCAACATACACGTATTTCCTCTTTCTTTTCTAGCTATTGATTCAGCATCACTAATCATAGGCAAACATTAATTGTTATGGCTGAGTGTGTTTGAGTGGAGCTCGTGGTAGTTTTCTTTTCTCGATTGGGTAGGATGGTTGAAACCCATTGAAACATTACAGTCATTACTACCAAGATATTCACTTGAATATCGTTGTTTACATTAGAAAAAATCTCTCCTGATGAACTATACGCCGAGTGGCTTTATACCAATAAAGATAAAAATAACAACTTAAATAATGAATTGATAAATAGAATTGAGGCCTTAGAGACAGTATTGAATTTGACTTGACAGGTGGTTGAATTAATCTATTGGTTGGACAGATACATTATGGATGACGTTATAATTAATTTTAAATATAACATATTACATAAAATGTAAATATTGTATTAAATATATAGTTAAATATAAGTATGTAGTTATTAGTTATATTTAAAGCATTAACTAAATATATTTTTTTTCACTTAATAAAATGTGATAAAATAATAATTTAAAAAATAATAATAATTATAATAAATAAAAAACAGATTAAATGAATCTGGATGTATTTATTTTATATTTTAGAATGCATCCTAAATATTTTATTAATCGAGTTTAAATGAATCTAGATGTATTCATTTCATATTTTAGAATGCATTCTTAATATCTATTAATTAGGGAGTGTTTGGGATTGCTTATATTAACCAACTTATAACTTTTTGAAAAGTTAAAAAAAGTGTTTGAAAATACTTATTGTGTGAGGGGATAAGTTGAAAAGTTAAAATATTGTAACTTTACTTATCCCAAAAATAAAGGAGGCAAAAAATAAGAAATCCCAAACACCCCTTAGAGTTTGTGAATGCTCTCTGCCTCTCTCTTATATTATGAATGCTAAAAGACCATTTCTAAATTCATATTAAAAACAGAACTAACAGAATCGATCCAACCGGCTAAAGCAAACGTGCAAATCTGGTTTCTGGTCCGACTAGTCAGGCAAGTCGAGCCCGGTCATCAAAAGAGTGCTTGTAGATAATATTTTTTTTTAAGAAACAACACAAGTGCAACTATTTTATATAATTTACTATAAAACGATTACAATAAAGTGGCAGGCAAACGGGCAACAAGCTGCGCCGCAACCCCCTTTTGAATAGCAAAGCCAATCCTGCTAAAAACGAAGCTTTGGGACCTAGAAGCTGAAGAGGTTCCGTGTACGACGCGCTGAACCCTACTCAAAAATTTCACAGCCTCTGGAGCCAGAAAACCAAATGTATCAAAGGCAAATGGTAGAAAGACATGTTGATTATCTAAACAAGCTTTCTCGTGTTTAACAACTTTGCCCGATTCAGCCTTCAACGCAGCCTGACCCACAACAAACCCATGGTCCCTGAGCCCAACAAGAGGAGACACTCCTGTAAGATCCACACAGGCGTGTTTCCCCCCTGCCCACCCGAACACAAAAATATCAGCTGGTCGTAAAGTAGACCTCCCTTCAAGAGGATCCGTGAGAAAGTTAACAGGGGCCTCCTTTTTAGCATAAATCCCTGCCCGTTTAAGAACATCACACAGAACATCCCTAACCAGATCATGTCTGTATTTAAAGCCAGGCAATTCTTTGCAATGCACCGCATGGTCACTAAAAGAATCCAAACAGACCTTGCGACAAATTGGGCAAGGTTCATCCGTCGGGAACATGGGGATCATTAACCGGTACTTAAGGATAGCCCGATACTCCAAACCCGACATACGTTGGCCTAATCCTTCAATGGGGATGGCCGTTAGAAAATCCTGAGCTCGAGGAGCCCGAAGGCATTCAAACACCGCCTTTTGGCGAGGGGATAGATCAAACTTCACTTCTAAACTCTTGACGATTCCACTAAATAAGGCACTCGCCACAACATGTTGGGCTTTAGGGGGGGCGGTGTCCTTATTAGAGAACCCGCTAAGATCAAAATCTGGAAGTGAAGTACGTAAACGATCCATCGGACACCCATAATCAGAGTCCAACCCATAAATATCACAACCCCGAAGAATATGGTATTGCAAACACCACGACTGTGCTCTCGAAGCCACAAAAGCATATGTAGATACATCCTCGGCCGAACAGAGACCCAACCCCCCATAACGGGTGGGAAGTGATGCCAACCTCCATTGGAGATCCCCAAAGAACGGACCTCCACAAACCACGATATCCTCAATCGCCCTTCGAAGACCATTGTCAAATATAGAAACAGCTTCCCCACATACATAGGTTGGCACGTTCTCAAACCGAACAAAAGCTTGGCGACTCCCATACATGAGCGAAGCAAAAGAAGCTTGAAAATATGAAAATAAAGTTTATTTGAATTCCAAAAGGAGTATGAAAATAAAGTTTATTTGAAACTTGAGTAGTTGACTTCAAAGTTGGTCAAAGTCCTGATGTGAAATCCATTTGCTTGTCTAAATTAGATTTGCACTTTGTTATCTTTTTCTTTTTGTTAGTTTTATTGTAGATCAAATTTCATAAAAAAATAACTTTTATGTTCTACTTTCTGGTCAAAGGTTTCAAAGTCAAATTAGTCCTAATTATTCAAAGACAGGTGTTGATTTTTTGAATTTTTAAAACTGAGTAGGAAAAAAAATAAGCTGGTCCATCCAAATATTACCTTATGTGCTGGATAGTAAGTTAAAACATTTGCGAATACGATAGAAATGCTAACTTTTCTTTACCCGTCAAAGGGAGTCGAGACGGATTGAGCCGTTGAGTCATAGAAGTTGTTTCATACAATCATTTTATGTTAGCTTAAGGCAAACTATTTTTAATAATCAAAACTATTATTCGCTAATAGATAAGAATCTATACCTGCAGAGTGAACGATAACATTGCTAACTTCTACTTTTGTTGCCATAAACAATCACGAAGAAGTAACTATGTCTATCCCTAATTAAAAATTAAGTGATTTTTACTTACAAATGAAATTTTGGAGTGGACTGTTTTACTTTTTTTGTTAGTTAGATTACCTGGACAGCAAAAGTGAAATTTGAAATTGTTACTTTGGTCACATTGTCAAATATAAGAATGAATTATAGTTTGGATTTTCAAAATCTATTAGTCTTTATTTAATAACTAGGTTATAAATCCGTGTATTATAAGGATTTAAAAAACTAATTCTCAGTCATTTTATTAATATATGATTATGTTTTCTTCAAGTTGCAATAATCATGTACAAAAAACACATCAAAACTCTTGAAAAGTCACAAGAGCTGAAAAATGTAAAAAAAACTGTTTCTAAGTATATTGTTGTGTTAGTTTTAACATACCTTGCTACTGAGCTAACAGTTGCAATTGTTTCTATCGGTGAAAAAAAATTACCAAATGATTTAAATTGAGGGTTTAATGATATTAATTATTAACCATCCATAACCAACAAAAAATAAACGTGTGTGGCTTACTTCATGCTTTTTTTTTAATTCATACCTTAGGTTATAAAATTAAAAGCAAGAGGAGCTGCATATTTCGGTAATATCGGCAAAAAAAAGTGTAATACTAATAAAGTTATAGGCATTTTATCAAAAAAAAAAATCGGTTTCAAACATGTCATCTTATTAAACTTTTAATTTTAGATGATTTTGACACATTTTACTCAACTCCAACAACATACAAGAAACTAAACAGTTATAGTGAGTTTTATATTTGTGTGTAAATGTAAAAAAAAAGTGTAAAGAAAACAAGTTCAGAACCAAAAGTTACATTTTTATTAAAATAACCAGTTTTGACCCCAACTTGTATAGACCAAACCAGTTCTTATGCGTTGCGCCGATTGACTAAACCGGTTATTATGCGCTGCGTCGACTGAGTCCTTTTTACCAGCTATAAGAGAACACAAGTAGCATATTTGACCCATTTACTTAAAGGGTCGAATACAAGTTTAACTTGCCCAAAATGATCCAACTCATACTAAAAGTGGGTATGTTTCAGGTGAAACTTGTTATGACCCGTTACGTAAATCAGAGTAAAAAATTGTTGCAAAGATTTTATTCCAATAAATAAGTATCTCATTGAAAACAAAACCATCATTCCTCTCACATATCAAACAATTTTGAGATTATTGTATAGAAGATAGAACACAAACAAATGATAATAATAAAATACCAACTTAAAAGAAACGTATTAGTATTTCAAACACCCTACTCATGCTCTTACTCCTTGCAATGATTTTGTATAAAATTGGTTTGCAACACCCATAATTACAACCGTTTTCCTATCATCTATAATAGTCAATTTAATACTTTATGACACCTTAACTTGTATGATTTTAAAAAAATAATGAGTGCCTATAAGAGACAGGATACTCTCTTAAGAAGATATGAATTTTGTTTCATGAATATAAATGGATATCATCAAGGAAACAAAACTCACAATGACATCACTGTATTTTAGGATCAAAACAACTCATTTTCTATATCAACTTGGCCTAAAATTCTAGTTGATGCAAGTTGTGACAATGAATTTCACTATCAGTTAACATGTGACAAAAAAATGCACATAATTATTAGACCTGAAAGAAAAAGTAATGACATGCGTCATCATCATCAATTTACCATTCTCCTTAAGTGCTGAATTACGTTACTTTAGCAAAAGTTATCAATACGTATAAAAAAGTTAATTATATAAAATTAATAGTAAAAAATAATTAAATGAGATGAACCATTTTTGTATTGCTTAAAGTAACGACGAATCATAAACTTAAAACACACAAAACAAATTTAAACACACTAAAATGAGTTTCAAAAGTTCTACGTACATTATTATATTTCTAATTTTTTTTTACTTTGTTTACTACTATAAAATTATAAATAAATCATTAATATGGAATGTTTAAAATATTTATTAATTGTTTTAATTAGATATTAATGACTTTAAAAGTAAAGCAATAATAATGCCATTTGGCAAAAAATAAGACAATTAAATGTCATGTGGCACAAAAATGATTTTTGTTTATTATAATAGTAGACTAATATGTAGATATAAAATTTGTATCAATGAATACATTTAGTATGACATCCAGCCTGTGAGTCCAAAAAATCCTTTAATCTTTTAACTTCATTAACTTGATATGTAAAGATAACGTACGAAGTATAAGGCCCAAATTTTAATATGACAGCCTAAAATAAACTCTAACCCAACTTGTATCCAGCTGAAACAAAAATCCCTCCTCAGCATACCAATCATCCGATCAAGTGAATCGATGGTTATTTTGTCCCGTTAAACAACTATGCTGGTATCGGCATTGATGTGTTCACATTCACTGAAGCTGCAAATCCTGACCGGTTAACCTAGCCCAAACTAAAACCAGTTATTAACTATGGCTAGGGACCGGTTAGGCATTTTAGAACATTAAACAACTAGAAACTAATTATTTTTAATAAGATTAATTTCATATTACCCTTATAAATATTAGGAAAATTGTTTTTATTGGTCTCAACTTTTTTTTTTGTCGGCGGTGGTCCCAACTATCATTTTGGCTGACAACGGTCCCAACTTTCACATACGTTGAAACCACCGGTCCGCGACTAACGGGTTACAAACTCCGTTAATTAAAATCTGATGTGTCATCCTTGTTGTCAAAAACAGCTGACTGTGCATCCTACGTGGACCGGCTGTGTATTATACATACTTCCCAAATCCCTAACGTTCGAATACATCAAAATCCCCAAATTACACTAAAGCCCTAATTGAATCAATTTCACTCTCAAGCATTAATCACACTAAAATTTGATCACAATGAGCTCATCATCATCTTGTACATCTGCTCATAAGAAAAACCCTAAAATTTTGAAACTTGATTTACATGGCAATGTCTACTGCAAACACGATTTAATTTCAATTCGTAGGGTTGCTGGTCACAGAAGTTCTCGAAATGGGGATGAATTCTACAGTTTCCCTTTATGGCCTGTAAGTACATTATTTAGCTTCCAAGTTTAATTTTGCAAAGTGTTTCTTTGTGGTTAGAATCAACACTACAAATTCTTTCTTTATGGCTAGAATCAAGACTGCAAATTCTTCATGTGGAAAGAAGATTATGATGACTTCTTAAAGAAATGCAGTTCAATAAAAGATCAAGAAATAAAAGAGATGCAAATAGAAAATTTAAAGTTAAAGTACATGATGTTAGAAGAAGAGAACAAGAATTTGAAGCTTCAACTCTCAATGAAAAAGTCCAACTGGAAGAGTAATGGTGTTTTAGGTTTAGCAATTGTTGTCATAGCACTTTGGTGGATTTTATTTGTGTGAAAACTTTGTGTTGGAATGCAATCTGTTTCCTTGGGACCCGTTGGCTATCAAGAATATGTTGTTATAATCTGTTTATGTTAGTGTGTGAAAATATGTTAATGTTAATGTTGTTATGCAATCTGTTAATGTAAATGGATATATGGATACAAGAACATGATCTATCTGCACATGGTGTATATGCACATATGGACTTTCTTTGTTTGACCAAAATGACATACTTATCAATAATCACATATTGACTATGTATATTGACCAAATGACAAATGAGTCTATATGCACCATATTGACCAATTACCAAATGACTAAAATAAAAGACTATGCATATTGACCAAATGAAAACACTGACTCTATATCAGATTGACCAAATGAAAAGATTTATTGGTCAAAATGACCATAATGCCCCTATCAAGTTAACTTCACAAATGACCAAACCTACTACATAACCTGTGATATAGATGTGCGGATAGGAACCACAAATTTGGCCAAACCAGAGTATGTCCACAAATTTGACCAAAATAATTGTCAAAATGACCATAACGCCCCTATCAAATTAACTTCACAAATGACCAAACCTACTGCATAACATGTGATATAGATGTGCAGATAGGAACCACAAATTTGACCAAACCAGATTATGTCCACAAATTTGACCAAACTAACTGTCAAAATGACCATAATGCCCATTGCAGATTAAGTCCACAAATTTGACCAAACTAACTGTCAAAATGATCATAATGCCCATTGCAGATTAAGTCCACAAATTTGACCAAACTAACTGTCAAAATGACCATAATGCCCATACCATATTAAGTTCATAAAATTGATCAAAATAGCTATAACTAATAATCAATTAATAATATCCACAAGTCTACAAAATACATTAACCATACAAATACCATAAGTCTGCATAATTTCCATACATTAAACACAGTACATATTAAAAACATTCCATACATAAACATTACAAAATACCACATGTCTGCAAAATACATTAACCAAACTTAAACATTCCAAAATACATTAACCACTTGGCTGCAAACCAGATTCCATCAAGTAGCTTTCTCCTTGCCTTTAACCTTTGTGTTCCCCCTTGTCCTCTTAGAACTTGTTGATTGTTGTGTTGGTTGACTTGACATCTCTTTTGTCACCCCCCCCCCTTTGCCTCATAGAACCTATTGATTGTTGTGTTGGTTGACTTTCACGTGTGACTTGAGTTGACCTTGTTGACCTTCCCCTTGCATTAGTTTGTGATGTGGCTTGAGTCTTAGGCTTTGTACACCTTCTAATGTTATGACCAGTTTCTTTGCAGTTGCTGCAATTGTGTGTGAGTATGTCCTTAAATATGTCTCCGTAAGATAACATTCATCAACAAATTGTTCATCATTTCTTCCAAGAAACCCAGCAACTGAACACACATGCTTGCATGGTATACCTGTCAAAAAATAATTTTTATATACACATATGCAAGACCTGTCAACATATCTAAATCTTTAATGGTTAACATACCTGTTAAGTCCCACTTTCTAGATGAACATCTTTTGCTATTCAAGTCCACAGCAAGATCCTCATCGAAATCTTTAACTTGGAACACATTATATGCTTATGGGAACACTGTACATTTATGAGCCCACTTTTTTCCCCTATCAAGTTTTTTTTGTATCCTTGGGCACACAACCACATCTTGAGCTAACATTTCAGAATGCTTAGTAATTATCCTGGTCATTGTTGATACCCTGATAGTCTCTAACATGTTTATAATATGCATAGATCTTGCTTCAACTATGGTCCCATTAAATGTCCCAGCCATGTTACTCACTATGACATCACAATATGTATTATTCTTAAGAAAACACCTTACAAAGCAATTAGGATTCTGTTTCATGAAAGCCTCCACTGCATCAGTTGATATGTCTCTCATCCCCTTGATAGCATCATTGAAGTCAGGCTCATTGTAAGCCCTACATGCTTGCCAATAATACATCTTCAAATCTTTACCCTTGAACATCTTTTTCCAATTTGCATAGATGTGCCTTGCACAGTTTCTATGCTCTGCATTTTTCCAAATCAGAGACACAAAATTTACTAATCCATGCATATTTTCAGTTTGCATAATCAATTTAGACATCTATAACTTACAACTTGTTTCTTACATATTAACAAAGTAAAGACTTACCTTTTGTTGGTCAGACATAAGTGTCCAGTCCTTTCCACCATCTTAGACATCTAGGCATTTTCTTAGTTCTTCCATGAACCATTCCCAACTATCATTAGACTCACCTTCAACTACAACCCATGCCACAGGGTACATTTGGTCATTAGCATCTCTCCCAATTGCAGCTAACAACACCCCCTAAAATGTTTTCAAAAAACAACCATCCAAGCACAAAAATTTCCTACAACCAGCCAAGAACCCCCTTTTCACCCCATCAAAGCACACAAAAAACCTAAAGATTGTCTCCAAGTTTGAATCTGGCTCCTGGTTATTGAACCCTGGGGGAGCAGTCACCAACTCAAAGGTTGAATTTGGATTGAATTGTTTTAAAGCTGCCAAGTAAGACCTAATTTGACTGTAGTGCTCCCTTATTGACCCATGAAGCATCTTAAATGCACATTTTTTGGCATTGTAAGCCAACCATTTACATATAAGCACCTTATGTTTCTCTTTGACTGCATCCTGGATCTCTTTTCCTTTCCATAGAGGTTTAGCTTTGAATAAAGCCAAAAAGTCTTTAGCTATATGATGTGTGGGTAAAAGAATGTGCCTTAAGTGTTTTATATTGTGTGTTTTACTTGTTTATATGTATCGAACACAAATACTTTGATAGGTTTTATGTTTACAGGTGTGCGGAGCTTAACGGAGCTTAAAGAAGCTAATTTGGAGCATTCATGATGGAGTGGAAATGAAAGTGATGATCCATAAGATGATAGAGAATTGAAATACGAATACGTGGCCGCAAACGGGGAGGAAAACGGAGTTGAAACGAAGATTCTACGAAGAAAACAAGATTTATGCTGGCAGACCGTAAAGCAGAGTCTCCAGACCGTAGCTTACGGTGGCCAGACCATAGCTTACGGTCTGGTCTGACGGAAAAAGGGATTTTGGTGATTTTTCTTCCATATTTAAGCCCAAAAACCCTAAGGTCAACCCCATTCATTCATAATCAGTTTTGGGACTTCTTGGAGGCCATCTTACACCACCAATACTCATCCTAATCACAAGACTGATCCATGAACACCATCTCCAACATCATAATCAAGAGCATGAAGATCCAGATGCAAGGCTAAAGGCTTCATAACCATCTCCGGGTGTAGGGTTGAGTTGCATGTTAGGTTTTGATATTCTAAAACTTTAACTTTGGATTTGTAATTGATCAATCATTCGGTTGATCAATTGTTTGTGTTTGATTTTGTGCGTCAACGGTTTTTATTAATTGATTACTTAATCTTTTATCAGTTAATTGATTTGTGGTCATCAATAATTAGTATTAAGTTCTTTCGTCATTGACCCGTTTATCGTTGACCATATTATTGATTTTGTGTTTCAACAAGTAAAACCATTTATCAATTAGATTTTCATTAAGCCGTGTCAATTGTTCGGATTCAGTTCTGACGATCAACATAGCCAATAGTTAAGTCTTTTGATTTACATATTTTAACGCGAAAACGTCCAAAGAAGTTTATCAATTTCCTAACTTGTTTCGAAACCCGAACCCTGGAGTTTGGTTATTTTCACATAATTGTTTACAAACTACTCATTTAAACCGCTTGACATCGTCTGTCCACTTTTAAGTATTTTTATAATAGAAATTGAGTTCCACTTGCACTTTCCACTGATTCCCTGTGGATTCGACACCTTACTTGCCCTAGCTAGTAAAGGTATTTTACAAATATTTTTGATTGACCTTTCGACATTGATCAAAATGGAGCCGTTGCCGGGGAATCAACGTGCAAAGTGCTAGTTTAGTGTTTTGTTTACTTTTAGTTTTATTTTGTCAGTTTTACGTTTGGTATTTGTGTGTCTCATGTGTGCAGGTAACTCAAGATGACGTGGAGCCGAGTCTATGACCCACATGAAGGATATAAGGTCGTGGAGGATGATGACTCATACCATCCACATTCATATCATGAACCACCTTCAACAAGCTCTCAAGGCTTCTACAATCCAGATAATTATAACCAAAGGAACCTCAATCAGCAGGATCGTAACTGGCAGTACCATAATTATTCACCACCTCCACTAGATTATCAACACAACTATGAGTCAAGTGAATATGATAGTGATGAACATGAAACGCCAACTTTTGTAAGTTACCGAGAGGAGGAAGACTACTATTATGATGAGTACCCCCAACCGATATACAAAGAACACCCTCAATATTATAATCATGTTGTACATATCAAAGGAATTATCCGCAAGACCAAGAAGATTCCTCGGGTAACAAAGACGAATCTATTCAAGACATTATGGAGTTATTGAAGCAAATGAAGGCATATCAAGAGACTCATAATAGAAATCAAGAGGCTCAAAATATGGCTTTAAATCAGAGGTTGGAGCTTCAAGAAACGTATAATGCTGCCCAAGATGAACTGATGAGTCAACTATTTGAAGATGTGGCCCAAATGAAATGAGATTGGGAGCAGTTGGCTAGTGGTGCCATGGTTGATGAGGAAGTGACAGAAGAGGTTCTTGATATTTCAGAGAATGAATTTGAGGATATGGTTTTGGAGAATAATACCACACCAATTCCTCTAGTTACCGAAGAGCCAATGAATGCATCAGTTGTGGTTGATGATGAGGATATAAAATGGGAGAGTTCGGATCTTTTTAGGCATGAAGTTGAAAGTTTAGACCCGGTTGAAGACATAACAACCTTTGAAAGACTGGTGATTGAAGTAAACTATGTGAATCCTAATTGTTCTCCCATACTAGTCACACTGATAAATGAAGTTGGTGGAAATAGTGCAAGTTCAAGAAAAAGAAAGCTGAGTCTAGAAGACCTTGAGCAAAATTTGATGAAATGGCCTGGTATTCGGTCTCACGAGTATTAACCATGAGAAATAAGGTGTGGGTCCTACATGTCACTTACCGAGCTTACATGGGAAACTCAGTAGGAAAATGCTTGGTTCAGCCCCGATCAATATTTGATGTTTCAAAGATAAGAAAGAGTGTGTGGGCTCGGCATGATCGTTACCGAGCGTATGTTGGAAATTCTGAAGGTAAATGTTCATTCACACTGACCCGTAATTGTTTATCAAACATCTTGAACATGAAGGAAGAAGCGGAGCCGAGGTGTGTCAACTACCGAGCTTTTATAGGGAATTCGGTAGGGAAGTGCCCGCTTAGACCACCGTAAACGTCATACCAGGTAACGGTCCAGCTGAAGACCTTGACAAAAACTTAGCGCTAACCGGGAGGCAACCCGGATTTTATTTTCAATTAGTATTTTATGTTATTTTTTTGTAGTTTGTTCAACCGTTATTTTTCAAGTGTTCCATTGTAGCAAAAGCCAAGTGTGGGGATGCCACACATGGAAAAGTCGGAGTTTGCAATGTTATAGTAAAGAATCATCTTGACATGAGTTGCAGCTACCCAAGGTGCGTTCATACTTTGCTACGATTGATTCAGGTACGTGTATATATTTGTTGTATTTGAACTTTGTGGGTGTAGTTCACTATAAACCCTCACGAGACCTCCCTCGTCCACCCGGGCTACCGCGGGGTTTAAAGGGCTTGTTGCATACGCTAAATGCAATCATGATTCCTACGAAAATGAGTTAGGTCTTTTAACAATTTTACTAGTTAAACAAATTTTATTATGAAATTTATTTAACTTGGCTTGGAAATTAAAATTCACGATTTTGCAAATGATTTTGAATGGGGACATGTTAATGGAGGTATGGTAGGAGGTATTATAGGAAAATTCTGCCAAAAACAAAAAACGTTCCCAGGTGGCCAGTTTGTCAAAGACAAAGGCACGAAGGTAGGTTTCCAAACACCTATTCACAACCTTGGTTTGGCCATCGGTTTGGGGGTGGTATGCGCTTGAATGGAGGAGTTTGGTGCCCATTTGAGTGAAGAGGGCCTTCCAGAAGTGACTTAAGAATGTCGGGTCTCGGTCCGACACAATAGTTTTAGGAAGACCTTGCAAACGATAGATTTCACGCATGAAAATGGTAGCAAGAGTGATAGCGGTGTAGTGAGCCGGTAACGGAATGAAATGAGCGAACTTGGAAAGGCGGTCAACGATAACCCATATGTTAGACTTACCTTTTGAAATTGGCAATTTGGTGATAAAATCCATAGAGATATCTTGCCAAGTGTCAATTGGTGTGGGTAAGGGTTGTAAAATGGGCTGGCAATTTGGTGATAAAATCCATAGAGACCTCTGAACTAGGGCTCAAGCAAGCTTTTTGTTGGCTACTGGGTTGGGCTGCAGTGATAATGGACTGGCTGTAGGGATAATGGGCTGGCCTGATAATGGGCTGGGCTGGAGAGATAATGGGTTGGGCTGGAGATTTCATGGGCTGGGTTGTTGCAGGGGTATTGGGCTGGAGAGATCCGGTTGTGGGCTTCCTTAACTTTTCAGTTTGAACATACAAAACCATACCTTGTGTAGGCACGGAACTAGAACCAATCAAAGACAACAAATCGAATACCTCTTTATCACTAACTAACTCCTTTAAACGACCATCATCAGAAATCTTGTAATACAACCAAAGGCCATTTTTCGATTTATATGAACCATACTCCATTGCTAATCCAGTAGCTCAAAGTAAGATAGTTTGTCAACATCTAACATTAATGAAGTTTTTTTTCCACCAACATACCTTAAAATCGGTGGTGCAACATCAAAGGCTCCATTAGTGTGGAAGGAAACTCATATTTGATTATTCATTGTTAAAGATTAGGGCTTGTTCGTCTTTCAATCGGCTGAAGTGGGAATTAGGGTTCTTGAGTTACAGAGAATTTGGGGATTTAGGGGTGTATAATCTGGGACTTTAAGTTTGTATAATGTTTAAGTATAAAACGGATGTTTTAATACACAGCCGGTCCACGTAGGATGCACAGTCAGCTGTTTTTTTACAACTAGGACGACACATCAGATTTTAATTAACGGAGTTTGTAATCCGTTAGTCGCGGACTGGTGGTGTCAACATATGTGAAAGTTGGGACCGTTGCCAGCCAAAATGATAGTTGGGACCACCGCCGGCAAAAAAAATAGTTGGGACCAATAAAAACCAATTTTCCTAAATATTATAAATATCATATATACCCAAGCAAAACTTAAAATATCATATATACCCTTACAAAGTAATTAAAATATTATATATATACCCTTATAAACACAATTAAAGTATCATATGTACACTTATTTATTAATAGTAATTTAATAAAGATCATTTTACCGTTATTTAAGAAAAATAACTTTCATATATGCTCATTTTTAATGAATAAACCATTTGACCCATTTTTATCACATATCGTGTTTATATCCTATGTTATTATTTTAATTTTAATCGATGTTTCTCACCTTTAACGACAACCAAATAGTCTCCCGTCACTTTTTCAAAATTGCAAACCATTCGAAAGTTTATTGCATCGAATGGTCTATGTTGTAAACCTTATATCGCATCTAATCAAATGAGAGTAATATGGTCATTTTTTTAATGAATTGGGTATATATGATATATCAATAACTTTGTAAGGGCATATACGATATTTTTAATTTTGCATGGGTATATATGATTTTTTTTAATATTTGTAAGGGTATATATGAAATTTCCCCTTTTTAATATGTTAATAACCGGTTAGAAATAAAATTTTGCTCATTTTTAAACTGGTATATTGCCGTTAGAAACCGGATTCTGTTCATTTTGCTTTCATGTGTTGGTATAAATAGATATTGGTGTATTGGTTTGGTGGAATAACTTCTCTGGCTCTAAAAAAGTCTAATAGATGCAAAAACGCTAAAAAAACTCTATAAAGGTCTTAATCCTCAAAGGCTCTAATGGCAACTGAAACAGACGTGGTAATAATATTACAAATAAAGAGAAATCCTGAAATTTTCACGAAGTTTGATTTATATCTAATGTCAGACAATACTGAAATGACTCATTACAAAATTTGTAACGTGTTCCTCAAAACAATCGGTTACAGTTTCCAAACAGTAGAAAAACAATAACCTTTGTAGCCAGCTAGGTTAATAATCAAACTCGATTAACATATATTCAGTTAAAATAACCAACTTTTTAAGAAAGGATTTAAAAAAAATTAAATTAACTACTAAAAAATAGTCATTTTGTTAAATTAAAACGGAAAGTAAACGACAAACATTGTAAAAATCTACCTATACTAATAAAATAAAATAATTCTGGACACATGACATTATGAGGTTAATTCTCACTATCAAATTCCCGTCAAAATCGATTCTCTTCTATTGATGGAAAAAAAAATTGGTTCTAAATATAGTATTGATTATAAATTCAATATACCATATTAATTGGTCAATCTCTATTAATTGAATTATTAATACCATAAATTATATTCTAAACATACTTATTATAAAAAAATATTAATATAATATTATGGGTCATAAATATATTTTCTTTAAAATTAAAATGTATGTATAAAAGAGTTTATGTTTAAATAGTAAATTAACATTCAATTTTTGAGACATCTTCATATTGAAGAAAACTATAATAACTTTTTTACAAATATTCTGTCTTAAAAATCATAGACAAATTTTCCATTTTTATTTCTATTATAAGACTATTGTGATAGTTGAACATAAGTGTGTTTATAAGGACAACATGAAAGCTGTTCAAAAATGAAAATTTGGTGTCTTTTTCGTCTATGACGGGTATGAAATGTAAAACATTTTTGTGAAAGGTCTCATTGTTTTAAATGTTGCTTCCAGTGACATTGCTTGATTATTGTATACCAATGATAAAACAATTCATTCTCGATTTAAAATTCAAATATATCTGATGATACAAAACGACTATATTTGTAATACATTTTTTACATAATATAAAGAGACGTAGTTATCTTTTTTTTATTTGTATTAAACTATTCATTATAATTTATACACTAATTTATCTCGTATAATACACGGGTTTCCAAAGCTAGTTAAAAAGATAAACAATAATACATTTTTACTTCATGTTATACAATCATCGTTGCCCTCAAGTTTTTTAAGAAACATTATCATCATCTAAAACGTTTTTATTTAATTTGTTATGAAACAAAATATTGAAGATTATACTTGCATAACATAGAATTGTAATAAATAAAGAACCAAGGTCGGCACTATTGTATAAAAGGAATAAAATTAAATGCTTAAATGTACTACACGAACATAATCTTTTCTTATTTAATCATGTAATAAATATTTAAACCTATAATAAGTTTTGGACTTATCTTCAAGAATGGGATATATCATTATATCAAGATCAAGATGCATAAATAGAAGAAAGCGATGAAGTAATTGAAATTGCATGGTGTCATCATTTACCTTTATTTTTCCATAAACTAGATTCATTGATTCTAAATGAAAGTGATTAACTCATTTAAATCACGATGTGACATCAATTGCCTTTTTTATCCATGACATATGAACAAGACATTTTAAGCTTGGCCGACGTTAACTTAAGTTAATTACAACACAAGTCAAGTTGTCTCGGTTTGTATTCTTTCAATCCGGGATGTAAACTTAGTTTGCATCCATGTAAGGTCGATGAGTTGACTCATTATACCAAAAAGGTTTGATGATTTCGTATGTTTGTGTTTATACAAGTCTCAAATAACATATTAAAACAGTTTTAAATCATACCATTTTCCTATAACACGATACAAAATAACTTTTTTTAATCTAATGTGTTTTAAATTGACGGTTAAAATTAGTGTTTTTTTTTGTTTAACTAAAAAGATGTTTCGTAAGTCCCGAATTCAACCACTTTGATAGTCGAGTCGGGTAAGAACTAGGAAACGATGATTTATGGTATAAGTGAAGCTACAACGAAGTTACAACTTAAACAGCACAAAATTCAACGAACTAAGCACACATATATCATATGTATTCTTATCAGCATATTCTCAAAGTTTTATAACAAGACTATCATATTAACTACTTATGACTTTAGTATGGCACCAGTGTAGTCACCAAATGATTTGTTGTGGTGAACAAAATCTTTATATTGAGTAGCTCTGTAAAGAGGTGGTTCTAGTTCGTTCACCAACTGTTTTGCTGGCTCAATGATGCAATCCGGAGACGGGTTTAAAAAGGTTGCCATGCTTAGTCTTGTATCGCGTGTACTATTCACCACTCGATGTTTAGCACTCTTCAACTTCATGTTGCTAATTATCTGTATCATTAAAAATAAAACTCACATCGTCAATAACTAATGCTAAAAGCTTCCTTGTGAACTTTAAGGACAATGTTACCTTCATATATCGGCAACGAGTTATTCAAACTGGTTGAGTAACATAAAAAAAATAAAAAATTGTTCTGGTCGAAAATGATTGAATATTGTAAGATATTTATAAAACACAACGTACCCAGTAAATCCCACCAATAGCAAAAGCTATTAGTAGGGTCTGGGGAATGTATGATGTTGGCAGACCTTACCTCTATCCATAAGGATAGAGAGGCTATTTCCAAAGAGACAACCGGCCCCAAAGTATGCAACATACAAATACATATGTACCAATAACAAAACGTATAGTGATAAAGTGGCGTAATCAAGTACCAGCACATAAGATATTTATAAAATAAAAGTCCATAATTCCCATATTGTATTACACATAAATTAGTTGAAATTACCCACATACCACTAGACCGACTCTTTTGCCCTGAATGGAAACTTTATAAATCTACCCCTCATAAATTAAATTATTTTTCTATGTACAGGTACAATGAATAAAGGTACCAAATACCAATGATTAAATATATAGTGTCCCTTTATATCAATATAGTATAACTTAATAAATGGGCTCGCAATCACATATACATTAAAACAATATACAACTTAAAATATTAACAAGTTTCAACTATCTAAACATTCTCAAAATCTTCCCCACCACCTATCACCCCCAATATAAATTTATTAAAGGACAAACTAGTCAAATTAAGGTTTTTTATTGCGGTCTATTTATAGGGTTCAAACAGGGACACCCAGACACCCCTCTATACGTCTCGTATATACGGGGCGTATTGGGTCCTCGTATACGCCCAGTATAGAGCTATATACATGGCATATATGAGGGCCTATACGTCCCGTATAGCTCTATATTCATTTAAAATATCTGCGGAAAATAATGAACTTATGGAACTAATTAACTACACATACCTCAAGTTGGTTACCTATGTTAACAACAAAGGTATTAGGACTGGCTCCCACATTGATCCATTGACCATCTTTCATAAACTGAAGCCCAGTTGTACCCCCTTGATAAACAAGGGTTATAAGACTAGGATCAATGTGTGGTAATATTCCCAAAGTCAGACTCGGGTCCGGGCAGGGCGGGTAGAAGTTAGAGGAGAATAACTGAAGTTCGCTTGTATCTTTAAAGTACTCCTTTTTAAGTCCTAAACCTTCACAAATCATCTCCAAAATTCTTGCACTCAATTTTTGTATTTCCACTAGATACGCCGCAATTGCCTCCCTGAAGACAATATTACAATAATACGTTCAAAACGTTTATTTAAACCATAGTTATATACTGATATGATGAAGATGAAATATTAAAACTTACTGATATCGGGCTGGTGTATCTGGCCATAGATGAATGCTTTCCTCCAATGGATGACAAGGGAGCTTAATATTTTCCCTCCATAAATGCACGCTGTCTTTCGTGAAACCAGTGCTGCTTGTGTAAATATAACCTTTGTTGGGTGGGATGATTCCACTTGTGTGTTTGGGTTGCATGTCAAAGAATTCCTTAAGAACATTCATTGCATCAGTCACTGTCTTTTCTGGGACTCCATGATTTATCACCTGTTTCAAGGTTTATAGTTTACAATATCCATCAAGAACACGATTATTTTGTATAGAAATTTGAAAAATAAAAAGATAGAATTGTTACATGAAAGAAACCGAATTCTTGAGAAGCTTTCAAGATTTCTTCAACTGGTTGACTATGTCCATTTGCAGCCTTTGATTTTGCAAGATCTATAACAGGAACCGAATCACTAACAGAAGTATCAATATTTTGGGGTCTGTATTCCTTTGAGAATATGTAGTCCTTTGGTACATATTCGAGTTCGAACCACCTTGAATCTTTATCTTCCTTCATCTCTATAACACTATAAGCAAATAAAAGTGTGAAATATAATGAACACACAAGTGTTACATACACATATATACACACAAATTTAAAAACTTGTTTTCACATATTTAAAATTTAGCACAGATCTCAGACTACTATTTATAATGTATATATAACTTGCCACACTCAATCTTCCCACCTGGAAATACTATAAATAAAAAAAGAAAATAGTAAAAAGTTATTTTCAACCTATGCTAGCCAGATGGGTAATTGGATAACTTCCTAGTTGGGTGTTAAAAATTGGAATCAAGTGATTGGCCACATGTGATTACTTCTAAGCTAGATTAGCACTTATGCTATAATTTGTAATATTCTAAACACCACTAAGAAGATTATAACCTTGTAGGCACTGAGTATATTTATAAAAGACCAATCTTGAAGAAAGTGTAGATATATGTTCTTTTCATTGGGCAAACATGCAAACAATGAGACAGAACAATAATATTAATATAAACCTATGAGGACCCAAGTCTTTTATAATGAAAAGGACAACAATGATACAAATTACTACAAGATCAAAAACGAGACATTCAAACTGTATATTATGTGGTCCAAACCTGCAACAAATCAACAAAAAACAGACGTCATAACGCACTGTCATTAAAATTAACTCTATTATACTTCATATGTAACAAACTTATAATAGGCAAAGTGTTATAGAAAAATCAAGGTTGGTGAGTGGTGACACAAAGAGGAATAGACCATTCTATTTAGAAAGTATATTGGTATTACTTTATAACAAAAGTTGAGGGACACCATCTTATAATATATGGATTCAATCAAAGAATTTTCTCTTTAAGCCACTTTAATATACACATTTGGAGAAGATTGATAAGTTGGTTGATAGAAGACAAATGAAAAGTTAAACGAACATAATACGTCCATGGTGAGATAACGATTCCCACTTCAAATAAATGAAATAACAAATTCAAAAGTTTTGATGAAATAAATTTGTGTCACATGGATCAAACAAGTTACTAGAAAACAAAAGTAGAGAACATCAGACCGACCAACTGAAGAAGTAAATCAATATACGGATGATACAATATCCCAATTTTTTCAACTATATTGATCTTCCTCTGGTGAGAACGCTAGCAAAGACTAACAACTATATTGATTCTCACGCTGAAGAATGCTTACATGAAGAACCCTCTTCATGTAACGAGGCTAAAAGTGTTTGTTTCGCAGGATTAGTTGTTATTCTTTGCTAGTGTTCTCACCAAGAAGGTCTATTGTTGAAAGGATTTGGATATTGTATCATCTGCATCTAGACCCCTTTCTTCACCAACAAATAATGCCACTTAATTATCCAAACGAGGTCATGCACTTTCAATTGGGTGGTTGTAAAGATTTACTTTCAAGATCCCAAAAATGAAAACAAAAAAAAATAGAGTCATGTGAATTAGCAATCAATAACTGGACCTTACTTTATAAAGACAAACAAGGGAAAGCCGAAAGTGATGGTGGTTGTAAAGATTTACTTTCAAGATCCCAAAAATGAAAACAAAAAAAAATAGAGTCATGTGAATTAGCAATCAATAACTGGACCTTACTTTATAAAGACAAACAAGGGAAAGCCGAAAGTGATGGTGGTGCATGTGAACTACACTCTTAATGAGAACCTATGGTACCACAAAACACATTAGGAATGTCCCAACTTTAATCCATCACCGATCCTAAAATTGTCCATGCCAGTTTTCATCCCAAAAATAATGTCACTGTACTTTTGATCATATTATATTCATAGGATAAGATTCCTAGAGCAATCTAGTACTTGAATCACTTCATCACTTAAAATCAGGCAACATTTTGAATATATTAACTCACCGAAAATACACAAAGTGACAAAATTGATTAAAATATGTTGTTTGGTAACCTTTTAATGGGTAATTTTAGAAACATGTTGACCGATCCAGAGATTACCTCTTGATCTTTCAAGCTTCTTAATGGCTTAGCACAAGATTGTCAATAAGCCTCTATTAATATATGAACATCAAGCCAGTAAGCGAACTGTTTAATGATGAAATTAGATTTAGGTCCGATGTTTGTGGATCGAACATGAAGTTGAAAAATTAAACATTTTGTGTGTAAAAATTAAGGAAATCGAATCAATAGTATGTATACCTTTGGAGTTTGAATGATCTTGGATGCGAATCGATTAACCTCTTTGGGATCACCGCATGCAAACTGATCACTCTTGCGGTTGCACAAACTTGGAGGCAACCGGCCTTTTATAAGCGTTTTCCAAATAAATATTCATTGTTTTTTTTGTTTGTATCTGAATATTTTTAAAAAATTTTATATTAATTACATCATATGTCAATATTATTCAGATCACCATGGTTTATCTAAATGTATTTTTAAATTATTAATTTTACTTTATGATGAAATTAGATTTAGGTCTGATGTTTGTGGATCAAACATGAAGTTGAAAATTAAACATTTTGTGTGTAAAAATTAAGGAAATCGAATCAACAGTATGTATACCTTTGGAGTTTGAATGATCTTGGATGCGGATCTATTAACCTCGTTGGGATCACCGCATGCAAACTGATCACTCTTGCGGTTGCACAAACTTGGAGGCAACCGGCCTTTTATAAGCGTTTTCCAAATAAATATTCATTTTCTTTTGCATCTGAATATTTTTTAAAAGTTTCATATTAATTACATCATATGTTAATATTATTCAGATCACCATGGTTTATCTAAATGTATTTTTAAATTATTAATTTTATTTTACTGTGTAAACGAGTCGAGCCACCTGTGAACCACTAGAGATTGTCTTGTTAAAGGTTTGAACCGATCCGAGCTTAAAATGAGTTGAGGTTAAATGAAGCTCATTATAGTCATATGATGATCATCATGATCATATCGTATCATGCCTTGCCTTACCTTGTCTTATCTTATCTTAACTTTAACTTTATCTTATCGTATCACATCATATATATTCATATCATATCCAATCGTACCATATCGTATCATATCTTAATGTATCATATCATACACGTCATAATAACAAACAACATGGTTAAACTATAAGTTTTAAAAGGCAAACAGTATGGGTCAAACACTAAGTTTTAAAAGTGTCCAACTAGGGAATGTTGTTTGTTATTATGACATGTATGATATGATACATTAAGATATGATATGATACGGTACGATTGGATATGATATGAATAAATATGATGTCATATGATAAGATAAAGATAAAGTTAAAGTTAAGACAAGGTAAGGCAAGGAATGATACGATTTGATATGATACGATATGATCATGATCATCATATGACTACTTTTAAAACCTAGTGTTTGACCCATACTATTTGCCTTTTAAAACTTATAGTTTAACCAATGTTCACATCATATGTATTCATATCATATCCAATCGTACCGTATCATATCATATCTTAACGTATCATATCATACATGTCATAATAACAAACAACATTGGTTAACTATAAGTTTTAAAAGGCAAATAGTATGGGTCAAACACTGACTACTTTTAAAACTTAGTGTTTGACCCATACTGTTTCTGCCTTTTAAAACTTATAGTTTAACCAATGTTCACATCATATATATTCATATCCAATCGTACCGTATCATATCATATCTTAATGTATCATATCATACATGTCATAATAACAAACAACATTGGTTAAACTATAAGTTTTAAAAGGCAAACAGTATGGGTCAAACACTAAGTTTTAAAAGTGTCAAACTAGGGAAGCCCAATCAAATCCCCCCCCCCCCCCCCGAGGTTTTTTTTTCAAAAAATGGCAGGTGTCTCTAAAAACCCGGCCTTTTAAAATTACATAATAGCGATCTCGCATGACCCCGATGATCTTTGAAAGCTAACATTGTTCGTAAGAACCTATATCCATAATTTTTTCTATGCCACAATAACCATATGTGTAATTGTAACACCCTACAAATTTTCATATCAGCTTTGACAATTTAGGAGGTTGAGGGACTAGTTAATCATTTAGCTAAAGAAATATGGGAGTGACACGTGTCCTATGAATCTTCTCCATGAAACGACACATGTCACGTGGTGGAGACACGGAAGAGCACATGTCAACATCTAATGCCATGTATCCTCTTGAAGTGGCATGTGGCTAGTGACTAATCAAGTTAGCATGCCACATGTCAACACCATAAAGCACGACTCGTCACATGAGTGACATGTGGCGAATGGTGGTGATTGACAGTCCGACCGAGGATGACTATAAATAGTGAGCATAGGCTCCTCATTTGTGGCAACGCGAACACCAAATCACTTCCACTTTCTCGAAGTTCGTGCCACCGAGTTGGAGTCCCGACGCCACTCTAGAGTTTCGAAGTTCCATACCCCGACACCCAATGTATAGTTGAAGTATTGCATGTTCGTCCTTAAGCGTTATACACATTTAAGGTAAGAATTATGTTTAAGATATTTCAACTCATAGCTTACATCCTAGTCGTAGGTATAGTTTAAACCTTGAAAAGGTTATAGATATATTTAAGCTTATTATATATAAAGGTTTACAAAAATATACATTTCTTAATTAATAAGAAACATAAAGTTTTACATACAAAAGTTATTGTCAATTGACATTCGTCTAAAGGAATAAACATTATTTTTTTTATAATTGTAAACAATTAATCAGAAAAACATGACGGGCATATAGTAACTGGAAGGGTGACAATACCGGTAGTCGAGTCTCTTGTCTAAGGAAGGTAATTCCTATAAATCTCAATCAACCACAGGACCTGTTTACTTTTCTAGAGAGCTTGATGAGAGTGTTCGAACCTATTAGGCCAAAACATGTTACATCAAACGTCATATGAACTAAAAGGTTTTAAGTAATCAAAGTAATCATTTTGAACAAATAATGTTTCTTCTAAATGAGGAAACATAAAATTTTTATAAACACAATTTCTTCTAGATGAAGAAACGAATAATTTAGATGATTTCTTTTACAGGAAGAAACGTCAATATTAAAATAAGATTTTATTGACTAAAGATCTAAATTAATATTTTAACAGCAAAATATTCAATCAAGGTTTAAAGCTATTTAATCCGACTAAAGGTCTGGAGCTAGATTATTTGATCTAGATAGATTATTAAACTATTATTCTCGAACTATAGGTCTGAGGTAATCGTTCATCAAATACAGATAAGTTGTTAATTGAGCAACTCATCAAAAAGGTGAATACGTCCCCAACTCATTTAAATTAATTAATCGAGTCATTTCAATGAGTCAAAAGTTTACATGGGATTATATCCCTAAAACTTTAGTGGCTGTTGGCTCTCAGGCTAGATATACGTGTGTTTGGATCCATACATATGTGGTCAAAGGTTAGGCATACCCCGCCACCTTAGCATCATGTCCATGCTCATTGAGCCGATATATAGGGTCGTTAGGGCTTGACTATGTGATATATTTGGTACGCCGATCTATAGGGCTGCTGAGTTGTTACGAGTGAAGCTAAAGGTTTATATAAATGATTTAGTGTCAGCGTGTTCACCAGCAATTGTCGCTTACGTATTTTATAAAACTATTTTACAGGTATGTAAAAGATGTAGTAGAAAGGTGTAGTAGAAGATGGAGGATATAGCCGTTAGACGCATCTGATGGCTTAGTTTGGTTTTAATTATGTAAAAGATGTACATTATTAACGTTTTATCACTTTTAATGTTTTCTAAGAAAATACCGGGTATTTGATTCTTGAGTTTTCTATAGATGAATATTTTAATCAACAAAAGATTTTCCCTATGCAACACATACTTTGATGTATTTTCAAATCATGTATAACTATGGTCACACGCCTAAGTCCATGGAGTCAGGTGTGACGGTAATTCACTCTAGCTAGTATATATATCTATTATCTATTACAGAAGATAAATGTTTAATTATTGCAAGTCACCGGCCAAATGTGTATTACCTTTCAAATTTACTAATATCTAAATCAAGAATAATCTTTTAGATTGTTTTAGAATCCCTAACTTGCACTCCCTCTAAACATACCTTTAGATCTATACTAATGTCTATCAGGCTATGCGTAATGGAAGGGCTACAAATGAGGGCGAATTGCGACACGTGGCGCCCAGTCAGCAAGGGGTGAAAATTTGTTTTTGGGGTATAATGGTGTAAGGACTACAAACTGGACCCACTATATCTTTTTTTATTATTTTCTTTTTATAATTAAACTATACAAATAAAAACCAAGAAAATTAGATAATAAAATAAAAATGTATTAAAATTAAAAAGTAATACAAAAAAAATACAAAACTAAAAAAAAATACATAACTAAAAATAAAAAAAATACATAACTAAAAATTAAAAAAAAAATACATAACTAAAAAAAAGAAACTAATATCCGTAATATTCGCGCATTTTTTCACGTCGTCGTTGATGCACTAATGCGGCCTCCTCGTGAAACCCCTCCGATTTGAGGAATTCGTGGTCTTCTTTCATTTGACGTAATTCCAACGTCTGGGCCAGCTTTTCTTGGTGTTTGTTGGATGCTCTAATGTTGTTTCCTATTTCTGTGGCATTTGTTTCCAAACGACCGACCAACTCGTTTAATTGTCCGGCATCTTCACCGGGCACCGTATTGAATCGTGATGACGACGAACCTTCCCCCTTATTTTTTCTCGATCTCCCTCGTGGTCGAGGCAACTCATGTACTTCTTCGTCGTCGGCTAAATTAACCGTGTCGTCCACGAAGAAGCTACGAGCATCGGAGGGTGTGTTTGGTGTGCTCGGATTTGTCGACGACGATGTCTTCGACTTTTTTGAAGGCCGGGATGAGCCCGCTTGTCGGGCGACCGGAACGGTTGGTGCCCCTTTCCATTTCGTGCAACCGCGTAGTTTTTTCCAACAATTCAAATACTTGAACGGTTTCCCGGACCGCTCGAAAGTCGCTCAAGGCTTGAGTTATAATGTCGCTGTCGTTATGCCCGCTACGCCAGTCAGGCCCCTGCAACCAGTCAATTATCCCGACAAATTTTTGACAATCGGCGTTAAGCCCCTTCCAGTTGGCTTACACCGCTTCTATTCCCCGGTAGTCTTCGGGTTTATCGGTTATCGCGAGCCAAGCTTCAAATACTTTCTTCCAAGACACCCCGGTGGCTTGAAAGTTAGCTACAAATTAAAATTATTTGTCACAATTAGTATACATTTTAATAAACACTAAATATATTTTAATAAATACTTAATATTAAAAAACTTACCGGCGTCGGGATCCTCCGAAATGACGATCCAAGCCCTTGCGAGGGCCACCTCCTCCTCGCTCCAATGCTTGTATGGATCACGTTGCGCCATCGGTCCCCCGGTTGTTTCTTTTTGTGTTTACGGGTCGGCTTTTGGCTTGAACCGGAGGCCCGCGCCGTTTGCGTCTCCGGATCCGACTCCGACTCCAGTGGTGTAGACCCAAACGCCGGCATTAAGTTTTGGGGCATGAAATAGTTGGCGTACATGTTTATGTTCGGGTCGGGAAATTGAAACGGATAGCTCGGTTGGTTTATCGGGTTCATCGGGTTCCATTGTAAGTTCACGTTCGCTTGGTTTTACGAACCATGGAGTTGACCGAAAGGAGGGAATGGGTGGTTCAGTTGGTTCGGGTTGTTTCTAGGATTCATTCTGCTAATTTTTTGTAAGAATTTGAGTATGAATTGTGTATAAAATGGAGAAGAAGGTGATGATTATATATATATATATATGGGATGGTTCAAGAGTAAGGGTGCAAACTAGCCGAGCCCGAGCTCGACTAGGCTCGAGCTCGGCTCGTTTAACTTACACGGAGCTCGAGCTCGAGCTCGGCTCGTTTCGAGCTATATTTTCAAAGCTCGAGCTTGGCTCGTGAATGGATTTTGAAGCTCGAGCTCGGCTCGGGCTCGGCTCGTTTACTATTTATCATTTATTTTTTTTATATAATTATAATTGTTTTATATATTTTTTTTCTATTATAATTTCATATATAAAAGAATATTTATTGTTTAGTAATTTTTCTTTATTTTTTCATAAAGTTATATTTATTAATTAATATTATTAAATGTATATTTTAAAAAAATTATATAAATGGCAGGCCCGTTTAGGCTCGCGAGCCGGATCGAGCTCGATAAATAAAGGTCGGGCTCGGGCTCGTTTATTAAACGAGCTTATTTTTAGGCTCGAGCTCGGGCTCGGGCTCGATAAAGCTCGGCTCGATCGAGCTTTTTAACGAGCCGATATCGAGTAGCTCGCGAGCAGCTCGGCTCATTTGCACCCCTATTCAAGATAGAAATGATATTATTGCAAAAAATGTAAGAAATGAATATGGACCACTAGTTTTGTTTTAAGTTTTAAATGCTTAAAGCTAAATAAAGAAACTATTAATTATTCTCTTTCTTCAATTAATATAACTAATAAACCATAATACTTATTTATTTAATTAATATAACTAATTAAATTATTATAATTAGAAAATATTAAGAACTCATTTATTTTTATAACTTACTTTTTGTTTCTTGAATTTTTATCTTACACAAGTATAATTTATTCATACATTAAAATTTCTTTCTATCCAAAACTAATTTCTTCCAACTCAATATATTAATATCCATCAACACATACTTACATTATGATGAATAATACCAAAAAACAATTTTACATGTTTTTGCATTAGATATCAACAAAATACATACAACCTACACAAAAGCGTATAATCTACACTTGTTCTAAGAATAAGACAACATATAACCTACACACGAAAAACATTTAACCTACACACAAAATTCATCATCAATAAAATACACACGCACATGAAAACATATAACCTACACACAAAAAACATATAACCTACACACAAAAATTTTATCTTACACAAATACAATTTATTCATACATTAATTTCTTTTCAAAACCAAATTCTTCAAATTCAACATATCAATATCCATCAACACGTAGTTACATTGTGATGAATAATACAAAAAACTATCTTACACATGGTTGCATTAAATATCAATAAAAATATACAACCTACACAAAAACATATAACATACACTTGTTCTAAGAATAAGAAAACATATAACTTACATACGAAAAACATATGACCTACGTATGTGTAGAGTATGTGTATCTTTGTGTAGTTTATATAATTGTTGATGTCGAATTACATATGTAAGTTATATATACTTTTTGTATGTTGTACGTTTTTATTGCTCAAAAGAAGTGTAGGTTATTTAACTTTGTGTAGGTTGTATATTTATTGAACTTAAATACGTTGATATATGCTAATATATTGAGTGGAAATTATTTTTTAATATAAAGAAATAGTATTATATGAATAAATTGTATTTATGTTGAATAAAATGAAGAATGTGTAAATAAAAAATAAAACTAAAGTAGTGTTTTTATCTTTTTAATTATTGTAGTTAAATTAGTTAGATATATTAATTAGAGATATTTATTATGGTTATATTAGTTGTATTAATTGGAGAGAGAGAGTGCATTTATTGTTGCATTTATATATTTTTTATTTATTTTTAAATAATTAAAACCTAAAATAAAAATAGTGGCTCATATTCATTTATTTCATTTCTTGCAATAATTTGATTTATTTCTTGAACTTAAACCTATATATATATATATATACTAGGTTAGTTGCCCGTGTAGAACACGGGTTTAAGAAATTTTATTTTATAATTCTAAAAACATTTGAAATATTTGAAGAAACAATGTGGTATTAAATATTAAAGGTAGAAGCATATGTTTAATTTACTAACACATTAATCTTAAATATTATATGGTTGGACACAATATAAATGGTAACATAAATGATAGATTTATTCATGTAAAGTGAAAAAAGACACAAAAACTGATAAATTGTTGAAACTAAGGAAGAAAGTAAGTTACAATCAAATTTGACAAAGTGAAACATAAATTACAAATCTCGAAATATCTCTTTGTAAACAACATTAGATGTCTTATTTGTAAGTTTGCCATCTGCGTCGAATATTAATAATTTGACTCCGTCTCTACTCTTTACTCTTGATAGTGCCACATATAACTGTCCATGGCTGAAAACCGGATGCTTTAAATACAAACCAACTTTTGATAGTGACTGTCCTTGGCTTTTGTTAATCGTCATTGCAAAACATACTGAAATTGGAAATTGTCTTATCTGAAACTTGAAAGGAATCTTGTTATCTGTAGGTATCATATTTACTCTGTGAATATATGTGCGAGTACCAATATTACCTCCAGATATTATTTCAGCTACTACGACATGTTTTTTAAGAGATATGACTCGCAGCCTAGTACCATTACACAAACCAATTTGATGGTCAATGTTTCGGAGTAACATAACAGGAACACCCACCTTTAAGACCAATCTATGATTTGGCAATCCGGAAATTTTAAGACCGTTTAACACGTCGGGCGAGAATAAATTTGCTTGCAATGGATCAACGAAGTCTTCTGTTGGACAGATACTATCTGAGCTAAGGTACTCCTTTTCATCTCTGGGAAAAAGTGAGATCAATCGATCATTAATGTCTTGGACATCTTCATTGGTAGGTGCAAGTATTGCTCTTTCACGAAAGAATTCAATATTTTTGATATTTTGTAGAATTGAAGGATAAACAAAATCAATTAAACTTTGAATCGGATCATACGAGTCATTGATCAAAAGATCATGAGGTATGTCTATTGTTGCTTCACCATCATTTGAACCACCGACATTTCCCTCGCCTATATCCAACAGCCATTTAGCAAACTGGTTTGTCTGCTCAATATCAGATGCTTGAGCTCCGATGGTTAACCGCATGTTTTTTGTTAACCTAAGAAGTTTGCATTTACCCCAAATATAGGAAGAACATAAAGATGCATTCACAATCTGTTGTCTGCTTCCGTTTGTAATAACAGGAAGAACTTGCCTAAAATCACCACCAAAAACAATAACTTTACCTCCAAATGGGATTCCCGAATTGATAGAAGTATTAGGAGTTAATACGTCCGTCATTGTTCTATCAAGAGCTTCAAATGCATGTTTATGTATCATTGGGGCTTCATCCCATATAATCAATTTTGTTTCCTTTAGTAAATGCGCATCATCACTTCCTAGTTTTATGTTGCAAGTTGAGTCCTCGTTAAGATTTATAGGAATATGAAATCTGGAGTGTGCTGTTCTACCTCCTGACAACAGCAATGATGCAATACCACTTGAAGCAACATTCAATACAATTTGACCTTTAGATCGTATTGCCACAGATAATGTCTTCCACAAAAATGTCTTTCCTGTTCCACCATAGCCGTAAAGAAAAAATACACCTCCTTTGTTAGCTTCAACTGCGTTCATGATTTCGTCAAACACTTTTCATTGTTCATCTGTTAATGAACTTATAAGGCTGTGAGACTCATTTTGTAAAGTGTTTGTGTCATAAGAGAGTTCGTCAACAATTAAACGATTGTTTTAAGAAGCTATAGAATCGTGATCAGGATACGGCATAGTTTGAAATCTACGTAGGCTTGAGTTATTTCGAAGTAGGTACTTCTCAATCTCACACAAAGTTAAGTTCTTAATTTGTGTTTCTGGAAGTGATAAATCTGCAAAATTGTATTAATAAAATATAAACAATATTATATGAAGTACGTATATGAACAAAACATAAAAACGAAAAACCAAATTCATTAAGGATGGTAAAAATTAAAAATTTATAATTAATCTTCATTTGAAAGTATAATATGGTTCATATATTTTAGTACTGAATAACGAATTGGAGTACCTGGAATATTCAATATTCTTTGTTGTGTGTAAATAATGCCATCTGATAGATATTCCCATGTTTTTTCCCACACAAAATCAGGTCTAGAAAGAGAGCTGGACAATAACATTGATCCAAATAAAGCACGAAGATAATAACCAGAACCGGATGCACTCGCCTCCTTAATTGCTTCGATATATTCCATGTCATCATCGAGTAGTCCACGTGCATAGCAAGCATCTCTAAATGTAGGATATGTCTGGCCATCTACCGTTCGAATATCATCAAAAGATTTTGGTCCTTTGACTTTGTTTAGAAGAATTCTTAAGAAATACGCATCACCGAGAGACGGAGAAACTTGATGAATTCTTCCAATTGAAAAACCCTGCTTTCGTCGTTCCCACTTTCGTTGTTCAAGTTTCCAAACAAACTTAGTAGGAAATTCAACATAAGTAAGGTTCCGTGCTTCGTCATTAATTTGGTTACACAACATCCAAGCTGAAAACATTGATGAAGAAACTGATGGTTTGTTAAGGACATCATCAATATCATCATCGGGCCCGTACGTAACCTGTTGTTGACCAGGGAGATGGAAAGGAAGCCTAATTACTGAAGGCGAGTTGTAATGTACTTCAAATGCAAATATCCTCCATGCTGCTTCACACGCAGAAAGGTATCGACAATCATAATATTCTCTAATTTTATCTCTTGCTTTATCTTGATCATCTTGATTGTCAGCGTCTACAACAGCAACTGTAGCCTTGTCAGGACCTTTGTTAATGTATTTGAATAAATACTTTATGGATGCAGCCTGATTACACCACTCAACGTTAATATGTGCTTGATATCTTTTCAGAAGCGTTTTATTATATGGCACGACGCTTCTGTTGTCTAAGTCCACAACAGACTTTTTAACTGTGCATCCAGAATCTCTTCTTCTGTATATAGGATAACCATTTGAATCAATAGAATTGTGAGGTGTAAACTTTTTAGGGAACTTTTTAGAACACCTTCTATTAATCATGCATGAACAGTTCATGTTATCATAACCACAAGGACCATGCATCATGAATTCACTCACAAGGGAATATAATTCATGATCTTCCTTCTTGTCTGGAATCTCGGCCGAAATAAACGGGTCAATATGATCAACGGTAGGAAGCTTGTGATCAGCATGCATGAATAAACATATATGGGCATGAGGCAACCCACGCTTTTGAAACTCTACGGTATAAACAACTACATAAAAAATGAATATTATTAATGTTCGATATAAATTGAAAGTTGCTAAAAAGAAGACTATGTTTAACAAATACTATTATATTAAGTAAATAATAAAGTAAATCACCTGCTTGAACCTTTCCCAGAACTTCGTCTTTTTTTAAGTCTTTGATTATTGCATCAAGCTTAACTTTAAATAATCTACACATGATGTCAGGCCTGTCTTCAGGATTAATGGTGGTACTATTCGGGAATCTTTTAACTTCAGGCCATTTAGGATTGCATGTTATAGTTATGAAAAAATCTGGATATCCATACCACCTACAAATAGCCATGGCATCTAGGTAGTTTTGCATCATGTACCGAGAACCTCCGGTAAAAGATGAAGGTAATATCACACGTTGACCAACGCGGGACATGTCTTGGTTTTTGGTGTTTTTTTAAGTTATGAATATTCTCATATGACTCACATCTAAGAACCTTTTGTTTTTTACGTATGTAGTTGAGTATTTCGGTTTCAATCATTGTGTATATATCAACTAACTGTTGTTGAAAAAGTCTTCTTCCATTCAGAGGCAATGAGAAAATATTTGGCCTATCTTGAATTCTGTACGCTAAAAATTCTCTCATGGTGCTGTTTGGCCGTTTACTTTTTTGTAAGCTTCTAAAATCTCTATGAGGGATGTCAACCCTGTAACAATCATCACCGTAAATATAGAAAAGTGGATATTGAAGAGGAACGTATGAAGGATGCAATTCACTTATATGCTTTAGAGTTCCCGTTTTAGTTTCAACAATAATGTCTCGAGGCTCAATATTACCAATATCACCAACAATCAGCGCAGCAACTTCAGAAGAACTCGGCAAGTTGTATGTTCTTCCATCTTGTTGTCTTCTTCCAATAAGACGCAACTTAAGGTTAGCATGAGGATTTTCTTGAAAACGATCTATTGCCATCCTATAAGATTTCACCAGCTCATTATGAGAATCTAACATACGCTGTAGATCCTTTATTATCTCAAGATCTAGCAAGTTGGAACCTCTTGTAGATTGTTTTTTTGATTGACTGGTAGGAATAAGAATATTCGTTTGTCATTATTTAAAAAAAATGACATAAGGTCAAATGTGTAAAAATAGTGAATTAATTGAGTTAATACATACCTAAATAAGCATTGTCTATTTGAGACTTCATTTTCCGTGTCATATATGTATAGTTGCGAAAACTTTGGTTTTGATCCATTCTCTGGCAAAAGACTTCCAATAGAATGATAATTCTGACCGCTAATCCTAAACACGAATGGAGCGTTACCTCTATTAATGGAGGAATCAACCTTTCCGCCCATTGATGTAAACGCGAACATAGAATTGTAGCGTCTAATGTTCTTTAAGAAAAACTTGCTTTTAGGACCAACATTGCTAAATAGATCTTTGTAAGCTGGCGGAGCATCTTTAAATTCAGGTAGCTCGACCTTACCGTAACCACAACATAGGAAATAAGTTGTTTTTCCTTCTTTTTTTTTCCTATTCCACCCTCATTTTTCCACAATTTTGCATGGCATAATTCACATATAAGATTCTGATCACCATGATCCAAGTAATCTGTTAAATTAACTGGTGGTCAAAAAATGTATGTGCATTATTAATTGGAATTGTTGTATTATAAGTACCTGTTGAGATTCCTTTGAATGGGTCTTTAACCAAAACTTTGACATCAACTTCTTCATCTGACGTCAAGTCAAGCATAGGTATAGGATTTGTAATCCGCGAGTTACTTATTAGTTTACGCTTTCCTGATGATAACTTTGTTAAAGAAGTAGATGCACAATTGTTGGATGCCATGATAGGTGAAGAAATATAAACTCGACGAGTATCACATAATGAGGTAGACCTGTTGTTTTTGGAAGTAGATGCCCCTGGGGAAAAAATTAAGATTTAAAATATGGTAACATGAGCAAGTTGATAATAATTGATATTATCGTTTATGTTTAAATTATGAAAAATAACCAGTAAACGGGTATCTTACCACTATTGATATCACCTAATGAAGTTGGATTCTTTGTATTTTCATGAAAAGTTTGCAAACTGCTTTGATTTGTAATCATTGTATTTGGTGTCACATTTTCTTTGCCCTATGTAATTGATGTAGAATTTATTGATGACGAAAAAGGTTTATTAGACTTTTGGGTGTTAGGAGCAATATTAGATCTCCTGCTATCTAGAAGTAGCTTTCTTGATTTCCTGGCCTCTGAAGCATTTAACTTACGAACGTCGGCTGAAGATATAGCGGTTCTTTGCATGTCCCCTACATAAAGAAAATAATTGTAGAAATGTTGTTCTACACGGACAAATTTAAATTTTCTGAATTACAAAAATGAACGTAATATAATACAAATTGAAAACTTACAATTTGAAGCATGACTGTTGACAGGCGCTTTAGAGGATGATGCACTTTCAGGGGTGTTGCTTTTAGACATTTCCTTGTATAATAGAGTGCAAATAGAAGTATAAGAAATAGATTTACAAAGTAAAAAACAACTATTTAATGTTATCTATTGATTTTATAATATCGATAAATTAAAATGTTTTTGTAATATGACTTCGTGTTTTAAAATTACATATACAATTTCATTGAGCATTTACAGTTGAAAACTTGAAATTCATGCTAATGACGTAAAGACAAGGAAAATAGTTTGTAGATATTACAAAGTACAAAAGTTTTATATCTAATACGAAACTATAATAATTATGTTATATATATATATGTATATATATATATATATTAAAAATTAAACTTGTATTTGTGTTTTAAATCTATTGTAGTTAAGGACAGATTGTATATTCTTTTAAAGGTAAAACGTGTATAAATGACTTGAAAAAAATCGATGCTAAAAACTAAACACATTCCCAGTTTAGACGGATTGAAACTTATAGCAGTGGGAGCAAGGAATTATTTACTTGAACAATATTGGATTTATTGATATGTAGATCTACTTTCCTGAATTTTACCGCCTCTGAAGCATTTTCATAACGAACGTTGTTTACATAAGCTGTAAAAAATAAAAAAAATAAAATAAACATATTATTAGATGATGAGTTAAGTTTAACATAAGTAACAAATAAATTTATTTACCATTAGAAATGTCAGATAAAGTAGTTCTTTGCATGTCCCCTACAAAAGAAAAGAAAAAAAAAAGATAAAAAGTTGTTGTAAGGGTTATATAATACAAAATGGAAATCTTACAATTTGAAGAATCGCCGGTGTGTGACGCTTTAGAGGAAGATGAAATTTGAGGGGTTTTCCTTTTAGCCATGTCCTTGTATATCTATAAGGTGAAAATATAATTAAAGTCAACAGTATGCAGTCAAAGACTTTATATTTAGAGGTGATGGGATTCCACCGTTTGTATTACACGATTGAGCTTAATTAGAATACAAAACCTTAAAAGTTATAAAATCGAAAAAGGATTTATTAGTACTATATTTTTAACAGTTTAGATGGTATTGGTTAATAAATGCCACTAAAAAAGGTATTTATTTAATTCTTATTATTGTTAATTAATCTTTGTTTTGTTATAGCATATGCATGCAATCATACGGAAGCATAAAATCAATAAAAAAAGCCTTTTTTTATATAGGTAACATATGGGTATTTTAGTGACATGAGGACTTAAATATTTCCTCTTCTAATTTAGGTCTAGAGTGTTATTTGTGCAAAAACACTACGCACACGAGATATGTAGGAATGCGTGTTTGTTTTATAACTTTTATTTTTAGATATCAGATATATGATCAAAGAAAAGAAATAGAATATTATTATTAACATGTATCAATTAGAAAAAATATAATAAAATTCTAATTTGTCTTGTAACATATTAAATTTGTTATGTGAAATTGCATATATTTATAGGATTATTCGTCCGAATAGACTCACATCATTAACCACTTACAACGATGAAAAGTTATCACAACTCTAAATGCCAAACAAATAATTATATGCATATATACGACAACTGAATATAGTTGTTTTTGAAGCATAACGTAGTGTTATAATGGTCTATGGTGTGCCCTTGATTGGTGTAAAAGCCAAGAAAATAAGAGCAACCAAGATTACAACCGGAATCAAGAGGAGCAGTTGCGGTGGCAATACCAACGGTAGAACAACCAACATGAATGCCTAACTTATTTAATGTATAAAGTATTTATTATGAAATATAACATTTTACTAAATAAAAATAAAAGAGTAACGAATTAGTTACTTGAATGACGAACTTTGGTGTAGTACTATGATAAAATATCACACCCGGTAGAGAAGAGCTTTGTGGAACACTTTGTGTAGAGAAAAGCTTTGTGGAACACTTTGTTTATTAAAGAATATAAAGCAAGGGCAAACAATTTACATATATATGCTATTTAAAGTTGAAATTAGTTAGGTAAACTTTTCCATATAGGCTTACGTTAGGTAACAAAATTATTTGATATGACAAACATATTCTTTTATGTTAACAAAAATAGATTAAATTTAAAAGTTAAAAATCAATCTATGCCCATGATTTACGTTAGTAAATTTTGTCCTTAATTAAAACAATTATAAATTGGGGTAAATATATATTTATATAAGTCAAAAGTTAACATAGATAATGGATTGAGCATAAACCAGTCAACCTAAAAAAGTATATATTTAAAATAAATTTACGTAATTAAAGAATTATTGAATGGGCGTATATTAGTCCGAATCTTTAGCTGCAGGAGTATTGAATTTTCGTCATCATAAATTTAAATTTAATGTCTATACGAAAAAAATTATGTATTATATTGTTTTTGAATGTTTATTTTTTTTAAGTTTTTCGTGTCTCATGTTATAAAAAAATTCTCTTTTTAAAAGTCCAGACTTAACAGTGTAATTTGATTGAGCATAAAAATAGAATTTTTGTCATCATAAATATAAATTTGATGACTTCAATGAAAAAGTAATATCCATGTAGGTAGTTTTTTCTAGAAATATAAATTTTGTTAAAGTTTTTCGTATTTTATCTTAATTTTGCATGTAGGTACTTTAAAGTCATACATATACCTACTAATGTAGAATTGTATTTTAATGAAAAAATTAATTAATAGTAATTGGAATATTTTTTGTAGTAATTTATACTTTAAGGAAGTGAAATATTATTTGTCTATAATATTAATTTGAAGTTTTGCAAAACATATGTACCACATAAAAGCATAGCAATAACCAATCATAAAATTTTATCAAAAAAAGGAATCTCCATGTAGTCAAACAAAAAGAAAAATCCCCAACACAATCAAAACAGAAAATATAAAGAAACATAGTCTCAGCAAACCATGCAAAAAAAGACAATAAAAAGGAAAGTTTTTTAAATTAAATAGGAACCGACTACTACTTCTCGGTTTTAGGAATCAACAGCGTCTCATTCCAATTTGCATCACGCAAATCCTTTGTGTGAATCTTCTGTTGTTTAGTTGATGACAGAGCGGATGACTCGTCAACGTCGTATACATCTTCAAGATTACGCTTCAAATCAACACTGGCAGCCGTGCCCATACTTTCATTGCTATTGGAAATCGGGGTCCCATTGTCAGCGGTACATGAAATAGAATCCTATATAATAAAAAAAGTAAGGAATTATAAGTTCAATATAGTTAGTTTGATTTAAGTAGATAGCGAAAACATAAGTAAAAATAGTAGATAACCTTCAAAGAAACATCCGTCTGTAATGGCAACTCTGAGTTACTTGGGTTCACCGAATCAGAATCTTCAACCTTCATTTTGTATGTAAACTCACATGCTTTACATGTACAGTTTTGACCGGTTTATTATATATAAATGAAGAAATCAACAAATTACCTGATTATTTTAGAAATTCTTTTCGAGCTTTGAAATAATGTTCAGATCTTCAGTCAGTTTTGTAATGGAAAAATACTCAGCATTGTTATCAAGATTATAGTTCTTGATCTCGATCCTAAAGGCGAACTTTCTTTCTAATAAAACGTTGAAGGCAGCAGGAAGAGTTAAAAATTCAGCCGACTGTGAAAAGCATCAAATGTTTTAATTTCAAATATAAAAAGTTATAGAATTTCACTATTATAGTAATGTTATTATAAAACGATTCAAAAAAGACAAAAAGTTTACTTGTTCCTGTTCGTCCAGCACGTCTTTAGCAATTCGTCCTATAAGCTTGTTAGCCTCCCGCTCAAACATTGTAAGAGTCACAGTCCCTGTGCAATCCTGGACTCGTATGGGGATCTTGTATCTTAAAAATATGATTAAAATAAATTAAAAAGATAAAGCATGGTTAATATTGTAAAAAAAAAGTTAAAAGATTTGAGAACCTAATCATAGGAGATGATACAATAGTCTGAGTGCAATTGTCATTGAGACATTTGTACTGCTTCGCCACTTCAAAATCGGCTGGATTCTCTCCCTTATCAATTCTGACGGTTGTGGTTTCAACTCCATTTTTACATAAATCACAACTACGATAATTCCATGATTTCTCAATGCATAGAGCTTTGATCTTACCAACAACAATAAGGGATTTAACCTATCCAGAAATAAGAGAATTTTAATAATGATGTTTCAATGAATCTAAAAACAAAAAATTTAAAAAACAATGACATACCTCTTTGATTTCGTTAATTTCACGAATGTTGATTAAATCAATATCATTAAGAAATTCGTCTTCCAGTGACGAGACCATAGAGGTACCAACGGACCGATGAGAGGATGTTTCTTCCCCAATGTTAGACAGGAAACTGGTGTGATGAAACATTATTTGTTATAATGAGTAGGTAACTTTTAATAAAAAAAAATCAAGACTTGTGGATGGTCTATTTTCATGTGTTACCGTGTTTTCATAATAGCTTTTATCAAAACATAATCAATTTTTAAATAATACCATTACAATTGTACGATCACAAATTTGGTATGGAAGAATGGGCTGTACAGATTATATTTTTAAATTATAGCATTACAATAATAGTATTACCTTTAGAAAGTAAAGGTAAATATAAATGGTAATTATTTTAAACATATATAATAACAATGTACCTTTTCTTAAATTCTAGGATTTCATCAATTGGTGAATTTATAAACAACCGCGTCGCATCATAAACATTAGAAACAGTCCTGTTATCTGTAATAACATAAATTCGTTAGTTATTTAAAGTACAATGAAATAATGACATGATTTTTTACTTACGTCCGTATATATGCAGATTTCCGAATTGAAGAATTAGGAAAACATGAGCCTGTTGCTTATTTTGCATGTAGTTCAACATTTGCTGACAATATTCCTCCTACAAGGTTAATATGATGTGTCTACCTCTGTAAGATTGTTGATATGGATAACATAAATATAGTTAAGTGCAAATGAATAAAAAAAAGTAAAATTTGAGTTGCTTACTCCAGATCTTCTAATTTGATCTCCATCTTGATTGCTTCTTTGCCACCTCTTACCGGTTTCTTCTCCACCTCATAGCATTTGTAAACATATCCAATAATATCTAGTGTGAAATAAAGTTAGAGCGTTAAGAGTTTTAATGTGTGTTAAACAATTAAGAGTAAATAATAAATAAAATAATACGGTATCTAACCGAGTCTAGTGTACTGAGGTAGAGGGTCTTTTAAAATGGAACCAAAATTGGTGAATTCAAAACCATACTTGGAGCCTTTGAAGGTGGTGCATTTTTTTAGGTCTGTTTGCCAACGGAAAGAAATTTTCTGGCCATTGTCCACATGCTTGATTTTTGCGTCATTGTCGGCCAGTGTGGGCCTAAAAATGAAGTAGCACTCATTCTCTCGGAGATGTTCTTCAAACTTAGGAAAGTAAGTTTTGAACACGCTTGCCTGCATCTTTGTTCCCTAAAAATTTATGTAGTTGAGAGTGCTGAATATTATAAAAAGAAAAAAAATTTGGTAAATATTTACCTCCTCATCCATTATAATCATTTCAATCGACCAAATTTCGTTAGGGTTCTTGTTGTTTGGTTTTCTCCATAGTCTAACAACTCGAACTTTATTGTTGCATTTATATATTTTTTATTTATTTTTAAATAATTAAAACCTAAAATAAAACTAGTGGCTCATATTCATTTATTTCATTTCTTGCAATAATTAATAATTTGATTTATTTCTTGAACTTAAACCTATATATATATATATATCTTGTTTTAATTAATTAAATTTTTTTTATTTTTTATTTTTAAACCGTTGTAACGGTCATAATAATATAATATTATTATTATTAAACCAATTCCGGCGACAAGAAAACCCCGCCCCCGCCCTTTTCGCCCACATATCGCGGTGGGGGGGAGGGGCGGTGTTCCCCCTTCTTCTCGTCCCAATTCGTCCCAACTCACGTCCCATTACGGATAGCCTCATGGATCAACAATCTCAACTATTTTGGGAAGACATAAACTATACACTTTAATACTCTTTAAAAGCATTAAGAAAATTTACTTTATAGATTTGTGGGCTTAGATTTTAATTTTTTACTGTAATTGACAAAATATAATGCATGGTTTATTAGTAATTCCATACATATGCGTACTTTTTAACTATCAAAATCTGAGTACTTTTATATGAATATTTAAGGAATTAAGGTGATTTGTCATTTGTTTTATTGGACTCTATGGTAAGGGACCCGAGAGGCGGTGGTTATTTGATAATTTATTTGAAGATTAGGATTTAGTCATGTTGTTTACTAATGATAATGATGTATACTAATGAGGTCGTGTACAATTAAAACTCATATTACGGGTAAGATCATTCACAACTCTTTCTATATATTTTGTGGTGAGGTTTTGCAAATTATAGGATGTGGTTAGGAGTATAGGAGAAGGAAAATGTTATGTGCAAAGTTAAATTTGAGAATTCATTATTCACACCGTATAACTTTTTAATATTTTTTTTAAAATGCTTGTGAGTTGAGGATAAAGAAAAGCTAATGATAAAGATATAAAAATGCATTATTTAATTAAAACGAAAAAAGAAAATGAAATGATTTTTAATGGAATTATATGGATATGGATGGAAAATGAAGCTAGGAATGTTCTAAGGGTGTTAAGAGGAAATTTTTCGTACTTTCAGGTAAAATTCTTCTTTCAAGGATAGCATTTGGAACTATCCCTAATATCCGAGTAAGGCTTCTTGACCGTTCATACTGATTTTGACGTTTCAAACCTAACTCACCCAAAGACACATTTAAGGAGGAAACTCACCGGTCACCACTGTAAGAAAACCCCATTGAGACAGATTTTGAACTTGAGACCTTAAAGATCTTAAACCATCACCTTATGCCAATGAACCAAAAGACCAATTGCGTTATGTGGTGAAACTTAATACAAGTGATGAAAGTTAATACTGAAGTCTGGTTAGTTAGTTTGTGAATGAGCCACATATTTGTCGGAGTCGAGAAAAGGAGGGTGGTCTGTGAGATAGAGGGAGATTGACGAATAAGAGAGATGCTATAGTCAATCACGATGGGTGGGAAATGTGAAAAACATCACACTTATAATGTAAGAGTTAAAATTGGAGCTTAAATGATGAACTTTGATTAAAAATAATGTATTTAGAAGTTACTTAATTGGCTTAACTAGCAGGCGTACTCGCGCTTCGCGGCGCGGGCATGGAGGTGCGAGTTATGGCTTCGAAAAGGGTGCCTTGGCTGTTGTGTCTTTGTTTGCTATGATTGTACCATATACATGTCAATGAACACATCACATTTATTAAGGAGAATATTTCTTTACAGCATGCAGCTTTGACCTTTAATAACTCAAGACTGCCATTATGCGGTTTTCAAGCTTTGACCTTTAATAAGCAAACCGTATACCCTAAAAGTCTACATATGAATGCATCACGCAAAAACGCATCGCGCATCGGATTTTTGGAACCCAACGCATCAGAGGCATCACACAATTTAAAACCAAGATTACCTAAGAATTACATCAGGCTGACAAATGCTACACAAATTTATAACAAACACTTTATTCAAAGTATGGAAATACACATAAAATTTATTTGCATCCAAGGTAATTGAATATTGCCTCAAAACTCATTATTTGATATGAGATCGTTTCAGCTTTGTAACTTATTAACATAATTTTAATAAATAAAGTGGTTCTCACAAAATATGATGAAACTATAATCAACCACTAAACATCATCTGTTGGAAGGGGTCGGGTTGCGCCGATATCGATCCGTGCAAAACAGATTTATGGGAACGGGTCACACTGAAATATGAATCATCAACTGTTGTATGTAATAAATTATTTTAAACCACAATGATCCGTTTAGTAAATCATTGACTACAACTATTATAAATATTTTTAGGCTTTCTTTATCTTTACGTTTAAAATTGCCGAAACTGTTTTTGGTCCAAAGGTATTCTGGTAAGTTATAATCCCAATCTACATGTTACCAGCAAAACATTATGACCAAAGATATATCTGGTATTTTGAAATATTTTAAACCATAGTTTATTTGAAAGCAAATTATTTTAAGAATATAGTAATTTTACTAAAAAAATGTTACACCATAGTTGCCTGTTTAACACTTGAACCATAACCTCTGTTAATCGGGTCACAAGTTTGGTTTTCGGGTTAATAAAATCATACAGTCCCATCTTTCTCTATCCTGTTTACAGAAGGCCAAACTCCAATGCTGCTAACTAAAATCATATATATACACTTGAAACCGGTAATTTTAGTTATTAGAGCATCTAATCCTCTGAATAACCAAGTGATAGGCCTTGTTTTAGTAGGCTATACTCCAAAAAATTGCAGAGAAGGAAACAAATAAGTGGGACAATTTTCTGGTTTTTTTCATTAAACAAAAACTAAATATATACATGCAATGAAACAGGAGGGTGAACACCCACGTTCCTTATTCAAAGTGAAACATGCACACTTAGTAAAATAAAGAGAGAAAATAGGAAACATGTGATCGTGAAACTTGCAGCTTAATCCAATAATTTGTTAGGCTTCTTTATGTTTCTCTTGGGCCTGTTGTACTCGTCCGACTTGTCTTGGGTATGTGCGTCTGCTGATGGGCCAGTGTGGTCCGTAACATCACCTTCCCTTGAAGAATTTGCATTGTCCTCAATGTCGATGAAGAACGGATAAAGTTGTTTCAGTTGAGCTTCATCTTCCCAGGTTGACTCTTCAAAAGGCAATTTCTCCCATTTAACTAGAAGTTTTGTCTTGTTTTCACTATCCTTGCGCGAGTCGAGAATTGCTTCCGGTAGGAGACTGATGTCGGTAGCTTCAAAGTTGTCAAGAGAATCTGAAGTAGGCTTAGCACGTCCGATACATTCTTTCAGTAATGAAACATGAAAAATTGGGTGGATTTTCGAAGTAGCCCGGTAACTCCAATCGATACGCAACCTTGCCAATGCGATCTAAAATCTTGTAAGGACCAAAGAAACGCTTGGATAGCTTCTGATTTCTGCGTTGCTGAACCGAGTGTTTGGCGATATTGTTGAAGCTTCAAGTAAACAAAGTCGCCTATGTTGAACTCCTTCTCCAACCGTTTTTTGTTAGCCTGCTTAGTCATACGAGCCCGAGCTTGTTCCAGTGAAGACTTTAAAGCTGCCAAAAGAACTTGATGATTGTTAAGTGATAAATCAATTGACGCGTTCGAGTTGGATCCCGGAGTGTAGTCATGAATGGTGTTGACATCCCGGCCATAAAGAGCTTTGAATGGGGACATGTTAATGGAGGTATGGTAGGAGGTATTATAGGAAAATTCTGCCAAAAACAAAAATCGTTCCCAGGTGGCCGGTTTGTCAAAGACAAAGGCACGAAGGTAGGTTTCCAAACACCTATTCACGACCTCGGTTTGGCCATCGGTTTGGGGGTGGTATGCGCTTGAATGGAGGAGTTTGGTGCCCATTTGAGTGAAGAGGGCCTTCCAGAAGTGACTTAAGAATGTCGGGTCTCGGTCCGACACAATAGTTTTAGGAAGACCGTGCAAACGATAGATTTCACGCATGAAAATGGTAGCAAGAGTGATAGCGGTGTAGTGAGCGGGTAACGGAATGAAATGAGCGAACTTGGAAAGGCGGTCAACGATAACCCATATGTCAGACTTACCTTTTGAAATTGGCAATTTGGTGATAAAATCCATAGAGATATCTTGCCAAGTATCAATTGGTGTGGGTAAGGGTTGTAAAAGGCCATAAGGCTTGTGGGTTGGAACCTTAATGGCTTGACAGACCTGGCATTCTTTGACAAAGCGAGTCACATCTTTTTTCATGCCCAACCACGTAAAGGAAGTGGAGAGCCGTTTGAATGTCGCATGGATACCGGAGTGGCCACCAAGAGTGGAGGAATGAAATTCAGCTAATAGGTTTTGACGAAGGGTTGGAATGGGAGGGACCATGATGCGACCGTTCAAGAACAAGAGACCGTCACGAATTGAATTGTTGGGAAAAGCCTCCGGTTCAGCGGTGACTTGACAAGTCAAATGCTTACCGTTGACGTGGTTAGCAAAATAGGATCGGATCTCGTCTAACCAAAGGGCTGTTGGGTGCGACAAGGCCAACATGGTTGGCAGATCAACCCGACTCAACGCATCAGCCACAATGTTTCTTTTCCGGGTTTAAAGTGAATTTCGAAATCATAACCGATGAGCTTTGTAACCCACTTTTTTTGCTCTGGTGTTTGGATCGTTTGGGTGAGTAAATGTTTAAGGCTATGATGATCGGTAAAAATTCGAAATTTTCTACCCAATAGATATTGACGCCACTTGCGGACCGATTCGGTAATGGCGTATAACTCTTTGGTGTAGGTTGACTGACCCTGCATGGTAGGACACAATTTCTTTGAGAAGAAAGCAATTGGGCGGTTATTCTGGGAAAGAACAGCACCAATTGCTAAGCGTGATGCGTCCGTGGTTACATCAAAAGGTTGTGAAAAGTTGGGTAAGGCTAGAGTAACAAGCTTATGCATGTGGGTTTTCAAATTGGTGAAGGCAGAGTGGGCTGCGTCTGACCATGAGAAGTCTTTTTGCTTCAAAATGTCGGTTAAGGCGGCTGCAATATGGGCATAGTTGGGAACGAAGCGACGGTAATATCCCGTAAGACCAAGGAAAGCTCGTAAAGTAGTAAAAGAGTGCGGTGTAGGCCACTGTTGAATAGAATCTATTTTGTCTTGTTCAGGGGAAACACCCAAACTAGAAATTTTGTGGCCTAAAAATGAAATATCCGAAACTGCAAAGGTGCATTTTGATGATTTGGCATAAAACTGACTGGTGGTCGGTGCTTCGAATACGTACCATAAATGAGCATAATGATCATCTGGATTAGCAATGTAGATCAAAATATCGTCAAAGAAAACTAAGACGAAGTGACGCAAAACGGGCCGAAACAAGTCATTCATGGCAGATTGAAAGGTGGATGGTGCGTTGGAGAGACCGAAGGGCATAACAAGAAATTCATAATGTCCGTCAGAAGTTCGAAAGGCTGTCTTTGGGATGTCCGGTTCAACGACTCGGATTTGGTGATAGCCGGAACGGAGATCAATTTTAGAAAAGATTGTGGCACCATGTAACTCGTCCAATAACTCGTCAATTGTGGGAATCGGAAAACGGTCACGTATTGTAACCGCATTAAGGGCCCGATAATCCACACAAAATCACCACGTACCGTCTCTTTTTTTAACAAGTAAGACTGGAGACGAAAAGGGACTGTTAATAGGACGGATGACACCATCACGGATCATGTCGGAGATTAACTGGGTCATTATTTGTTTTTGAAAATGTGGGTATCAATAGGGTCGGACATTAATCGTTTTGGTATCAGGAAGTAAGGGAATATGGTGATCATGAGAACGAGACGGGGGAAGGTGTTGAGGTGTGTCAAAAAGAGTGGGGAACGACTCAAGCAAGTTAGCCAGTTTCGAGTCATAGGTGGGTGTGGACTGAGTGACCGATGGGGAAGAATCCATGAACAGGGCGTGCATGGATGCAACCGAATCATGTCGAATCATAGAGGACAAGGAGCCCGGGTGGTGGGGTGAGACAACGGCTCACCGCGTAGGGTGGTGGTGGTACCAGCGAAGGTAAATGAGAGCTCAGGGATAGAGAAATCAGCAGTGATTTGTCCTAAACTCCCAAGCCATGTGACACCCAAAACAATATCAGCTCCTTGAATTTGGAATAAAAAGAATGGGATATCAAATTGAATGTTATGGAGCTTAACCGGAACGGACGAACAATGACCTTCACAATGAATGAGTTGGCCATTTCCAACCATGACCGGAAACGGATGCAAGGGTTGTGTAGAAATATCGAGGCAGGCTGCAATACGAGGTTGCATAATGTTGTGGGTGCTCCCGCAATCAATGAGAACGGTGACGGGTTTACCCAAAATAAAATCGGTGAGACGTAAGGTCTGTGGTGAAGACAAACCAAAAAAGGCCGCTGGAGACAGTGACATGAATGTGGGGGTTGATGAACCAGACTGATCAAGAGGAGGGTCTTGTTCAGAAAAGTCGGCATCGCCGTGATCGACGATTAGAAGGAACTGCGGAGGAGAGAAAGTGTGACCCGGAAAGTAGCGAGCTGGACAACGAAAGCACAACCCTTCTTTGCGGCGCGGTTGAATTTGCTCCGGAGTGAGTTTATGAAGGAGAAGTGGTTTATTGAGTGTGGGTAGCAATGGGGTCGTAGTGGTGGATGAATTGGTGACGGGTGTGGAGGATGATGCATGGGAAGTTGTGGAAGTGGTGGTTGGCTGGGATGAGAGAGCAGACATCGAAGAAGATGATCTGTAAGGGAAAAAGGGTTTAGGTTTTTGTACATGTGCCAATTTGTCCTCCATTAAACGGGCCAGACCCGTTGAGTCATGCAAATTGGTTGGTTTGTGAACCGCCACTTCGGACCTAATATCCGGTTTTAGGCCCGATAAAAAACAATTGAGGCAGTTTTGTGGGGTGAGGCAAGTAATGCGATTACTAAGATTTTCAAAAGCAAGTAGGTAATCAGGTACGGTGGATGTTTGTTGAAGTTTGTAAAGGGCCACCTCATGATTCTCATAAGACGAAGGACCGAAACGAGTTTCAAATTGACGTTTGAAATCCGTCCAAGTGCCCATCAGGTCATTCTCTTTCTGGTGTTGGTACCAAGCAAGAGCGTCACCGGTGCAATGGAAGGCGGATAGGGATACGCTTTCGGCGGGAGGAACATTAAAATAGGCAAAGTAATTGTCGGCCTGAAAAATCCAACTGAAGAGGTAGGTCCCAGCAGAGCCCAGTTGGACCCGCAAGACTCACCTTGAAGAGAGACGTCTGCGCAGAAACCAACTGGATCCGCAGGACCCACCATGCTCAGAGACGTGACGTCCTTACGCGCAGTACGCAAGCTGTTCCCGCAGGAAATGCCTCCCAATGGTGAAGTACTCCGCCTGTTCCCGCAGCTGCGGATACAAGCCATCAGGGAAGGCCACCCGCGCAGCAAGGCTACACGCACAAGGCACTTAGCTCTCAATAATTCAGTTGTCACCTGAAGGAATGAGCAAAGCCGGGAGCAATCCCGCACAAAGGCGGGAGGGGGAATACTCCCGCCCAAATAAGCCAGTCCGTACGATACGGGAAGATCTTCTGTACTGTACCTGACGAGGTATGGGCAAAAGATCTGACCAAAGATACGACAGCTTATTGACAACAGTATGGCGAGCAGCATGCTCTTGTACTGTATGTCACTATTAGGCGCTGCCTACTCACCAACTCCTGTCATACCACGTGCATAGCCGGCAGTTGGTGGAAAAGGAATAGTACACAGCAGGCCTGGTCACTGTCAGCCGCTGCCTACCCACCAACTACCAGCATGGCACGTGCGTAGGCCACAGTTGGTAGAACAGGAATACTATTCAGCCGGCTACACCTTCTTGGAAACCTACCTTCGGCTATAAATACCCCAAATGGTATGATCATCTCATCTCATCATCTTATCATCATATACTATCTCGTATTACATATTATACCTGATATCTGCTCTAGCAATCTCTTAATATACATTTATATTCAAGAGCAATCTAGTCTGATTCTCACGCCGGAGGGTGGTCACAAGGAGGAACCCCCCCCCCTTCTCAGTGACGAGCTCACGGTGTCTGTTTTGCAGGTTATCAGAAGATCCATCTTTGCCGGGTCTAACCCCTCGTGGGAAACATCTATCTAACCCCCAGGTTACCCGTAATCTGCCCGGGGTCCGGTTAGAGATGGTCAAAAAAACCGGTTCGGGAACCGGTTTGCCGGTTTAAACCAGAAACCGGTTTTTACGAAAACCGGTTTTCTAAAAACCGGTTTGACCGGTTTACAAACCGTCGGTTCGTATTTCGGTTACAATTTTTAGATCCAAAACCGGTTAACAAACCGGTGAATGAAAAAACCGGTTTTTTTTAATAACCGGCTATGGAAAAACCGGTTAACCGGTTTATAAAAAAACCGGTTTTTGACCGTTGTGGAAAAACCGGTTAACCGGTTTCTCCATAACCGGTTAACCGGTTTCTCCATAACCGGTTAACCGGTTTTTGACCGTTGTATAACGGCTATATGGCCGTTTTTTTTTTTTTGACCGTTTTTTTTTTTACCATTTTACCCCCACAAACATCTATATATAGTTTAGGTTGGGTATTGGTTAGATCACACTCGATTATACAACTCCAAACGCTCTAAACGTTTATTTCATACGCGATTATTTTGTTATCTCACGCTCAATTATACCACATTACCACTCCATACGCTCTTATTTCGTAGTCGATTATCATGGCCTCCCAAAGTGCTGCTTCATCCGTCAACATGGGTGCCTCGAACACGGGAGAAACGGTCGTTCGGGTCATCCCCACGAAACGAAACCAAGATGTTTGGCAACATTTCGACCTATGCGAAATGTCTAACGGTAGCCAAAAAGCTCGATGCAAACATTGTTTGAAGTTTTATGGCAAAGATGCAAACTCCACTTTAAAAGCGCATGTACAAAGGCCCTTTTGCAAGGCCTTGAAGGACGAATCGGGAAGTAGTTCGCAGCCGGAGATGACGAATCAAGGAGCGGTGTTTACGTACGACCTTGAAGCGGTACGTCAAAAGTTTTCAAACTTTGTGATTCAACAAACACTTCCTTTCAACCACTTCGACAACCCTCAATTCACGGAGATGATGCAAAAGTATGTTCAACCACGCTACCAACACGTAAGTCGTTCGACCCTTAGAAGAGATTGTCTTAAAGCATGGAAAAACGCTAAATCCGAACTAATTTCATACTTTTCAAACTTACAAACTGGTGTAAACTTAACAACGGATGTGTGGTCGGTACCTCATGGTTCGCCCGACTCATACATTTGTGTGACGGCTCATTGGGTTGACCCCGAGTCGTGGCAAATGATGAAACGAACCGTTGCGTTTCAATTGTTTGATTACCCGCACACGGGTAGAAATATTTTTAAACTCTTGGATAAAGTCATTCGACAATACAAGATTGAACATAAAATCTTTTCAATTTCGTTTGATAACGCGTCCAACAATACGGCTGCGGTTGGCCATTTAAAATTAAAGTATAAACCTATTTGTGATGGAGCGTTTTTTCATAGCTGATGCATTGCACATATTATCAACTTGGCCGTGCAAGATGGGTTAAACGTGATCGAAACGCAAAGAAACAATTTTAAAAGAATGTTACGAGATGTTTTTAGCAACAATAAAACATTTTCAAGATACAAAAAATTTTGTGTAGAAGCTAATTGTCAATGGTTGGGGCCAAATTGGGATTGTCCAACAAGATGGAACTCGACTTGTGATATGTTTGAGAAAGCCATCCAACAAAAAGAATCATTAATTGCGTTTCATCAAATTTTGTCAAGTAGGGGTAAATGTGCACCGTACGATCCTAGAAACTGGTTATTGATTGAGATCGTTACGGAGGTCCTTCAAATTTTTAAATCTTGCACAACTAGTTTATCCGGGGTTTACTATCCAACAAGCCCCATTGCTTTACCAAAAATTGCTGTCATGTGCACAAAGTTGAGTGAACTTCATTGTAGGGGTGCACCTTATTTTGATATGGGTGTAAAAATGAAAGAAAAATTTAGAAAATATTTTCAAGAACTACCCGCTGTTTTGACATGTGCTGCTGCGTTAAACCCTTGCATCAATGTTGGTGGTGTTGAAGCTTTAATAGAAAAAATTTGTGATGAGCTAGAGTTAAACGACGATCAAAACCCCTATTATAGCCAAACTTTAAAGAATGCTTTCAACACCACCTTGTCAAACATGTATGATGTTTACCTTACAAAATACGGGTCGTCTTCCCAAATTCATGACTCGTTAAGAGCTGTTGCCCAATCCCAATCCCAAACCGACCTTAAAATGGGGATGTACTACATGATTTGGGAAGACGCCGGTAAACGTCAAAAGGTAAACACCCCAAGCAGTGAACTTGGAAGGTATGGCGGTACCAACTTTGTGAAACACATGACTCCGGATGAATTTAGAAGTCTTGATTTGCTGGCTTGGTGGAGAGGTAAGGAGGATGAGTTTCCGATCCTCGCCGCCATGGCCAAAGATTTACTAACGGTCCAAGCTTCCACGGTAGCTTCGGAGTCTGCTTTTTCTGTTTCTGGCAGGGTTATATCGATTAGGAGGACTCGACTCACTCCACCAGCTATAGAGATGTCGATTTGCTACAAGGATTACTTGGACTCTTTAGATAGGGCACAACATCAACGCTCACTCGAGGGGGAAATGGAGTATGAGGCGGGCTTGTATGAAGACGAGGTCAATCAAGGACACACTCAACCAATGACCGATGAAGAAGCCGCGTACGACGATTACCTAAGGAATAGCTCGGGATCGGGTAGCGAAGAAAATTAGTTAAAGAAACAGCAAACATGGATGCAAATAATGGGTAAGAAACAGCAAGTTGTTCATGTAATCGTGTCTAAGCATTCTTTAATGTTTGTATTTTTGAGTTACGAATATGCGATAACGATTTAATGTTTGTATTTTTAATGTAAAAACTATAAATGAAAGTTATGTGTTTTTAATCTTCCAAGCAAAGAACCCTAACAACGAAAGCAAAGAATGGCTTCGGTCAGTCCGTTTTGCCTTGTAGTTACCGGTTTGCCTTTTAATTACCGGTTTGTTTATACTGTGAAAAAATAATGGTTATTTAAAAAAAAAAAAAAAAAAAACCGGTTAACCTAAAAACCGGTTATTAAAAAACCGGTTAATAAAAAAACCGGTTTATTAACCGGTTCTAACCGGTTTCTAAACCGGTCCTAACCGGTTAGACCGGTTAAGGTTTTGACATACAAAAACCGGTTATTAACCGGTCCGGTTATTAACCGAACCGGTTTTTTTCCGGGCCAAAAAAAACCGGTCTGGTTAATAACCGAACCGGTTTTTTTAAAAAAACCGATTTGTGCACCTCTAGGTCCGGTTAGTGTTTCTTCATTGGCGTCATCCGTGCATAAAAGCTAGAACTTCATTTCTTTTCAGTTTTTTCAAACTTCTGGAAAGATGGTTAAAGAAACTCCGGTAACCACAACCCCACCTACTGGGAGGAATACCGGCGACTACACAGTTTTTACGAACACTACCCCGTTTACCCAAGCGGGGGCAAGTGCAGTAAATTTTACGAACACTACCCCAGTTAACCAAGCTGGGGCAAGTGCAGTAAACAACCATCCCCTGGGATTCAATAATACCCAGGCGGAAAGACAACAGACGAGACTCCCCCGCCAAACACTTGAACAAGTTAAAGCGTGGGTGGAGGCACGTCAGAAGGAATTCCAAGCTGAGTTGGACGAACGCTTGCGTTCCGTCCAACAGGCTGACGAATTCGGAGAGTACTGGGACAATGATTCGGAGGAATCCGATAGTGACGCAAACCCTCGTCATAGGGCGAAAGGGAAGCGTAAGGAAACGGACTCCCAACCGAGAAGGCATTTTGAAGAAGCCTTCAAACCGAAAAACACAGGTGGAAATCCACGTGACTTCTCGAAAACATTTACACCAACTGCTGCAAAGGCGGGAACGTCCAAATTTGCAAGGGATATTGCGGAAGCAATCGTCCCGAAAAGTGCCAAACAGATGTCAAACATCGGCACTTACGATGGTATATCTGACCCAGACGATCATTTGAACAGGTTCATAGCGGGGGCAACCGTCACTAGCTGGACGGAACCTACGTGGTGTTACATGTTCCAAATGACGCTTGTTGGGGCAGCTAGAGCGTGGTTCGATCGGGAAGCTAGGCAACGTCCTTACCGCCCGACTAAACAAAAAGCGGAAGCTAGGCATTTGGCAGTCAAGGGTAAACTTTGACACCTCATTTGGCTTGCAACATCGGTTAGGCGGAAGGGATAACGTACAGTCGAAACAGAACTCCAGATGGACGCCACTCACCAAAAGCGTCACCGAGATATTCGCCACTGAGGAGCTCCCATGGCCAAAGGCTCCAATAATCCGACATCGTCCCAATGCTGATCGGGGCAAATACTGTGACTTTCACAGGACAAAAGGCCACAACACTGAAGAATGCACAGACGTTAAGGACATTGTCGAAGCATTTGTCAGAGATGGGACGCTCGCACACCTCGTGGCGCAATGAACGCTGAGCAAGCTGATGCGTGTAGAACCCCAGTTGGGGAAAACACGAATAAAATTACAGCTTCAATGTTGGAGACTACATACTGCGTAAACAACGAGATCCCGAACCAGGTGCATATCGGCTCGATGGCACTCCCATCCCAACAACATGGAAGGGAGCTCAATTACACAGTTTGCATGTAGATCAATTCCAAATTTGTAAAGAAAAGGCCCAGAGCCACTTCTAATGGAAATGATTCTCCTTAGAACATCGACGCTGATGATTTTACATTTATACTTTTATGAACTTCCAACACTGATGCCGGTTTTCACCGCATACATGTGTGAAAGTCGTTGCGTGGGGCAGGCGGCAAAACCCGCATAAACCCAAAAAACGGCAAACCTTCACGCAGGTCAGTTAAAGGTAAAGTTCAGTCATCCCACTAAATGAAAGTGCCGGTCTATCCGCATGAATCATGATAGAGGAAACTGAACACTAACCTATTAACAACCGTGCGTCGAACGGTTAATTCATTCAACACTGATGCCGGTTTTCACCGCATACATAAGTGTGAAAGTCGTTGCGTGGGGAAGGCGGCAAAACCCGCATAAACCCAAAAAACGGCAAACCTTCACGCAGGTCAGTTAAAGGTAAAGTTCAGTCATCCCACTAAATGAAAGTGCCGGTCTATCCGCATGAATCATGATAGAGGAAACTGAACACTAACCTATTAACAACCGCGCGTTGAACGGTTAATTCATTCAACACTGAAGCCGGTTTTCACCGCATACATAAGTGTGAAAGTCGTTGCGTGGGGAAGGCGGCAAAACCCGCATAAACCCAAAAAACGGCAAACCTTCACGCAGGTCAGTCATAGGTAAACTTTGGTCATCCAACTAAATGAAAGTGCCGGTCCTAACCGCACAAATCATGAGAGGAAACCGAACCTATTGACAACAGCGCGTCGAACGGTTAACTTATTCAAAATACATCAGAAAATTTCTAACGGACAGATGAGGAAAACCTCCACGCAGGTTAGATGTAGGTAAAGTTTAGCCATCCTAAGTGCAAGTGACGGTCCTACCCGCACAATCACGAAAGAGGAAGCAAAACTTCAACCTATTATCTACCACGTTCAAAGGTTAACTTATCCTAAACACTTGGAAATTTCTAAAAAGATGAGGAAAACCTCCACGCAGGTCAGATGTAGGTAAAGTTTAGCCATCCTACTAAGTGCAAGTGACGGTCCTACCCGCACAATCACGAAAGAGGAAGCAAAACTTCAACCTATTATCTACCACGTTCAAAGGTTAACTTATTCTAAACACTTGGAAAATTGCTAATTTAAACTAAAGTATGCAAGTCATATAACGTTTATAAAGCAAGGAATCCAGTGAAAGTAACGGTCCTACCCGCACAGAGATTTATATTTCATAATATTCATTACAAGAATGGTCGGGTAACTACCCGCCTACAAGAATGTAAATCTATACAAGCTAAATCTATCCTAGCAGTGGGAAGGGATCTTCAGGATCAAGCTTCAGGGCCACTTCCACTTGGACCAGCACCATCAGTAGAGTGTGGCGGTTCAAGGAAAGCTTTAAGGATAGCTAGCCCATCATCAGCAGCAGCAACTTCGTTCACCTTCTCCACCACCGGATGTGGGAAGGCGGCATACTGATTCACTGCTTGGTCGTATACAGCTTCAGTATCCACATCAAATAAAGGGAAGTTGGAAGGCGGGATGCCTTTCTCAACGAACCCTAGACCAAGCAGGAAGCCGGCCTTTTCCCCATCCTCATGAGAAGCGTTGAGGGCTGCGCTCATAGCATCGTCATAAGACGTATCTGCGAAGACCCGATGCACAACCTACAAGAGAATACAAGTATCAAAACCTTTTCTATTTACAAAGAAAAGCGTGAAGACATGAAGCTAAACATACCTGAGACAACGCTTCTCGAAGAAGCCATTCCTTGGCAACCAGAGCCTCCTGGAGGGCAGCTTGAGCTTCGTTACGGGCGCGTTCGGCTTCACTTTTGTTGAAGTTGGCAAGCAACACTTCTTTAGCCGCAGCCTCTTCGACGCCCTTTAGCTTCCGCTCAGTGTGGTCAAGCACCCCCCTCTGGTCCAAGATCTCTTGGAGCTTTTTGGCGTCTTCCATCGCCAAGGCATCATGAGCCTGCTGGAGAGCCTCTAATTTGGCTTTAAGCTCCTCATTCTCCACGCGTAGAGGCTCAGCAACAGCTTCAGCCTTGGTGGCCCTTTCAGTTGCGTTCCTAGCAGTTTCCTTAGCCAGCCGAAGCTGTTCATTAACAGCTTGGGCAGCCTCGGAACGGGCCTCGAGACGGGCCTGAACCTCAACTTCAAGGGCCTTGAACGCCTTCTCCTTCTCCGCAGCCGCGGCGGAGAGCCTCCTATTCTCCTCCCGGACAGCCCGCGCCTGAGCTACTTCTTGAATGCGAGCTGCTTTTAACTTGTCGTTTTCACGACAAAGCAGCTCGACGCGCGGCTGCATCCGGGCCAGGAGAACCCGAAGCTCATTGGTTAGCCTACCCTCCTGGTAGCTAGCCATGGCTCCCCCCAATGCACCACTGGGAGCTGCGTGACGAGCCCACTCCACGCACTCCACAGGTGTGCGAAGGGTTGTTCCTCGGCGGATGTTCCATCGTGGAACATACACTTCATTGGAATCCGACACTGCAAAAAACAAAAAGCAGTTAGGAAAAGATGATATATAAAAAAAAAAAAAATAGGCCTAAAGAACCCTACGCACCTGTAGGGTCAATAACAGGCCGATAGCCGCCAAACCCATCACCTGAACCCAAGGGAAATCCGTCCAAGAGGTCAGGTAGATGGGAAGGAGGCAGAGGTTGGCGAGAAGCCCCATGCATACCTGAAGGATCGGCCGTCGTTGCCGATGACGGAGGAGGCATGGTGAAGGCCGCCGCGGCCGCCGCGGTCGCCGCTGCGGAATCCGCAGCAAAAGTAACCGCCGGCTCAGTGAAAGATGCGGTAAAAATGGCACTGACAGCCGGCGGTGATGTCATCACAGCTGGAACAGTTGGCTCAATGGAATGAGCAACTGAACCAGCGGAAGCAGGCGCAGCCGCCTGGGTCGTCGCCTCAGGTAGGCTGACCAAGCCTACCGTCATGGGCGGGGGGGTACTCCTCCCCGCTCCACCCTGGAATGCGTCAACATCCACGCCTGCACAAAGAAGATAAGTATTAATGATGGAAAGCTATGCAGTTAAAAATATAGTTTGTACTTACGGGTTTTCTTGAGCCTAAAAGTGCGGACAGGCGGGGATGAACCCGATGGAGCCGGCCTCTTCACGCCGGTCACCGTTGTCATCTTGGACTCTCCGGAGGTGACAATCGTCGCAGCCTCCGGAGCAGTGGTCTTATCACCACCGGGGTTCCCCGCCACCTCCTCGCTCTCGGCCTCTGAGTCAGACCGAGGCACTGGATCGGCAGTGGAGGCCACCTTCTCCTTCCCCTTCCCGCCGGCAGCCTTCTTCTTCCGCACCAACGGAGGACCATCTGCGGATTCCTCATCAGAACATAAGATTAGAGGAATGCCAGCAGAGGTTTCAGCATTGAGGGGTCGAGGGTTGAATAGCGCCTTACCTGGCCGCCTGGCGCTCAGGATCTCGTGGCCTGACGGGTAGACCTCCACGAACCGATCCGCCGTCTGTTCAAGGATGGGCAACTCGGTCTCATCTAGAGCGCGAGTACCCATCCGAGCGGGACTGTCAGCCTCCCGCGGATACAGGAGCGACTGCAAGTCGTTCCCCTCTGAAATAAACAGGAAAGAAGTTAGAAAAGATTCTAAATCAACAAAAAGAAACAGAGCATACCGTAAGGAACAGAGTTCAAACCGTATTCGAGGACGATCGGGATCTTTTGCGCATCCGCATCCTTCCATACCCGGCTCATCCCGAGCATCACCATCCCGGACTCGGCAAACCGGTAAACCGGAGATTGGACTCGGGAAATCTTTGAAAACCATTCCGCCTCCTGGTAGTTGGAGGCGTGAAGACTGGGAGAGCTTGCCCATTCTTAAATTTCATGGCAAGGGGGATGGCACGAGCGGAGATGTAGAAAAACTCCCGCTTCCATGAACGAAGACTGCGCTCGGTTGCGCAAATCTTCAAACCCTTGATCCGGGTTATCAGCGTATACCACCCCTGGATGCACCTCCAAGAGTAGAAGGTCATCAGGCGGTCGACGAAGGGCTCAATACCCAGAATCCGGCACACCCACTCGAAGTGGCGAATCTTCGCGATCGCCATCGGGTGCACCTCGGTCAGGTGTACACCGTGCCTCTCTAGGACACGGTACACAAACTTTGTCAACGGGAACCTAAGATTCCCATAGACAAAGAATGCAGCATATACCCCGATCTTGCCTCTGGGGGCATCATACACCGTCTGATGGGGTTCAGGAAACTCAGGCTCGAGAGACTCGAGCATGAACTTCCTGACGATGTACTGATATAGATCGACAGGCAGAGCACACTGGCACTCGCCAGCAGTACTCTTGTCATCGGCGTACACCCGAGCCTCCTGGGCTGTAGCCTCAAGATCATGAGAAGACATCTTGCAGATGAAAGAAGAAAACGATTTCAAGAGAATGCTCGACTGAAAAGGAGAGTATTCGCCGGAAATCGTTTTGAAGATGAAGAGAAGTGAAAGTGTGGATTACAAAGAACCCTCTCCCCCTTTATATACTAATCGCAATTAATGCGATGAATTTAATGCGGAAGAGAGAGAAATCGAAGGTGCAATGAAACTATGACACGTGGCAAAAAGCAAGCTGGCAACAGCTGTTGAAAGGACGCGTACCATTAATTTCGCGGCCACGCGCCCGAAAATTCGCGCCCACGCGCCTGAAAAAGCGTCTGGAATGACCATGTACTGTCACGTCACCATAACTTCCTGCACGTCCTGACACAGTCAGAAGAAACCGTCGCACAACGTTTCAGAGGTTTGGACTGTTCTTATCCTTTCACCAACTCTTCGAATTTCAAAAAAATTCAAAAAGATTCAAAAATAAGCGGGAGAATACCCCTTACCTTGGCAACCAAGTAACTGTAAGACAGGTGCGGGTACAGTGTCAAGGCAAAACCCTTCACATACTTAGCACCTGCAGGGAATTGAAGCCAAGAATACCTCGGCAACCAAGTAACTATAAGACGGGTGCGGGTACAGTGTTAAGGCAAAACCCTTCACATACTTAGCACCCGCAGGGAATTGACGCCAGGAATACCTTGGCAACCAAGTAACTATAAGACGGGTGCGGGTACAGTGTCAAGGCAAAACCCTTCACATACTTAGCACCCGCAGGGAATTGACGCCAGGAATACCTTGGAAGTAAAGTAACCGTAAGACGAGCGCGGGTACAGTGTTAAGGCAAAACCCTTCACATACCTAGCGCTCCGCAGTGAATTGAAACCAAGAAGGATCTTCTGGGCAATGCTTGCGGAAACGGGAATAACATCCCCGCATAGCGGGAACGTCGAGAACTACATTGTTTGAAGCTCCAAGATGGAATTGGTGGTTTAAACATAATTGATCACTATGTTCAAAACTACCAAAACCTCATGGAGAATCCACACAAGTGGGACTCAACGCTCCTGACTTGCGAGGAGGTTACAGACCTACCCGCATCATACCCAAAGATCAAGCAGGAAAGTCGGGAATTTCTGCGAGTGACAAGGACTTCCGCGGGAAGAATCCCCTGGAAAACCTTAAAACTAAACCCTTTTCAAAACCCTTTGCTTAAGTCCAAAAGTTCACCTCACTTTATTAAACATTCATGAGAAGAACATTGGACTGGGGGGACTTGAAGAGGTAGGTCCCAGCAGAGCCCAGTTGGACCCGCAAGACTCACCTTGAAGAGAGACGTCTGCGCAGAAACCAACTGGATCCGCAGGACCCACCATGCTCAGAGACGTGACGTCCTTACGCGCAGTACGCAAGCTGTTCCCGCAGGAAATGCCTCCCAATGGTGAAGTACTCCGCCTGTTCCCGCAGCTGCTGATACAAGCCATCAGGGAAGGCCACCCGCGCAGCAAGGCTACACGCACAAGGCACTTAGCTCTCAATAATTCAGTTGTCACCTGAAGGAATGAGCAAAGCCGGGAGCAATCCCGCACAAAGGCGGGAGGGGGAATACTCCCGCCCAAATAAGCCAGTCCGTACGATACGGGAAGATCTTCTGTACTGTACCTGACGAGGTATGGGCAAAAGATCTGACCAAAGATACGACAGCTTATTGACAACAGTATGGCGAGCAGCATGCTCTTGTACTGTATGTCACTATTAGGCGCTGCCTACTCACCAACTCCTGTCATACCACGTGCATAGCCGGCAGTTGGTGGAAAAGGAATAGTACACAGCAGGCCTGGTCACTGTCAGCCGCTGCCTACCCACCAACTACCAGCATGGCACGTGCGTAGGCCACAGTTGGTAGAACAGGAATACTATTCAGCCGGCTACACCTTCTTGGAAACCTACCTTCGGCTATAAATACTCCAAATGGTATGATCATTTCATCTCATCATCTTATCATCATATACTATCTCGTATTACATATTATACCTGATATCTGCTCTAGCAATCTCTTAATATACATTTATATTCAAGAGCAATCTAGTCTGATTCTCACGCCGGAGGGTGGTCACAAGGAGGAACCCCCCCCCCCCCCCCTTCTCAGTGACGAGCTCACGGTGTCTGTTTTGCAGGTTATCAGAAGAACCATCTTTGCCGGGTCTAACCCCTCGTGGGAAACATCTATCTAACCCCCAGGTTACCCGTAATCTGCCCGGGGTCCGGTTAGTGTTTCTTCACCAACCGAGGGGGTTGGATCCGTCAAACATGGGAAGGGAAATTTTGAGATGGCGGGGTTGGCGTTGTGGTGGGAGTGGATCAGGTCTATCGAGGCGTTGTGGTGGGAGTGGATCAGGTCTATCGAAACGTTCGTTGTTGGGGCGTTCGAAACGGGGTCGGACCTGGAAATTGTCGTCGGTATTTAGGGAGTCCGACAGTCCGGTGAGGTGGGTGGTTTGGGAATCGATCTTTACATGTAGGTTATCGGTAGCTGTGACAAGGGCTGCTAGTTGAGCATTGGTTTGTTGGTGGGATTTTGAAGCTTCGGTGGCAATAGCAATGAGTTGGGCTAGTTGGTCGGTGATAGTAGGGGGAAGATCATCGGAACCCGATGGATCCTTGCGAGGAGGCATGGCGGAAGGTGAGACGTGAATGAAAGCACCAAGATGATAGGCCTTGTTTTAGTAGGCTACACTCCAAAGAATTGCAGAGAAGGAAACAAACAAGTGGGACAATTTTCTGGTTTTTTTCATTAAACAAAAACTGAATATATACATGCAATGAAACAGGAGAGTGAACACCCACGTTCCTTATTCAAAGTGAAACATGCACCACTAACTAATCTTAGTAAAATAAAGAGAGAAAATAGGAAACATGTGATCATGAAACTTGCAGCTCAAACCAATAATTTGTTAGGCTTCTTTATGTTTCTCTTGGGCCTGTTGTACTCGTCCAACTTGTCTTGGGTATGTGCGTCTGCTGATGGGCCAGTGTGGTCCGTAACACCAAGCTTCAAACAAAGTTAGATCCCTGATTTCAGAATCAATACCAAAAGTTATTAAGCAACAGCAACGACGATTAAACGGCAACAAAACAAAAGTAAGAAAGGTGTGACTATGTACTAACCGATTTAAGAGGGCCTGAAATCGATGGGGCGTCGCTCCTCCTCTTGCCGCCGCCTGATACCGATACATTTTTCGATTACAAGTGTAAGTGAAATCTATCAAATGAAAAGTTAATTGCAAATATGGTCTATGTGATGAAACCTCAAACGCATGTTGCAACCCCGTGGTGTCATTTTCGCAGTGTGGTGGCACTTTTATTACACGTTTGGTCCATCGTCAAGTCACAGCGTTAGTTAGTCTGTGAAAAGCCATCACCACTTTGGTGGGATGGTAAAGGCTTTGGCCTTTTGGTGAGAGGTCCAGGGTTCGATTCCTGGCATTGGCGGTATAATGTAAATAGTAGGAGGAAAGCTTGAATGTTCAAAAAAAAAGTTAGTCTGTGAAAAGACACTAATACCCTTGCAATTTGCAACACTATGTGTTTTAAATAAAGGCAATTCAGACCCTCGTTTTGTTTAACGATTTCTCTCAAAAAATAACAAAACCATCCACAATGGGTTTCAAACCCGGGTCTAGCCACCACACTAAGTAAAACACTCGTAACCAAATGGACTAAAATGATTATTGGTAAACCTTTGATTATATTTATTAATATACACAAGTTCAAAACCCATTAAATTAACACATATAAATATTTGATGAGATAATATTTCAAATCACACATAATATGTTTTTCGAGGAAGCTAGATAGTTTTATCCATCTATATGTATTCTGATAAAGTTTTAGTTCGGTCTTGATCTTGAATGCAAGATCATGTCATGATTTTATTTTATTTTTTATTTTTTTATTTTTTTGCTCCATTCTATCCCATCTCACGCTTTAACAAATTGTTATATAAATAAAAAAAAAAGTAGTGATAAATTAAAGAGATGTGGTCAGGCTTTTGTTAGATCACTTGATTAAATTAATTTGTTATTAAATAATCAATAAGCATGCGACGAAAACTAACTATTTCTTAGCATTTTCCTCAATCAAACTCGTATTATTATTATTATTATTTAAGTAAGTTAAATACAATTGAATAAAACAACTTATCATGTGTTTTGTTAGGAAGATTCTATATGTTGATTTGATTGATAAATGTTAATTCCTCCAATATATATTTTAGTCTATTTTAAAAAATAAGGATCCTTGATGGATATATATATTCCTATAATACGTATACATACTACATACTTGAAGACTGTAGCATTTGTACCCTTGGTCTTCCCTTCATCATAAATTAATTAACCAACGATAAATAAACCAACAAAAATCAGAAACTACGTATATTTTTTGGATTTCGTGATCGTAATTCATTTCCGTTGATAACACAAGTCGTAGGGAGAAGGATGTCTATATATTGAGATAATGTAGATACGATGCATGCATGTGATTAACAAGATCGATATTATTACTTTTCAGTTTTCAAGTTTGTTAATATTAATTTATACAAAAGTTAACATTTTAGATAACATGTTTTGAAAAGTGCATTGATCATTGAACTAGTCACGCTACTGGTGCACTTGTTGGAAAACAATGAACCGCTTGAATTGAATGGACTCGATATTAATATCCGGATTGCGTCATTGTTAGTTTTATTTTGTATTTTTGTTTTAAATGTAATAAAACTTAAATTTTTATATTCTTATTTAGCTATAATTAAAAGAATAAAAAATTAATTATAAAAAGGTAATAATAATAAAAAGAAAGTGCTTTAGTTGCCTTAAAAAAACGCAATCATCATCTTTCTTATTAAATGATGAAACACTTTCAAATATAAATCTCATGATATTTGTTAAATAAATCATGATAAAGGCACATTCTTAAAGTGACTAATTTGAAGACAGATTCTAAAGTGCACCTTCAAGTTCATCTTCACGCATAAACCTAAAAAACGGCAAACCTTCACGCAGGTCAGTTAAAGATAAAGTTCAGTCATCCTACTAAATGAAAGTGCCGGTCTATCCGCATGAATCATGATAGAGGAAACTGAACACTAACCTATTAACAACCGCGCGTTGAACGGTTAATTCATTCAACACTGAAGCCGGTTTTCACCGCATACATAAGTGTGAAAGTCGTTGCGTGGGGAAGGCGGCAAAACCCGCATAAACCCAAAAAACGGCAAACCTTCACGCAGGTCAGTCATAGGTAAACTTTGGTCATCCAACTAAATGAAAGTGCCGGTCCTAACCGCACAAATCATGAGAGGAAACCGAACCTATTGACAACCGCGCGTCGAACGGTTAACTTATTCAAAATACTTCAGAAAATTTCTAACGGACAGATGAGGAAAACCTCCACGCAGGTTAGATGTAGGTAAAGTTTAGCCATCCTAAGTGCAAGTGACGGTCCTACCCGCACAATCACGAAAGAGGAAGCAAAACTTCAACCTATTATCTACCACGTTCAAAGGTTAACTTATCCTAAACACTTGGAAATTTCTAAAAAGATGAGGAAAACCTCCACGCAGGTCAGATGTAGGTAAAGTTTAGCCATCCTACTAAGTGCAAGTGACGGTCCTACCCGCACAATCACGAAAGAGGAAGCAAAACTTCAACCTATTATCTACCACGTTCAAAGGTTAACTTATTCTAAACACTTGGAAAATTGCTAATTTAAACTAAAGTATGCAAGTCATATAACGTTTATAAAGCAAGGAATCCAGTGAAAGTAACGGTCCTACCCGCACAGAGATTTATATTTCATAATATTCATTACAAGAATGGCCGGGTAACTACCCGCCTACAAGAATGTAAATCTATACAAGCTAAATCTATCCTAGCAGTGGGAAGGGATCTTCAGGATCAAGCTTCAGGGCCACTTCCACTTGGACCAGCACCATCAGTAGAGTGTGGCGGTTCAAGGAAAGCTTTAAGGATAGCTAGCCCATCATCAGCAGCAGCAACTTCGTTCACCTTCTCCACCACCGGATGTGGGAAGGCGGCATACTGATTCACTGCTTGGTCGTATACAGCTTCAGTATCCACATCAAATAAAGGGAAGTTGGAAGGCGGGATGCCTTTCTCAACGAACCCTAGACCAAGCAGGAAGCCGGCCTTTTCCCCATCCTCATGAGAAGCGTTGAGGGCTGCGCTCATAGCATCGTCATAAGACGTATCTGCGAAGACCCGATGCACAACCTACAAGAGAATACAAGTATCAAAACCTTTTCTATTTACAAAGAAAAGCGTGAAGACATGAAGCTAAACATACCTGAGACAACGCTTCTCGAAGAAGCCATTCCTTGGAAACCAGAGCCTCCTGGAGGGCAGCTTGAGCTTCGTTACGGGCGCGTTCGGCTTCACTTTTGTTGAGGTTGGCAAGCAACACTTCTTTAGCCGCAGCCTCTTCGACGCCCTTTAGCTTCCGCTCAGTGTGGTCAAGCACCCCCCTCTGGTCCAAGATCTCTTGGAGCTTTTTGGCGTCTTCCATCGCCAAGGCATCATGAGCCTGCTAGAGAGCCTATAATTTGGCTTTAAGCTCCTCATTCTCCACGCGTAGAGGCTCAGCAACAGCTTCAGCCTTGGTGGCCCTTTCAGTTGCGTTCCTAGCAGTTTCCTTAGCCAGCCGAAGCTGTTCATTAACAGCTTGGGCAGCCTTGGAACGGGCCTCGAGACGGGCCTGAACCTCAACTTCAAGGGCCTTGAACGCCTTCTCCTTCTCCGCAGCCGCGGCGGAGAGCCTCCTATTCTCCTCCCGGACAGCCCGCGCCTGAGCTACTTCTTGAATGCGAGCTGCTTTTAACTTGTCGTTTTCACGACAAAGCAGCTCGACGCGCGGCTGCATCCGGGCCAGGAGAACCCGAAGCTCATTGGTTAGCCTACCCTTCTGGTAGCTAGCCATGGCTCCCCCCAACGCACCACTGGGAGCTGCGTGACGAGCCCACTCCACGCACTCCACAGGTGTGCGAAGGGTTGTTCCTCGGCGGATGTTCCATCGTGGAACATACACTTCATTGGAATCCGACACTGCAAAAAACAAAAAGCAGTTAGGAAAAGATGATATATAAAAAAAAAATAGGCCAAAAGAACCCTACGCACCTGTAGGGTCAATAACAGGCCGATAGCCGCCAAACCCATCACCTGAACCCTAGGGAAATCCGTCCAAGAGGTCAGGTAGATGGGAAGGAGGCAGAGGTTGGCGAGAAGCCCCATGCATACCTGAAGGATCGGCCGTCGTTGCCGATGACGGAGGAGGCATGGTGAAGGCCGCCGCGGCCGCCGCGGTCGCCGCTGCGGAATCCGCAGCAAAAGTAACCGCCGGCTCAGTGAAAGATGCGGTAAAAATGGCACTGACAGCCGGCGGTGATGTCATCACAGCTGGAACAGTTGGCTCAATGGAATGAGCAACTGAACCAGCGGAAGCAGGCGCAGCCGCCTGGGTCGTCGCCTCAGGTAGGCTGACCAAGCCTACCGTCATGGGCGGGGGGGTACTCCTCCCCGCTCCACCCTGGAATGCGTCAACATCCACGCCTGCACAAAGAAGATAAGTATTAATGATGGAAAGCTATGCAGTTAAAAATATAGTTTGTACTTACGGGTTTTCTTGAGCCTAAAAGTGCGGACAGGCGGGGATGAACCCGATGGAGCCGGCCTCTTCACGCCGGTCACCGTTGTCATCTTGGACTCTCCGGAGGTGACAATCGTCGCAGCCTCCGGAGCAGTGGTCTTATCACCACCGGGGTTCCCCGCCACCTCCTCGCTCTCGGCCTCTGAGTCAGACCGAGGCACTGGATCGGCAGTGGAGGCCACCTTCTCCTTCCCCTTCCCGCCGGCAGCCTTCTTCTTCCGCACCAACGGAGGACCATCTGCGGATTCCTCATCAGAACATAAGATTAGAGGAATGCCAGCAGAGGTTTCAGCATTGAGGGGTCGAGGGTTGAATAGCGCCTTACCTGGCCGCCTGGCGCTCAGGATCTCGTGGCCTGACGTGTAGACCTCCACGAACCGATCCGCCGTCTGTTCAAGGATGGGCAACTCGGTCTCATCTAGAGCGCGAGTACCCATCCGAGCGGGACTGTCAGCCTCCCGCGGATACAGGAGCGACTGCAATTCGTTCCCCTCTGAAATAAACAGGAAAGAAGTTAGAAGAGATTCTAAATCAACAAAAAGAAACAGAGCATACCGTAAGGAACAGAGTTCAAACCGTATTCGAGGACGATCGGGATCTTTTGCGCATCCGCATCCTTCCATACCCGGCTCATCCCGAGCATCACCATCCCGGACTCCGCAAACCGGTAAACCGGAGATTGGACTCGGGAAATCTTTAAAAACCATTCCGCCTCCTGGTAGTTGGAGGCGTGAAGGCTGGGAGAGCTTGCCCATTCTTAAATTTCATGGCAAGGGGGATGGCACGAGCGGAGATGTAGAAAAACTCCCGCTTCCACGAACGAAGACTGCGCTCGGTTGCGCAAATCTTCAAACCCTTGATCCGGGTTATCAGCGTATACCACCCCTGGATGCACCTCCAAGAGTAGAAGGTCATCAGGCGGTCGACGAAGGGCTCAATACCCAGAATCCGGCACACCCACTCGAAGTGGCGAATCTTCGCGATCGCCATCGGGTGCACCTCGGTTAGGTGTACAACGTGCCTCTCTAGGACACGGTACACAAACTTTGTCAACGGGAACCTAAGATTCCCATAGACAAAGAATGCAGCATATACCCTGATCTTGCCTCTGGGGGCATCATACACCGTCTGATGGGGTTCAGGAAACTCAGGCTCGAGAGACTCGAGCATGAACTTCCTGACGATGTACTGATATAGATCGACAGGCAGAGCACACTGGCACTCGCCAGCAGTACTCTTGTCATCGGCGTACACCCCAGCCTCCTGGGCTGTAGCCTCAAGATCATGAGAAGACATCTTGCAGATGAAAGAAGAAAACGATTTCAAGAGAATGCTCGAATGAAAAGGAGAGTATTCGCCGGAAATCATTTTGAAGATGAAGAGAAGTGAAAGTGTGGATTACAAAGAACCCTCTCCCCCTTTATATACTAATCGCAATTAATGCGATGAATTTAATGCGGAAGAGAGAGAAATCGAAGGTGCAATGAAACTATGACACGTGGCAAAAAGCAAGCTGGCAACAGCTGTTGAAAGGACGCGTACCATTAATTTCGCGGCCACGCGCCCGAAAAATCGCGCCCACGCGCCTGAAAAAGCGTCTGTAATGACCATGTACTGTCACGTCACTATAACTTCCTGCACGTCCTGACACAGTCAGAAGAAACCGTCGCACAACGTTTCAGAGGTTTGGACTGTTCTTATCCTTTCACCAACTCTTCGAATTTCAAAAAAATTCAAAAAGATTCAAAAATAAGCGGGAGAATACCCCTTACCTTGGCAACCAAGTAACTGTAAGACAGGTGCGGGTACAGTGTCAAGGCAAAACCCTTCACATACTTAGCACCTGCAGGGAATTGAAGCCAAGAATACCTCGGCAACCAAGTAACTATAAGACGGGTGCGGGTACAGTGTTAAGGCAAAACCCTTCACATACTTAGCACCCGCAGGGAATTGACGCCAGGAATACCTTGGCAACCAAGTAACTATAAGACGGGTGCGGGTACAGTGTCAAGGCAAAACCCTTCACATACTTAGCACCCGCAGAGAATTGACGCCAGGAATACCTTGGAAGTAAAGTAACCGTAAGACGAGCGCGGGTACAGTGTTAAGGCAAAACCCTTCACATACCTAGCGCTCCGCAGTGAATTGAAACCAAGAAGGATCTTCTGGGCAATGCTTGCGGAAACGGGAATAACATCCCCGCATAGCGGGAACGTCGAGAACTACATTGTTTGAAGCTCCAAGATGGAATTGGTGGTTTAAACATAATTGATCACTATGTTCAAAACTACCAAAACCTCATGGAGAATCCACACAAGTAGGACTCAACGCTCCTGACTTGCGAGGAGGTTACAGACCTACCCGCATCATACCCAAAGATCAAGCAGGAAAGTCGGGAATTTCTGCGAGTGACAAGGACTTCCGCGGGAAGAATCCCCTAGAAAACCTTAAAACTAAACCCTTTTCAAAACCCTTTGCTTAAGTCCAAAAGTTCACCTCACTTTATTAAACATTCATGAGAAGAACATTGGACTGGGGGGACTTGAAGAGGTAGGTCCCAGCAGAGCCCAATTGGACCCGCAAGACTCACCTTGAAGAGAGACGTCTGCGCAGAAACCAACTGGATCCGCAGGACCCACCATGCTCAGAGACGTGACGTCCTTACGCGCAGTACGCAAGCTGTTCCCGCAGGAAATGCCTCCCAATGGTGAAGTACTCCGCCTGTTCCCGCAGCTGCGGATACAAGCCATCAGGGAAGGCCACCCGCGCAGCAAGGCTACACGCACAAGGCACTTAGCTCTCAATAATTCAGTTGTCACCTGAAGGAATGAGCAAAGCCGGGAGCAATCCCGCACAAAGGCGGGAGGGGGAATACTCCCGCCCAAATAAGCCAGTCCGTACGATACGGGAAGATCTTCTGTACTGTACCTGACGAGGTATGGGCAAAAGATCTGACCAAAGATACGACAGCTTATTGACAACAGTATGGCGAGCAGCATGCTCTTGTACTGTATGTCACTATTAGCCGCTGCCTACTCACCAACTCTTGTCATACCACGTGCATAGCCGGCAGTTGGTGGAAAAGGAATAGTACACAGCAGGCCTGGTCACTGTCAGCCGCTGCCTACCCACCAACTAACAGCATGGCACGTGCGTAGGCCACAGTTGGTAGAACAGGAATACTATTCAGCCGGCTACACCTTCTTGGAAACCTACCTTCGGCTATAAATACTCCAAATGGTATGATCATCTCATCTCATCATCTTATCATCATATACTATCTCGTATTACATATTATACCTGATATCTGCTCTAGCAATCTCTTAATATACATTTATATTCAAGAGCAATCTAATCTGATTCTCACGCCGGAGGGTGGTCACAAGGAGGAACCCCCCCCCCCCTTCTCAGTGACGAGCTCACGGTGTCTGTTTTGCAGGTTATCAGAAGAACCATCTTTGCCGGGTCTAACCCCTCGTGGGAAACATCTATCTAACCCCCAGGTTACCCGTAATCTGCCCGGGGTCCGGTTAGTGTTTCTTCACCAACCGAGGGGGTTGGATCCGTCAAACATGGGAAGGGAAATTTTGAGATGGCGGGGTTGGCGTTGTGGTGGGAGTGGATCAGGTCTATCGAGGCGTTGTGGTGGGAGTGGATCAGGTCTATCGAAACGTTCGTTGTTGGGGCGTTCGAAACGGGGTCGGACCTGGAAATTGTCGTCGGTATTTAGGGAGTCCGACAGTCCGGTGAGGTGGGTGGTTTGGGAATCGATCTTTACATGTAGGTTATCGGTAGCTGTGACAAGGGCTGCTAGTTGAGCATTGGTTTGTTGGTGGGATTTTGAAGCTTCGGTGGCAATAGCAATGAGTTGGGCTAGTTGGTCGGTGATAGTAGGGGGAAGATCATCGGAACCCGATGGATCCTTGCGAGGAGGCATGGCGGAAGGTGAGACGTGAATGAAAGCACCAAGATGATAGGCCTTGTTTTAGTAGGCTACACTCCAAAGAATTGCAGAGAAGGAAACAAACAAGTGGGACAATTTTCTGGTTTTTTTCATTAAACAAAAACTGAATATATACATGCAATGAAACAGGAGAGTGAACACCCACGTTCCTTATTCAAAGTGAAACATGCACCACTAACTAATCTTAGTAAAATAAAGAGAGAAAATAGGAAACATGTGATCGTGAAACTTGCAGCTCAAACCAATAATTTGTTAGGCTTCTTTATGTTTCTCTTGGGCCTGTTGTACTCGTCCAACTTGTCTTGGGTATGTGCGTCTGCTGATGGGCCAGTGTGGTCCGTAACACCAAGCTTCAAACAAAGTTAGATCCCTGATTTCAGAATCAATACCAAAAGTTATTAAGCAACAGCAACGACGATTAAACGGCAACAAAACAAAAGTAAGAAAGGTGTGACTATGTACTAACCGATTTAAGAGGGCCTGAAATCGATGGGGCGTCGCTCCTCCTCTTGCCGCCGCCTGATACCGATACATTTTTCGATTACAAGTGTAGGTGAAATCTATCAAATGAAAAGTTAATTGCAAATATGGTCTATGTGATGAAACCTCAAACGCATGTTGCAACCCCGTGGTGTCATTTTCGCAGTGTGGTGGCACTTTTATTACACGTTTGGTCCATCGTCAAGTCACAGCGTTAGTTAGTCTGTGAAAAGACACTAATACCCTTGCAATTTGCAACCCTATGTGTTTTAAATAAAGGCAATTCAGACCCTCGTTTTGTTTAACGATTTCTCTCAAAAAATAACAAAACCATCCACAATGGGTTTCAAACCCGGGTCTAGCCACCACACTAAGTAAAACACTCGTAACCAAATGGACTAAAATGATTATTGGTAAACCTTTGATTATATTTATTAATATACACAAGTTCAAAACCCATTAAATTAACACATATAAATATTTGATGAGATAATATTTCAAATCACACATAATATGTTTTTCGAGGAAGCTAGATAGTTTTATCCATCTATATGTATTCTGATAAAGTTTTAGTTCGGTCTTGATCTTGAATGCAAGATCATGTCATGATTTTATTTTATTTTTTATTTTTTTATTTTTTTGCTCCATTCTATCCCATCTCACGCTTTAACAAATTGTTATATAAATAAAAAAAAAGTAGTGATAAATTAAAGAGATGTGGTCAGGCTTTTGTTAGATCACTTGATTAAATTAATTTGTTATTAAATAATCAATAAGCATGCGACGAAAACTAACTATTTCTTAGCATTTTCCTCAATCAAACTCGTATTATTATTATTATTATTATTATTATTTAAGTAAGTTAAATACAATTGAATAAAACAACTTATCATGTGTTTTGTTAGGAAGATTCTATATGTTGATTTGATTGATAAATGTTAATCCCTCCAATATATATTTTAGTCTATTTTAAAAAATAAGGATCCTTGATGGATATATATATTCCTATAATACGTGTACATACTACATACTTGAAGACTGTAGCATTTGTACCCTTGGTCTTCCCTTCATCATAAATTAATTAACCAACGATAAATAAACCGACAAAAATCAGAAACTACGTATATTTTTTGGATTTCGTGATCGTAATTCATTTCCGTTGATAACACAAGTCGTAGGGAGAAGGATGTCTATATATTGAGATAATGTAGATACGATGCATGCATGTGATTAACAAGATCGATATTATTACTTTTCAGTTTTCAAGTTTGTTAATATTAATTTATACAAAAGTTAACATTTTAGATAACATGTTTTGAAAAGTGCATTGATCATTGAACTAGTCACGCTACTGGTGCACTTGTTGGAAAACAATGAACCGCTTGAATTGAATGGACTCGATATTAATATCCGGATTGCGTCATTGTTAGTTTTATTTTGTATTTTTGTTTTAAATGTAATAAAACTTAAATTTTTATATTCTTATTTAGCTATAATTAAAAGAATAAAAAATTAATTATAAAAAGGTAATAATAATAAAAAGAAAGTGCTTTAGTTGCCTTAAAAAAACGCAATCATCATCTTTCTTATTAAATGATGAAACACTTTCAAATATAAATCTCATGATATTTGTTAAATAAATCATGATAAAGGCACATTCTTAAAGTGACTAATTTGAAGACAGATTCTAAAGTGCACCTCCAAGTTCATCTTCACGCATAAATTAGGAAGTTAAACACGAAATTCAAACAACCCAATTAAAAACTGACACGTGTCTCTCAATCTCATCGTCACGATGAGATTGAGCCCAATTCACACTCTAACCTTAAAATCCTCTAATGCTCCTTCATTGTAATCTTTCTCCACTTCATAGGTTTTAAGAAATTCTCTAAATGGGAAGGCTCGATATAGCGCAAGATTGGATTTGTTAATAAAAGCTTTAGCAGGTTCTGTGATGGTTTTGGGTTTCGGATTTATAGAATAGACAATTGATGTGCGATGATTTGTTGAGTTCGTGATCGCTCTATGTTCAGGACTTATTAGCTTTCCGTTGCTGATAACCTGCATTTCAATTAGTAAACATGTAAAGGAAATTAAGAGGAAAAGTATTTGAGATACTAAAACAACATCAAAATATAAAACACACTTCAAAAAAAGATATATATAACAAGGGTAGAGATACTGTACGCTAATGCCTTAACGTACGAGAGGTACGCGAGACGCTCAAAGGCAAAAACCTAAAACGCTCAGAAAACGCTCACAAAAACTTAAACGCTCGGCCAAAAACCTAAAACGCTCAGAAAACGCTCAAAAAACGGTCTTCGTGAAAAAAGTAAAAAATTGATCGATTACGATCCAAAACTGTTTTTTTCGGTTAACCAATGATTAATTGGATATGTATTGACGATTCCGAGATGTTGGGATGTGATTTCATGGATCGATTCGTGAAAAACGGGATTCGCATACGTTAATGTACGTTAAGGATTAATGTATTGGATCTTTTCACTATATAACATACTACATTCAAAATAAAATAAAGATAAAAACGGTTTGCTTTTAAGATATATTCTTTTTTAAACAATGACACAAATGGTAGAGGCGCACAAAAAAACCCGAATATGAAACTTGGTTCGAAAAATAACCCGGAGCCGGGTTTTAACTACCTGAACTCGTACTCGACCCTACCAGTAGGGTACGGATAGGGTATGCATGTCAATACCAAAACTCGTACCCGGAACCAGACCCAATTATACCCGATAATATCCGAAACCAGAACCGGGTTTTCACATACCCGATCTATACATTAAAAATACATGAAAAGAAAACCCGAAAAATACCCCCCAAAAATTGCAGCCCCTTAAAAACCCAATCTATACCCGAAAATATGTTTTTCTCAATACCCTAGAAATAGAGGATTCAAATACTCGCTTTTAGAATATTCGTTTCTATGAACCCGAACATATGGTATGGTTTTTAGAAATAATTTCCGTCCCGAACTTGGCCCTGATATGACTAATATCTGATTTTTCAATACCGGGTCATACCTTGAAACCGGGTATTAGAGATACCCGATTTGTTCACCTAACGGTAACTAACCTGGGCTTGGTGACCAAGAATAACAACAAAGGCATTATGAATGGGCTGAACCCCAGCCCATTCTCCATTCCTAAACACTTGAAGCCCTTATATTTCATCTTGAAGAAGGAAAGTGATGAGATTAGCATCACAGTGTTTGGGTAAGCCCAATGCCAAACTTGGGTTGGGGCATGGTTGGTAGTGTTTGGCTGAAAACAACTGGACCCCAGTAAGTTCATCTCCAAAATACCCAGGCCCAAGCCCAAGTCCTTCACAAATCAAATCCAGTATTCTCGCTGACAACTGACAAGTTACCCACTTGAAGTGAAAATTCCCCAACAACATCCCTACATAAGAAAAAATAAAACAAAAAAAAAAAGCAAGGTTGTTACAATTAGGAACGGCATTTCGTGACACAACACGAAATAAATTAGGTTTTAGATCAACTAACATGACTCGTTTTCTCAAGATAAACACCATCCTTTTATGATACGAGTCAGCCGAAACACAACATGTGAAAAAATGCGTTGACATGTTAACTCATTTAAGAGTTTAGAGAAGTTGACACTTTATAAGTGTTAAATTTTAAAGTTAAATATGTTATTTTTTTAATTTTTCATATAACTATTAACTTTTGTAAGTAATTTTTTTTTAAAACTTTTTTATGTACTCTTCACTACTAACATTTTTTATTTTATTAGTTCTAAATATAAATATTTGTTCTATTATTATTTCTGTTCGCATCCTCTAATTATGAGCTAAATTTGTAAACCCAAATATGTTAATTGGGAATGAGAGACAAATATACAAAAACAATTGAAAATACCACAGATTAAAAATTGTTTTATATGAATTAGAGTAACTAATTGCTTAAATTGTTACTAAGTCATTAGGTTTTACTCATATTCATAAATTAACGTAAAATGGGTCGATCCGAAACACGTCACGAATTTAAATGGGTCAACATGGAGCGAAAAAATATGGGTTAGGTTAGGGTTGATGAATCTCAACACGTCAACCCAAAACCCTACCCGGCAAGATTCACGCCCCAAGTTAGAAATAACCTAAACTTTCAGGGTCTAAAAAAAAGAAAACAATAATAAAAAGAGCCCCATTTACCGAGATCTAGCTGGCTTTTGAGGCCACAAATGAATGAAGTCTTCAATTGGGCTACAATGGTGTCGTAAGTTGTCTCGCCATAAAACTTTTTCGTTTTCATAATCGTAGGTGCTTGTGTAGAGCCTACACTTGTTAGTCGGGTCTTCCGAGTAAACACTGGCCTTGTCCTCGTTTGGCATGTCAAAGAACTCGTGCACGACACTCATTGTGTCATTCAATAACCCATCATCAACTCCATGGTTGATCAGCTAGTTTCAAAAGTTTACAAAAATAAAGCATCATTTCAAGTAGGTGTTTATACATATTTTTGTGACAAGTAAGATAAATCAAAAAAAATATGTGACTTCCCCTTACTATTTCTAAGATTATCAAAAGCCTTTTTTACATTGATAGTCGAAATAAAGTCCATTTTATTTATTTTATTTTATTTTTCTTGATTTGTTTCGTTATTGTCAATGTATTTCTTAATAATAGTTTTTGTTGATTCCATAAAAAGTTGTAGAGCGATTCTGCGCATATTAATGATACATAGAAAGATATTTATGTATATCTTTTCAAAGAAAAATTGAACTATTAATTCAATATTTTTTATTTTGAATATTTTTCAAATTTTTGGCGGTGATTTTCCATTATTCTTTTTATTATTTTTTTTATTTATGGCTTGGTTCGGTTTTGGGCTCAAACCAAATTCCAGCTTTTGAGTTTTTAAAAAACATTTGGTTTCTTTTTCAATTTTGCCAGACTTGAAAAGTAGGCCAAGATAATAAATTTTGGCCTAAATACTTTTGTTAGTTAACAACTATTTGATTATTATACATTTGGGATTACATAATTGGCTAATGTTATACATTAAATTATTATAACTTAAAATTCAAGTAGAAAACGAAAATCCATAAGTTCGATTTGATATATTAGTTTTAGTTACACGCAAAACCGAAAAGGAACCAAAAGTTTGATTTAGAAGAAAACATAAAACCTAATCGTCGTTTTTTGTTCCGGTTCGGTTATTCCGGTTTGGTCTTTTCAGTTTATGCTCGGTTTTTCGGTTTGGTCTTTTCAGTTTATGCTCGGTTTTTTCGGTTTTGCGTAAACCTTAAATTTGAGAGAAAGGTATTCAAGAAGAAAACATCTTGAGTCCTAGCTGGGTGTTTATAGGGTTTGCAAGATCTCAAGTTCAAATCCATTTTGTTAACTTTTGTTAAAGTTAACAAAAGTCAAAACCGGTTTTTGCAACCCCCCCCCCCCCCCCCCCCCCTCTTCCGGATTGGAACCGAGTTGAAGAAAGTCAAATTATCAAATGATAGGTTTTACCAAAAAAGTATAGGGTTAGTTAATGCAAACAAAAATAGTGGGGCCACTAGTAAGTTATACTAAAATGATTAAAAATCATCAATGATTCAACTAAATTTCATGAACCAAGCGGGGCCTTAGAGTAGTGTGGTGCATTTGCCGCATGTCATAATCATCATCATCATCATCGTACTCAGTATATCCCACCAATAGCAAAGCTATGGTAGGGTCTGAGGAGGGTAAGATGTAGACAGCCTTACCTCTACCCCATAGGGATAGAGAGGCTGCTTCCGGTGAGACCCCCGGCTCGATAGTAGTTTTGCATCAAGCCTTGGACATAAGGCACATAGCACTCAATCATCGGGACACCGGCTGATCGGTGTATGTACCCTTATCTTTCAGCTATCAACGCCACTACATGATGCCTGATTAACCGTCCGTCACTTTTAACGTTATTTTCACGAGATTAGTAAAATAACGTCAAAATTAGTGCAATTTCACTTTTGCCCACCCGAGGGTTCACACATATATACATCATATGCCGCATGTCATAAGAAAACAGTTATATGACAAACCTGAAATAAACCATATTCTTGACAGCTCTAATAATTTGTTGAACCGCAACATGTCGACCACGAGCAAGTGCGTGTTCAAGGTCAACCACGGGTATCGTGTTGCAAAAAGGCACGGTTGTATCTCCAGGTCTTGAATCGATCGGGAAAACGTAACTTTCTGGCAAGGTTTTAACAGTGGAAGACCAGCTTGAAAGTAGCTTCTCCATGGCTTTTGTTGATGAGAACTTGTGTGTCCTCTACCTTCTTTATAAAGTTAGAAGTCAATGGTCAATGGTTATTTTTATGTCCCAAGTTTAAGATGTGAGTTTTTGGTATTAGAATAAAACTTAGGAAACAGATTTGAAAAAAGTATAAAATACTATTGTTGGGTATTTAAAAAATGAAATTGTCTGGAAACGGTGGATTATTATAGGTTATATAAACAAAATTAGTTTACAACTCAATACAATACAAAATGACGAAACAGATAAAAACAAAATGACACTTGTTTGAGTGATTTGTTTTAATTCGGAATCTATAATGTATGCAGTTAATCAAGTAGTTTGTTAATTATATATCTTCGAGTCTTAACAATGTGACTGAGTGAAGGCTCATGTTCATTAAATAGTAGCCATAAAACAGTATTAAATAAATATCACCGATCCATGATCCAATTTGTCAGCCCAATTTAGCCTTTGTTACAGCCCAAGACATATATAATCAAAAGTGTGTTTTCTCATTGATGTTGCCACGTCACCAACAACTTCACCACCAATAATTCTTATTTTGTTCGGTTTATTTTAAAACCAAAAATGTAATTATTTACAAACCATCTCTAGTGACACCAAATTCTTATTTTGTTCGGTTTATTTTAAAACCAAAAATGTAATTATTTGCAAACCATCTCTAGTAAAGATTGAACCCCTGACTCATTTTAAAAGTAAATCACATTGGTCATCCTTAAGTTGTAACCAAATAGTATTATTCATCAATGTTAATGTCTTTCTCGTCAGTGTGGTTTTCTCATTTAACTTCATATGGTAAAAATTGAATACATCTTATTGTAAAATTTGGAAGTTCTAAACATCGTTGGTTATGTGGCACAACGTATATAAGATAATTACAATTATAGTTGATGTTAAATCAAATGTGATGGTTAAACCACCACCACCCATCCTTCAACTCCATGTCAAAACACCATCAACCCACCTTATGCCACAAGTCAAAACCATCATCACCTCACCGTCATTCACAGTACTCGCCCTCTTATCATTTTCATTGGTAAGAAAAACCCGCCCTGGTTGGTGAATTGTAGTGCAGTGTGGAATGATGTTGACCTTCTAAAAAAATATACAAAAACAGGACGAAACCAAAATAAGAAAAAACACAATATATTATTTTTTTTTGCTTTAAAATGGCTAATTTGATAAACACAATGTATTTAATTTTAATCCTTGACAAAGTCTCTGTAAACAATTTGACAAAAGTAGAATGTTTTTATTGTATCATATTCCTATTCTTGGCCAAGTCAAATCTTCTCATGACTAAGGCTGAGGGTAGTGAGAGGAGAGCGGGGGGCACGGCCGCCAACGTGGCTCGCGAACACCGCTACATCCCTCAGGTGAGCCGGGGCACGGTGGTCTGGCATGGGTGTGACCGCGGGAGCAAAATAGCCGTTGGGATGTTTGGGTTTTCAAAAAAATAGCCGTTGGCTATTTTTAATTCCTTTTTTTTTAATAAATAACACATTATAAATAACTACCTCATCTTATAATAACAACACACCATTCTCACTACATTTCTCTCTAATAATTTAAGAATCTATCAAGTTACAAACCATGTCGGGTTGGGGCAACATCAACGACACTCAATTTCCCGAGGAATGTAACTACATGGACGACGATTCGTTTCAAGAGTTCATTGGGATGTCACAACCCGATTTTTCGGTCCCGGAAACACAACCGGAGCCGGCAAAACGACCAAGCGCTAATAGAGGAAGAAAAAGAACGTATTCGGAAGGAATTGGCAACACAAAAAATAAAAGCACTATTTATATGTATTTTTTTATTTTCCTTTTTATTTATGTTTTAATGAAGTATTTTAATTTATATTTGTGTATATAACAAACAAAATAATAAATAAAAAAAAATCAATCAAGCCCCTGATCACCTGAACCACTACACCCTCTGGGGCTTGGTTGAGGGGCTTGATCTTGTGCCACATCAACGCCTACGTGGCGCAAATATATTGGATCACTTGGGGCTCAACCAAGCCCCACTACCCTTAGCATAAGATAACCTAAACCTCGTAGAGGAGATGATCTTGAACTCATGTGAAGCAGTAAGTCAGGACACATTGACTTACGAATTTATGTTAAGCCTATCACCACTAATATCGTATCAAGCTTTCCGGTATTCCTACCTCCCTTGAACTAAACTAAGCAAAACATAAAATGAAATAAATCGTGTCACATGCAATTGTTTGAACAAGAATTTCAATATTAGTGTATCAGATTCTTTTTCTTGACTAGCAAAGCAAACTTTCATTAATCAACTATGCTAAAAACATACAAAACACCAACTTATAACCGGACTGTAACCACAACAAATGGATAACCAAGATATTCCACCTACAAACATTTTACAGGGAGAACAACACCTAGTGGACTCGACTTCAATATCAGACGGAACTGAGTAACCGGAGATGTCCCGAACTATTGGGCAGGAACTAAAGGAGGGCTTGAATCTTGAGTCGCCAGTCATCGCAACACACATAACCATTCCATACCATTAATATAAATAAGTTGACTTACTTGAGTGCTGAGGACAAATTAATTTAAAGTTCTGAAGTATTTCCGATCTAACTAATATAAGTACGCGGATCCACATATAAGTTGTAGTCATATAATGGCTATATTTGTCGTAACTTCACACGATAATGTTAGCCATGCATACTTTTTTTCTTATTTTTTGGGAACGACAATTAGACTATCCTCTAAGGTGGGTGGGGGGGGGATCAAAAGCCCCTCCACAGTGTCACGTCAGCGCCACGTAAGCAGCGGGGGCATCGAAGCCCCAACCAATAATGTCCCGCTATGGTTTAATGCCCCAAGGACGCCCATTTTTACATATATATATGTGTGTGTATGTATGCATCTGTATGTATGTGTGCGAGAGAGAGAGATGAAGAGAGCCGTTGGAGGGGGGGCACCTCCACACCCATTGGCCCCATCGTTGGAACGATCCGACGCCCCACCACCAAGGGCGCCCCTTGGTGGGGTGCCGCGCCCAACGGCGCCCAGCCAACATCTCATCCGCACCCCATACTGGAGGGTCTTATCCTTTAAAAACCTAACTTTCACCCTACGTTTGTATGCATAACCTCACATTTGTAAGAGGACACCCGAGTCCTTGTTTGTCGCAATTTAGTCAAGCTAATATAATAAACCTAACTTTAAAAAAAACCCAAAAACACTAGGTGATCAACAAATGCTGAGGTGGAGTTCATGGCCTCCAGCTCATCATGCCATAGTGTAAAACCACATGTAAATAAAAACCAAGTAAAAAAATATAAAGAGGCTCTCAAGAGGTTACCCACGCTAGCAATGATACAAGCCCCCCATATTAGGAACAATCTAGCATTAGCCAATTATCATGCTACATCCTTTACCTGGATTTCCCTTTACTTTCATTAAAATAACCAAACTTTCAAATCAACCTTGAAACATTAAAACACTAATAATAATTTCATGATTCGGTATTTAACAACTATGTCTTCTCATTCTCAATCTCACTGTCTTATTATACTTATAATAATATACCCCAACACAAACTTAATTTCAAACCCATCCACAAATGGACATTACTTCTGTTCACAAACATGTCCACAACTTCAACCACCGGTCCATCACAAACCACCAAAACACCACCTACAAACCATCCGCAACAAACGCCGCCGGGTTCCCGCTACTAGCCATCGCGATAGCCTGCATCACCGCCATCACGTTCCTTATACTTAGCTACTTTTTAATCACCAAATGTTGCTACCCGTTAACTAGATTCTTGATGACCCGAACCACCGCTGTGGAACCACCACCGTCAATCTACTCCACCCCGGTGTGGCAGATCACCGGGCTCGACGAGTCGCTGATCCAACAAATACCCGTTTGTCGGTATAATAATCGGGATGGTGATTATAAAAGATTACACAAATGTGTTGTTTGTTTAAATGAGTTTCAAGATTCGGATACTTTGCGAGTGCTTCCTAGTTGTGATCATGGATTCCATTTACACTGCATTGACATTTGGCTTCGGAGCAACCCCAACTGCCCGATTTGTCGGTTGAGCATCTCGGGTGATGCCCGGTATCCAACGAGCACATTGGGCACGATGGTCCCGACTACTTCACCGCAAGATCCGCCATCATTGGCCCATAACAGCCCGGCAAGTAGCGATCAAGGTTATGTAACAATTGAATTGGGCGAGTACTCACATGAGTCAAGAAAGTGTCACATTGAACAGGAATTAGTGACGAAAGGGGTGGTGTCACGAAAGATGAAGAGCTTGTAATACAGCCGCTTAGGAGGTCATTCTCGATGGATTCTGCAGCTGACTGTCACGTTTACTTATCGGTTCAAGATATTATACGGAACCATGAAGAAGCAAACAGAACGAAAAGACCATTTTTCCTCGTTCGTATATAACACGCGAGGGTCACGGAGCGCTATCCTTCCTCTTGAGATGTAATTACAATATTAGATGATTGTTTGATTTCTTGTTTTTGATTTATTTGTTCTTTTTGAGGTGTGGCAAAGATATTATTATAGTCACTTTTCACTTGCAGAAACTGAATTGTGACAGAAAGAAATTTGTCACTAAGGATCTTGATTTTCTGTGCATTTTTGTTTTGCTTAATGTTGATGTTTGTGAAAAAGGTATGATAGACTTAACTAAATCTTTGAAGTGACTATGCCACTCATTTGCAAAAAAGGTTAGCATTTAGTGGCATGACAACAAAACTGTATAAATTTTTGGGATGCAAAACAATAGTACAAAAGATATGGCAATCTCCACTTTTAACCCAAAAGTGGATTGTGTAGGGTTAAATGTTGATAAAAATATGTAAAATAGTAACATAATAAAATAGCCATTATAGTGTTTATTTAGTGTTAATGTCTACAAAAAAAACATGTAATAGACTAATAGAAGCAAGTACAGTAAGTTATGAACGTTGGTTTATATTGTTAATCATCGTCATTAAATTAATAAGTAACCAAGCAAACTGCAAAAGGAGATGGTGTATGAACTAATGAACACCAATAACATGTTCAACTTAAAATGTTGTAAAAGTACAAACTAGAAATTATAGATGATTGGAGATCTTAAGGCATTGAGAGGCGTGTAATTCTCTGACGTGCAGTTTTAACTTAAGTTTCTTAACAAACGAACATGAACAAGAAAATTCATTCATGTTTGTTTGTTTATTCGGTTAAAGTTGAAAAAAAATATATTAACAAATCATGTTCTTGTCCGTTCGGTTTGTTTACAAGAAGCCTATCAAACATTGTAAAAAAAACACTGATTTTCATATTACCTGTTTTAACATGTAATCTATCCTGCCTATTTTGCCGTCTGTTAAAAGTTTTCTTGCAAAATATTGATTTCATAATAAATTCAAAGGGTAAAAATTCTGCACAAAAACATTTACAGAACAAAATACCTGAGATCCCAAATGTATCTCTTAAAAAGACGTTCTTGGCGGACTTTGCGAATGTGCATCATATATATCATCAAATAATAAATTAAAATCCTCTTCCTTTATCCCCCGACCGAACCGCCTGTCTTGTTCTTGAAAGCTTTTTTCTGATAAATTATCGTGGTGGCCATAGTAATTGTTGTCACGGAAGTTTGGAGGTTCAAGAAAGCTAGCCTCAGACCCCGCAGAAGTCCTAGCCACCGGCGAGCCACCCCTCCTGGCCCACCAATGGCTCCGTGTAGATTGGCTCGGGTTCCTAAAGTCAAAATGTTGTATAACTGTTCTAGATGTAGAAGCTTCAAGATTGTTATTGATTCGATCATCAATAGGTATACGCAAGTTGTCATCAAACTGGTCCTGGTTAGATTCTATATCAGGCGGGGCCCATGTAATTGTAATGGGTTCATCCTCAACGTTAACAAGTGTCTCAACGTCTTTTGGCCTATGATTATGATGATGTGATGTGTAGTAGCAATCGAGAATGTAAGGGTGATTTTTATGATCAAAACTGACTTGCATTTGATTTGGGCTTCTTTGGGCCTGAAATTTCATCAGTGTTGAAAGAAACTGTTTTCCATCTACGTTCGGCTCCCACAATGGGTAGCTACCATGAAATCTGATAATTATACCAACATAAGAAAAATATATGCTATTTATATTCATTAATGGAATAATGTGAGGTGCAAAGATTACCTCAAGAATGATTTCTCCATTTTTCCCCTGAGAACTCCTAAAGATACTAGACGAGTTGTGTGGCGATGCATACTTGCTATTGCCATGGTTTTTGAAATCAAATAGACTAAAGCTGCAAAATGTAAATCATGAATACAACTTTACGCATGTTTCTATTACAATACTGAAATATAAATATGTAAATAGTAATTTCTACTTCACCTGCAAACATCACCAACACCTTCAACATTCACAGTAAAATCCCTAACGAACTGCAAAATATCATCCGCCCGCTGCACAATGGATTAGTGCAAATTGTTAAGCCTTTATTTCTATTATTATTTTAACTGAACAAATATAAGCACAGATGGTAACATAATACCTTTGGGACTACAAAGATAAGCATGTAAGGAGTTAGAAATATTGACGCCATTTCCTCCAACAACATCTTCCCGGTGTACTGCGTATAAAACATATTCTATTAAAAGATTGGAATTATATTTGTTTCATAAGGTGTTCATTAATAGTAAAAAGATTTGAGAACAAACAAAAAATGTAACTGTTGTGACCACTCGTTCATTTTGCCACCTCCAGTTTTCACATTTTAGCTATAAAAATCACAAGTTGCAGTTGCTAAAGCTAATAAATTGTACAAAACAAGACATACCTGAAAAAGAGTTTCGAACTCCATTCTGACAAACTCGTTTTTTTCTTTCGCAACGCCATCTTTTAGGCATAAAATGGGTATGTTGTGAAAGAAGAGACATAGTCCCATGTGGATCAACCACCAAAAGCGCATCTGAAACCGCAGCTCGACTAATAGCTGTTATGGCTCCAAAAACAGCACCATACCATAAAAGATTACGCCCAAAAATCTGAAATAAATAACTTATAACGGGTTGAAATTGTCATCTGTAACTTATATGGTCAAAAATCATGTAAGAAAAAATATTACATGGCCTTCCAGCAGAGACTCTTCAATGAAAGCAATTATGATTAAAACAGCAGTAAAGCCACCAGACACAAAAGATATAAACTTTGCAATAATTGATAAAATAGGAGACGGAAACTGTTTTAGGTAATCAGAAGCTGGTGCTACACTACTATTGATCCGCTGCTTGAATAAATGATCAACCTAAAAGCAATTGATTAATGACATGAACAATAAAGCATAACAATTTACAACAAGCATACAAATTAAATGAATAAGTGTGTACCTCGTTAAAATCCCTTAATACCCATTTTGAAAGATTTGACCATCGTCTAGATGATGCTGTACTAGGATCTTTATAGAACTGTTCAGCATGTCTTAGAAATAGATATACGAGCATGAATACAACAAGACATGGTGAAAGTAGAAGCATTGCAAACCCAACTACCATTAACGTTTTCTTTAAATTCTTGGAGTCAGTAACAAAGTCGCGTCTGATACAGAAGTTTCTACAAAATACACAAAAGGAAATACTTCAAAACATAAAAAACACAGATTATGAATTTATTTATTATTAAAAAAATATATTACAAACCTATCAAACATGTTTTGCAAAATGCACCAACTTAACGTCCATTCAAGAGTCTTCGTTAACATTAGACGACTTCGTGTACCATTTGGACCTTTTTTGAAGTGGGACCCGCACCTGGGACCCACTGAGAGATCGGGAAAGCAAGCACCCCTTTGTTCAGCATCCCAATCAAGTAATTTTCTCTCCTCATCATTCTCATAATAATATCATGACATGAAAGGTCTTTGATTACACATAACCGTCTGGATTCTTGGACTTGAACTACTTTTTCAAGAATTGTTGACCATGGTGTTGTGTGTATCTCATTATCTTCTACATTGAGACTGAAAAAAAAAAGGTTATATACTAAAACTAGCTAATAATAATATTTGTTAACTTATACCTGTTAATGTAAAACTCACGAATATGTAGTATATCCTTCAACTGAGCAAAAAACCTTAGAAAACAAAATATCCAGTAACTTGAAGTGATTCCCAAATAACCAAGAATCACAACTTTAGAAAAGTCAAAGGGGTCAACGGATGCTGATGAAGAACTTCTTTAGCCAAATCACACGGCTTTTTACCCGACTCGACTGCATCCATCCCACATTTTACATTTCTTATACCGTTCCAATTAAAGAATAATAAGAAAAACCCCGAAAATAATATGATAAAACCAAGAGTGAGAAGTTCCACTATCCACTTTATGATGATACATTGCAGGCCTTTCCCACAATAATAGCTATAAACTCTCTCAAAGAAAAGGTCTAAATCTGCGATTGGTTCTGCTTTCAAATGTTCACCGTTTAGAAGCCATGAAGGACTTTCAGTTTCACTACCGTTGACTAGGGGCTTTTTGGTAATCTGATAGCTCGATTTCATGTGCCACGTCACTAAGCAATCTTTTTGATAACGATGATTCACCAAGAACCTTTCGTTTTAAATTATTCAAAAACGCGCCGTGTTTTTGTCCACCAAACATCATTTACATGAGATGATGGTATGCAGAAACAGACAGTTCTGTTCATCCCCTAAAATAGTTAAATGCTTAAAGCAAATTTCTGAGAAAAAAGAAGTAGAGCAACAATTTAATATCGGAAACTTAAAAAGGAAACCAAATGAAGAACGTCACAAATAAAAGAAACATTCGTCATTCATAACTTCATTATTGGTCTTTTGGTAAGATAACAAACCAAACATACTTACACTTACAAAGATTTGGACTGACAGCAATATGACGATACGTGTTAAGATAAAATACAAACAGCTTTTAACATGTGAAATGTACAAATAACTAGAGTAATTCTTATTCGGTTATTCCTCTACTTCAGTACTTCATTATTGTGATTACTCTAATTCAAAACTGTCGAGTAATAATAATAATTAAAGTTATCGGTACGTTTAGTAGGTTAACTTCATTTGTACCGAATCACACCCGTGAAGATTTACGATCACTAACAAACTAAACCTAAATAATTAAATATCTAATATATATCAATATATAATAATCACAATAGCAATAAAAACCAAGAAAACCCAAAAGAAAGATCAAAATTACAACAATTCACAAAGCAACAAGCATTTGGGTCATACTATAATCATCTGCACATATATTAGGCATTACAAAAACAACTGACTAATGAGTAAATCAAACACATATCTGTATATCATTAATACAGATACTTAACAAACCCATGTACCAATATTATTACTTGATGAAAAAGAAAAGAAGAAAGGCAAATTTGGAAGCAACATTTAATCAAACAGTTGGTGTGCATTTTTTTTTCCAAAAATAAAAATGAAAACTTTAAGTCGGTTTGGTTTTACCTGTGAAGAAACAGAGCGTTCGGTGGACGTTGCATTCCGATTATGATTCGATAATAAATGCTTTACAGTGAAACCCAGATGAAAATGAATTGAACAAAGTGAAGAAGAAAATAATAAGAAGAAGAAGAAGATACTGGACGACGGCAGAACGAACACCGAACAGACGCCCCGATTATGATTGCGTGTGATTGGAGATCAGTTTCATTTCGAAATAAAAATTATGTGAAATGAATATTGAATAACAATTTATTATTATTATTATTATTATTGAAATGCAAACGGATCTTCCAAATGCTACTCGGCTAAATTGAGGGAACACGCTCGTCTTTCAATATGGGAAAAACCCTCATCTAAAGCCAACTTCGTGAACACTCGTCTAAATGCATGACGATGCGCTGAAATAAAATTCATTCTTTTGTTATACGTGACATCTTTAAGCGAAGATAATAAAATTTGTGCTGACAAATAATTGTTATAAAATCGAACCGGAAATAAAAGAAAATTTTGGGCGTACATGTGCATTATTGGCATTTTCTTAAATCGGACTGGTAGTCGAATTGGCATACATACCAGTTCATGTTATACTGGATTCAAAACTTAGTTGACATTATAAATAATTAAAACTAAAGATATGGTTATTTAATGAATTTATAATAAAATATAATAATTGTTATAAAATCATATATATACATATATAGTTACAAATATATTACTGATTACTAAACATTTGTGATTGATCTTCTTCAATACTATACAAAGTTTCTCTCTGATTCTTTAGAATGACACTTTATTTTCTTTTATTTGCATTATTAATAAGTAGTAAATACACACAATTAGATCATTTATATGCCTTGATAAACAAACATAGAGTTTAAAGTAGTAAATATAGACCACTAAATAAGATTCTTTAAGAAAACAAATTACGTAACTATTTAAAATCTGGTCTAGTCACTCGGTCTGACTGGTGACCCAGTGGTTTGAATACACGCAATTAGACCAGTTGCTTAGTTCTTGATCTAATCGGTCCAGTTTTAAAAGCACTATTTGATTCTGAACCATGACAAAAAAAAACAAATTTAGATGAAAATTATAGACTTTTTAGCCACATGTCATAAACTCATGATCTAATTGTGTCAATCTTTAAATATTGCAATTCACTCTTAAAATTGCTCGTTGCGTTTAACTTATGTAATTTTAGGCACGTGTTGCGAATTAATTTGTCCTGCACAATTACATACTTGTGATTTAAGTTCTTATGATGCATACTAGAAAATTTATATAGATTTGTAGTCGGCACTCATTAGTTTTCTTTAATAAGAAGTAAGATTGATTTGAGGTTTATAATTAAGACCATCATTGATAACTATAAATGTGTGGCATCCCATGTGTTATAGGTTAACTAATTAACATAAACTCCAGCGTTCTAACTAGATGTTTGGACCAAAACATATACCTTGATTACATCATCCAATACCGCCCTTGCATCCCCACAACTTGTTTATATCATGTATATGAAACAATGTTTTTGTTTTATTATGACAATGTTATATAACTAAATTATTGGTTTTTACATTTTCTCTATCCTATTAAGGCATTTGTGGTGAATTGAACTCATGGATATAGATATGATCTTCGATTGACGGGTG